>NC_090984.1:61802279-62404946 GCF_041146395.1 Eulemur rufifrons
TGTCATCTTAAAAAGAGAAAGAGAAAGGAAAAGAAAGTATGCCTAGAAGACAAACTTTGGTGACAGACAAGTAGATATCTCAGAATTGCCTTTTCTCCATGACTGCATGGCCTGGAGAGGCTGCTTCTCACACAGGATGTCTCACGAGGAGCTGGTAGATGGCCCCACCCAGCCGCATGTCCTCTACACCCACTCCCAGGGGCGCCATGGAACCCCAGGCACCTGGTGGCCCTCCTCTCAAGATGATCATTCTTCCTCCTGCTGCTTCTCCCACGGCTGGGCTAAATGTCACTCTTTTATACCACATGCCCATAGCTCTATCACTGTACCAAGCTCATTGTGGGGAAAACTGTAATTTCCTGCTTATAAGTCTATGTTTCCAAGCAGACTCTGAGATACTGAAGAAGTCCCAGCACCTAGCACAGTAGCTGGTACATCACAGAGCTGAAAAAGCCTGTCATGAATGCATGGATCCATCTCCCCACTCCTGTCCCAAGCCTTTCTTTTAAGGGCACTACTTAGCCCCATAGTCATGCTGAAAGAGACAGCTGTAACCAACCACCTACTAGCTCTGCCTTCCCTTGGCTCTGCTGCAGCCATACCAAACACAAGACCATGACCAACCCTGCAAAGGCACAGTCTACATTCCACACCTTCTCTAAATATATTAAACCGATTTTTTAAAAAATAATAGGGAAAGAAAGAAAAAGAAATCAAAGACACAATCTTACAAGCTTACATAAAACACCTAATGCAGGACCATAATTCAGGGGTCAGCTAACATAAAGGGCTACATAGTAAATATCTTAAGCTTCGTATAACCTTTGGTCTCTGGTGCAACTGTTCAACTCTGCTACTACAGTGTGAAAGCAGCCAGAGACAAGACAAATGAATGGACGTGACCGTGTGCCAATAGAACTTTATTCATAAAAACAAGTGGCTGACCTACAAGCCAGAGTTTGCTGACCTCTGATTAATCTAATGCAACAAACACATATCAAGTATATATGTATGTGTAAAACACTAATGTCAGCTGCTGAGGTATATATAGCACAGCATCCCACGCCTACATTATACTGGAGGAGGATCAACCATAAATAACTGGAAAAATGTCTGATGAGTATGATAACAGAAGCACAAACAACACTGAACAGTCAGCTTTAGGGCACCTGAACTGTGGACCATGACCTCCTCTTCCAACGCTCTTCCCTGGCTCTTGGACACTTTGGTTTTCTCCCAACCCCTCTGACCACTTGTTCACAGTCTCTGAAAACTTTTCTCTACTGGCTTGTGTTTTTTCCTAAAATTTTATTCCTTAAGGTTCTGTCCTAGCATCTCTTCTCCCTTGGTGACATCCTTCATTCTTAAGACTTCAAGTACCACCTATAGGCTGAAACACATCATAGCTACATCTTCTGCCCGCATGTCCACAATGACAGTCCTATTAAGAGTTTACCTGGATTATCCAAGACATGTCAAACTCAGCAAGTCCAAAAACTGAATGGATCATCTTCCCCTAAACAGTTTCCAGTCCTATGTTCCTATCTATGCACCCAAGCCAGAACACAACTCCTCCTATCCCTCACAATAGATAAATTGCCAAATTCTGTTCAACTCTCCTTTCTAAAATCTTTCCACATCTACTCACTTCTCTCTCTCTTTTGCCATTGCTCTAAATCAAAGTGACATCATCTCCTGCCTAGATTACTACCAACATCCTCTGCACTGAAGGACCAGTACCTAGTTTTGCCTCCCTCCAACGCACTTCCCACAGTGTACAGCTAGAGTTACTGTCTAAAATGCCTGGGTAGATACTTTACCAGCTGTCTCTCAGCCCAAGCCATCCTTTGCATTCTGCTTTACGATGCTGGGGCTAGAAATCTGCAAACCACATCTCCCAGATCCCTTTGCAACTCGCTTCTTGTTACAGTCTGTCTGTGACAGCCACTGGCAGGAGACTAGAAGGCAGAGGTGGAGAGAAGAAACTCTCTTCCTGTTTTCCGGCTCCCGTCAGCCTCTACAGCAGCAGACAACTCTAGCTCCCCACACTGTTAGCACTCTGTCTACCAGCCATGGACTCTCCTTTGATGGTCTGAGCACCAGCCACAAGGCAATCCCTCCCAGAGGGCCAGGTACCTCCTTAGCAGTCAGCACATCGGCTCTATGACAGCTCCTACTCTGAATGTCTAGGTTAGTTAACATCATCCATTCCCTTTTATCTGTCCCAGCCCCAGGCATTGCAGCTGCTTCCTAAGTTCCTAGTTTATATTGCCTCTGCTTCCAGAGTAAACAGTATTTACTCTTCCATCCAACACTCTACATCCCTGACTCCCTGTGTTAAATTACCTCAGTTAGTATCTGAAATACTAATTTTGCATTTCTTTTCTGACCTGATGCCATATTTGGTACCAAGAGTGGTTTGGAGGAAACCACTCTAATAATGGGATTCTGTGATTGCTTTCTTACCTCTCTGACCTTTAACAGTGATGACCTCCTTGTCTCCCTCCAGTACATTCCCTACATGCACCTCATGTGATTTTTCTAGAATGTCTGTCATCCCCTCAATGACTCACTACTGCCATCAGGAGAGTGGGTTTGATAAGGCTCCCCAGGTTCTAGAGCCACCATTTCTCTAACTTCTCTAGCCACTCCTTCCTCCTCCTTCAAGCTCCAAGCTCAAACCACTCTGAACTTCCTTTCTACGAAGTCTCTTTCAATCCCTCACAAAGCTATCTCCTCAACCTTGTTTATTGCCCCTAATCCTCTCTGTGTACCCGGTTAACTCCTATGGGCTTAGAAAGCACTTTCTCCAAGAGGTCTTCCATGCGGCCTGAACTCCATCCATTACAGCAGTACTGATGTTGCCTGGTTAACACCACGTAGTCACTCCGTAACCCTCCAGAAGATCATGAATTCTAGAAGGCAGGTGTCTCAGTCCGTTCAGGTTGCTATTAATATAACAAAATTCCATAGACTGGGTGGCTTATAAATAACAGAAATTTATGTCTCCCATTTCTGGAGACTAAGAAGTCTCCAGCTCAAGGTGACAGCAGATTTGGTGACTGGCAAGGGTCCATTCCCTAGTTCATAAATGGAGCCTTATAGATGGAAGGGACAAGGCAGCTCTCTGGAGCCTGTTTTATAAGAGCACTAATCCCATTCAGGAAGACTCTGCCCTCCCTGACCTAATCGCCTACTAACTGCCTCCACTTTCTAAAATCGTCACATTAGTGATTGGTTTCAACCTATGAATTTGGGAGGTGGGGGGCATAAACAGTCAGACTATGGCAGTAAGTACCATGTTTATGTTCACAGTTTTAATCCCACATAGCAAGAGTTTGTTGAATGAATGGATGAATCCATGAATGAGAAGGTACAGATTAATTCCTACTAGGGAGATTTGGGAATGCTTCTTAAAGAAGGTAGAAGTTTGTGGTAGACCACCAGACCCAATCTCCAGCACTGTAAAAATTTTACAGAAAATAACATTATCCTTAGCTTCCATGGACTGCCTAATAAAATAGGTAAAAAGATGTTTCTTTTAGGAGTGTCCAAAGTATGTAGCATTTGGAAAATAAACTTTTGGGGAAAAAAAGACTTCTATCTTTGGGATTCATTCATAGGCTAACCACATAGACAAAACTACCTTAGAAATATAGTAACTAAACTCCCTTGGATGTTTATCACCCCATACTCTTCCCTTTAGGGGACTAGCTTGATTCTAACCTCGGTTCTGAAGTAAAAAGTGTACTGAGATCCCAATAAACTTTATTGCTTTCCCTTCACAAATCTCATACACCGGATTTTAGAAACTATTTGAAACCAAGTATGCTATAAATTTGAACATTGCTTTCAGAACTCAAATATAAAGTACATCAATGAGGTAAAAATCTTTATATTGATCTCTCTACATAGATTTACTATATAAATTAGATGCTTCCATGTTTCGAATCCATTCTCCCCTTCCCCACACAAATAGTTGAAATAATAAAAGAAATGGCTGAGTTTTCCTGTAGTTTTGTAACTTTAAGGGTAAAAGTAATAAACCTACATAAATTTTACTGCTCAAAACTTAACCTACCTTCCATACTTAAAATTTATTTATGATAAGTCAAACATTGACCAAAAGCTCCTAGGTTAATATTTTCTCAATGCTTCTTGGCTATTTAGAAGACTTATTTTTGCTGAGTACACATCATAATATTTTGCTGTTCAAGGTTTTAGTCCTTAGGAATTTGGGTAATCATTTACTTTTTTCCTTGATCTCTTGGTAGCAATAATACACTTAGCAGAGATCAATGATAGCACCTATTCTCCCTTATTTATTTTCAGGTACAGTAATAACATTAGGACTATCCCTAGCATGAGGTTAAAATAGCACAGCACCAGGAGGGTGGAAATTATTCTCTGAGTTTGGTTAGCTTTTTAAAATAGAAAAATTGTTCCCACTTCTCATTGTTACTTTATTACCTCTTGACTTTAACAATGGATCAAATGCCTGCTCCTGTCCCTTCTTCTCCCTGCCTTCCTTCCTTGTACCAAATTCCTTCCTAAACTTGCAATAACCAACCTAAGTGGGCTTCCTATACTTGAATCTCTCAGCCTCACTTCCCCCTGCTACATCCCTAGTAGTTCATTGAAAACAATATCCCCAAATCACTTCCTGTGCATTTCAGTTCAATCTCATCTCATTTTTAGCATCCCATAGGCCTCTTTATTTTTCTCTTTTCAAAAAAATGAGGGGAAAGGGAGGAGAGGGAAATTTTGGTAACGGAGACATAGCCCAGAGCAAAGACACAGTGAATGGAAATGCACCCTTCCTGGGAACTGACAGCCAGAGAAAGAAAGGGAAAAGCAAAAGCATAAAAGGCCACTAATCTAGCCCAACCTCTCACTTTACAGATTAAGAAACTGAGGTCCACAAAGGGGAAATGACTTTATCTAGATTCACAAAGCATCTATGTGTTGAAGCCATTTCCCGACACACAGGCCAGAATCCTGTCCACTCTTTGCAGTATGCATGGTCCTCACCATCCCTGATAACGGCACTGACGTACACAGGTGCTCGTGTTCTGAAGCCAAGTCAACCTTCTTGTGCTTCCTAAAGTCAAACTTGACGCCATCATCCAGGCCTTTACTTTCTCCTGTTCCCCCTGCTGTCTACTCAATCATCAAATACCAAATCAAATATCACGTCTTCCAAGATTCAGTGCAACCTCTTCTATGGCTGCTTTCTTATTCTCATTCATACCCAATTCCTACTCAAACCCTTAATCCAACTGAATATTTTGTAACTTCTATCCTAACAGTCACAAGATATTACCGTATGTATTTGTTGTCCTGTGTTCAGTGACTAAACCATAAACCCTTTGTGAACAGTATCTAGTCCCATTATTATGCATCTTTGTAGTCCCAATCCAGAGCTCAGTGACCCATGCCTAGGAAGCACTGCATAAATGTTTTAAAATATTTATAATTCTTTTGATTATATAAGCAATACAAAAATGCACAAAATAAAAAATAAAAGGCTACAATAAACCCACTCTTCAGAGATAACTACTGTTAATGGCATGCCATACAATCTCCTAGACTTCTTTCTGTGACCATATAATTCACATACATAGAAAAATAATTATTTTCAACAAGATGTTATATTTTTACCTGAAAAATTACATATTAAATATATATAGTGTGTATGCACATAAAAAGAGAATGTACCCTATTTTTTAAAACTGTAATATGTTATTTCTTGATAAAAATGTCATATTTTGACCATTTTCCTATTAATGGATATTTATACTCTTTCCGATTTTTCAATGGTAAAAAATACAACCATTGTGTAACTGTTCAAATATTTTTGTAGAAATTGGTACATATTTAAAATGTTGATATGTCTAATATCCTTCCAAAATGCTGTACTAATTTTAATTAACCCTCTATGAGACTGCATTTTTTCCTGTCTGATACCTAGTATTATCAATCTTATTAGTCTTTGCCAATCTGCTAAGTGAAAAATGTTATGTTATTAAAATTTGCATTTCTTAGGTTATTAATGATGTTGATCATTATTGTATATGGTTGTCCAGGAAGTGGGAAGGGGTTATTTTAAGCAAAGGGTAAATTTTTTTCAATAATGTCAAACTAATACCTTCTTATGCATGAGTTGGAGATGGCAAGTGAAAACTTCAGTGTTTTTATTTAGTGATTGAACTAAAATTTTCAGAAATATTGGGAATAAAAGAAAAATTAATTCCTCACTAATAAATGTAGAAATTTCAGTTCAAGTCAATTTAAGGGAAAAACAAAAGCTCTTTCAACGAAATTATACGTTGCTAAAGAATGACTACTACTTAAGAAAGACCATGACCTCTCATACAGGACTCTGTAAATAAATCAAGCTCAGCTACTTTGGCCCAACTGTTAGAACTCATGAATTTGTACAAATCAATCTGAAATTATTGAATGCCTAATGCACGCTTGGGAGACAATGAAGATATAAATTTTGCTAAAATCTAGGCCTTGACCTTGAACAGTTGCCTTTTTCTGTTGTTTGTTTTAAAAGGAAACTATCATGGAGTAGTAGTATTTTGCTATCACAAAAACTTCAAGGAATAATCCTTAAAATACTGATAGTCTGCCTTCAATATTCAAGGGATAAAAAGCTCAACTTTGGCCATTTCCAAGAAATTGACAAAAACATTAGCACCTGTGGAAAAAAATGAAGACTGCTTTCAACCTCAGTTACATATGGTTCTCTCATACCAGGGAACATTCGTCCTTTTAAATTACATATTATATGAAGGACAATTTGATTACTTCATATTTAATTAATATACAGATGCTCCTCAACTTACAATGAGGTTATGTCCCTATAAACTCATCATAAGTTGAAAATGCAATAAGTCAAAAATGCAACCATCCTAAATCCAGATGCTCCTCAACGAGGGGGTTCTGTCCCAGCAGAAAGTCCAAAAATCAGTAGTCAAACTATGGTAAATCAGGGACCATCTACACATATTTCCCATTACACTACAATACTAAAAAAAAAACAAAAACCATTAGTCATATCTTATTCAAACTGCAGAAAACCAAACACAAAGAGAAATCTTGAAGGAAGCCAGAAGGAAAAAAAACCTTACTCACAGAGGAACAAGGACAAAATTACAGCAGACTGCTTATCAGAAACCATGCAAGCAAGAAGAGTATGGAATGAAACTTTCAGATTGTTGATGGAAAAGAAATTTTTCATTCAAACCAACATTTATTGAGTATCTATGCTATTATCTAGGATATAAAAAAGAAAAACTAAAACATGAATATTTCTCTGAATGAACTAACAGGTAGGCTAGGAAAGAAATTAATAGGATAAGTAATATGCAGTATTAGTGGATGTGAATAAAATGCTATGGGAATCCAAAGGGACTAAATATGACTTGTGGGTGGGGTGCTCACAGGTGACATTTGAAGACTAGAGAATGTCTCCCTCCCTCACACCCTACCACACTCCAGTAAGACTTCAGTTTAATGACAGAGATTTGTAGCTGAAAGCGTTGCAAGACGCAGACATTCTCCTAGGAGCAATACATAGGAAAGCCCAAAGCCAACAAGGGAGACAAAAACAAGGTCACCAGGGGAATCTGAAACCTCTGATACCTCTAGCCACAACAAACTGCAACAAACCCCACTCCTAGCAGAAAGAATACTGTTATGTAAATGGTTTTATGCAGATAACATTGATTTAGGTATGAGGACAAAGATGCTAATAGTTTGTTTGGGGTACAAATTATAAATGTTTTTCTGCTCATCAATCCCTGGGGACATCACCATATAGGCCTGAGAATTTCTTTAAAGTTCTGTAGAACACACTTTAAAAAAGAAAATTTTTTTTTTAAACATGAGGGTATTGAGTTAGGTCTTGCAGTTTATGGTCTGTGATTTGGTAATTATCAGAAAAGAATGTGAAGACAGAGGCTCTTTTTTTCTCTTGGAATAACAAATATTTGAATGTCTCTGTCTTTGATGATTATATTCTTCTCAATAAGGACTTACTAAATGATCATTTAATGTGCTGGGTAGAATACAAGAAGACTTCAGGTCCCTGCCTTAAAATTATTCACCATCTAACATGTAAGACTAATAAGGGTTTGTATATACAGGGCATTCTGGCTATACAGTTCCTGGCATAGATCTCCTAAAATTGGTAGAATTTCTGAGGGATAGGTGTGTCTTTTGTTATTCATGACAAACTGCTTTCAACCATACCAGAGTTTATGCTGATAAGATGACTCTTTGGGGCCCCTAGATAGCCTCAGAATAGAGGCTGGTCACCAGCAAGACAAGGCATGATTGGAGCTTTCAGTCCCCACCCCCATTCTTCACTTCTGTTATTGTGTTTTTTATTTCTAACATTTTCTTTTGATTCTTAGAGTTTCAATCTCTCTGCTTATATTACCCATCTGTTCTTGCATGTTGTCTACTTTTTCTACTAGAGCCCTTAAGGTATCATAGTTCTTTTAAATTCCTTGTCTGATAATTCCAACATCTGTTTCATATCAGAATCTGGGTTTTGATTATTACTTTGTCTCTTCACATTGTGTTCTTTCTTGCCTGTTGACATGCCTTGTAATTTTTTGTTGCATAGGGGACGTTGTATCAGTTTATAGGATGTGAGGTAAGCAGGGCTTTGGTGTGATAATTTATTATTTTTCCATCATAGTGAATATAATGAAGGCAGAGGGAAGCATTATCTTCTACAATAAAGCAAATTCTTGCACTCACCCATCATTATTTCCTGTTCAAACATGTACCTTCTCTGGGTCTTTGGTCTAAAATGTAATATGTAGAGTCACTAGGCTAGTTTCTCAGGCTACCATTTGCAACATCATTTAAGCCACTGTGAAAGATGTACTCACACCACCAGCCAAGGTTAGAGAGAGCACCAATCTATGCATTTTACAAACTAGGTGCTTTTCTTGTAACTCAACATACTGAAACTTCATGAGGACATTCTCTAAAATTATCTTCTGTAAGTAGTTGAGGCTGGACCAATACTTCAGGACATTGTAAGTGAATCGAGATGCAGTACTTAACCCCTTCACTAATAATCATCACAGACTATTCTGAGAGAAGATAATAAGCTCCCTATTTCCAACTTTAACAATTTTTTAAAGTTAATTTATGACAGGGAATCCCATACAGGTGAATTCTTTTCTAAGTTCTGTTAAAGAAACAGTAATTTCTCCGACTTCTTTGACAAAGCTGGTCAAAGTTAAGCAACAAGTCAGCAATGAATGTTCCTACCACAGATGCTTAAATATAAAGGTCAAAGAAGCAAAGATATGAATATGCTCTGCTTCACTGACTTTTGGCAAAAGAATCTTCAACTGACAAAAGAAGCAAGAAGAGCAAGATCAGAGAAAAGCTCTGGCCAGCTTCTTTCAAAGTGACCTTTTAGCTGAAGGGGAAGGGAAGACCAGTTGTTAGGACTAAAAATAAAGGAAGATGGGGATAGTAGCCCCACTGATGCACAAAAAAATTGACATGCTGATGAAACCTCTAATTACCAAGGAGAATGGAGCACTCTTCCTGTGAAATACCTTCTCCCCTGGCCTTTCGTGTCTCAAAATCCCGTTAAGTCACCACTCTGTTCTGTCATCATTATTAAAATATGCTTTTAGAAAGAAACATAACAAGTCCCCAGGGATGGATTTCGGCTGTAATTTTATTAGGGAAACAAGCCTAATTACGGATATGCATGTGTCCCTTTTCAGAGAATTCTCCGGAACCATCGGTAGTCAAGCAGGACTTACAGTACAAATCTAGCTACCAGGCAGGAAAAGATTAATCTGTTGTTCTTTTATTAGATTTAGCAATACAGTACATTTAATAACATGAGATGATTCTTCTGCCAAGAAAAGCATAGGAATACTGTTTGGCATCACCATCAGAGTACCTTTTGGACCTGGTCAAGACACTCATACAGCAATGATTTAGCATGTCACAACTTTCCCTTCTTAAACCTCGTGCTGGGTGACTTCTGTTACTGGCTGAGGCCATGCCAGTGTCACAACATTAAACAAGATGAAGCATCACATGAATTGACAGTAACACAATGGCAGCAGGAAATGATGTTCCCCAGGGAAAGAACCATTCGCCAAGTATGAAATTAGCTTGAGAAATTCTCCCAGTAAGAAATTCAATCAATCAATTCATCAAACATTTATTGAATCATGCATAATATATAAAGCACTGTTATACTCTGGAGTAAGAGACTAGGGAAAAGAACACAAAGATAGTTGAGGCCTGGTGACCCCTAAGGAGTATACCATACCATCTCAGAAGGCAGACAGACAAGTCGACAGGAACAAGAACAAATGGGAGTAATAGAGCAAATTGAAGAGGGAGATTGATAAGGAGCTAATGAAGAAAGCAGCTGACTGCAAATTCTAACTTGAAATACAGTGATAGGCCAAATGAAGGGTGCCACTGAATCTGCTGAAACTAACAACAAAGCATGGTTGAGTAGGATTTTCTCAGGCTACACATACTAATCTGCTCTAATACCATTCTCAACACTCAGCAACGTAGCAACTTTGCTTCTTCCACTGTGGGCCCAGCTCAGTCCAATTCAAGGGGAGTAGGTCACTTAATCAACTTGCTCTGGACAATCTGCCAAATGGTCTACCTGATAAATGGTCCATATGAGAATTATAGACACAGGGGAAGAGAAGGCAATACTAAGTAGGATTGTGGTTGACCACCTCAACTAAGTTTTAGAGGTGAACCTGATTAGATTGGAAGTCACAGAGAAACAGCACCTAAGACTAATGTACCTCTCAGCTCTTGATAAAATCACTTATTGTTTAGCCAATTTCACTTGAGTGTTTTGTTACCTCTAGCTGAGAGTCCCACTTGAGGAGATCTGGTCAACTAGAGTTGTTAGCTCTTCAAGGGCAGAGTCCACGTTTCTTTCACTTCTGTGTATCCCTAATAGCACCTAGCACAAGGTAGGCACTAAAATCATTGAGGAAAAGAGAAAAAGAGGAAGAAAAATCAAAGGTCAGTTTGCACTCCCTAGACTCTACCCCTCAGGTACTGCTTAGGGGTGGGGGCAGTGTATAGCAAGGAGCGTAGATAGCTCTACGCAATTAATGGTGAGCACAGTAGTAAACAAACACACAGCCTGAGCCTACCAGCATAAAAACCAGCTTTATCCAGAGCACTGATTCTGCCACACAGGTAGAAACGACTAGGTCCAGTAACCTGATGAAGTAAGACTAAGACACCAAAAGCGTAGTCCTTTACTGCTCTCATTTGACACACATAATGCCGATATTAGTTAGGAAAGTCTAGTCACTGCTGGGAGCCGATCATAATCCCAACAGACATGATATGATGAATGTTGAAATCCCAAAAGATCAAAATCCTGAAAATATAAATCTGGAAAAAATGCTTAAAAAAATTTAAAGATATTTATTTACAATTTTAAAGGGGATTATTTGAGAAACAAAAACATGACAAAATGAACACTGCATAGACCACTTTACACAATAAAATAGGCAATACTAACACAAATTTTTGCAATCAGAAACACTCAGGTACACTAACAACATTTGCACGGGTATAACAGTTATGAGCAAACAAACCATATTCATAAAGAACTAGGTCAGAAAGGGACATGTATGAACACATATCACTATGGTTGGTAGGTGCGTGCACCCAGCTTTTTAACTACAATCATGTGAAATACCATGACAAACACCCTAAGCCTTTTGATGAAATAGATCAAAAACCACAAGGAGTCACCTCCGCATATGCAGTCATCCAAAGTGCCGAGATCTTGAGAAATTTTATCTTTCACAAATACAGATGTACTAAATAGACATCTCATCATTGGTTGGCAGAGTTTCAGTATTTTTACGAACAGGCACAATGCTTACAAACAAAATCAACACTGTGATAATGCACTTTCATGGAGTCAAATTTGCAAAAAGTACATGAATTAGAACTCTCTAAACAATTCCACAGAATTCCACACAATTTATACTTCCAGTATTGGAAATGATGCAAAGATGAAATACGTACCATAGCGAACTGTAAAACATAATGCTAACAATTTGAAATAGTGGAAAAAATAAAAATAAGAAAAAGAAAAAAACTAAAAGAATTCAACATATGAAAAAGTATATTACAGGGAGAGATTGTGGGCAAGTTCACAAAGATAGTCCATAAGAGATGGACTAATGTAATGCAATTATCCTGTGATTGTGATTTTAGGGATTTTAGATGTTAGGAATTTTTAGACTAGGGATTTTGATCTTTTGGGATGTCAACACTGGGGATTATGGTATACGGCACTGTGTCTTTTGGGATTATGGTCCAAATCCGTCACTGCCAAAATAGACCCCAAAACGTAAAATGGCTCTAACACCTCAGAACTTTGTTCTTGTTCCCATGACAGGGAACTAGTGAATGAGGTGTTCCTCTTCCTCACACTGAACTAGGGATTCAGGCTGATGGGCTCTGCTGTCTTCATCATCATTCTATTGGCTAGAACTCAGGCAGCACCAAACTGCAATGGAGGCTGGGAAATGCATTCTTGCTGTGGGCTCAGGAAGAGAAAAGTGTAGACTTTGGTGAGAAGTCAGCAGCCTCTGCCACTGTGTTTTATGGCTTTTCCTTCCCTTTCCAAGCTTTCCCTTGCCCTGTTTCTATGTGTGGGTGTGTATATACGTATGTGTGTGTAACAAGTGCCAGGAACCCTCACATAAACAGGGCTGATGCTTTGTTTCTGAAGGAAAGGGAATAACCTGATTTAGGGCCCAGAAGCAGCAATGCATGGAGCACCTCTGCTTCAAGCAAGGGAGATAAATTCTGTGTCCACATTCCCTTGGGGCCCTTATCAGGATTCACCCAGATAATACTCATGAGGGGTTCATGTCCAAGCTGGCAAATATTAGGACAACATAAAATTTCCCTCATAAAGGGCAGCAAAATGCTAAATATTTCTTTGGGGCCCTAGATGATTCCATTTTCTGACCAAGAAACATCATGTCTTAGACTTTCCTCGCCAACACTAGAAGCTGGCTTTCTTCTCAGAGAAATCATATTTCCCTTCAAAGGCATTTTACATGTCAGATAATAGGTAGAAGCAGTGCTGCACTGAAGCGGGGGTGTGAGCAACCGGCTCAGCCACCCCACGCCAGCCTCCCACAGCACCTGCCTCAAAGTCAGGCCTCAGCAGCATGAGAAGCCAGCGTATCACGTGCACTTCCACAGTCTGTCCCAGTGTTAACTCACTGACATGCAAATGATCTATTCTATGAGTACACTAGACTAGACCACATGCCCCTCTGGCAAGGTACACATGTGAGTTAACTCGCTAGCCTCCACAATGCCTTGTCTATGCCTTCATTCAAATAAACATTTGCCGAATGAATAGTCATTTGATTTTCTATTTGTCATTAGTAAGCCCTCTACATGTGTCCATGTGAGGGCTGTCAGTCTTGAGGACACTTAGCTGTGTGACTCATTCTGTACACAACCTTACTAATAGGTGTGGGGTAAGTGCTGTCTGACCGTGACGATGGCAGTGGTGACTATGACAGCACAATCAGTCACATTATGTAAAGGACTGTGGTATTTCATGCCTGTGGGTCCAATCAGTCACCACCAGTAGCACAAGACCTCACGTCCTAACAAGGTTCCTGTCCCCTTCCCTGTTTTAATTTTCTCCATAGCTCATATCACTATCTGACAACTTATCTGTGTGTCTGTCTCCCCCAGCAGCAGCTCTGTGAAGGCAGGGAATTATGTTCATGTTGTCCGGCACGCAAATCAGTACTGGGCACACGAGAAGTATTCAATAAACATTTGTGGAAGGAATAAATGAAATAAACAAGATTATTTGGATTATTTTCTCCAAATCTGAAGATTTGGGAGCCACAAAAGGAACTATTCCTGCAATGCTCCAGCACAGTCGTGTTCTTTTGAACATCTCAAAAGGAGATCTCACAGATAAGACAGAGAAGCCACTTTCCGTACCACAAAGGAGAGTTCCTAGAAACCCAAGTTATTGTCCTATCATCTTGAAGTCCCCAAATAAACTGACAATGGACAGAATCTCCAGGACTGGTCACACTTCTGGTAGCTTTTCTCCAAACAAGAACCACATGTGCAGGCCTGGCGCGCTGCCCTCCTGGCTCCGACTGCACTCCGGAGCCCCGCATCTAGCTCTCTGAGCCAGAACCAGCGCCGGTGGCAGGAAGCCAGACAGGAGGATGGGAAATTTCTCCCCTTCAGAAGCAAATCTGCCTGAGTCCCACATGAACAAAATGTCGGACCCTAGACTCAGCTGTATACATTGGAAATAGCCACAATTAATTTTTTTTTAAAAGTTAAAATTCAGCTTCCCAAACATGGCCATTTACCTGATAAGATATATTACTTTAGGTTGTTAAGGAATCACTGAATGTTATAATTAATCTGACAAGCTGTTGCTTGATGTAGCTTTAAAATTCATGTTTTATTTAATTTTGGCACATGAGGAACAGTGTCTATTGGCAACAATAATCCTTATTTATTCATTCTTCTGTTGACTCTTGAACAGTAATTAAATAAGGCTCCCAAAGTAATGGTAAAAGAGACTACCAGCTTGAGGATGTGTAACACAAAAGACATTTTACACATCCAAAGTTTTTATACCTATAGAACATTTTACACATTACGAGTTTTTACAAAATAGTAAATAGCATCTAATAATTCACAGAAGAATGGCTAAGTTTTTAAATCCCAAAAAAGACGAGTGGTTCTAACATTTTCCACTATACTTCTCAAACTTTCCACCAAGACTTTATTCAAATATACTCTGGTCAAAGGTTTGTTTCAAGTTTTATTAGTAAATACTACCCCAGCCAGCCAGCCAGTGTGTATTATGTGCTAATGCCAGAAACAGGCATGGAGAATTCCAAGACTAAAATATAACTTTGACCACAAGTTACTGGATTCATTAGCAAAATAAAAGGAATAGAAGAATGGAGGATAGTTAAGATTATTTCTAATTAATTTGTTTTGAAACAAATTGTCTTTTAGAAGAGTCTCATACAACTGTAAAACTACAAGACATCAAGTTAAGAATGTCTTAAGCAATTAAAAAATGAAACTTCAAATAGTTTGATAAGTAGAGAATTGGTATCAATGGGTTCTAATATTTGATGTTTTAAAACTGAAACATATAGTTTCAGATATTATTTAATTTTCTAGGGATTTTTTTCCCTTAAATATCATTTGCAGATTACCTGGGTTATTTGTTTGTCCATGTTCTACCTGCTTCTCAAAGTAAGAGAGAGAAAAATAAAAATTATACAAAACTATCCAATAAATAATGTAAACACATTTCCTTCCCAGACCCAAGGCACAAAATGTTGGGTTGTACAGTATCAGAAAGCATAATCAAATGCATCGAAAAGCTCTCCTCCCTCAGTGAAACAGAAACTCAACAAACCCAATCCAACAAACTGAGGAACACGGCATGGCCACAATGTTGTCACCTACTCTTTGAGAACTCACTCCAACTTGGTGCTGACCCTCAACTAAGAGATGCAAGTTTTCTAATCCTGTTGGCTTCTGTTACTGGGCTCCAAAGCACCTACGAGTACCCTCTTCGTGCAAAATGACATCATGCCAAAAAGTTGCATTTAGAACCAAGTCAAAATACCACAAATTTGTACATTACATGTTGCCAAATTCTCAGAAACGTGACTGTCCCTTTATAAGCTTCAAATCATCCAACACCATTATTTTTTCTAGAACGAGTGGCACTCTGCAGAGAGAAATGCTATTCTAACGAGCTGTCCCCGAATCTCCCCATCAGCCTAACTTCAGCTGGGTTTTTTTTTGTTTTTGTTTTCTTAACTCTAAAACACTTAAAGCATTCCAAACACAACTGCTACCAACAGTGGCTCACTGAGATTTGAGAGAAGGGGTCTTCAGAGCTTCAAAAGTGCACTTAGAGATTCTAACATAGCCTCATTTTCTCTTGGAAATCGTCTGTATAAGAGATTCCACCTCCAGATGCATTCCTGGAATTCTGAGTTCTCACCACAGAGACTTTTAGCCAAGATAGTCCTCATAAAGAGTTGTTAAGTTAAGGCTCACTTTACAATGGATACTCTCACTTCAGACTGAAAAGAGACTTATGGACTGCTCTAAAGTTGTCTCTAATTAGACATAGAGCAAAAACAAAAATAATCTAGTCCTTGTTTCCACTGCAATAAAACTTTTTCTCCAGTATTCAGGCAATTAAATTAGTTCCAATTTCTACTCCCCAAGTGTTTATATTCTTTGCTTTTAAGAGAAAGAAAGGAATTAAGTAAAGAAAACCCAAAATTTAAATGACTTCAAATTGCCTTGGGCTACTTCATACTTAGGTAAATAAATAAGTGTGGCATAAACTAATGTTTCATATACACGTAAAACATGTTTTTATAAAGCATTCACCTACCTTTAATCCAGCCTTTTAGTCAGGACTGCACTTCATGGAAAACTCCACACACAAAGCACCTTTCCCCCTAGTATTTCAAGGTCCTTGTGAGGAGCAGAACTTTCTAAACAGGAAACCAAAGCGCAGCAAGGCGGGGCTATCTTCCTCGGTGTTACCAGAACACAGAATTCCTGGCATTCTCCAGCCATAAGTTCAAGGCTCCCATCATCATATACCATATGGCCTTCCATGTGGAGATGAGTCTGTTCAATGATTTTTTTTTCTTTTGTTTAGAATTTGGTCAAAGTGGCAAACATGAAAGAAAATAAAATTTTGACAAGACCAATGGTAGTGGCATGGAGTTTCTTAGCCCAACCTACAAAAGAACCACGTTTCCACTTTATACTCTGATGTCCAGGTATTCTAAAGCTACCTTCATCAAAGTCAGTGAGATGACATGCTAGAAAAGCCCAAGCAACTAAGAGTCCCAATGCAGAAATCTCAATGCAACTAATCCCCTAAAGCAGAGATTTAAACCATTTCACTATGAGAGATTTAATGTTGAGAAAAAAACCAAGGCTCCAGTGAAAAGTGAATTTGCTCATAAACACAAAAACTTATTCAGCATTTAAAATTTACTTTCCAACAAAGAAATGTATATTCCATCAACAGCCCTGCAATCTTTGACATAGTCTTTGCTCCACTCTCCAGCTGAACCACAAAGTAATTACGAAGCACCTGAATGGTGATGTGGGCTCTGATCCAAGCTTCCTACAAGATGACACTTTTCCAGATGGCAGCTGAGGCTGTCAGGTGTAGTCAGGTGTTTCTTACATTGGTAAAATACTCAAGGACATTATGTAAGACTGCTCGTCTCCTGTATATGCACTAATTTCAGAAAGCCACTGCTGTTTTGGAAGCACACTTCCTTTTCTTACAAGGAAACTCTCCCATGTACCTGGGAAATAAGAGTTAATGTTGGTCATAAGCCAGGAAAAGCTATAGTTATTGGAAATGTTGACAAAATGACGGGTTCAGCCCAAGGGAGTGAGACAAAATAAAAATTCCCCAGAGACTACAAAATCTAGTGATTTTAAGTAGGCATATTTTAGAGATTTGTATACTATTCAGGGATGGAAAAATGAGAGTCCCAGGCTTACGGCACCATTATTTAGCTTTTAAAATTGTAAGATGCTTTCTTGAAAGGTTTGGTTCAACTAACTACAAGATGAAAATAAGTATTTCCAAGCCACGCAGTTGAGCAATAAATTGAATCCTGGGTTCAGAAATTAGTAGAAAATACATGAGCCATTATCAAATTCCACAGGCAAGGCAGGCTCTTCTCTGGATGAATGAGATCTTCAAAAGTTAATATTCTAACGAGTTACAACTGCATCCTGAATTTTCCTACTGTGACCAGAAGACAACACATTGAGAACATTGTTTTCTATTGCACCATGAAGCTACAGCAGAACACTCATCCTGCCCCTACATTTGTTTTTCCCTTTTTGAGGATCATTTCATTTGAGAAAAAAGACAGCTAATTTTACTTAGTGTACCCTAACACATTCATGTCTAGCATAGCATGCAGGGTTTACAGCTTCTACACTCTAACTGATCAAACTTTTGCACAGTGATTCTGTTTTATGGGGAAGAAAACTGCATAAACGTCTAGATTCAAATTCTAGATTTACCACTTATTAACTGTGAGACTTGGAACAGATCATTCACATTCTCTCTCTCTCTCTCTCTCTCTCACACACACACACACACACACATACACACACACACACAAAGCTGGAAAAAAGGGGGAGCTAATTTATAAGGCCACCAGTGATTATATGTATGTGGCAGGAAATGTAAAAGATAGTGTCTAGAACAGTAGTTCTCAAGTTTTTGGTCTTAGGACCCCTTTACACTCAAATTATTCAATACTTCAAAGAGCTTACCTTTAAAAATTTTAGAAAACACAAGAATACACATGCACACATTCCAATAGCCAATATATGGCCTCTTAGAAAACTCCACTATACACATGTGAGAGAATAAAAGAAGTAAATTATGTCTTAGTGTTACTATGAAATTGTTTTGACCTTACAGACTCCCTAACAGGGTCTTAAGAACCCCTAGGCATCCTCAGACCACACTTTGAGAACCACTGGCCTAGCATACAGAAAGTAAAGAAGCTGTCAAAGACCATTAGGGTTATATTCAAAGGATTCATGGGGCCAACACAAAGGGGCTCCCACCAGCCAAAGATGAGACAATTTTAGTTTCAGTAAGAATAAATGAATGTATTGAAACACCAATATTTTTAAATTCATGAATTCTTAATGAGTCATCTCTTTTTCTCCCTCCCAACTACCCCCAGTTGGTAATCTTTGGACACTAGAAAGCCAACTATTTTGAAAACTGGTACATAAAGTGAAAGGATCAAGCATTTGTCTTGCCTTTCCTCTATAACTGTACCTCAGGATGGCCGAATGGCTGATTAGCAGGAGTTTCTCTTTATAGAAGTAGTTTAATACATGAAGAAGTGATTGACATGAAATAACATTTTGAAACACCTAATGAATTGGTAGATTTAGGGAGCAACAATTGTCACTGGCTGTCAACATGTCTCTCTCACTCACTCATACACACACAGGCAATCGATGTTAAGTGCCTTCTGATGGGAATACTTAATACCATTCATATAGTATTCTTGACAAAAAATTTAGACAAATCGATCTAGCCTCCAGATGTAACTACTAGTTCACAAGAAATACAGAGGTTAGAGGAATATGTTAAACAGAGGAACATTTAACATTTAACTCCAATGGGATGTAATCAGCAAAATCCGGACAAGGAGAAACTTTACAGGATAAGTAGTCCAGTTTGGCAAAAAAATAAATCATAAGGAAAAGATGGTAAAGGGTGAATGTATAGATTAAAAGGGACTGCAGAGGCATGTCAATCAATTGTAATGTATGGGCCTTATTTGAATACTGATACAAACTGAAAAGAACAATGAGAAACAAATTTCAACAGTGACTAGATAGTCCATATTCAACTATATTAGAGTATTTTTAAAGTGCGATAATGGTATTACAGCATTAAAAGAAAAAAGAATCCTTACCTTTTAGAGATGTGTATAGAAATATTTACTAATGAAAAAATAGGATGTCAGGGATTTACTTCAAAATAATCAGGAGTAGGGAGGGGAGGCTGGGGTCTAAATGAAGCAAGATTGGCCATAAATTGATAGTTGTTGATGCTGGGAGAGAGGCACATGGGATCTATACAATATTCTCTTTACCTCTGTATATGTTGGCAATTTTCCACAACAAAGAAAGTTTAAAAATAAAAATAAAAGTGGCCATGAGGTGCCTGCTTATCTTCTCCAGGCAAACCATGAGATGCTGAGAGGCAGGACCTGCACACTGGGCCTGCCCGGCACCCAGCACCACGCAGGGCACGCAGTAAGCGTTCGCCGAGCTCTTAATGAGGCAGGCTGACAGCCAGAGATCTGCAAAGCTGAACGGCGGCAAGGTACGCTCAGCAAAGTTCTCAGCCAGCTGTCTCTGAACCTTCCACATCTTTTCAACAAAGCAGAAAAAACTGTATTTATAGCATGAGCATAACCAAGAATGATAAACAAAACCTCTACACAGAAGAAGGTATAAAAAGCCCTTCACAGAAACAGAAAATATGTGAAAACAGTAAGTTGTTTTTTGTTTTTTTTTCCTCTTGGGTATAGGGACAACGGAAATTTTATTTTTCTTTGCTTCTATTTCTCTGAATTTTCCAAATTTTCTGTAATTATCATATTATTTCAATGTTGGAGAAAACCCTAAAAATTTTTTACTTTTTTAAAAAATTTTATTTCAGCTTATTATGGGAATACAAAAGTTCAGGTTATACATATTGCCCCTGCCCCCCCCCAGTCAGAGTGTCAAGCGTGTCCATTCCCCAGACAATGAGCATCACACTCATCATGTACTTTTACGTCATTTATATCAAAGCTCTATCAATGGCTATTCTTACATAACAATGACATTTTGTTATATTTCTATAACCCTTTCTATGGCTTGGGTAAAGGAAGAATATTATAATGAAGAAAATGTTGAAAACTATCATTAAGAGATTTTTAAATCGAATTACAAAAGCAATATAAGAACACCTTTATTCATATTTGGGAAGAAGAAGATAGCCATTATCTTTTCCTCTGCAAAATAAAGGAGAATTGCTATTAAAAATATCACATATGGATAATCTGGATCAAGGGAACCTATTAATAAGGGTTCCTCTAAAACCTCAGTTCCAGCACAGAAAGCTGGGGACAAACAGGGACATCTAGGACCTAATGAAAGGGTCTCCTCTTTCTGTGCTCTCCTCTATACCCCCTTTTCCACATACTCTGCTCACCCATCCTCTTCACCCCTCCTACCAGCTCAAGGGAGGAAGGAAAAGGAAAGTTTAGTGTAATGCCAAGATTCCACATCTGGCAACACCATATTCTCCAAGGGAAGATACATCCCATGAACAGAAATGGATTTATTATTTTTTAGAGAAAAATGTTCCCTTTAGATAAAGATTCTTAAAGAACTAGGCAACAGTTAGAATCCCATGCAAACTTTAATTATTCCACTTAGAAAATAAATGAAACAATATGTGTACCAGTGACTATTAATAATTGAACATGAAAAAAGAAAAATGTTGGAAATTTGGCATGGATAATTGTTATGTTTTCCACACGAGTCTAATTAAACTTGATTTAGACTGCATAGTGCCTTTTTTTAAACCCCACTATTAAATACACAAACAACAACAAGAAAAAAGGCTGAAACTGCCACTTCTCCTGTGCTGTACATATATTGTGGGAGGTTGTACTTAATATGAGGAAAAAATTCAAATGACTCAATATATGGCAGTGCAACCTTGTAGCTAAGAGTATGAGCATTGGGCCAGATTGCCGAGGTTAAAATTGTTGATCTTCCATTTATTAGCTGTGTGACCTTGGGAAAGCTGTTGAACCTCTCTGTGCATCATGCATTCCTTATCTATTAATATAAAGACATAAGTGGGAATGTCATAGGGTTGTTATAATAACTAAGATGAGAAAATGAAAAATGCTTAGGACAGCGCCTAACACATACAGGCTCAATAAATGCTACCTACTATTATTATTAAAACCTATAAAACTCTTTTTCTTTCTTTTTTTCCATTTTTTACCCAAGAAAAAAAGATTTTACAAACTTCTAATTGTTTAGCTTCATTAGTGAATACTGTAATCTATTTTAAACTTTGACTCTTATATTTTCCCAAAAGTAAAAATTAACTTTTTCTCTAGAAAAAAAGGAAAGATGGAGTTAGACTCCCCTTTACTTTGTGTGATAAAGAATGGTAGCTGCTCCTGCACACTGACAAACAAAAAATAATGGTGGCAGATTCCTAACTCTTTGAACCTAGAAAGATCACACTGTTTGAGGGCCTGTGCAGCACTCAGAATTAAAGAGTGAGTGACCCCCCTCAAATCCTTTGCATTGGGGATCTCCTTTCCAATTATATTAAATACGCCATGGGTCTTTTAAGTGAAAAGAAATTCAGAAAATCCATGCCAAAAAGAAAAATCAGGAGAAATTCCTATGGTTCTGGAGACAGGAACACAAATATTAAAAATACTTACATGCCATAAACACTGTTTACCCCAAAGAAAACATTAGCTGTGGGGCAGGCAAACAGAGGAGATATAAAAAGTTTAAGGTAAGTGCTGTCCCTATGCAGATGTATAGTGTATTGTGCTGAATATGTGGTAAAACATTAGGAATTAATGCAAATAGTCCAGTAATGGCATAATCAATACCCTAGTCGGTTAGATGTCAGGTATAAAGTAGTATCTCTGGTTTTATATATTTGCACCCAAGCAAAAATGCTTGTAATGAGACCATTTTTTTATTTACCAGAATTCCTGGAATATAGACAGTATTTTAAACGGTGTCTCATGCCTATAATCCTAACACTTTGGGAGGCCAAGGCCGGAGGATCACTTGAGGTCAGGAGTTGAAGAAAATGCTAGATGTTTTTGTACTATCAGGGAGACTGTTTGTGAACTCACTAACAGGACATGAAAAGGATTGCTGGAATCATAAAGTAAACCTAGGAAAGCATAAAACTTAAAAAAAAAAAATCAAGATATTCCAGGTTACGAAGACCCATGTGGGAAAGGAGAGATGGAATGGGATTCACATAATACTTCAGGCTCTAACTCCATGCGTATTTGGAATGAGAACTAAAAGCGAAGTCATAGGCTTGCACTGAAGAAAAGAAGCTGGCAGACAGAGACTTACAAAAGTTTGAGATAAGTGGTGTCCCTGTCCAGATATATAGTGTATTGTGCTGAATATGCAGTAAAACATTAGGAATTAATGCAAATAGTCCAGTAATGGCATAATCACTACCCTAGTCAGTTAGATGTCAGGTATAAAGTAGTATCTCTGGTTTTATATATTTGCACCTGCTCGTAATGAGATAATTTTTTATTTACCAGAATTCTTGGAAAATAAACAGTATTTATTTGTGCTAGTTGTTAGGGTATAAAAGTAAAGACCCCCTCGCTCCTCCATGGCTGCCCCAATATGAATAGAACCTAGTGACTTATCTGCAAGTCACTCCTTACACAGCTAAGTACTGAGTCTGAGTGCCTCCCCCAGGCCTAGGCAGCAATTTGCTAGACACCCTGCAGTTCCCACAAGGCCCAGAGGCCTCTCTGAGCCCAGACTCTTCTCTTTGTCACATGTGTCTTCAAAACAATGACCTTCAATATTATGGAAGGCTGTAAGTATCCCTAAGACCCCAAACTCTCCTGGCTTCCCAAAGCACTGACCTAGAATTTACTGAAAAGTACCAGAAGTAGAAACTAACCATCAGAGAGGAGTAATGTCATAAAATATCAGGGACCAAACCTCTATATTTTATACTATTCTTTGGCATTACCACCCAGGGTTAGGGTACTCTCCTGACATTCTATTTCATTCTATCTTTCTACACTCCTCCTCCAAGCGTGACTTTTCAGTCATGCAGCTTGGTGTAGTAACAAACTACTGGTTCAGGAACCCAGAGACCTGCATCTGGTCCCAATCTGCCAATATAAACAGCATGGCCTAGGGATGGTCACCAACCTCTCTAGGCCTCAGCTTCCTTCTGTGTAACACTGTAGATGCAGAGATGTTTCCAGTCTTGTCCTGCCTATGGGTAAGTTCTTAATTTTTAAAATTCTTCAATGTACAATCTTTCTGATCAGCCACCCAGCCCCAGTAAGAACAGCCACCACTAATTAATAACCCACTATGTGCCAGGCATCATTCTTAGTAGTTTGCCATCTCAACTGAGACTTCCTGAAGGATCTTAAGGAGGCTAGGGCTCCTTGGCTGCAATTTAATTCAACCCTTTTCTGCTCTGCTGAGCACAAGAGGCAATGTTAGGTGGGCTTCCACCTCACCTTCCACGTTTACAGGCTTTCTAATACCTAGTGTAGATGTACACAAAAGCATAGGAAAATAAACAGCTACAGATGACTTGTGTCCAGAATGAACTATTTGTCCTTAGAAAAATGTTAAGAACAAAGCAGGTGGTTAGTTATTTTGGGAGCAAGAAAAAAAAAAAAAAAAAAAGAAAGAAAAAGAAAGAAACAATCAAGGCAGGGCTAGAACTATTACTTGGGTAAAATAGTATAAGATAGTAGAAGTCAAGGAGATACAATGCCCATCAGCAACTCTTTACTCTTCTTATTAGAGAAAAGTGAAGCAATCCTTACAGGCCTGAAGCCCCACATAGGAGAACCCTAGTCTCAGGACTCTTGAATGCACCAGGGTCTAAAGGAACTTGTGGATTCATAAGCCTTGAGTTGGGTAGAGAAGTGCTTCTTACCTTGAGAATGGTTTGAGAATTAAGTTTTTTCATAACCTTAACCTATGAATCTATCAAAGAATTAACTTAGTAAATTACACAAACAATAAACACAAAGGAGTCAAAGAAAGGAAAGATCTAGATCATGTTGGACTTGGTTTTGGCCTTGCTGGGAATGGAAAAATGGATGAGACATGGACAAAGGGGAAGAGAGGTGTCAGGAGGGGGAAAAGTAAAGGCAAAAGAAGGGATGAATGAACAGGTTCCTTGGGAAAGAATAAGGAGATATATCTAAAGAAAGCAGAGCGAGTTGCCTGGTTGGCAGCAAAGCTGCTCTAGGCTATAAAACATTTCATTCCATGGCAGATATTTTGAGTGCTGCTGGACTTCTCCTGCCATCTTTTCTCATCATCCTCAGCCTGAAAACCTGGACACTCCTGCCCTGTGCTTTGCCATTTACCTAGTTTTTTTCAGAATCAGTAACAAATAGAGCTGTACCTAAAAGACTACGTGCTCGAATTTTTTTTTCCAGATTATAGATTTCTGAATTCTGATTAGTGAGGATTTTTATCACAACCTTCAGCTGTTTTGAGATGATCAGATTTAGTATCTTATTATAAATTTTTTTTCTCGGTGAGTCTTTCAAACTCTTTTCCCTGTCAAGTATAAGAAATGCTGGCTCCAAAGCCTAGCCATTCAGAGAAGTATTTTTTGAGCTCTCAGAATTATTGCATATAAACTAGAGACTGGTGGGCTTGCTTGGTTTCAGTTACTGCCAAAGCCCAACACACATTACACATAACAACAGATGTCTCCAACATAGCTTCCTACTAACTCTCCCTCCAAAGCTCATCACAGTGACAGCCACAAAATATTCAGTTAAACTTGCCCTGTTGTTGAAGGTTTTGATTGCACTGTTAGTCACCTTCAGAAGCAACATGACCATGTAAGGCAAAAAAAGAGCACCAAATTATCCTGGTAACTGAAAACTCTATGAACTCAAGAGGTTTAAATGACTTAACATTTTCTAAAGTAACATAAAGTGATTACAGACATATTTTTCCCTATAAAATATCGCTCCTAGTACATATTTAAAAAACAGAGAGGTGTGCCCCAAACTATTTACATATACTCTCCCAGCTGAATTTCCACTGAAACCAAAGGTAAGGAGGTTTAGAGGAAATGGAAAATCTGTTATTAATAAACAGTCAACCCAATTACATCATGTGAGTCCTGGCCAAAATCTTTCTCTCCTCCCTTAATCCTACAACCAGTATGGGCAACCTCAATATCAAGATCCGTTGACACTCTGGTCTCTTCTCTTAGGGTTTCATGTCCACCCACCATCTCCTCCACTCCACCTGAGCCGCCCCCCACCCAAATATTCCACCCTTTGACTACAATATACTCAGCTTCAGCTTCCTTATTGAAATCCCTTTCACTGTGACAAACCATCTGGGCCTCATCAGAAGTTTCATGTCACATCTCTTCCTACTCTACTTCCTTTCTAAAGGCCATCATTATGATAACATTGTCCTTCCCCTTCTGCCTAACTCCAGCCTTAGACGATGCCTACTGTGTCTACACCTGAGCACCTGGGCACCAGAGAAAGCCACATGCAGGCAGACAGTGTCACTCTATATTCATGAGTCCCAACTGCAAATGAGTCCTCAACCAGGCCGGGCAACCCCACATTTCTCTTACCAACTCATTCTCTCACTCTCCTCAACTACTATTTCACTCTCAAATCTCCACCCCTTCTGACTTGAGAGGTTTAAACAACTTAACATTTTCTAAAGTAACATAAGCGATTAAAGATATATGTTGCCCTATAAAATATCGCTCCTAGTACGTATTTCAGAAACAGAGAGGTGCACACCACCACCACCCCCATTCTGCGAATGGAAGCCATCTCGCACAGCACCTTCCTGTTATCACACTAACTTTCATATGGAGCAGCCCTCGGCTTCTCCCCCGCAGCATCTTGTTCCCTCCTCTCATCTAAGGCCAACCACTCCATTTGGGCTTTAGATTCCACTCCATCCTAGCTTCTCAGGCTTACATGGTCAATTACCCCTTTCCTCCCCTGTTTATCTAATGAACTACTCCCTTTCAGCCAGATCTTTCCCACCAGCTCTTCACCATACTCAAGTTCTGCCTTTAAAGCACTCCAACTCAACCTCACATGGCTCTAGCTACTGACCTATTTTCTACTTCCCTTCACAGGAAAAATAGAAATTGTCTTCCTTGAGTGTCTCCATTTTTTCACTGCCCATTCATTGTTCAACCCATTCCAATCTGGCTTGGCCCCATTGCTCACTGAATCAGCTTCAGCTCAGGTTAATAAAATAATGACCTCTTTACTACCAAATGCAAACCAGTTGACATCCTGGCAATGTTCACCAATGTCTCCCTGAAACACCCCTTACCCTGGCCTCCATGACCAATGCTTTCCTTTCTACTGCCATGGCTCCTTTCTCTTTACAGACTTGTCCTCTCCCATCTATCCTTTAGGGTTCAAGCTCCTCCAAGCTTGAACCGGGGGCCCCTTTTCTTTTCACTCTATATGAGGAGTCAAAAGCCCAAATACCCACCGAGGCAAGAAAGGAACATAATTTAGTGAAGCAAAGTTTCCTTTCATTTCCCTCTCAACCCTACAATTTAAAACACAGTAGAACTAGCAGGATAATTGGCAACAGATCTTAGGCATTAGGGTAAGATGACAATAGGGAGTGGTGTGGACTGTAATCACATAGAGAGCCAATGCTCCTACCGCAACAATAATTACTTAGCTCAAGCCAAAAATCCTAATTTCTACATGAAAATTCACAATTTTTAAGTCTTGGCAACTGTGTCAATAAGATTCTTTCCGGTGTAAAAGTAAAAAAAAATCCTGGTTCAAACTAGGTTGCACCAAAAGGAGAATTTATTGGCTAACATAGCTGAAAAGCCTAGAGGTACAGAGTTTAATCAACGTGATCATGACTGGTTTTTCTATCTGGATTCCACTTCTTCTTTGTGTCCCCATTTTCAGATAAGCTCTACCCTACGGGTAGCAAGGCAGTTGCTAGACCTCGGCCCACATCCTGCCAGGTTTAAGCAGAAAACAAGAAGCTCCCTCTTCTTGGAGCTCTCCCACAGTCTCAAATTTCCCTCTGATTGGGCCAACATGGATGACAAAGCCATTCTCAAACCAACTATTGTGGCGAGACAACTCGGGGAATGATTGGCCAGCCCTGGGTCACACACTTCATTCAGAGTCAGAGACAGAACTTTATGTGAAACACGAAGTCTGAGATTGGAGGAGAGAAGATTTCTCAAAAGGAAATTAAGGGGCTGCTACCAAAAGAGAAAATATATTCTGGGCAGCCAAAAAAACATAAATATATGCTACAGCAACTCATTCAAATATTTTAAAAACACTACACAGGCCAAATAAAACAGGTTTGCTGGCTGAAGGTGGCTTGTCAACCTCCAGTTCCAATCTTCCTTTCTCTACTCGTTTCCTAGGTGATCTCATCCAATGAGCCTTCACCTACCATCTTTATGCTGAAAACGCCGCATTTTTATCTCTGACTCACAAATTCAACTGCCTACTCAATATCATCACTTGGATGCCTCAAACTCATCTCAAATTCAATTTGTCCAAAATGAAATTCATGATCTTCCTACCCCCAACCCCTCTCCCACCCAAAGCCGGCCTTCCCTGGCATTCGTAGTGCAAGGGAACAGGGCGCTGAGGGGAGACAACTTGTTACTTTAGCATTAACAATTTTAAATAAGGAGTCATAGAAAGCAATCCTAACCTGAATATTGGTACTACAAATCTCCAAAAAGCGTTTTAAAATCTTCAACAAAGACACTGGAAACTTTCAACAGAATTTCAAGGATGCAAATAACTACCTCACTTATAAACAAGTAGGGACCATTAAGAATAAATGTTTAAAAAATTATTATACAATGAGTACAGAGTTCCAGTTTGAGATGAAAAATTTCTGGAGATGGACAGTGGTGATGGTACACGACAGTGTGAATGTAATTAATGCCACCGAACTGTACACTTAAAAATGGTTAAAATGGTAAATTTTATGTTCTGTATATTTCACCAACATAAAAAACTTGTTAAAATGATATACGTGTTAAAAAAAACATATGCTCTTCTAAAGTCTTTAATTATTAACTATGGTTTGAACTTGGTGACATTATATCCCATTAGGTGTAATGTAAAATAGGAGTGCTTTATACTAAAAATGTATCATGATTCCCCAGAAAGTTTCTTTTCTACTCTTTGGAATAGGATCAACATGACTGAGGTATTGTTTAAAAAGAAAAGAAAAATCTTTCAGGAAGTCAACTGTAAGGCTACACTGAAATTATTTTGTTACTTCCAATATTCTAGAAAAATATTTAATATCTTATTTCATCTAAATTTGCAATTTCCATTTTCCATCTCTTCCCATTTTTAAGACACATAGAAATAAAGTTTCATCGTAACAAATACAAAGGGAGAAAGATTGTCAAGGGGTGTCCAAACGTGCTTTTGCTCAGTTGTTTATTAGTATAGCCATAGTTTTCTAGCAAATATATTATCTTATTTGTTCTTGACAACAACCCAGGACGTAACCGACCAACACTTAAGTGTAGTAATTAACATTCATCGGGTGTCGGGCAGACAGTAGGGAGGAGCAGGAGATGGGTATATACACACACGTAACGGGTGTGGTGTGCACCGTCTGGGGGATGGATGGACATGCTTGAAGCTCTGACTCTGGTGTGGCAAAGGCAATATACATAACCTAAACATTTGTACCCCTGTAATATGCTGAAATAAAAACAAAAATTAAAAAAAAACAACTCAGGACGCTACTGGGGCAAATATTATCATATTTTGGCAAATATAAGAAATTATTGATTGTAAAATGGACCAATAATGTATGCCCCACTATACTGGGGGAAAAACTATGACAAATTTAACCATGACACACACAATATCTGTAAAACACATCTTGTTTTCAGATATGTTAAAATGTAAAATAAACAAAACTGTATGTCTTAGAATCTGTGAAAACTTTATTAGAAGCATCAATTCACAGATAAGAAACCAGAGGCTCAGAGGCTTACGCAAAATTAAAGTTAATGCATTCAAGAATGGATTTGGCCCCACAGGATCAGTTTCCTAATCTGTTCCCCCCACCCCGACTCCTGTTCCTGAGTCTGAACGATCTTTAGAGTTCCTTCTGGGGCCCCAAAAGCTTTTCTGACACAAAGTCAGTAAAGGAAAATTATAAATGAATCAACTTAGTAAATACTTTTAAATTGACATGCATTCTAAGAATAATTTAGAACTTGACTATTCTCCAACTCCTAGACAGCCTAGGAATACTGCTAGCTTAAATAGCAACATATGCCAGGTGTGTAAGAAAAATGACTGTATCATTAATTTCACTGCTAACTCAGTAGGGAGCAAACTGGCACAAAAATTTACAGTTGACAATTAATTTTAAATGTGATTCACAAGACGATTTTCACTTAGGAAGTATTATTACTGAGCATTTAGTCAAGCTAAGACTTTCTTCTGTAATAAACTGTCCATTTAATGATTTTGTTTGTTTCAAAAAGAAAACCCATTTGGAAAGGTGCCACATTATAACTAATTACTGCACAAACTAATGCAAAGCACATGTGTAAGCCTAATAGTTCTAATCAACCTGTGCAGGAGGCCTTTTGATTTCAACACCCAACATCCATTAAAAAGAAAATGTGTTGCAAAAGCCAAAAAATTTTGGAGTGTGGCATCTGAATAAGTCAGATAGGCTTAATTCATGACAATCCTTTTTTTTATTTAAATCTAATTGTTTTACATTTTGTATTCCCCACAACACATACAGCAGTGTTTTTTTTTTTTTTTTTTTTTTTTTTGTTGAGACAGAGTCTCACTTTGTTGCCCAGGCTAGAGTGAGTGCCGTGGCGTCAGCTTAGCTCACAGCAACCTCAAACTCCTCGGCTTAAGCGATCCTACTGCCTCAGCCTCCCGAGTAGCTGGGACTACAGGCATGCGCCACTATGCCCGGCTAATTTTTTCTATATAGATTTTTAGTTGTCCATATAATGTCTTTCTATTTTTAGTAGAGACGGGGTCTCGCTCAGGCTGGTCTCGAACTCCTGACCTTGAGCGATCCACCCGCCTCGGCCTCCCAGAGTGCTAGGATTACAGGCGTGAGCCACCGCGCCCGGCCTACAGCAGTGTTTTAAACAAAGAAACTGGAAAATAAGTGCACATGATAAGATATATATTAAGGAAAATGACGTACCCTCTCTTTCGTAAATGTTCCTTCTTCCTACCTCTGTGCTGGCACTTGGTGGTGCCTGCACTAAGTCTGCCTTTTTGTCAAAGGCACATCAAATTGAATACTGGAAGTCCTCAAGGAGCTGACAGTCAGATCGATGGGGAAACATAAATGATATGCAAGTGGCAGATTACCTTTAAGAGTTCTTAGTAACCGAGCAACATATTAAATGTTTCAACATCATGCCCAAGCAGCATTGGATGTGAAATTAGGAGACCTGGTGTAGCCAGTTGCTAGATATGATCGTGGGCAAGTCATTTCTCTGAACCTGTTTCTTTACTTATTATCCCTCAGGGCTACTGCAAAAGAAATTAAGGCAGAAGAAAAATCTGCAAACCTGAAAGCACTACACAATGTAAAGTATCATTAGTGACACCAGAAAAAGGTCCTGTTGCCCAGAATGTGGCAATGATTTCCTTTTGAGATCCCTTAAGATGAAGTTAGAGGATTCCTAAAATGAAAAACTAATCATCCCATTCCCAGGCTTAAAGACTCCTTATTGCCAAAGGATAAACACGCAACTGTTTAGCTTGGTAGATAAGGTCCTGCAAAAACTGCCTTCTCTACAGCCCCTTCCCTGGCTTTATTTTTCAAAGACTGCAGCAAATATACAGCTGTTCCCTGATGACATTTTCTTCCACATTGGTGGGGGTTCTGGCTGTGATTATCCTGCCAAACCCAGGACTCCACAGATTGCTATTACTGCATCTTCCACATTATCACGGGGCTTTGAGCATCCGTAGGACAATGAGGGTCAATGCCTTATTCTCTCATTTTTTTTAATTTTTATTTTTTATTTCAGAGTTTTATGGAGGTACACACATTTTGCTTACATAATCTGCTTTTATACAGTTTGAGTCACTTATAAGTGTGCCCTTCACCCAGGTTAGTGTGCACTGTACCTGTTAGGTGTGACTTTACCTGCCCCCTCCTCCCCCCTCCTACCTTATTCTTATCAGTAGTCCCCATACCTCGTACAAAGCCCAACCTGCAGTAGCTCAGTAAATATTCTTTGAGTGACAGGCAAGAGAGATCCTCATTTGCATACCACAAAAACATGGTGCCAAGAAGAGAATCTCAAGGGAAGATTGTCAACTGAAAAAAGGCTCAGAGGCCCTAATAAAAATACTACAGGTACACATCGCTTATCCAAATCCCCTAAGGCCAGATGTGTTTTGGAATTCAGAATTTTTGACATTTTAGGAAGGTAATATGGTACATATACCTTATGCTCCCAGTAGGATCTAGGTCAGCACCCATACTCAAACACAGTAAGACTGCTGCAGCAAAACTTACAAATAATCCCACTCAATGAGATAAATGAAGAATATAAATAGACTCACATTTGTTCAAGTCAGATCTTGCCACCACATGAGTAAGAAGAGTTTTCAGAGCCTTTTAGATTTTGGAATTAGAAAGAGGATAGAGGATCCATACCACCTTATTTGTGGTATGGATTGATACATCCCCTTTCTCCTTCGCCCGGAAATTCACTAAGGCAGGACTGCTCCATACATTGTTAGGCAACAAATAGAAGTGGTCACACACTCAACCAGCAGCAGACAGGTTATAAAGTACTCGGAGAAGAAGGGGCTCAGAGGCACATAAAAATGGTTGTCATCACTGGTAACTGCTGCAGCCCCTTAGACCATTCAAAAAAATGTGTTTTTAAAGAATTGCTGGATCTAGCACTAAAGGACCATGTGAGAAAAGCAGTGATACAGAGAGCAGGAAATGAATGAATGAGTGCATGCATGCGCACATAAATATTGTTAGGAACTGCAATAACCCCTATCCCTGATTTCTAAATGGCTCTTCAATTGCAGGGACAGAAATGTACACATACAAACAATGGCATTCATACGCCAAAATCAAGCTGTCCCAAATCAACCTAACTTGCTTTCATATCAAAATAGAACCAGCAATGCATAAATGCAAATGTAGCTCATTTTATTGTTCTGCTTTGCTTTATTGTACTTTGTAGATGTTACCTTTCTTACAAATTGGAGGTTTGTGGCGACCCTGTGTCGAGCAAGTCTATCGGCACAATTTTTCCAACAGCCTGTGCTTCCTTTGTGTCTCTGGGTCACATTTTGGTAATTCTTGCAATATTTCAAACTTTTTCATTACTATTATATCTGTTATGTTGATCTGTGATCATTGATCTTTTATGTTACTATTGTAATTGTTTTGGGGGCACCCATATAAGATGGCAAACTTAACTGATAAATGTGTGTGTTCTGACTATTCCACCAACCAGCTATTCCCCCATCTCATTCCCTTTCTTTAGGCCTCCCAATTCCTTAAAACACAACAATATTGAAATTAGGCCACATAACAACCCTACAATGGCCTCTAACTGTTCAAGTGAAAGGAAGAGTCGCACATCTCTCACTTTCAATTAAAAGCTAGAAATGATTAAGCTTAGTGAGGAAGGCATGTCAAAAGCCGACATAGACTGAAAGCTAGGCCTCTTGCACCAAACAGCCACATTGTGAATGCAAAAAAAAAAAAAAAAAAAAAAAGTTCTTGAAGGAAATTTAAAGTACATTCTGGTGAACACATGAATGACAGGAAAACAAAATAGCTTTATTGCTGATATGGGGGAAGTTTGAATGATCTGGATACAAGATCAAACCAGCCACAGTATTCCCTTAAGCCAAAAGCTAATCCACAGTAGTTCCCTAACTCTCTTTAACTCTATGAACACTGAGAGGGATGAGGAAGCTGCAGAAGAAAAATCTAAAGCTAGCAGAGGTTGGTTAATGAGATTTAAGGGAAGAAGCTGTCTCCATAACACAAGAGTGCAAGGTGAAGCAGCAAGTGCTGATGTAGAAGCCGCAGCAAGTTATCCAGAAGATATAGCTAAGATAATTGACAAAGGTTGCTACATTAAACAACAGATTTTCAATGCAGACAAAAGAGCCTAACATTGGAAGAAGATGCTATCTAGGATTTTCATAGCTAGAGAGGAAAAGGCAACGCCTGGCTTCAAACCTTCTAAGGACAGACTGATTCTCTTGTTAGGGGCTAATGTAGCTGGTGACTAAGTTGAAGTCAATACTCATTTACCATTCCAAAAATCCTAGGGCCCTTAAGCATTATGCTAAATCTATGCTCCCTAAATGGAACAACAAAGCCTGGATGACAGCACATCTGTTTACAGCATGGCTTACTGATTTTTTTTTTAAGCCCACTGTTGAGACCTACTGCTCAGAAAATAAGATTCCTTTCAAAAGATTACTGCTCATTGACAATCTACCTGGTCACCCAAGAGCTTTTAGGGAGATGTCCAAAGAGATTAATGTTAGTTTCATGTCTGTCACCACAACATCCATTCTGTAGCCCAGGATCAATGAGAAATTTTGACTTTCAAGTCTTCTTATTTAAGAAAAAAAAAAAATATGTTAGGGCTGCCAGAGATGGATCTGGGCAAAGTCAATTGAAAACCTCCTGGAAAGGATTCACCATTCTAGATGCCATTAAGAACATTTGTGATTCATGGGAGGAAGTCAAAATATCAACATTAACAGGAGTTTGGAAGAAGTTGATTCCAATCCTTTGAGAGGTTCAAGACTTCAGCAGACGAAGTTCCTGCAGATGTGGTAGAAATCACAGGAGAACTAGAATTAGTAGTGGAGATGTGACTGAATTGCTGCAATCGTATGATCAAACTTGAATGGATAAAGAGTTGCTTCTTATGCAGGAATAAAGTAGTTTCTTGAGATGGCATCTACCCCTGATGAAGATGCTGTGAACATTACTGAAGTAACAACAGAGGATTTACAATATTACATAATCTGAGTTGATAAAGCAGTGATAGAATTTGAGAGGACTGAGTCCAATTTTGAAAGAAGTTCTGCTGTGGGTAAAATGCTATGAAACAGCAGAGAAATCTTTCATGAAAGGAAGTCAATTGATACAACAAACTTCATTGTTGTCTTATTTTAAGAAATCACCACAACCACCCCAACCACCCCAACCTTCAGCAACCACCACCCTGATCAGTCAACTGCCATCAACATCAAAGCAAGACCTATCAGAAAATACTTTAGGACTCACGGAAGGCTCAGATCACCATTAGCATTTTTTAGCAAGAAAAGTATTTTTTAATTCGGGTATGTACATTGTTTTTAAGATGTACACTTAATAGACTATAGTATAATACAAACATAACTTTTATATGCACCAGGAAACAAAAATTTGTGATTCACTTTATTGCAAAATTCACTTTCTTGCGGTGGTCTGGAACTGAACCCACAATATGTACAAGGTATGCTTGTATATAAATATATTCTTTTAAACAACCAGATAGAATCCCATATAATGCCTTGTGAAAAATTTCTTTTAGACCCAAGTGCTAGCAGGAATATAAAGCTTTCCCTGAGAAACTGGTAGGTGCTTTGCTTTCTATTAATAAAAAGACAGACTACATAATTAAGAAGAGGAAAGAGAATGCATAATTTCATTTCCAATGAATCCTAACACCTGGACTCCCATTTTGTGGTTACCTATGAATCTAAGAGTATTCCAGGGAGCAGGAGAATTCTGCCTCAGAACATTTATAACAGGCACTACTTGATTCTATCACACACCAGAGGCCAATAATAACAGGATTAGCTACCATTTACCCTACTGAGCTCTCATTGCATGCAAGGCAGGGAGCTGAGCACTTTCAAAGTCTCAATTAATCCTCACATTAGTAACAGAACCTGCCTCCTAAGGTTACTATCCATTTTACATATAAGGAACTGGATGTTTCAGTAAAGATCCCAGAGCTTTCACACATTAACTGCCACATGATCTGTATTCAACTCATGCTAGTTTGAGCCTGGGGCCTCTTGAAGCATATGTAACGCACATGTCTCTTCACGTTGGGAGCTGCGAGAACCATTTTTCAAGTTGTATATAACTCACGCACAGAAAACAATAAAAAATAACAACATTTTCATTAAATTAGAAAGGATCGTTTTGTTTTCAAAGCTTTTATTCTATTTTCATATTAAAACACTGTGGCCCCCAAGGAAAAAATTGTTTTCTTGTGGGGCAATGTGTGAAAGAAGGAAAGCCAAATGGTTGTGATGTCATCCCTTGCCAATTACTTGGTTTCTACTCTGAAAGAAATAGCACAGCTCAGGCTTATTCTCCAAAACACACATTTCTATTTCCTACTATCCATCTTTTTCAGAATGCATGTAGCAGAATCAACTCTCTCATTCACACCAACAGCCTTTCCCAGGTATCCAGCTAAAACTGTGTTCTCTCCCTCTCTCCCTTCTCAGAAACTTTCCTTGAGTATGCCCCACCCACTCTCCATCCATCCCCTTCCGGGCACTTACGTTATACCAGGTGCCATGCTGAGGATACAAAATGTACAAGTCACAGTTGCAGCTCTCAAATTTCAGTCCAGATGTAAGCAAATGATCAGACTTGAGCATGATAAATTACATATGGCACAGGATTAAAGCAGATCAACTCTGCCCTAGGTAGAAGTTCCATGGTCAAAAAAGGCTTTCAAGAGGTGGTGATATTTGACTGGGTCTGAAGAATGGAAGCAAAGATGGAAGATGGATGAGGAGGTCAATGCTACCAGCACACTTCAAGCCCTTCAGAACAGTATCAAAAGACCATGGAGGGTAAGTTGGGAAAGAGAGGTGGAGCAGTCCAACAGGCTGGAGGAGCAAAGATGAACACCCCTAGTCACCCGAAGTCCAGTCTTCCATGCCTGTCTGACCACGGCACCAGGACAGCACCCTGTGCTGTAAGAGGGGGAAAATGGCAGGTCTGGGGGCAGCCGAATGTGCAAAGGAAGCCAAGGTGCTCATCAACTCACCAGGAGAGCCTGGCCACTTCCTTCCCAGCTCTCCTCTCAGCACCCTTATCCCACGACAAGCCCTGTGGATTCTAACAATTAGTCTCTTGCCCTTTTTTAAGGCCAATATCTGCCAATTATTCACGACTCTAAGACCTTGAGTTGAGGATAAGACAGTATTCCCTCAAGGGTTCTTCATTGTGAGGGGCAGTATAGTAAACAAAATGCTAGCTGTGCTGGGCAAGGAAACAGGAGAATTGATTTTAAACAGCTTTTAAAGGGAAATAGCTAGATCATAGATCACCAGTTACACACAGCTTCAATATCCACTTAAACACCAGGGCACAATAAAGGCTGACAACACTGATGGGTTCTTATCCGCTGCTCCTGGGCCTTTAAGGCTGTAATCCTCATGCTTTCTGAAATTGCTGGGGCCTGTCTTCATCTGACTCATGGATTCCCACCTCCTCTTTAAAAGAAAGAACAAAATCATGTTGTTATATAACATGTTCTTTATTTTTAATTAAGGTGGATTTAAATTAACTGTTATGAGAATTTCCCAACACCCTATATGATAATTAATGAGGCACATCCTGATTTCCTACACAAACTCAGAGTTAAACAAATCACAAGTTCAAGGATTCGCCCCTCATAAAAGACCAAGATGATAGAGAAGTGACAATGTTTCAACACATATCCCATTTCCTACAAGTGGAAATTTGGCCAGATCAGCATACTACAAAATATCAGTATACTTCAAAATTATTTATTCACACACACCAATAATATTGCCAAATTCAATAAACATTATTTATAGGGCTATAAATCTTTATATTAATATTAGAACAAGACAAAGCCATTGCTTAGTTCTCCCCTTGTACTGACCCAATTAAAGCTTTGGTTAACAGAATAGAAAGAAAGGAAACCATTTCTAAGAGAGAATAACTTTAAACTGAAAGTTAGATTTTAAAATGAAGAATCTTAGAAATATTTTAAAATTCTAGAATATTGCAATAAGCCAAGAAATCAAGAGATTGGAATTAGGAGCCCTGAGTTTACTATTGATTCATGGTAGAACTGTACAGACTCAGTTTCCTAACCTATAGAGATATGTAGAAAGAAGAGAATGTGAGAGGAAGAAAAGACAAAATGGTTAACTAGATATCTAAGGACTTTTCCTGCTTAAAAACAATGGATTTTATGATATACACAAAACAGATCCTTTCTAGAAAGAGATAAGTTCCCTATTTCAATTAAAAGATAAACGTTAAAAAAAAAAACAAAGATAGAGTATAATAAATCTGCTTCAATCATCTCAGCACAAGAGTAAACTTCTATTTTTACAAAAATGTCAGTTTATGAAATAAAAATGACTGAGTAGTACAAAATATTTTTGAAAGATGCCTATATGTATCTTCCAAGGAATTTTTTTTGCTCAGTTTAATATATCCCAATATACAGGACAAACAAGGATAATCTGGCACATACTATTATTTCCCATTATCTCTAGTTATTTTTAAAGAGGAACATGCTTATCAATAGCAGGCTTAGGACAACAGATCAGCACAGTGGAGTAGAAATACCACGAGGTGACTCTTGGACCTAAGAAAGAGCCTAAGAAATGCCCTGCATCCAACCAAAGGATGAAATGGACAAGGGTATCACTGAGTTTCAAAAGAAAGTGAAAGTGGAAAACGTAGAATAAATACAGTGGTAAAGACAGAAAGAAATACAGACAGAAAGACAGAATGTTCTAAGTGACAGACGGAAAAAACAAAGAGTCTTGAAATACAAAACCTACTAAGACAAGAGATGCAGATAAGAGGAAAACAGACCAACAACTGGCAAGTCATTTTGACCAAAGTCCCGAACCTGGTACGGGCATTCATTCTATCCTGCGGGAATAAAGCGCTGTGGGAGGACTGCTCCAGATGGCAGTCACCACACTGGAATTGTCCTCTCTCTGGTCTTCAGGAAGGTTGGTGGTGGGTCATCTCACATCGCTCTACCCCGAGGACTGAGAATACGAAATCACTTGTCCTCAGCCCACTCTGAACCTTGGGGTTGTCACGAGTGTTGAGTACCCCAGGACCTGAAATCTAAAAACAATCTCAATAAAAAGACTAGATCTAACCTATCTTTCACTCATTTCTCCCCAAGTCTTCAGAATCACATCAACCAAAAACTCACCCACTGACTCATCATTTTACAGAAGGACTGGGTGAGAAAAGAAACACAGGCATCTGCCTTAGGACGAACCCAAGAGCAATGCCTCATCTACCAAGTCAGTCAACTGTCATCATGGGGCTGTGCCCTCTGGGCTGCAGTGCCCACTAGTGGTGGGGAGGACTACAGGGGAAAGGAAACACAGATGGACAGAATCCTTCAATTAACTCGAAACCCTTCACATGTCAGTTATTAAATATAACCCTCTCAGCCACCCTAGAAGGCTGGTGTTACTAGGCTCATCCCACTGATGGAGAAACTGAGGATCAGAAGGGTTGAGTCTAGCATAAATGGAAAAACACAGATTTCTAAGTGCTGTGAGGTTCAAAGTGATTTGGAAATGCTTCCTGAAAATTCAAGGCACATCCCTATATAGTTAAAAGCCTTTGGGGCTCTATTCCAACCATGGACCTTTTCTCTTGCCCCAATCACACTAATTGATACACTAACTGCTGCTTCCCACCAAACACACATGCTGTCTTTCCCAAGAAACTCCTCCTACTCAAATACATTAAACAAAAGTTAACCAAGTCTTACTATAAGGTATACTGTGAGCATTCAAACTTAAATTAGAGAAAGATCCTGCTGTCAAGCAGCCTATGGTCTACTTGAGGAGACATGACATGGAATGGCACCACCGTCATCCAATCCTGTCAGCTAGAGCCCGAGGAGCTGTCTCTGGTGCCTCCACTGTTGTCACCTTGTACTTCCAAATCATCATCACATCCAGTCATATCATCTCTTTCTATTTCTCTATACCTCCACCCAGTTCTACCTCCACCACCCTGGTCAAGTTATCAACATTTTGCCCTACACTACCACAAAAACTTCTAAACTAGCCCATCCATATCTTCTCTTGGACTCCTATAATTCATCCAACCATTCCCTTTACTGCAACCAAAGTGAAGCTTGTACATCTAATCACTTCAAATTCATGTTAGGAACCCTCATGGCTCCAGGGAAAAGACTGTCTCATACCCATTATCCTCCACCCCCAGCCACAGGGGCCTTTTACTGTCCCTCACTCATACCAATATCCCTTCCACCACAGGGCCTTTGCACATTCCGCCTCCTCTGTAATGTCATCTCCTCCCTCTTTAACTCCTACTCATCCTTCAGATCTCATCTCATCATCACTCCCTTAGGAAAGCTGCCCAAATTTCCCTGACTAGGCCACATCCCCTCAAACATGTACCCCCATGGAGCACTTATAACTGTTGTCATGTAACAATTTATGCAATTATTTTTGTATTTTGTATAAGTATATTTTGTATACTTTTAAAAAATTCTATAAAAATGGAAACCTTGTCTGGTTTTGTTCACCATGGAAATTGGTGACACACAGTATGTACGCTTGCTGAATGAATGAAAAGACAGAGATAAGTTCAATACAAAACAAAAATGAAAAAGGTGCCTGAGAAAGATGCAGATATAGAGACAGCCCTGCAGGATTTTAAAGAGGAATTTCCTGAGGTCTCTTCACCTCAACATAGCACCGTAACACTATGTCCCTGGGAGGAAGGGGAGGGGAACTATATCTTTATCTGTCCTTTCTCGTCTCCCAAGCTGGGTCAAGAAAGAGAGACAAAGAAAGAAGTGGGGCTCTGCATAGGAGCTTGGCCCTGCAAGTTTGCTTTTGACAAAGACAGAGGAAAGAGGTACTGGTAATATCCACAAACCCACTGAAACAGTTGCTCCAGGTAAAATTGCTCCCTAATACCCTTGGACAAGTACCATAGCTTTCTACGGAAGCCCTTCTAGGATATAGGTCATCATCCTTATGAGAAGCTGAAAATCTTTCCCCTTTCTTTAAATGTCAATGGAGTCTCTGTACTTCGAAAATGTGTTTCTTCTCAAAATCCTCTACAATTAATTTCCCTATCCCTCACCTAAGCTGAGCATATTTAAAATACAAGAGTTGCTCATATCAATATACTTCTTATTAATAAGTGTCTGATCTTCTCTTTTGATATCCAGTTTTTCAGGAATAGCCCCAGGTTCTGGCCATACTCACCAGTTGCTCACTGCCTCAGTACAACATGGTGTGGTAGGAGTCATACTGATGAGCTGGGTGGCCCTGGCACCAGGGGACAACTCTGAGCCTTGGTTTCTGATTGTGCAAAATGAGGCTAATAATAGCAACAATTCTCTTAAGAGAGTTGAAAGAAATCACAAAATGTCCTCAAGCACCAGTGCCCAGCACAGTACATAGTGCAACCATTAACTATTAATATTAGTATAATTAATATAACATGGAGAAAGCCTCAGGTATTCCCTGAAATGAGATCCTTATTCACAAACCAAAGGCTTATAAAAAAACTTCTATGAAAACTTCTCAGAAAAAAAAAAAAACTTTATAGACAGTTGTACCTGTAAGGTAACATGGCCGTCTATGGGAGATAGTGTTTACTGCACCTCTGCCGGATACAACAGTAGAACGTGACCTACATCCCAGATACACATCCAGGAATTAGTCATTAGTTACACCCACTCAAAAAATAAGGATGTGGGAGGTCCCTTACTCCTCCTATCACAATGTATACTTTGTGTTTACTCAGTACACTGTGAAATTCAAAATACAAAGCGCTATTTATAAGTTTCTTCCTTTTGGCAGGAGGTGAATCGTAAGTCCAAATGTCAACCAGCCAAGTCCAAATCTGACGTGTACAACCTATACACATGTATGGGATAATATAATTTGGTAAGAAATTGGGTTTAGATGGCCACATCAAGTACTCACAGCCCCTGGGGGACAACTGCTCCTCAGTAACACTGGCTCACACACCTGCTGGGGAATCCCATACAGAAATTAAATATGGGATGAAAATGAATATCTTACCAGAGAACTTCATTAAAATGTTCTCATGTTCTTTTTCTCAGACGCTTCATTTGATCCAGGGAGTACAGTATGAAAATGAATGAAATAAAATTCTAATCTGTGTAGGAAATTTGGCTATCTACTTACCCATGACCCAGTACTCCGTCATGAAAAACAAAGAGGTGCAGCATTAAGGGTATCAAAGAAAACACCAAATGAAGAAACTATTCAGCTGTGAAGTCTCAAGAGAAGTCCAGAGGCTTCTTTACTACTACTTTAAACCAGAAAAACGGGTTGTAGTTCTGCTCTCTATGTCCTCAGCTTTTAGACAACATTCCCAATCTCAGTGGAAGAGGCCAGTTTGGTGGGGCCCATGATCCAGGAAGCATGAGAGCCAGCCTCTGGGATGGCCAACTGCATGTTTGTGTTTCTCAGGGGCAGCTGAATGCCCCGGGCTCTGTCTGAAAGCAATCTGCCTAGGGCACTCTTTGCATTTCAGGAATAATTTTCGAAAGTCTTTACTGCACACCAAAGACTTTAACCCGCCGTGTCTCAGGGAAAACCAATGGGTGATTTTCTTTTAAGATGAGGAATGAAAGAACAATAAAGAACTCAGCAATACTCTGCCTCTACTGGTCAGATTTGATACAACTGTCCATCCAGAAAAAGACTATTTTTTACACAGAATAGAATCTCCAACAGTGACATTATTCATCAACATGTCTTAAATTATTTCCCGGGTAGCTATTTGCCAGTGAGGAAGCAAAAGGAGCAAAGAGAGCAAGGCCTACGGGGCAGACTCTGAGCCCTGGCAGGACACCGAAAAGCCCTGAAGAGCTCCCATGAACAAAAGGACCCCAGAAATTGTGTTTAGGAAGAATGGGTGTCCCGAAGCCCGACACAGGCCACTGAGGACGCCTGTCCCCATACAGCCCCATCCTGCAGACCAGAGGCCGAGTCGAGTTCTGGGGCTCAGTAACAGGACAGACCTTCACCATCAGCACGTGTTTCTCTGGCTGTAACAAAGTTTGGTAATTCCTTCAACACTTGTCAGAGCAGAGGCAGAGGGGGGAAAAGGAAAAAGTGACACAGGAAGTTTGACTCCTAAATTGTGTTCTTTTTCTCTCTCTAACCCCCTGACTTTCCATCTATAAAATGAGAATACTCAGAATAGTAAATACCTCATAAATTATTGCCCAGTGTAAAAGAGATCACCAAATCGGCGCCTTCTTCTTCCCTAATATCTTTAGTCTTCCCCAAGAAGGGAGGTTGCATCCCTTTACAGACAAGTCTTATAAATAATGTTTTTTTTTGAAGCATGTTCCTTATTCACAAGACTGGGCTCTGAGAGGTCCTTTGCTATTTTCCAAAGTCACATACATGCTCAAAGGTCATTTTGAAAGCAACTAAAAATATTCAAAAAGATACACATTGAAAGTAATTCCAAAACGTTTTCAGCAATACTTTTGTAGTGGGTTTACTAGAGTGACTTCTACAAAAGGCAAACTCATCTGCAGGTTAAATGGTTTTAAGCTTTCAAGTGGTTTCATAACTTTACAATTGCCCTGGGCCACATACCCTTAGCTTCCTTGCTAAAGGGTTGTATTGATATCATTCCCTGTCTTCCTCCTCCTTCCCCAGAAACACTTGAGGATATAATCAGCTATCCGTGACAGGTAACCTCCATGACTATAGATTTCAACACTTTTCACAAATGTTCCACGGCACTCTTTCTGTGTTTTTAAAAATACAAAACACACACACACACACACACAAAACAACACAATTGAAAAATAAGCAAGAGACTTTTTCACAAAAGATATCCAAATTGGGCTAGGCATGGTGGCTCACACCTGTAATCCCAGCACTTTGGGAGGTCAAGGCAGGAAGATCGCTTGAGCCCTATGTTGCTTCAAGACCAGCCTGGGCAACATAGCGAGACCTCATCTCTGCAAAAAAATTTAAAAAGTAGTCAGAGGTGGTAGTACACACCTGTAATCCCAGTTACTCAGGAGGTCGAGGCAGGAGGATCACTTGAGCCCCAGGAGTTTAAGGCTGCAGTGAGCTATGATGACGCCACTGCACTCCATCTTGTGCAACAGAGCAAGACCCTATCTCTTAAAAAAAAAAAAAAAAAAAAAATCCAAATTGCCAATATACACAGCAAACATGCTAAACTTCAAACAGTAAAAAGAGAAATGTAAATTAGAACCATAATGATAGACCCCTATACAAACATCAAGATGGCTAAAATTAAAATAACTTCTCAGAGTAAGTGTTGGCAAGAATGTGAGCAACAGAATTCTTACTCACATCTGATAGGCATATAAAGGGCCACACTGGAGAAGTGTTCAGCTACACCTACTAAAGCTGAATTTATTCACATCTTAGGACTCAGCAGCTGTACATACACACACACACAATCAGAAATACAACCCTATATTCACCAAAAGACACACATGAATGTTCACAGCAGCATTATTCACAATAGCCAAAAACTGGAAACAATTCAAACATCTACCATCAACAATTGCAGTATGTTTATACAAAGGAATACTATCCAACAATGAAAAGGAATAAACTACTGCTGGATAAGAAATATGGATGAACCTCACAAACAAAATGAAGGGAAAGAAGTCAGACATATGAACCCATATAGAAGCAGAAAGTAGAATGGTGGTAACCAGGGGCTGAGGATTAGAGGAATTGGGGAAATGTTGGTCAAAAGATACAAAGTTTCAGTTAAACAGGGAGGAATGTTTAGGAGATCTGTTGTACAACAATGGTGACTCTAGTTAATAACAATGTATCACATACTTAAAATTGTGAAGGGTGTAGATTTTAAGTGCTCTCACCACAAATAAATGCTAAGTATGTGAGGTAATGAATATGTTAATTAGATTGATTACTAATTCCACAGTGTATACATATATTAAAACATCGTGTTGTACATGATAATATGTACACTTACATTTGTCAATTAAAAATAAAATTTTTAAAAAACAGAAAGCCAGCTATAAATTAAAACAAAAATATGAATGTATGTATGTAAAGCTCAGAACTAGGTAGAAGTGACCCATGTGTGAGAAGTCAGTACAGCGGCTGCCACGGAGGAGGGAGTGGCTAGAAGGGGCACGAGGGATGCCAGAGCTGCTCTCTCGCTTGATCTCTGTGAAGATCAAACAGATGTGCTTCTTAAAAGGAAATTCACTGAACTGTACCCACATAATTTATACTTATTTCTATATTTGTTATACTTCAATAAAATTTTTTTTCCCAAAAAAACAAGCCCACCTAGATGTCTCTTCCCATACAAAGTCAAACAGGGAGCACCATTGAAATTGTCCACTGGCATAAACGTATTTAAGCAGTCAGGGCTAGCACAAAGATCAAGAAACACCACGCCGTGCTCCCACCTTCAGGCCTGCTCCCAACTCTGTCACTTGTGAGCCTGTGATTCTGAGGGAGTCTGACTCTATTGGCCACAGGTCTATTAAAAAAACTGGGTCATTAAGTACAAGAGTCAAATGAGACACCATGAGAGAACTTCGTAACCATAAACAGGTATCCCGACATTCATTCTTAGGACATCAGCACATACCACAGCAGATGAGCTGCAGGGCAGGGAGAACTTGAGGAGACTTAGGAAGAGCGTGAGGAGCTTTGGGGGGTTACTTTAAGAGTTTTGGGGGTCAGTAGCATAGGTTCTCTAGGAACTTTCATTTCAGCTCAAATAGGAAGTTATCATACTTTTCATTCGCACAGTTGTATCACCAGAGCTGCTCTATAATAAGCTTTGTATCAAGAGCAGAGAGCTTCTCAGCTCGTGTGGAAACGAGGCCCATTTTTCATTTTGGAGGCACCGAGTTTCCTTTACTCTCAGTTTCTCCTCACTCTGTCTTCAGCTGCTTTCTGACTGTCTCCATGCAATTTGAAGTTTCTCGGTGCATATCTCTCTGGACATCTTATATCTCTCTTGGTCCCAGGTTAGGAATTAGGCCTTATCCAGGCAAGAAGGTGCTTGGAATACCAGCCTTGGCCCCACACAGATTCAGCTACTCTATGGCCTTGGTCCAAGGACTGGTCTTCTTCATTTCCTGGAAGCCTTTTAGAAACACTGACTCTCAGGCCCCACCCAAGACCTAGTGATTCAGAATCTCAAACCTGTCAGAATACCCAGGTGATCACATGTACAAAAGGTCTGAGAGGCACTGACCTAGGTCATATGGCTTGTAACCTAACAAACTCAGAGGCCTAGGACTAGAGGTCCCAGCCTTGCCCAGGTAATGGAATTCATCCTAAACAGCCCCTGTGTGAATGGCCTCACCCCAAGCCTGGTCCCATAGGAACGAGCCACGGTTCTATACCTCTTACTTTATTTTCCAAACTCTAGTCATTTTTCTGGAACTTGGGAGTAGGCAGAAAGCAGGTAGGGGACAGGGGAGGTGGACAGAAGTGAAGATGGAAAGGAGTATCTGGTCTTATTTCCCTGCAACTCTCAGGAAAAGGCAAGAGGCTGATATTCAAGAGCTGAAGCAGGGAGAAAAGGGGAGTCTACTCATGCTGCTACACACCACTGTGGGACCTTGGAGAAGCTACTTTACCTTTCTCTACCTCAGTCTTTTCAACTGTAAAATAGGGACAAGTGACAAGACCTACTTCTCAGAGCTTGTCATGAGGATGAAAGGAATCAATATTTGTAAAGTGCTTAGAACTGTGAACTATGTTGGTACACAACAACTTCTAGGTAAATATTAAATAAGAATTTCTTATTTTTATGTCATGGAGTTGGTTTCTTTTTGACAAAAAAAAATTAAGCCTAGATAGTGAACGGGAATCCCATTAGAAAAGCAGCTGTCCAGCTCAACATATTTTTATTGATTCTTTACCATATGCCAGACGTGTTAATTTGTATTCTCAGGAAGGAGTTCACAGTCTAGTGGGGTTTGAGAGAAAAGGCTATTCCTAAAAAAGTTAGGTATCTGAGTTCAGGATTCCCTGTTCCATTTAAAAATCAACTAGTAGATAGACCAGTGGGTATGTGGTTGGAAATGTCAGAAAAGGATGTGAAAGTCTCATTTCCTAGTTGGTAAAATTAGGAGAAATGCCCACTTTATTAGCTTTGAGCTCTTTATATAGATATCAACTCCCTATCTCCAAGGTAGAGTTTTTAATTATTGTTATAGTTGTATAAGGATTTAATTTTAAAAGGACTTACTTCAGGAACACCCAGCTTTTACTCCTAGCTTTTTCTCAGCCACAGGACAGCTTCCTTATTGCTATTTAATGATAGGGTAGATTAATTCTTCAAGAATAATATTCACTTCTTAACCACTAGGTACTGCTGGCTTTTAGCTTAGACTATACAAGGTAACACATTCCTAGGCAGTCTAAAAACAAAGACTAGCTCACTTATATATATCCTATCTGACCAAGCTTAGTTACTAGACAGTGGTTATGGAAGGTGACTGGATTGTAGCACACATACTCACCTGCCAAAGGAATCAGATAATTCTCACTTCCAAACAACATCTCCACCTCCACCTTCTGGAAGAACAGTAAGTCCCAGTAAAGCCTAGTGTATTAGGCTTCAACCCAAATATCTTATCTTTGATGATCTGATGCTGGTGCAACATCCCTGGCATTGTAACAAAGTGAACAATCTCATTTTCTTCGAAATCATCAGGTGTTAAAGACTCAAACCTGCCAATCCATGAAAGACTCAAACAAGAAGGTGGAACAGGGTCTCACAGGATAGGGAGAGCAATGAAAGTCAAAATTCGAAGACTGAAAACTGGTTTGATTTATTGCACTTGTGGCTTTGTTAGTTTAAGTCTTTTTTTTTTTTTTTTTTTTTGAGACAGAGTCTCACTCTGTTGCCCAGGCTAGAGTGAGTGCCGTGGCGTCAGCCTAGCTCACAGCAACCTCAAACTCCTGGGCTCAAGCGATCCTCCTGTCTCAGCCTCCTGAGTAGCTGGGACTACAGGCATGTGCCACCATGCCTGGCTAATTTTTTCCTATGTATATTTTTAGCTGTCCATATAATTTCTTTCTGTTTTTAGTAGAGATGGGGTCTCGCTCTTGCTCAGGCTGGTCTCGAACTCTTGAGCTCAAACGATCCGCCCACCTCGGCCTCCCAGAGTGCTAGGATTACAGGTGTGAGCCACTGCGCCCAGCCTAGTTTAAGTCTTAAAAATTATTTGTATATATTGTTTCCCAGAAGAAAGTTAAAAGGATCTGTCAACTTAATTGAAATGTAAACACAATCTCTTATTTCCTCCCACTGCAAATGATAAAGGAGACAGAAACAGAACAAAAGTTAACAATCACCAGCTCTCCTTCGTAACCTGTGAGGACACAATGCCCCGAACCAGCACCATGGAGTAATGGTGTATCCTTTACAGAGGTGCCCACGATGCCCGCAAGCCCACCCCACCAGGAAGGCAGGCCAGCGGGGTGAGAATTCATCCCATATAGTGACAGAGGAAGCTGTGAGTCATGACAGCAAGTGGCACAGGCTCCAGGTGGGAGAATTGCAGCCAATGTCAGGTTTTAGTTTCCAATTCTTCCTCACCAATTGCTCCCCATTAACCTAATTCAATTTAACTTTCCCAGAGTTAATAGATTCATGGGAGGTAAGCTAACGAAAGGCCCAGATTTTCTGAAGTCAACAATGAAGCAAATATTTTCAACCTCATCCCTGGAAACTTTAACTCATGCTGCTAATGAAGCTCAAAGGTTTGCATTTTTGCTCCCTTTATTTCCTCTGGCTTTCCTATGTGATAAGTGTCAATAAGTGGGGATGGAAAGCAGCCAGGCAAGGATGGGCAGATCCCACCACCCCAAGGAAAGGTAGCACCACCAGAGAAGCTCAGGGATGACTTTATGGTCAAAAAGAAACCAACTCCATGACAGCAGAGTAAAGACCAAACATGTTGACTAAAAATGATCCAGACTCAGCTGAGACTAGCACAGAGACTTTACCAAAGCTACGGTAATTTGAAAACTAATAAGCAAATTAATTTTGCCCTGAGAACTAGGATTCATACCCTGTCTCCTACACCCCGTCCCCATGCCAACCCCACCCACACAAATCAAAAACCTCTTGGCCTTGGCTTTCCTCCATACATTTTGTTCTTTAATCCTCACCACGGAATTCTCGGTCCCTAATGGGCAGAAGGCAAATAACATGTAACACTCCGGGTACAACATGCGAGGCACCTTTCTATGCGTTCAGTCTTACTCTGATCTTACAGATAAGAAATTGTGGCTCAGATGTGAATGACTTGTCCAAGGTCCCACCGCACAGCAACAGTGGAGCATATTTCACACTCAGCTCGGACCCATTCCAAAGACATCTTCTCTACTCAAAGTGTGATCCACAGAGCAGCAGCATCCACATTGGGGGAGCTTGTTAGAACCGCAGAATATCAGAACCCATCCCAGGCCCAGCGACTCAGAATCAGCATTCTGACAAAATCGGCAAGTGCTTCCCGAACACACGTTTGAGAAGCGCAGCTACACCACACTGCTAGAGAGAGAAGCGTGTCTCTATCCAGGGCTCAAATGCCTCAGCCCCAGTGGGTTAAACCTCATTTAGTATCATGACTCTTGGACCTAAATATGTTGATGTTCATGTAATGCCAAGTACCCCATGAACCCTGTTTGGAAACAGGTTTTTTAAAAAGAGGCAGGGAACAGTCTTGACAGAGTTCCCCAAACAAATTAGAAGATGACATTAAAATGTCTACCACAGTCAAATCTTAGGGGAGAAGCTAAACACAAGCTGCATAGTCAGCATGCCCTCTGGTGGATCACACAGGGGAGCCTAATTATGGAATTCGTCTCCAGAGGGAAATCCAGAAACACACTCAAATTTAAAGATGACAAGGCATTTGCCATGAAAACTACCGCCACTGACTCAGGAGCAACTTGGAACAAAACTCTTTTAACTCAGAGAAAGGACTTTTGGATGAGACAGTAACAGGAGAATCCTAGAAGATGCAAAGACAAACAATGAGAAATGAATAATCCAGATATTTTTTCCCAGTAGCAGGAAATTTGACTTGAAACTGACACCCCACCCCTGAATTTTTCTCATTACTTTTTTTCACTCTCCTTTGGTCCCAGCCACCTTGTTTTTTTTTTTTTTTTATTGAGATACAATTCATACACCATAAAATCCACCCTTTTAAAATGTACAATTCAGTAGTTTTTAGTGTATTCACAAAGTTGTACAACCATCACCACATTTAATTCCTGAACATTTTCATCTCCCCAAAAAGAAACCCCATACCCATCAACAGACACTCCCCATTTCTCCTTCTCCCCAGCCCCTAGAAACCACTAATCTAATTCTGTCACTATGGATCTTCCTATTCTTGACATTTCATAATGGAATCATACACTATGTGGCCCTTTGTGGCTGGCTTCTTTCACAAGGCATGTTTTCAAAGTCTACCAGTATTGTAACATGAATCAAAACTTCATTCCTTTTTATGGCTGAATGGTTTCCCATTGTATGGATATTCCACATTTTGTTTATCCATTCTTCAGTTGATGAACATTTGGGCTGTTTCCACTTTTGGGCTATTAAGAATAAGGCTGCTATGAATATTCATATACAAGTGTATGCAGGAACATGCTTTCAATTCTCTTGGGTATATACCTAGGAGTGGAACTGGCCATTAGGAAGCCAATATTTAACATTTTGAGGAACTGCCAAACTGTTTTCCAAAGTGGCTGCTCCATTTTACATTCCCGTCAGCAATCTAATGTACAAGGGTTCCAATTTCTCCATGTATTCCACTTGTTATTATATGTCTTTTTGGTCCTAGCCATCCTGGTGGGTGTGAAGTGGCATCTCACTGCAGTTTTGATTTGCATTTCCCTAATGACTAACGGCCCAGGAATACTTCCATTCTTGAGTTCTGTCCCATGCACGCCCCCTTGCTTTCATCCCGAGTGCTGTGCCTCCACTCCTGCTTATCCTCACCATGCTCTCCTGTCATCCATCACTAGAACTCCTCTGCCACTTCAGTGCATTTACAGAACAAAGGAAGAACTGAATAGGTTATTTGACCACCACCACAGATTCACTAAGTCTCACACTGTGCCAGGCACAATCCTTTTTCTTGTATGTGCTGAAAATTATTTATATGCAGGCACAAATACAAGTCTTCACACTCCTGCTTCGTTATCCCCCAACCTAAAATGCCCCTTCTCTCTAGAAAAGTGCTACCCACTATTCCCATTAACACAATCAAGCTCCTTCAATGGAGACTTTCTTTGCCACCACAGCTTAAAATATTCCTCTACTCTGAAATAAAAAACAAGTAATCACCTATAGAGCATATTCATCAATTAATATCTATATTTAATGTATGACCCTAAATATTAGACATTATACTAGGTGAAACCACCCCACCCATAGATGGTGTTAAACAACATATTAGAATTGTTGGAATGTACTAATTTAGTGATGGAGTCGTGAAGGATACTTACATAACATTAAAAATGTTCAGCGTTCTGGGAAACGTTGACTTAAGTAAATATAACCAAGTTATTGTTGTTGATATTGTTAACTATAGTACTTCTCAGGGTTTTTGATATAATGATGCCCATATTGAGAATCTCTATAAGAGGAAAAATAATAGGCAGTGTTTCCCAAATTGGTATGTCCTTGCTAAAAGCACCCCTATTAATAACCACACCAACAACATTCTTCCAACATATTCTGGGAACTGCTGAGCTAACTCAATTGCTGCTCAATTCTATTGGCTGGATAGCATGGAATAGAAACCATATTTTCTAGTGGGGTAAGCAACTAAATTTGCTTTGTTTGAGGATGCCACCAATTGGTAGACAATCTATTAACATGCCAGGTTACAGAAAAAGAAGAGAAACCATACGTTAAATGTGTTCATAGTTTTTAAGACCCCTCTGGATTCTGAAATTGGAAAAAATATATCTTGGAACTGAGCTAGTGCAGTCTAACCAGAGTTTTAGTTTAAAAGCACCCTCTAGGAACATTGAGAATAGTGGGCCAGGAACGGGCCTTGACTCTCTGTGACCCAGTAACAACAGCCCTGTTGACCAAAGAGAAATAAAGGATCACAATGACTATCTCACAACAGATTGATTAAAGGGAGCAAAGACATCATGTACTGAGAAAAGTGAACAACAGTGATAAGAGGCTTCCCTCACACACTGGAAAAAAATCCCAGCAGCAAAAAGTAGGGGTAACACCCAAAATATAAACATCAAGTTATGGGAAGGAATTTTAAAATAGAAATGTTCCCTACTTATATTAAGTGGGAGAAACCATTTAAATCAGCTAATGAATCTTAAGTATTACAACCTGAAGGCTATTCCTTCACCGAGTGCTGATTACTGTCAGGAAGACAGGTTTGGGCCTTGCAGTTTTATCTATCAGAACACTAAGTGGTACACTTGAGTTTTTGAATAGGTTTCTGATTTACTGATAGGTTTCTCTAGTGCTAATCATTTTAAAACTAAAACAAAGCACAAATGGACAGCTTAGATAAAGCATGATGGTCAGCTGGGATCCCCTTTGGCAGAACACAAAAGCTAGTCAAAGTGCTGACTGACCTCCTTGAACACCTAGTCCATTTGGGTGCTACATTACATAAACTTTATTTCTTCCTTAGGATGTTATCGCAAAAACCCTCCTGACTCAAGCAGGCTCCTGAAGACTCTCTGATACAAAGCAGTTAAAATTCAAGGCCACAATCTAGGTCATCATAAGTCATGGCAAGCTTTCAGCACAGAACCACGGCTTGGGAGACAAGAAGAGCTGAAGATTGGGTTGAGTCAAAACAGTGCTTGATTATAAACTAAATTACAGAGGACACCACACTGATACTGCACAGCTGCCCTTGCAAGCTGGCCTTCCACTCCCTTGGAAAGTGAGAGAGGGTCTCAGCCACTGCCAATGCCACCTTCCTCCAAAAGTCTTTCCCTGGGTCTAACTACCATGGGATGTCTGTAATGGGGTGTACTTCATGCCACCCACCACCCACCCAGGCCTGGGTAAGCTGTCCATTCAGGGAAGACACCACTGCAAATTCTTTTCAAACTTGCTCCTAAATGATTTAATCTGTCCTCCAACTACAAGATTCAGGTGGTCAGAATTGTATCTAACCTTCTTTCCTCAAATGTCTGAGGTCCCCAAAGGAAAGAAATAAGGTAGTTATTGGATGTATCAATATAAGGGTTGCCAATCTCAGAATACCCAAGAGTGATCCAGAAACCAGACACTAAGTATTTTACAGTATGAAAAGAAGGGGGTAATCCTATCTTTTTGTAAAATTCATTCATTTGAAGAGCAATCAGAATTATTAATATTAAAACTGGACAATGGTAAGTAGCACAGGTATTGAAATATAAAATGCTTAAGGGAACTAACTTCCCAAAGTGCCCTAAAGAATATCTGTCTTTATATATGAGGTAGTAACATAATGGCATTTCAGAACAAAGCTCATCTCTCTTACTCTCACCCATAAGTAAGTGATTCCACAGGCAGGGTCTATAGCAGCAATAGCATTATCCAGAACAAGTTAGAAATGCAAATTCTTAGACCTCCACCCTAGACCTAGAGAATCAGACTCTGGCAGTGTAGTCCAACAATCTGTGGTTTAACAAGCTCTCCGGGTCTTTCTGATGCCCATGTGTGAGAACCACTGCCCTAGGATTAGGGAAGACGCAGCACCTGGAGTGGCTCAGGAGCCTGCTTAAAGCCTTATTAACTGAGTGAGAAACTCACCTGTTCTTGCCTCCAACTGGCACTGGCTTTTAATCTCATTGACTGATTTCACAGATGCTGCGTTGAGTCCTTACTTCAAGGTCACTATTAGAGGTCAAGTCTAGAGTTCCCAGGATCTGCTGACGACTTCATCAACCTTGGATCTCAAACTAAGGCCTTGCTGATGTGCCAATTCTGGGGGCCAGGACCATGAATGTTGATAAATCAACCCTGATCATCTCCTAATCTATATCATGCTGCCTCCCTCAGATAAATATGAGGACTTGAGCTCTGACACTTAAAAGACAGATGGATTTTAAGATAGAGTGGGGAAAAAAGGTAAATAGCTACTTCCAAAGACTCAAGCAACTAAAGTACTTGATGAGGAGTGGGTAGAGAGGAGAAGACTTAGATGTCTTCTTATAATTTTGGATTAATTAATTCAAAATACCTGAATAAAGAGCACAGAGATAATACCTAAGACTTGAATGGTGCTTTAAAGTTTCTTAGCACTTTTCATTTCCATTATTTCATCCAAGTCTCACAACAAACCTGCAACGGAGGGAGATAAGGCCACCATTATTCCCATTTGACAGAAGAGAAAGCCGAAGTTCAGAGTGGCTAATATTTTGACCATCAGCACTGTCATCAGCTGTAAAGCTGAAACTTGACCTCAGGTCTGTCTGACTCTAGAACTGTGTAGCATATCCACACCGTGTGATTCCCACATCTGGAAATCTGCCCCAAAGCAGACTACCCCCAAGGAAAAAGCAAAGAGAAAAGCATGCCGCAGAAATGGTGACCCCTAAATCCTAACACTTAAGTAGTGTAAGAATGTCCCTTTAAGAACTTAACACACAAACTCAACAGCCAAGGTGTTCAGCCAAAAAAGAAAAAAGAGAGGCATATTTCTAGCCTGCATAATCATTTCTGGACCGATTCCCACTAGCAGCCTCCGAGGCGCACAGCGGCTCACTGCCTCGGCTGAAGCTCCTCCACCCCCTATGACAGCACAGCTCTGACTAGTGTGCAGGCAAAACCCCAAAACTCAAAACAAGAAGTGAAAAAAGTGGAGCCAGGGGAAACCGTCGTCATCCTCCACACCCTTGCAATCTGCACAACTCCAGTTCCACGGTCCTGGGGTTGCCCGACCCGCGATCTTGGAAGCCAGTGGAATGAGGTGGATGTTCCTGTGGCCCCACCGGCCCTATTCTTTCCCATCCAGTGCCCGAGGAAGCACAATAGAAAGGGGAGGGGGTTCGTTTTAAAGTCCTGGAGCCAGAACCAAAGGCAGATACACCCCAGGCGTCCTATCCTAAGAAACAATGTCATCCCAACTGTCCACCTCCAGGCACTGTCCTCTGAGACGATGAATAGGATGAGGTAGTAGGGTGCCGTGAACCTTTGGAAGGGCCAGAGGAACAATCGGGCCATCCACCTACTCCAGCCACGTTGCCCCGCCGTGTGTGTGAGGCACGATTCCGGCGTGGACTGCAGGCGCGAATTCGGAACCTGGCGCCCTTGACCACGTCTGAGGTCTGGAGAGGGGGCATTGCCCGGTGCTAAGAGCCCAGGGGGCAGGAAGCCGTGCCCGCCAGAAAGGCCCGGCACAGTTTTGGCAGCAATGATTTTCCTAGAAGACGCCAGGGTTCGCAAAGATAGGGGTGATTCGCAGGTTTCTGCCGAGGGCAGGGGAGCTCAGCCTAGGGGCGCAGCGACCCACTGAGTTCCCCACACTGATGGCCTCGAGCCGGCACCTTCGGGGCCCATCCTACCTCAGGGACAGTGAGGAAACAAGGGCTCCATCCTCAACTTTCTCGGAGGGAACTGCTCTGCTCCATGGCTTGTCCAATCCTGCTCAAACACCCGGTCCCAGCTCTGGAGCGAAGCAGGGACCCAAGTCCCTCTCTGCGCGCACAAAACAGTTGCACCCGGGCGCGCAGCCTCATCTCCCGCCACCCGCCAACTTGAAAGCATCTCTCTGGGCGTCTGCCTACTCCTCTAGCCCCGCAGCCAGCCCCTACCCGAGCCGCCCGCATCGGACGGAGCGCCAGGCGCCCCAACAGCCAGGGTGGCTGCAACCGCATCCCCCCGGGCCTGGCCTCCGCCTTGCCCGCCCGGGTCCCCACGCCCGGGCCCTACCGTGCAGCCTGGCTCGTGTCCCGGCAGTGCCAGTGCGCGGCACGCGTCCCAGCCGACGAGGCTCCTCCCCGGGGGCTGCCCCGCGCGGAGATCCGGGCTCCGGGCTCCGAACAAGGCTCAGCCGACCCGGGTGCTGGCTCCCCGCCGCTCGCGGCTCCCGCGCCGCCTCCTGCTGCCGCGCGCGCAGAGGGAGGGGTGGGGGGAAACTCCCGGCAACTCTAACTCCGGGCGCTGGAGCTCCAGCTGCAGCCGAGCGCCCGCCCGCCGCCGAATGCGAGCGCCCGCGAAACAAACCTGCCCCCGCGGCTGCCTCTGAGCATGCCCAGTGCCGCCGTGGGCGAGCCCGAGCGCCCTGGCCCGGGGCAAAGAGCAGCGGCAGGGGGCCGGGAGCCGCCCTGGCTTCCAAAGAGCTGGGGTGAGGGGAGGAAGGGAAGGGCCAGTGCAGGGGCGGGCGCCCCGAGCGAAGGACCAGGGAGAAACTGATCAGTGAGTGAGGGCCAATGCGAGTTTCACAGGTTGTGGGAAGTTTGTGGGCTAGGAAGGTGGGCTGCTTCTATGAGCCTCTCTGTAAGACTATTTTCGAAAGGACAACCAGGAAACATTTACTCTCCCGGAAAAAACGAGTGGACCCAGCAGATGGGTTTTTATCCAGTGCACTCGTTCCTTTATGCTTAGGATCCCAAACTCAGAGCTAATGGGGCCTGGCAGGCAATGTAAGTGAGTGAAATGGGAAGGAGGCGAACCGGAGCGCCCCAAAGGCAGGGCCGCTGCTCTGCTCTAAATGCCCCCTGCGATCATGCACGAATTCCGACCTGGTTTTGCTAGATTTTCTGATTTTTCAAGAAATGATAGAGATCTAGATTTTTTTTCCATGTAAAATATCCCTATTTTTAAATCTTGATAATAAATTCAATCTTTTCAGAGCACTCGGGACCAAACAAAACATGTCTGGGTCCGTTTCTTGCTGAACTTCACAGACAACGATTTGAGAGCTGTGATTCTGCATTCTTTTAGCAAAGAGGTGCCGAGTGCCCACTGTGGTTTGGGAAGGCGCTGGAAAGGATCCAAGATGATTCAGACTGCCTTCAAAGTACTACCAGTTACTAGGGGAAATGGGTTTTCCTGACAGAAGAGAGCTACAGATAAATGCTGAAGCATTCAAGAAGGGAGAAGTTACTAATGTAGAAAGGGGTTGTGAGAAATAACGTTTGGGAAACATCATTAAGTATCTAAGTGGGGAGTCACTGCAGGATCAGTAACAATGCCTCTGGAAGGCATTCTGGAGTGTGAAGCAAAAGGAAAAACCAGTAATACTGACCTTGTGTTTATTTGAAATTTTGGTATTTTTTCATCATGCATTTTTGGCATTAATTTTTATTTTTTAATGCTGCATTAAAATATTAATCTTGATTACTGAATTCTGTAGTGAACCCTTAAATTTTGCGTCCTTCCTCACCCTAGCCTGGCCCTGTTGAGGTGTTAAGTGGCGCTACACAGGTCTGGTTGGTTGGAGTATAAAGGGCAAGAATTAGCACAGTGAAATGGGAAAGAGGGTTTGAATAGTGGATGGGGGTTCAGGCAGAGGGTCTGATTGCCAGTCTGTGGCGCCTGCACTTTATAGGCTGTGTGGAGCTAGCAGAAATGCTGGGGGAAGAGAGTGGCATAATCCAAACTGAACTCTAGGAAGGTGGGCCCTGCAGCAGACCCAGGAAGGTGGTTTGGGGGAAAAGAATGGGAGAAATGGGGATACCTAGGGCATGTTCACTGTTGCAGTTTTATGAAAATCAGAAAGATTTCCCTGATAAAGCCACATGTGTTCTGCCTATCTCTGGAGAGACAAGTGATGGGGCTAATTAGTGCCAATTGGTAGGGCTGCAGGGTCCCAGTCTAAACCTAAGCCTTTTCCCTTCAGGTTTGCATGGGCAAGCTGCACTTGCCTCATCTGTGGAGTAGAAAACAGTTCTGATGGAGTTTTTGTGAGGATTCAGAGAAATAGTGCATGTCTAAGGGCTTTGAAAATGTTAGTTCTTGTCATCTATATAAAATCTGAATTGAAATAAGGAAGTCCTATTGCTTTACAAAAATTGTCTTAAGTAGCAAGCTGCTTTGATTTAGCAAGCTCTTTTTGTATGTTGGGATGCTTTTTACAAAACTTTGGAATAAGCTTTTGAGTAATTCCACAATTTTGTGAAGTAAGGTGTTTGTGTACTAGTTTCTATCACCAGTCACCCCCTCCTTTCACCACTTTCTTTTTTTATGTTCCCTTTCATTTTCCTATTCTCAGTATTGGAGATCTAGTCAAGATGACTCCCCCCTTCTCTGGATACAGTGCCCTCTAACTCACATAGAGGTCATCAGTGTAGCGTCTGCCTCAACCAGACACCTGGGACCTACCTACCTCAGTGCAGTGGGTGATTCTCCTGCAGGTGAGCTAATCGGTTGCTGCATTCATGGAGAACAGACCACCACTTATATATGAGAAGTATTTGAAGCATGTAGAACTCTCAAAGAAAAAAAAATGCTTTTGTGTTTACACAAGAAACCTTCCAGAAGTCATGGAAAGGAGGAAGTGACCTATCTCATAACAGGTAGTTACAAATATTTGCAGAATAAATAGCAAGTTCCATCATCAAAATCTTCTGTGTCTCTGTTCCACCCCCCACAGTTCGTAAGAATTATTATTTTAAAAAATCACAATAATGGTAAGATCATAAAGAAGAACAAGAACAGGATATAAACATTTATACAGGGAAGGACTCTGCTTTAACAAGAAAAATGCTTTGTTTAAGTTTTAAATTGTATTTTTAATTTGTATTAGTAAATAAGGCTTGGTATTAAAAAAAAAAAGTTCAGTGCAAAAAAGCTCAGTACAGGGAAAAGCAAGTTTCTCTCCCCAAGAACTACTATTTTTACCTGTTTCTCAAAGACAGTTACAGAAATACCCTATGCATATGAGAGCAAACATAGTTGTTTTGTATTGTTCCTTAACGTCTAATCATAAAATTATAGAACTGAAAAAGACCTTATAGTTCATCTAGATGCTAAGTTAGACTTTTAACTTGCTATTATATTCTGGGGGAAGAAAAGGAAAACATAAAAGCTATCTTCCCTGTGGCATAAGTGAACTCATGGTTGTAATGTTGCTAGGACACATGGCAAAAGCCTCCTTGTGAGTACTAATTGGTAGAAGAAAAGCTTGAGTTCACCTAGAGTAACCCTGAAACTCATAATTGTTGACCTCAACTTAAAACACCCATGGATTTAGATGTCTTAGGTTGCTTAAGGCTGTAGAAAGAAGTGCTGTCTAAATAACAAGTGGAATGAATTGACATGGACACAGAGAGCTTGATTTGGAATAGGCATTGTAACATAACTATTCAAACATCATGTATACATCATAACTCACAGTGTATCTTCAAAACTAGTGAAGTCTATATACATTTTGTAACTTCTTCTGCTCCATAGTGTAGCTAATAGCTTTTCAAATTCTTCATTCTGATGATGTGATTTGAGGTAAGAAATTCAGTAAGTCATCAGCTTAACAAATTTAAGGTTGAACCATATGAAACTGCCATTTTTGTTGCTCATAGTCTCTTCAATATTGAAAATTTTGTATGTTTCAATCTTAATTATATGTCCCCAAATTAGTCATTGTTGTTAGAGCTGGAAGAGTCCTTTCTTTAGGTTGCTTAGAATAGCATTTGTTTTCCTACAAAAGCTATATCATTAGGCTAGCTCCAAGGAACCTATTTAATGTTAGAAGTTAGTAATAGTACCAGATTCATATTTGGTCCTGGGAGTTGGACCCATTCTGTGCAAAAGCATCAAGAAAAAGGAGGAAATTTCTCTTCTTCTTTTGGTAAATATAGCACCAGCCTTGGTTGGTCTTGAAACAGGTGAAAATAATCATTTTTATTTCTGCTCCTTCTGTACCTTACTTCTCCAGTGTTCTCCTGAAACTCTTTTCCATGTGCTTATTGTCCTCATTCTGTCTGGCCTTAGTTTTCTGATCTCACCTAGTTTGTCTTTTATTCCCTGTTCTTAACAATCAGCATTCCAGCTGGGTGTGGTGGCTCATGCCTTTAATCCTAGCACTCTGGAAGGCTGAGTTGGGAGAATTGCCTGAGGCCAGGAGTTTAAGACCAGCCTGGGCAATATAGTCAGACCTCCATCTCTACAAAAAATAAAAAATTAGCCAGGGGTGGTAGCACCCGCCTGTAGTCCCAGCTGCTCAGGAGGCTAAGGCAGGAGGACTGCTTGAACTCAGGAGTTTGAGGTTGCTGTGAGCTAGGCTGATGCCACTGCACTCTAGCCGGGGTGACAGAGCAAGACTCTGTCTCCAAAAAAAAAGCATTCCTTCCTTTAGTTTACTACAAGTACTGAGTAAAATATAACTTGATTAAATTAACTCATACTCATGTGTGCGATGCTATCAACCTGTCCAAACATATATGCAATTTTAAGAGTATTTTAATCTCACAGGAACATTTCCATAATAAAAATTTGGAGTATGAAAAATGACAAGAAAAAGAATTCTGGTAGTGAGGGGTAGAAATAATACATTAAGGAACAGGAACATTTAGTTTCGTTCCCTATCATTCTACATTTTGCAATTTCTTCTCATTCTTTTTCTTTAGAGCTATGGATTCTTTTAAAGTTTCAGATTTTGTTTTGCTTTTCGCAATGACTCCCCTGGCAGTAGCAGCGAGCATCCCCAGGGCTAGGGATAGATCTGTGGCTGTTGCTCATGTGTGGCATTTGTAAATTTGGAATGAGACTTGTCACTTTTAGTGACATCGTTATGATGGGGTCTGGGAGACCTGGAGAATTCAGACGGGCTTAGGGAGTTTATGCTTGGGACCATATTTTGTTTCCTACACAATTAGCTGTGGTCTGTGGTTTTGTCCTTCAAGATTCTAGCTATTTTATAACTGGAGTCCACCTTCCTTTTTGACTGAGTTGCCAAGGTACAACATTCTGTCTTTAATTTACTTAAACATATGGTTCCTTTCTCTTCTATGCTTTTAAGAACCAGGGTAAACATTGACTATTGACATCAAATTTGGTGAGCCTTGGCCCACTGCCATTCACCATAAGACAGAGCATTTCTGAGAGACGTGGCAAACTATGGTTCTCATTTCTTCCCTCTCACATGTATTGGTTTTCCGTTTCTGTGTCTCTAATTATATTACTTTATCCCCTAAGCTGCTTCAGCTTTCATATGCCAGCATATAGATGAGACATAGACTAGAAGGAAAGACAGTTTCTTGGAAAAAATGAAACAAAACAGTTTTTGTCTTGCAAAAGGACTTGGTTAATTCCTGAACTTGGTTGCTCTGTAATAGTTTTATATTTCTTAGTCACATTCTTCCAATTAGATTGTTAGTTCCTTGAGTGCCAGGAACAAGTCTTAAGGGTCTTTAATTACCTCACCCAATGCCTAGCATAGAGGCAGTAGCACATCAACAAGAGACAATGACAACCTGTCACCATTCAGGTGAATCAGGAGATAGTTCACTTTAGAGATAAGAAATCAGATACTGAGAACAGGCACATAAATGTGAAATTGTGATAAGTTTTATCATCAAAAGGTATGTCATGCTATTAAAAGTGTATACGACAAATAGTGGACAAAGAAAAGGAAGACTTTTTTGAAGAAATAATGATTAACCTGAGGTCTGCAAGATAAATCTGAAACAGTGAAATAGGCAAATGAAAAGCAAAGCTAGAGAATTTCAGGCAGAGCAAATAGCAAGTACAAAGACACTGTGATGGGAGGGCGTATGTAAAGGTTGGGAGGAATCTTAAAGGTCTTTAAGTTGAAAGTGTCACTAACCCCATAGACTTTCCCTTGTAACTTAACATCTAATAAGAACAGCTGCCGTAAAAACAAACTGTCCTCAGCAAGAGACATCAGTCTGGTGTTTAGAAGCAGTATGCCATGGTAGAAAAGGTATGGATTTCATTGGACGGATTTGGGTTTGAAACTCTTCCAACTCCTTCTTGCTTTATAATCTTAGCAGATTCTATAACTTCTCTAACAATCAGACTTCTTATCTCTAAAACGCACATATTACTATCTACCTATGGTTTTAATTGGAGGACAAAAGGGAACACATATGCAATATACTTAGCATAGTACCTGGGCCACAGCAAATGCTGAATAAATATTGCTATTAATACTTTCATCCCATGACTACCCGTCTTGGTAACTTCAAGAAAAATGGAAGGGGAAAACTGAGAGTGTGTTTTGAATTTCCAATTTGAGCTGTTTCCTAGAAGCCCTGCCTTTGCCACTGGCAATCCTATTTTATCTCCACAGATGGAATATAGCATTTCTTCTTTCTCAAAAGCAATTTTACATACATAGAAACTGCTTTTTAAAATATTTTCACCTCTCTTGTCCATATGTCCTAGTGTTTCTGCCTATTACTATGTTTCCAAAGAAAAGGCCAAAGAATGTAGATGAATACTTTAGAGATTCCATCATTTGTGTTTATGAAGTTATGGCTCAAGATTTACTAAGGGATTTTTTTTCTATACCATAAATTTGTTTTTAATAGTGACTAGTTCTGGATTTTGATCATAAATAGGTAGTATGGCTCTTCTTCCCTTATTTCTTGAGTTGTTTGAATTAGAAGTCTTACAGAATGATATCCAGCAGAAAAATAAAAATACACAAAGGCTGTCTTAACCACCCTCTACAGCAGCAGGGCCTCTACCTTAACTCAGAAATGGTTTGTTGTATTAAGTTCAGAGCTCGGTAGACTGAATGATCCTAATTAATGCTTCCTTTATTTCAGCAGTATTTTTGAAGGACCTATTTTTAGTTTAAAATTACTCTGTCTCCACCAAGATCCAGAAAATCTGCTAGGCTTTGAGCTAACAAAGAATCCCTTATTCTGCTGAGACACAAGGGAGTCAGCGACCACACAGGGCTACTATCTCACCCAGAGTTTCTGTGCTGCTGGTTTAGAGAGGATAGAACGACGCACTCCATCCATAATCTGAGATGGAGAGAACTCCTGTATTACATACATCAGCTCTTTCTCTTCTGTTCGTTATGGTCCGTGAACCCTCATGAACCCTCCCGAAAGACTAACAGTGTAAGAAGCGCCTGCTGCTCTCTCCCCAAAAGCTCTTCAGGCCAAACAGAGCTGCACAGCCAGCATGGCCCTGTGATTCCCCACTGTGACTGCCCCTCTTGGAAACATAAGGCCCAGGATGTTGCTATTCAAAGTGCACTTCTCTTCTCGGACTGGCAGCTTCAGCGTTACCCAGGAGCTTGCTGGAAATGCAGACTCTCCTGCCTATCTCGGGCCTGGTGAATCAGGATCTGCACTTTAACAAGATCTCCAGGTAATTCATTTACACATTAAAGTTTAAGAAGCACTTCCCTAGGATGCCCAATCAGAAAGACTGGAGAAAAACAAACAGCACTTTAAAGGTGAAATCAATTTTCTTTGCCCTTGATGCCCTGTCTTATTCCAATCTCCAGGCCTCATCTCTGTGTAGCTAAATCCTATCCTCTTTCTTGGAGCTGTCTAAAATGCCTCCTCTGTGGAAATCTTTGTGTCAGCCGGAGGCCTCTCTCACTCATTTACCTGTATCTTTCCTTTGGCTCTTACCATGATTTGCTTATACTGTACAAGTATCTATGCACAGATCTAATTTGTCCTGCTTGAGGCCTTGCTGGAACCTTCTTTATATCCTCTATGGTGTCTGGCAGGGCAAGCCCTGGAAAAAAGCTTATTTATTTATTGAAAGGAAGGAAAGAAGGAAGGGAGGGAGAGAGAAAGAGCTTCATCAGTGAAGTAAATAGCTCTGGAAAAACGAGTTCAGTCCCGGGGGTGAACTTGAGCCTGTTTGGTACGGGAACCCAGGAACCATGTTATGTCCATCCCTGAAGAGCCCCAGTACACTGTGGGCATAGTACTGTCCCAGTTTTCCAGAAGCTAATTGGCCTGGATCAGATCCCAATCCACCCCATCACAGCACTCACCAGCCAGACCTGGCCAAAAGCAGGCCTCTTTGGAGCAGTAGAATCATAGTTCTGTTTGCTCGGGCCTTCACCCCTGACTTTAAGCATGCCATGGGCTCTAAAAATACTAACTCCTTGTTCCATGTCTATTCCCACCTGAAGGTTAATATATTCATTTTTTTCTTAAAAAAAAAAAAAGTATTTTTGAAAACCTTTCTCAGTTTATAGCATTTTTAAAATCTTTTTGAAAAGCATTACAATGTTCATAATTCAAGTTTTATACTGCCTCCTTAAGTAAAGTCAATGAGTTTCTGGCTACAACTTAAGAGTTAAAAGAACAAGTCATTTCATAACTTTTAATTGATATCTGAATCAATTAAAAACTTTGGCTCCAGATTAGATATATGATATCATATTTACAATAAATATATTTTCCCACAAACAGCCTGATGTCATTATAATTTTACCACACATAAAATATAATGGGAAAGATTCTTAGGACTTACAAGAAATTAGACTTCACTAGTGTCAATAAAGTTGTGACTCATAGAATGAATATATGACCCACATAGAGAGACTTTGTGGCAGGCAGGACCTGCAGTTCACATAGAGCAGGCATATTTTCTTTGACAAGCATTTAAAAAGTATGGCCAATTTATCCAAGATTAGTCATCTTGGGGTACCATAACTTGTTACAACATTTCCAAAGAAAAATTGGTGATCTTACGGGGAAAAATTATTTAGAAGCTGTAATCCTGTGAGTCCTATCTCTGTGAGTTTTTCTCATGGAGATACTTAAAAAAAAAAAAAAAAAGGAAACAGCTCTATTATAACAGTTAGTTATAATAGGGAAATGGATAACACTTTTTAGAAAATGGGGAAATAAGTACATTTTGTCATATTTATTTGATGGAATATTATGTATAAATAATAAATAGAATGACTAACTAGAGTGTTTATGAAACCAGCTCAATTAAAAAAAAGTCAGAACATAAAATCATATAAAGTGTTATTGCAATTAATCAGATACCCAATATTAAAAGTTTACTCTAGGCCAGGCATTGTAATAGACACTGGGGATTCAGCCATGAAAAAGAGGAATAGGTTCCTGACATATTGATCTCACAGTCTGATGAGGTGGAGAGATTTTAAACAAGTTACCGACTATGACCCATGCTATGAAGTGAGGGTGTTCATAAACAGTAGGTGGACATAAGCTAGTTGCAGTGTGGTGGGTGTTTGTTCATGAAGGCAACCTCTCTGAGAAGGTGAAGGAAGAATCAGAGTTAGCCAAGGAAAGATTAGGGGAAGAACGTTCCAGGTGGAAACAATAGGAACAGAAACCCAGAGGTGGGAAAGAGTTCAGTGCTATCACAGAAGTAAAGACGGACCAGAGTGACTAAAACATAATGAGTGAGAGGAGAATGGTGAAACCGAGGGACCAGGTCATGCTATGCCTTCAGGATTTATCTTTTTAGTTCTATTAGAAGCCACTGAAGCTTGTGGAGCGCAGGAGTGACCTATTTACATTGTAAGACCTCTCTTGTGCTATATGGTTAAATGGCTTGAAATACATCAAGAGTAAAAGAAGAGAAACCACTGTGGAGACCGTTGTATTATAGTAATACAGGTGAGAGAGATGAAAGTGGTTTAGACTAGATTTAAAACTGGGGAGATGAGGAAAAGTAGACAGATTGAGCTAGATCTTGGAGGTAGGAAAAACAAAATTTACTAATGGCTTGTGAGTAGGGATGAAAATATTAATGACAATCTCCATATTGTTTTCTTAAACCACTGAGTCGATGATGTCGTTCATTTATTTGGTATGGTTGGAAATTCAGGAAGGAAATTTAAAAATCTATTTTGGACACAAAGTTGAGATCTTGGCAGAGAAAAAAAGTAGAAGAGTCAAATAGTTTAGTATACATGTATGGAACTCAGAAAATAGATCTATTTGGAAATTATACATTTGGGAGCCATTAGCATTTAGATGGTATTTAATGCTATAGTTTAGAATGATTGTAGAATGACTGGGGTGAAAGTCCATTTTCAGCTCCAAGGAACTATACAGCATTAAGAGGTCTTGTTGAGGAGGAAGAGCTATCAAAGGTGACTTCCAGGTTGGAAAGGGGTTGAGTAATTCTAGGGCAAAGAAAATAGTATTTCAAGAAGGAAGGTGTGGTCAGTTGTGTTGAATACTTGCTGAGAGATCAAGCAAGATGATATGCTCCTATGGATAAAAAAAAAATAGTTGTTTTACTACAGTGGTTGCTTTAAGCATACCCTTATAATGTTTAAGCTTTATTTAATAATGAAAACCTCATTAATATATGATTAATTTAATAGCTTAATTTCAGCAGGAGGTATTTACTTAATTTTGGTCCCCAAATTCTTGTGTTAATTATTATGTTTCTCATCTCTCTATTTATCTTCACCTTACATGTTAAAAGTTGACTCCTTCATCTCCAGTCTAGGATTAAATCTTCAAAATTCTAACAGCATGACTTCTAAATGCACAAAGTGCCGGCTTTTGCAGCAGACACCACATAGAATGTACAATTGGCTACATATAAGAGATTTCAAATGATCTATAACAAATGTTCTATTTATTTATAGAATTTTGACAAAAAATGCTCCTTTCCTTAAAAAAAAATTACCTTATTCAGATAATTTCTGATCTCAATTTGACAGATATATGTTAGGCAAAGGTAATTGAAAATATCAGAACGTGGTTTTTTTGGTTTGTTTTACATTCTGATATTTGGGAACTAAAGAAATGAAGTGAAATGGTTTGGACAGGAAGGGCAGGAACTGTTGTCATCCCAGTTCAGGGGTGGGGGCGTTGGGGAAACCCTCTAACCCCTCACCTTCCACCCTCCACTTAAATACTTTGACTATTCATTTTCTTCATAATGCCTCAAAGCATTATCACCCTGTGGTATTCATGCATAGAAAAAAGAAGGAGGAAGGAACCTCCAAAAGGATTGGTTTCAGCAAAATTGGCAGGACTCCATTCACTTCCTCTAACTCTGCACCTTAGGCTTTAATTATATTGTTACACAGTCTTCTCTCCTTAAGCACAAATTTTTGGCAAGAATTCAAATTTATGCAGATTGTACCCTCTACAACTGTGTTATGTTTACCAGAATCAGTCCAAAGCTACTGCTGTGATGAATGTTTCATGAGACAGGATAGATCTCCTCGTCACTCATTTGTATTCTTTCCTTTCTACCTCTTATCCGTGTCGTTGGGCAAATTCAAGCAGATGTCAAGAAAATACGTCATCCTTTCCCTTGTGTTATGCATGATGCAGTATAACCCGCACACCACTGGGGACAACAGGAGTACGTGGGAGCGTTGGGGAACGCTGGCAGCTGGATGGAGGAGAGATGTGGCAGGGGCCATGGGGCCAGAGAGGAGTGCTCTCCAGGAGGGATGATTGCATTTTTCCAGTGACGTTCTTGATTCTTAATTTTTCACCTAGAGAGAATTTGATCATGTTTAATTTGTGTTTTTTCCTTTCAGCTATTGGAGAAGCCCTCCCAGGTCATGGAGGAAAAACTTCTATGACTACTATCTCTTTTATCTTAAACCAGCTACTCTTTTTGGAGAACTATTCAACTCATTTTGGTTGTTCTTGGGGGTAGACTTGCTGTGAAGTAATCCAATTATGTTAAGAATAGATATTTTTCATCCTATTGAAAGCTATTGTCTTAGTTCAGGCTGCTATAACAAAGTTCCATAGAATAGGTGACTTATAAACAACAGAAATTTATTTCTCACAGTTTTGGAGGCTGGAAGTCCAGGATCAGGGTGCCAGCCTGGTCAGGTTCTGGTTAGGGCCTTTTTCTGGGCTGAAACTCCTCTTCTCATTGTATTCCCACATGGTGGAAAGAGTGTGAAGCCTGGTGTCTCAGCATGCACCTGTAGTCTTAGCTACTCAGGAAACTGAGGTGGGAAGATCCCTTGAGCCCAGGAGTTTGACACTGTAGTGAGTGATGACCCTGATGCTGCATTCCAGGCTGGGTGACAGAGTGAGGTCCTATCTCTTTAAAAAAAATTAATTAAAAATTTTTAATTAAAAAAAAGAAGTTGAGAGAGTTCTCTGGGGTCCCTTTGATAAAGGCACTAATTCCACTCATGGGGCTTCATCTTCATGGCCTAATTACCTCTCAAAGCCTCTACCTCCTAATACTTACGAATTGGGGACTAGGATTTCAACATAAGAATTTTGGGAAAACATAAACGTTCTGTCCATAATAGTTATATTGGTATACAAAGAATGTCTGTTACCATAGTGTATGGCTCATGTATGGGCAAATGGTTTACTTGAATAGTTAGTGGGATAAGAAAAAGGGAGAAAGTAATGGGATAATTAAAGCAAAAGCAGAACATGAAGTGCTCACCCAAGAACTGACTTAAGATTTCTCTCAACACCAAAATTAAAGTCTCCTTTTCCATGGTTTTTCATGTAATGGGTTGTAGATTACTTCCCAGTCACTGTTCATTTACTGTGATAATTAGGAGTATTGTTTACTCAACATTCAATCACTTTCCTTTCCCTTGGAACAAAATATGATTTCCTGATCTACTGACTTTAGGTTTGACCACATGGCTTGGTTTGACCAATGGGAGTAAGAAGAGGTTATAAATGTACTTGTGTAATTTGGCTTGAGTTTTATACTCCAGGGATACGCCATGAGAAAATCATGCCCCAGGTGCTGCTGCTTCATCCTGGACCCCAGAACAAATACGAATATAAATGGAGCAGATCTTAACCCAATCCAAAGCCTGGAGCCAAGTTCAGCCATCTTGCATCTGGAAGCATAACTTTCCAGCCAAACCAGCCCAGATCAGCCAAGCCATAATCACCTGAAGAGCCATGAGCATTTGATATGTTTCTGTAGCCATTGCAATTTTCCAGTCTAAGCCCTAAGGGGTGGGGGACAGCACCAAGATCGCTTAGTTATGTTATTTAATTTAAAATGCATTGGGCTGCTATGAACTGAATGTTTGTGTCCCCAAAATTCATATGTTGAAATCCTGACCTCCGAGGTGATGATATTAGGAGGTGGGGCTTTTGGGGAGGTGATTAAATGTTGAGGGACACTAATCCCTAATGAATGGGATTAGTGTCCTTATAAAATAGGCCCCAGGGAGCTCATCCTCCCCTTCTACCATGTGAGGACATAGCGAGAAGGTGCCATCTATAAACCAGAAAAGAGGCCCTCACTAGGCATCAAATCTGCCAGCACCTTGATCTCGAACTTCCCAGCCTCCAGAACTTTAGAAATAAATTTCTATCATTTATAAGCTACACAGTTTATGGTATTTTGTTATAGCAACCCGAACAGACTAAGACATGGGCTCACTATATCTCTCTTAAAATATGAAACTTGCATTAAATATATTACATTTAAAAATTAATAAAATAGTCATTCAAAATTAATAAAGTCATTTCATTTTCAAATATTTTAACATGAGTTTTCCCAATACAAATTTTCTTAAATAAGGTGGGTTGTATGAGTAGCAGGATAGCAATATGCTATTATTTGGGAGCAATTTTCCATTCTATCCATATTTATTATTTTTGCAGTTTATATAGTCATATAGGAACATACAGTAGGTTTTAGGTAATTCACATGAAAAATTTAGAGTTAGCAAAAAAATATTTAAAATTTCTGCCTTCAAATTACATAGGAAATCTATGATCGTTGTAGCAAATTAGAAAATACAGATAAGCAAACAGGGGAAGAAGAAACTCCATAATTGTACCATCTAGAGGTAATGCCTGTTAAAATTTCATTGTTCATCTTTATAAAACTTCATCCATCTATGTAATTACAATGAACTCATACTGTGCATACTGCTCTTAAACTGCCTGTATCATTAAGTATTATGCTGTAACCTCTCTCCATGATCTTAATATAAAGCTATATAATTATTTTTAATGGCTGTATAATATTTCATACCCCATCTTTGGAAAATAAGGTTGTTTCTAGGTTTGTTTGGGGTTCATTTTGCATTATAAATAACACTTGAGAGAACATTGTTGTTTATACATTTATCTCATTTTTTCCACGTATTTCCACAGGATAAATTCCTGGAAGTGGTATTGATAATGCAAAGGGTCTGCACATGTTTAAGATGCTTGTCAAGGTAAGCTCCAGAAAGGATATCCACTTACATCTCTTCTAGTCATATAACTTTTACCACACCTTCCCATCAATGCTTACTGTTGCTTTTTGAAAGATTCCCCCCTCAGCTGTTTCCTCTTATATATCTTATATCTTCTCTAATTCCATTTAGAACAATTTGAGAAATTCCCTCATTCCATTGTGATATACAAAGAAACAAAATAAGACTTAAGAAATGTCTTGAATGAAATGGAATAAGTAAAAATAACCATGACAGCAAAGCACTCTTCTTTCTCAGGAAAAAAGGAAAATTCTCTTAATTTTGGTCTCAAGATTGTTTGGAATAATATCTAAATAAATCATAGCTCTTTACAATTTCATGATATTAAATAGGGCTTGTTGGAAATGAGTCATTTTGTACACACTGGGAGTTTTATGGTTAGTTTAATGTCACTGAATTTAATTAACTTAAATTGTCACTTGCACATCATTATGCTTTGGTAAACCCTTCTCAGACAGCTCTTAGTACTGAACAAAAATTTACAGTTCCCTCTAAGTTACAAGATCTATTAGACTAATTTATTAGGTGGAGAAACTGAAGCACAAACCAGTAGAACCTCCAGTAGCAGGAGTAAAACACACCCTAAAATTATAAAGGTACAGATGGTACCATGGAGGAAGAGAAAATTAACTTAAAGGAATATTTTCATGTGCCAAACTCAGTCTTTTGCAACCACTAATAGATGAGATTACAAACTGATGCCAGAATTTTAAATGAGGTTTTTGCTTGGAAGTGACAATTGGTTTAGGAAACTCACCCCTATGTATTCTCCAACTTCCAGAAATCACACAAGTATGTAAAAAAGAAATTCTCCTTTATTAAATGGTTTTACTTTAAGAAGGCAAAATCAGAAACAAGAGTATTTTGAATATTATAAAATAAAGTATTACAGTGAAGAATATATGAAAAATCTAAGATTTCTTCAAGAATAATTCCTAAAATATATTTTTATTAACCATTCATGTTTATTTTGGATTAAATTAGGAAATTCTAATTACAAAATTAGACTCTAAAGAACTTCCTTCCAACATACTTTTGCACAGCTATTTTCTTATTTGTATGTCTTTTTTTAAAGATTTACATAGAACTTTACATTTTAAAGTACTTGATTGACAAGAACATTTTTCTATATAATGGTATGCTAAAAAATTTCCTTTTTAAGTAATTTACACTTTAAACAATAGATCTCTCTTGGTCTTTATTGCTCTTTCATCATGTGTATTTTCTGAGAGTGCTTTTTTATTCAAATTCAGTTCAACAAATATGCACTGAAAAATTGCTTGGCACAAAACTCTATGTCAGAGCTCAAAAGAACGAGGAGGACTGAGACAGAAATCAGATTAGTGGTTCCAGGGGCTGGAGAGGGAGAATGAGGAATGCCTCTTTAATGGGTGTGGGATCTCCTCTTTGGATGATGAAAAAGTCCAGGAACTACATAGTGGTGATTGTTGTACAACATTGTGACTGTGCTAAATGCCACTCAATTGTACACTTTAAAATGAGTAAAGTGGTAACATTATATATTTTACCAGAATAAAAAAAAAATCTGGCAGAAAAAAGAAAAAGAACTAGTAGGGACAATGAAGGAAAGGCATAAATATTCTGCTTCAGAAGTTAATTTAATTAGGAAATATATTTAAATTATCCTTCCAATTTCACTACTGAGTTCATGCAGTAACTCTGTCTAATCCAATTTAATAAGCATATATTATTAGGGCAGTCATTGTACTTAACACTGCACAGGAATGCTGAAATGAGCAATCTATGGTCCTTGCCTTCAAGTGGCTTTCAATTTTATGGAAACTAAAAATAGCTAATAAAATGTATAATACAAGACAGAATGCCATAAAACTATATGACAGAAATGAACATAGCACTAAGAAAGTGAAAAGGGTAATTAGATTAATTATTAGACAAAGTGTCAGGGAGGAGATAGCTTGATACTTGATCTTCAAGGATGGGTATGATTTTGCCAGTCTCATAAGATGGCAAATATCAGTCCAAGTGAAACGATGAGGATGAGAAAAAGCACAGTGCCAAGAAATGAAAGGTAGTTATAGACAGCACAGAGCACCCACGCTTGGCTGATGGGCATAGTTTAATAGGCCAAACAGTGGAACTTAAGGTTGAAGAGTGTCAACGAGTCATAGCATAGGACTGAAGGCATTCCGAGTTTGAAGGTGGCTTAGACGTCATTTGTTCCGACTCTCCACCTACAAAATGGATCTTTTCTACAAAAGCCTGACAAGTGACCATTCAGCTGCCCTTGGAATCTCTCTAGTGACTCAGAAGTCACCGTATGCTAAGGCAGCCTGGACTGCTGTTAGATAACTGAAATTGATGGAGTTCTTATGCTGATCAAAAACCTGCCTCCAAATAATATCTATCCATTTATTTTAGTTCTATTTTCTGAAACTACACAAAATAACATGAAATATTTTTTCCATATCAGCTCTTGTAGTATTTGAGTCAAGAAATATATTCTCCTTTTTTTCTTCTCTTTTCCAAATTAGATATTCCCAGGTCCTTTAATTGTTTCTTTTGACATGCTTTTTAAGACTATTGCAATCTGTTCTCTGTAAATTCCTACATCCATTTTCATTTCATCAATGAGTACTGAATTTATTTCTCTAGGTTTGTTCTGAGTAGCATAACTTTTGCTTCTAACACAGCCTAAGGTTCTATTCAAGTTTCTGGCAGGCACATCACTGAGTTGACATATATTAAGCTTAGAGTCAACAAATACCTGTCTAAAATTGTTTTCTGTAAGTGCAAATATTAAGTTACTTCTTCCCAATTCAGTACACAAGTGTTGAACTTCTAAATTTGTCATTGGGTAAGATTTGGCCTATAATTGTATACTGTAAGAAACTTTTGGATCTTATGCGTCAAGAAAATCAGCTTTGTTTTTTAAATAATTTATAGTTGTAAATAAATTCATTTTACAAACTTTTTATTTTTTTTTTCTTATAGAGATGGGGTCTTGCAGTGTTGCTCAGGCTGGTCTCCAACTCCTGGCCTCAAGCAATCCTCCCAAAGTGCTGGGATTACAGGTATGAGCCACCATATCCAGCTGAAACTTTCAGATCTTGATTCTTTCATGTGGTATATTAGCTACTCTACTACCTTCTTGACATTTATTAATTTGGTGAGCATGTCATTGATGTTGATATTCAAAGCATTAATAAGCTGTTTCAGTGAAAATTATAGGTGATAGAATTTTAAACAAACTGCTGAAATTTTCCTTCTGGGTAGATTTTAAATTAGCCATTAATTGGTCATCTCTGGGAATGGTCATTGAACTAATTATGAATTCACTCAATTATATTTTCATTTTTATTGGCCAATATTTTATTTATTTATTTTTTTTTTTGTTGAGACAGAGTCTCACTTTGTTGCCCAGGCTAGAGTGAGTGCCGTGGCGTCAGCTTAGCTCACAGCAACCTCAAACTCCTGGGCTTAAGCGATCCTACTGCCTCAGCCTCCCGAGTAGCTGGGACTACAGGCATGCGCCACTATGCCCGGCTAATTTTTTCTATATAGATTTTTAGGTGTCCATATAATGTCTTTCTATTTTTAGTAGAGACGGGGTCTCGCTCAGGCTGGTCTCGAACTCCTGACCTTGAGCAATCCACCCGCCTCGGCCTCCCAGAGTGCTAGGATTACAGGCGTGAGCCACCGCGCCCGGCCAATATTTTATTATTTTGTTCACAGGCTTTTGTTATGAAGCACATTTTAAAATGCATTGCTAAAATTAATGTACTGGCTAGGAGCTCAGGCTTTGGAGTTAAAATTTGGAGACTGGAATTGGGCATAGTCAGCTGTCAGCCATCCCCTTGGGCGAATTACTTACTTCTCCATGCTTCAGTTTCCTTGTCTGTAAAATATGTGTAAAAACACTCCCCACTTTGGAAGGTGGTCATTTGAATTAAATAAACTATTACGTACCAATACTAAAAATAAGAAAACTTAATTATTACTATTTTTATTGTGGTGATTTTTAAATGTCTACAAATTCTTCAATACTCCTCCCTTTAAAAGATGAGCCCTAATTTCTCTCCTCTGTGTGTGGACTGGGCTTAGTGACTTAGTGACTTCTAAAAAACGGACTGTGGCATTGTTTTTCTACAAAAAGAATTGTGGCTACCTCCTTATTCTCTCCTGGATTTCTCACTCTGGGGGAAGGTAGCTGCCATGTCATGATACCTCTGTTAGTTTTCTATTTCTGTGTGACACATTGCCACACATTTAGCAGCAGCCAGTTATCAGCTCACAGTTCTGTGGGTCAGAATTCCAGCATCGCACGGCTAGGTTTTCAGGGTATCATGTGGCTGAAACCACAGTGTCAGGCAGGCTGCGTTCTCATCGGGAGGATCTGGGGAAAAATCAGCTTTCAAACTCACTCTCGTTGTTGGTAGAATTTATTAATAGTTTAATAAATTTATTTATACTATTAATTTATTATGGTGCAGCTATAAGTTCGAGGTCCCCATTTCCTTGCTGGCAGTGAGCCTGGCCACCCTCAGCTCTCAGAGCCTGCCCACATGCCTTACCACGAGGCCCTCTCCATCTTCAAGTCAGCATTAGCACATCAAATCCTTTCTATGCTTTGACTCTCTGACTTGCCCTTCTGCTACTAGCCAGAGAAGACTCTCAACCTTTAAAGGGCTCATTTGATTACATAAGGCCCACCTGGATGATCTCCCTGGCTTAAGGTCATTTGATTTGGGAGCTTAATTGCATCTACAAAATCCCTTTACAGCAGCACCTATATTACTGTTTGATTGAATAACAGGAAGAAGGTATGTGTGCACCAGGGGCCAGGACGTGGGGCCATGTTAGAATTCCACCTACTAATTCCAGGCACTAATTGGCAGAGCTGGGTTTCAAACCCAGGTAGTCAGGCTTCAGAGTCCATGCCCTTAACTATTAACAGTATGCTAAATTGCCCCATTATATTCTCAGGCTACGGCCATATTGTAGAAAGAACGGCACACCATGAGGACTTGAAACAATCTTCTGTATACCTCTATAATACCTAGTATACATATATAGAGATATGTGTTCATATATTTACATATGTGTATATAATCTTCTGTTAGCTATCCAGTGTTTTTGAACAAGGACATTATATGTCAGAAAATGCTTGCAGAAGTCTACTTAAGCAAAAGGAATCCACAGAGGAAAACTGGAAGCAAGGAGAGTATTTGGGTTGTTCTGTTATCCAACGTCCCAAGATGGAAATAATAATTTCCCTCAAATTGTGAAGGTGACAGTATGAGTAGACAGAGAGAGTGGATGGGAAATCATTGATGAAATAGAATCTACTGGATTTAGCAAGTTGATTTACTATTGGGTGTTGAAGGAGAGTCCTGGGACTGTAGGGGTCAAGAAACATTAATATAAATATGAGAGACCTAGAGGTATACATTGGGGAGCTATTCAATGGTGGTAATTGCTCAAGCTGTGTGTGGATGACAGCCCATGGAAGCATGTAAGGAAAAAAAGTAGAGCTGAAGGAAGAATGTTAGTGGATACTTAAATACAGAAGTGTAGTAAGTATAAAGTCATAGAGAGAAAGAAAAGGAACATTTTAAAAAGTAGAAGAAGAATGAGAAGAGTTAAGTAGAAGAGAGTTCCAGGAGGGAAGAGGGTAAGTAATATCAATTTATGCTCTATCTTAAGGTTAGAGAGGATGAGGGCCGAAAAGTTAAATTACAATACATTTTAAAGTAACTTGTAAAAAAAGAAGGAGGTAGCCAGTATATTTCCAAGTTCAGCAATCTGGGAAAGCTGACACAGAAAATAAATCAAACATGTTTCTCTTAAAGATGAGGAGAATGACCCGCTCTCTGAAACCCATTCTAATTCTAATGTTCTTCCTCATGGGAGCTAGCGAATACTGGAAGATTTCTAAGGATGTCTAGTTAAATATTTCTCTCAGGGGAGGTTGTTCATTTAATTCACTGCCAAAAATAACAACGCTGCGTCTTAAGTGTTTCCTGAATTTAAAACCCTGGACACATAATTTGGGCGTTGGTTGTTCGCTGCAATGAAAGCCACAGTGACGCGGTTCATCTGTCATTAGAGACATCTGACGTCCAGTCGTGACAGACACCCACCACTCATTTGTCCAAGTCACCACCACCCATCAATCAAACTGCCCTGGACCAAGCTAGCCAAGCTTCTGGCAACCTTAGGAGAAGGGGCACCACATCCTCCAAGCATATTAACCAAGATGACAATACGTGGATGTGCTGGACACCCACCAGAACCACTGTAAATGCGCTTGAATAAGCACTTGCCACGCTCTGTTCAATAGTCCACATTCCACAAGTCAGCCAGTTTTACTGAAGACAATGTTTTTTTCACAAGTATACACATGTCATTGTTTTTTTTTTTTTTTTTTAATTTTTCATGTCATCCTTGTGCAGGGGCCATGCTAATCTTCTCTGTATCGTTCCAATTTTAGTATATGTGCTGCCGAAGCGAGCACTACACATGTCATTGTTAATCTCTTTATTTTCTTCTAGCTTTTCCTAATTATTTTAGGAAAATCAAACTCTCAACTCTCTAATTCTCTGCCCACTTTCCCTTTTTTCCATTTGTTCAAAAACCAGCCTCAATTCTAATAAAAGTAAGGGAACACTGATTATACACCTCTATTAAGAAAATTAAATTTATATACTTTGAAGTTAAATTAGGCATTGTGAAGAACTGACACCATTAACTTCTAAAGTCCATGAAAATTATTAATAGAAGCTATTCCTTTGAAAATATGAACAAAATTACCCTGTACATTATCACAGTCCTTTAGAAAATGTTTTCCCCTAAGCAGCAATATTCTGATTCTGCCTGTGTGTTTAATTGTTGACATTGCAGAAGTCTGGTTTTTTACTATTTTTTTTGCTAATGTCTAATCATTCAGATATATTATGAAGAAAAAATAGAATTCTATATAATCCAGAAATTCAGCCACTATCTTCAATCCTGTTGCTAAAAGAAAATGCATTCTACATTTCTAACAAGTGAATTCCAAGTTTAGAGCACAAACCATTTGAAAGTTGAAGACTGTGCATATGTAACTAAAGTACAGTTAAATATCTTTTCTATAAAGTAACCAATCTGAATTTTCTGCCCTTATTCTGTTCAAGTTACGTCATTGTGCAATACCACCACGACCTCACTGTTCTGAATTTAGGGAAGTAATAACTCAGAATGGCCAAGACCTTGGATAGAATTGTGTTCCAATCCTGATTCAATCACTTACATGTTCTATGGTTTTTGGGAAATGATTTAACTCCTTTTAACCTTAGTTTTCTATTCTATAAAATAAAAACAATATGAGTGCCTCTCTTAGATTATTGTGGGCATTAAATAAGATTATGGTCTTCTTTTTTTTAATCATTCACCCATATCAGTAAAAATATTTTCATTATGTAGTCTTTATTTATTTTTAATAAATTATCTACATTTTCCTTCTAGACTAATATAGCATGGGCCAGCAACATAAATACTTTCTTCTCAGATTCCAGTGAATTATCTTATGTCCAGCAGAGGTATGTGCACCTTACTTTGGAGATTATCACTGTAGAATATGAATGGATATGGAAGAGGGGCTTAAAAGATTTGCCTCTGTCTGCTTCCTAAGCTGGAAGTTATAATATATGGAAGTGTATAAAGAGTGGTCTCTCTGGACAGATGGTTATCCACACTTTTATATTTTGTAATCTATCATGATTGTGTCACAGAAAACCATCCAAGGATTTTCACAGGATAATGTGAAACATTAGCATTAATTTATTGGTTTACTCTTCTCTACCCCCAGGTATTAGAAGAATCTGCTGGGTGAAAATGCCTGCAAGTAGTCCATACTGTTGGGTTGACTGGAAGAAGTAAGATTCAGGAGGGTTAAACAAAGCTTTCATTTATGTTTTACATTGGATGCTTCTTTTACATACAGAAATATTAAAATGAGTTTAATGTTCTGTTTTTCTAGAGAGTATATTTGTCCCTGATTGTGGAACTATTCTTGATACATGGAATTGTACATTGTTTTTCAAAAATAAGAGAATCGTGGCGTTTGATTTCCATGTGACTTCTGAATTTTCTAGATGTTCAGGAGTGACTTTTATATATTCATTTTTCATCATTGTATCCAGTTTATTATCATAATGCTGTTATTATTACATTATTGATTCCTTTGTTATTTTATTTCTACTTAGTACTGTAATAATATAAAAATAGTTAAATGAATTGCGGCTTCTGGAACATTTAGATGTGATGTGCATCTAATGTGCATCATTTGTTTCCTCTCTGATTTCATAGGTAGCAATCAAGATGGCTTCCATGATGATTATATCTTAGAAGGATAAGGAAACTGATCATAATGTAGGTAAGAATGCCATTTGATGTTTGATCCAGTTAAATGTCATGCATCTGACCCTTGCTTGTCTGATCTGCTTGTTTATCTATTGAGAATCTGGAGACTATGACCCAAATGGAAAGGATACAACAGTAGAGTCCAAATTTATTTCAGATCCTCTCCAATGCAGGGATTCTCAAAGTCGCTCAGGCTGTGAGTCAATCTAAAGCAAAGCACGTCCTTCCTTGAGTTTTTCCAGGTAAGTGATGCACAATTTGTTTGGATAGTAAATTTGTATTCAGTTTAACTGCCCTCTCAAATGAGTTATAAAATTTTGTGTTTATAAACTAAAATCTAATCTATGTTCTGCTAAGAAGTCAGGCTGCCAGACTTTGGCTAAGTAGCAGGTTCCTACTGAGCATGCGTGTGAGGGATAGTTGCTTTGTAGGTGCATTATCAGTGTTGACTTGCTTTGGTGTGCTTTTCAGTCACTACTATCTGTTTTAAAAACATAAATTGCGATTAGTTTCATCATTATGCATTTATTTTCATTTAACATTGTGATTAATTCTACAATTGTAGTGATGCGTATTTGCCCTAATAGTATTATGGTCACTTTTTTTCTATAACTAGACTTTAAAGACATATGAGTAATCAGCATGAGTTGTCTACCTCTCTATTATTAAAATGGATATATAATAACCTTTCCCAATTTTTTTGTGTGTAATCACACTTCTCTGTTAATCACTGAATTCTTTTTCTAGTGACGACTGGGATGGATCAAGAAGCTTTGTGGCCAGTTGGGTAGATAATCTTGATTTTATATCATTAGATTGTGTCCAGTTCTGATTGATTCCGTTACAGTCTATGTCAGGGACTGTCAATGAACTTTCAAGAAAAAGAAAATGAACCAATCCCAGATGTTAGGGATAGTAACACTTTGGGTAACGAGAGGTAAAGGAAAGAATGTGGAAGATTGAAGCACCTAGGATCATTTTTTGAATATTTAAGCTTAAGATTTGCACCATTCCATTTGCTAGCCACTAGCCACATGTGACGATTTAAATTTAAATTTAGATTGATTAAAATTAAATTAAAAATTTAAATGAAAAATTTAGTCCCACCATGGCACTAGCCACATTTTAAAGCCTCATTAAGATCACTAGCTTCATGTGGCTAGTGGTTTCTGACTAGACACCACAGATACACAACATTTCTATTATCACAGAAAGTGCTACTGAAAGCATTGAATTAGACTATAAAACATTCAAACAAATTTTATTCAAGAACTAGCAGTGGTAGCTGACAGAATGGTACACAGCATTCCCAAACTGTTCAATTTGTAGAAGAAAGAAGTAAACAGACTATTATTCAATCCAAGATAAATAGTGGAACACACTAAATAGAATAAATTGGCAGTCAGCTTCGTAAGTTTGGAGAAGAATTTGTTTTGAGAAACATATACCTAACAATGTCACATATTAGTTACAGTCAAAACTTGTGACACTACCTTTGTTGGCAGCAGGGAAGTATCTCACACTTTTTAAAGGGGTCTTAGTTTCTAATATGTATGCTTCAAGACAGGGACTATTCCTTTTTAATTTTAGGCAATCGGCTTGGTGCTTTTCTAAATAGGCATTTAAATTTGTTTTTAGATAAAATCACAAGGTGCGTGAAGCTATGTATATCACCTGTATGGCTGCCCATGATAACTTGAATACTTTCCATATTTGGGGAATTTCTCACTTTAAGAGCCCCACTTTTCCAACATAGAATTTCTGACTTTGAAGATAAAACTCAAATTCTTCAGTCTAAAGCAATGGATGAGACTCAGGCAAGTGACTCAGGCTCTACCAGCAGACATATCCACACAAGACTGTATGCCAGAGGGAGCCACCTAAGGAAATAGGCTCCACGTGGCACGTTGTTTGTTGCTCCTGTGGGTGGCACAGGGGTGTCCGGTTTTGCTAGTGGCAGCGGTGCAGCATTGGCAAGGCTGCTGCCTGGTGCAGAAGTGGCGGTGGGGCTGGCTGCAGCAGCCATTTCAGCCCGGTGCATAGCATTTGACTCTTGGCATTGGAGGTGGGGACCACAGTTTCCTCATCAGACAGTTCTGAGGTTTGGTTCTGAGCATCATTCCTGAAAGCTTAACCTCCAGTCTGTTTCTCTGGCTTTTCCATTTTTTTGTGAGCTACCTAATACCTTTTAATAGATACTTTTTCTGCTTAAGCTAGCCGGAATGGATTTTGTCGTTGCAGCTAAGAACGCTGATGATACAGGCAATGATGTCAATTTGTGTTTTTGACTCATGGTTGTTAATTACTTTACTCAATATGCATTTATTGCATGTGTACCAAGCTCTGTGTTAGGATCTCGCTGAGCTTTCCAACTAGAGCGCCTTTGTGAATAGTGGTGTAAGGGATGACATACAGGAAGTGGGACAGGTGTTGGACATGTTGAGATTGAAGGGATTCTCCTTTTCTACCACCCCAAACTCTATCTATCGGGAAATTCTCACAATTGTATGTATTTCTTAAATATCTTTCCTGTCTTTCTCATACCTATGTTCTCCTTTCACAGCCTTTCATTCATTTACTTTTTATTTCTTACTTAAATTATTGAAATTGGCAATTGCAACAGCAACAACCATGTGGTTCCTTCCAGGCTGTGTTGTTACCTGTCATTGCTTATGCTGTTCTGAGAACCTAGAAAACTCTGCCTTTCCCCTTGTGCATGTGGACATCTCCTATTTATGCTTTAAGCTGTAGATTATGTCTTTCCTATCTCACATACTATGTTGTATGATAATTATGTGGCTATTCATTTGACTTATCCAACTAGAGCACATTATCATGTTTTATTCACTGTTATATCTCCAGGACTTGCACCAGTGTCTGATATATAATAGGTACACCATCAATACTTGTTGAGGGAACAAATTACTTATAATTATTTATCACATTTTATCTCCCTGTGCAGTCTATGAGCTCCTTCAGACTAGTACAATGTTTAGTATATAATAGGGACTCAATAATGACTTATTGTACACATTAATGAGGTAGATATGGGGCATTGTTGAAGATAATTGATGACAATCAAAGTTATTATTCTAATGCTCAGGATAGAAGCTAGGGCTGGAGATTAGGATTTGGGAATTGCCAGGTTGTTGTTTGTGGCAGCCATGTGAAGCCTTCTGTCAAATCACAGACTAGAGGGAGTGTAACTGACCTGTGGCCTCAGCTGCTGCACTTTGCAATCCTTCCCATATTTGCCCTGAGGCCAGCCTTCCAGGGGTGGCTCCCAGGCATTGACTGGGTGCAGAAGGGATGCTATGGAAGGCCCATTTCTCAGAGATGGGGAACTCCTCTGATAAGTGACTTTAGTATGAGGACTCTCCAGCAACCTTGCCAAATACTCCTTAGAACTGCATAGCATCACTTAATTTTGCTTCCCTCTCTTTTGCTTGGGGTCAGAATGGCATCACAATCTGTTGGGTCTCCTAGCCTCTATAGGCTTTCTTCCCATTTTCTTTCAAAGACATTTCCCCAAATAAATTTCATGCACATTTAATCTTGTCCTGAGTGTGGGTCTTGTTCCAGAGATCTATGAATTTAAAATAAGGTCAGGCTATCTGCATTTCCCACACCCAACCAGATCATTGCAATAGATACTCCCATTCAAAAGGGGGAAGAATGGAGAACATAGTGCAATAACTGGACTATAGCAATTCTGAAGTCCAGCCAGGTACATGCCACTAGTTTCTCCTATTTCAGAATACAAATATTCATTGATTAGAGCACATTCTGCTTTCCGAATAGATCCCTAATCCAGTAGTTCCCAACCTTTTTGGCACCAGGGATCATTTTCATGGATGACAATTTTTCCATGGAATTGGGGAGAGGGATGGTTTTGGGATGATTCAAGTGCATTACATTTATTGTGCACTTTATTTCTATTATTATTACATTGTAATATATAATAAAATACACAACTCACCATAGGTTGGGGACCCCTGCTCTAATCCATTGTTCTCCTAGACTCTTGGCTATACCCTCTGGGCTCTTGCTTCACATTCTGAAAATTTCTGTAAGAAGTGAAACTTGTTCTAGCTGAGTAACTTTTTCAGTTTGCTTCCTGCCAATAGAAAATTAGGGCCCAGAGGACTCTTTTTGTTTTGCATGATCTCTGTACCTTTTAGTCCAGGTGATATAATTCCCTTAAAACATTGTGAGTTTCCTGTGAATCTGAGTAAGTTCATTCCATGACAAAAAAGTCATATCCATAATTCTTTTTGAGACAGACCCTTCTTTCTACTCTGTGCCATTTATAAAGATAGTAACTTTAAGCTTTGTAGAAGCTGTTTTTTGTTTGTTTGTTTTTGTTTGTTCAGCTAAAATTATCTGCTGGTCACTACCTAAAATCTTTCAGAGGTATTAACAAGGAATCTTACAATCCACCATACTTGTGTTTTGATCTTTACCTTGAGGCCATTTCTTACTTTGAGAATCTATTGCCTTCTGAAGAGAGTGGGGATGAGAAAGTTTTCCAATCTAACAAATCCTGGCCTATCTATGTTTCCTCTAAATTATGCTTGTAAACAGGACAATTTCTTCTTTAGCTTATCTCTGTTTTGCAATTCTTTATCATACCCAACTAAAAATGCCACTTGACAATTTCAACATTCTGCCTGGAAATCCAAAAGTTTGGTAGGTAATTTTATATCTTCTAGGTTACTGCAAGTGACATATTTGCCAATTGTTCTACCACTTCATAACACAGGTCACCCTGTTCCTGCTTCTATGCAATGTCTCATTGTTTCCACTGACATTCTCCTCACTGCCCATCCAGCCCCCACCCGCTGTCAGTCACAAAACAATGCCACATCTTTCAGGTTTTTCTTATGGTAGCACTCTACTCTATTTCCGGGTACCAATTTATGTTTTAAGAGAATTATATCACCTGGACTAACAGGTACAGAGATCATTCAAAATGAAAAGAGTTACCTATTTTTGTACAACACACTATCGCATAAAACAACAAATTATTCTTTCTCATGATTCCATGGGATGGCTGGGCGGTTCTTTGCTATTTTCTCTGGGGATTACTCATGCATTCAGCTACAGGGCTAGCTGGGATGGAAGGTCCAGGATGGCCTCATGTGCATGTTTGACAGTAGGTTCTGACTATGGGCTAGGATAACTTGTCCCTACCTCCACCCCAGCCCACGCCTGTGCTCCCCACCACTGTGTTTTCTCTTGCTTCCCAGAAGGCTAGACTGGGGCCTGTCTACGGCAGACTCTGGGCAGTGTTCCAAGACAAAAAAAAGCAGGAGCTGCAAGGCCACTTGTAGTCTATCCTCAGAAGTCACACAGTGCTACTTCTGCTACATTCTGTTGATCAAAGCAAGTCACAAAGCCAGCCCAGATTCCAGGGGTGAGGAAATAGATTTCCTCTCATGATGGGAGAAGTCACAAAGTCAATTGCAAAAGAATATCCACTCATGGTTGGGGGGTTTATTGTGGCCATCTTTGCAAACTACCCACCACAATCATTAACCCAGCTGCATGTCTTAGATTCCTTTTCTCCACCACTTCGCATGCTGATCTATTAAAATGTCTCTTGATCCTGCCTCCTAAATATTTCTGAAACGTAACCGTTCCTCTCTATTCACAATGCTACTGCTTTAAGGCCTTTATGATTTCTTGCCTTTACAATTGAAATGATCTCCTTGCCAACAGTTTCTTCCTCAAGTGCATCAGAAAGATCTTTCAAACTGCAAGTCTGATAATATATTTCCATAGCTTAAAATCTTTCTGTTGGTTCTGGTAGTATTCTCTTTCTTAATCTAGGTGTTGGTTACACAGGTGTGTTTGCTTCGTGAAAATTCATTGAGCTGTAAACTTACGATCTGTGCACCTTTCTGTATGTATAACTGAAATGAAAAGGTTTTATTTAAAAATACCCTCATAGGTTCCCATGGTCCCCAGGTTAGAGTCAAAACCTTTAGCTTGATATTTAAAGCCTTTTGTGATTCTTGTCCTTTCAAATTCCTGTCACTACCTCAAAATACCCATGCCTAACTACTTGTGTTCTGCAAATAAATTTTTTGGAGTATTTACCTGTGCTCTGCCTGGCACGCCCTTTCACCATTGCTTAACTTTTTAACTATAATTTCTCCTTTAAGATTAAACCCAAGTGGCATCTTTTGGGACAATTATAAATTCCCTTAAGGCTGCGGTCCCCAAACCCTGGGCCAAGGACCAATACCAGTCCATGGCCTATTAGAAACTGGACCACACAGAAGGAGGTGAGCCAGCAAAGCTTCATCTGTATTTACAGCCTCTCCCGATTTCACTGTCTGAGCTCCGCCTCCCTCCCCCCTTCCACCTCCCCCTCCGTCCAGTCTGTGAAAAAATTGTCTTCCATGAAACCAGTCCCTGGTACCAAAAAGGTTGGGGATCACTGCTTAAGGCATTTATTTCTTCAATGCCCAATCACACTGCACACACCTTTAGCACAACACTCTTACATTGCATTACATGTTTGTTTTTATTTCTGACTCTTCTATTATATGGTAAATTCATCCATGGCCAGGAACATGTCTTGTTTATCTTTCTCCAGTAGCTAACATTATGTTTGGCATATGGTATTGCTATGGACTGCATGTTTGTGTCCTGCCAATATTCATACGTTGAAATCCTAACAGTTAAGGTGATGGCATTAGGAGATGGGGCCTTTGGGAAGTGATTAGGTGATGAGGGCAGAACCCTCATGAATGGAATTAGTGTTCTTATAAAAGAAACCCCCAAGAGCTCCCTTGCCCCTTCTGCCATCTGAGGTTACAGCAAAAAGATGGTCATCTAAGAACCAGGAAGTGGACCCTCACCAGACACCAAAGTGGCCAGCACTTTGATATTAGACTTTCCAGCCTCCAGAATGATGAGAAAGAAATTTCTGTTATTTATATGCCATCTAGTTTATGGTATTTTGTCACAGCAGCCTGAACAGACTAGGAAATACATACCTCACAAACATGCTTTGAATATATGAATGAGGGAGGTAGATTAAGGAAATGTAATCTATGAGTGTGGTGCTTTGAAAAAAATTACACTCCAATTGAGTAAATAAAATATAGACACATAAGTCAAATGAAAATATGATGCAAAAATAAATGAGTCACAAGTAACGATTTGTTAAATGTTAATCGACCATGAGCGATGTGGGAGTCAAAGGGGAGAAGTGCTCAGGGCATGGAGCAGCAGGGACTCAACACCTAGATCTGAAAAGTTATATAGTATTTGGGAGGCAGGAAAGAGAGAAGAAAGCAATTCCAGTAATGACGATAACGTAAAATATCTAGGAAGTGATGGCTGAGCTGTGTTTGGGAACAGGCAATACAACAATCCTACTAGATTTTCTTTAATAGGGAAGAAATTTGATAGAACAGGAAATTCAGGCAAGGAAAGGAAGTTTATAGGGAAGGTGGTGAGCTACATTCTGCACATGTTGAGTCTGAACTGTCTGCAAAGCACCAAACAGCTGTTTGGGAAGTGGTTACAAATCTGGCCTGCATTTCTAGAGAGAAGGAAAAGGTTCAGATTTGCTAACCAGCCACATGTGAGCCGATGAAATTGACCTAAAAAGAATACACAGATAGAAGGAAAGGAATTCACAGCGGGACCTTAGGGGAAATCTATATTTAAGAAATAGAAAAAGGAAGACATACCAAGAAAAAACCCAAAAGGTACCAAGAAAACAGGAAGGGACTCAGGGGATTGGAGGATCCCTGGAGCCAAGGGAAGACAGAATGCTGAGAATCGGGAGATTGTTAGCAGTGGCCTGAGAAGGTTAAGGACTGCAGGGGGCTATTGGATTTGGCTTTTAGGAATTAAACGAAGATCTTCAAGACTGCTGTTTTTGTAAAGTTCTCAAAACTGAAAATAGTCTAGTGGGCTGAGAAGTCAGCGGGAGGTTAGGAAGAGGAGGCAGAGCCGGTTCAAGAAGAGGTGTGAGGGAAGACAGACTTGGCCTGTGGGCCTGAGAGAGTAGCAGGGCTGAAAGGCCTTTTTTCTCAGATGAGGTACTTGAGAATGTTGTATGTAGAAGGGAAGAAGTTGTGTTTTTTTTTTTTTTTAGAAAGAGGTAGAAGAGAGGAATAGGGGATAATTGATTGATGGGCCAAGATCCAAGAACAGATAGAAAGGCAAACAGAATCAAGGACATTTGGAAAATGTGAAGAAGGAATGTCTGAAGATTCCGTGAAATGGTGAGGTTTTTACTGTAAGTGGGGAGAACCCACGCTGGAAGGCTTCAATCTTCTTAGCCTAGTAAGGAGTGAAGTCATCTGCTTTAAACGGACAGGAGGGAAGTGGGAAATTGAGGACATGGGAGACAAGCTGGGGAATCAGGTAAAGACGAATACAGAGCTTAACGCTGAAGTAAGGAGACAGACACAAGGTACAGATACACAAGATACAGATCTGTGGGGAAATGCATTGTCCGTGTGTGTATTACAGGTGCAGTTTAGGGGTGTGTGTGTATATATTTACTATGAAATCCAGTCACACAGAAATAAACTTTGTTAGGTGGCATTACAATGGAAAGATTCAGAAGGGCTGGTGTTAACTGGATATGGGGCGTGGGCATGAGGTGCCCAGTTGGCCGGGGCGAGTCAGAGCGCTGGGAAGAGTAAGTGTGCCTTCACCAGAACTGCGGCCAGGAGGGACACCGGCTTTTAGAAAGAAGATGATGTACATGCATGGTCTTAGGCATTAGATTTGATGTAGAAAATCATAAAATTAAAGAGAGAGATTCTCACAGCTTTACATAGCTCAGGCTTCGGTAGTGAATGAATGATGAGAGCGGGATAGTAGATAACACAGAGATGGGGGAACTAGAACACGGTGGGGAGGAAGGAAAAGAACAGGCAAGCGCTATGACCAGAGGCTAAGGGGCAAAGATTTCCAACTGTGTTTAGTATACAAAGAAGTCAAGGAGACGGAGAACAAAGAATACCTCAATTCCATGATTAGCTGAAAAACTGGCCATTGATTTTCTGTAAATTATGGCCTTGCTTTCACAATTCGTTTTAAAATGGATTATCCCACAATACCACAAGTTGTTGCTCAAATGTTCCTTGGAAGGGTTCATTACGAAAGAGAAAGACACTTTCCCCCCCAGCCTTAAGGAGTAGAGTCTATGCAGGAGTCAAAAAGTTTCAAGAGAAAACTTCACATTTGCTTTGAAAGCGTTTGTAAAATGGATCTTTACTTTCATTGTTTGGTTTGCCACATAGATTTACGTCATTATTTTTCACTGGACAATTTTTGTAGGCTTCTGGTACAAGATGATATTGCTTCCTAGACAATACTTCCTGCCAATATATATAGAGGCAGTATTTTTGAGTGTATTAGTTTCTGAAACTATCTTGGCATTTTTGCTGAGAGGCAGTTTAAACTAGAGAGAGGCTGACCAACTGCCCAAGAGGACAATATCCTTGCATAGTTTGTGTCTAATTCTTTGTTTTTTATTTTGAAGCTCTATATTTTTAATGGAGGCTCTTAATTTTCTTGCTATCAATGTGTAAAACCAGCTACCAAGAGAAACAATTATAGCAGATTTTGTGCATAAATTAAATGTTCCAGGTCATTATTAAAGTGCATTTACAAAAGACTTTTCTCTGGGATTTATCTATGACTGAGGGATGAGAGAATAAATAACATCAGACTGAATGTTTTTATTCAACTTATATTTACAAAATAATCCAGGCAAATAGACGAGAATTTTTTAGATGTATCCAAAATTTGTACTATTCATAGCTGTTATGTATAATTAACAATATACCACAAAGTATGAAAGCAACATTTTAGTATTTTGTTCCACACATTAATGCTACTAAAATTAAATTCTCTATCAGTCCCACCTCAAATTATTCTTATAACCACTTAGAGACAGCTTTGTTTTTCTGAAATATCTTTCTTGCTTCTCAGTTATGCATTACAGAAAATTATTCTGCATCTCATCCAAGCTCAAAAAAAAAATCCCAGTTTTAAGTGCATGCTAAAATGGTGCCAAGAGAAAACTCAAAATAGAAGCCCCAGGACAGAGAGAGATCATTTTGTTCAGTAAGTTTAAATGTAGTATTAGAGGTTAGCATCCACCAAATTGAGCATCCAGGCTATTGTTCAAAATTTCAAGTTGAAACTTTCAAGAGATGGGTAAAATGGAAGGAGTAAACAATACCTGCAGGAAGTTTTCTCCTGGATGTATGCCTGCTGGAGACCTCCAAATACGCATCCTAAGCGTGTGAGTAGGCGGTGTTGCTAGGTATTGTTGACTCAAATGTATTAATTTTTGAAAAATTTGTAACTGTTGTGTTTGGCTGCCTTTATCTGAAGGAAACCAAAATATTTCTCCCCCAAACACTGAGGATTGTTAAGGTAAAGACACTGAAAACACAGGGGAACACTCGGCCTCATCCTCTCTTTGCCTGAAGGCAGGACATAAATCCGTCCTTACCGGAGACAGCACTTGTTTACGGGCCCAGAGAAGGGACCAGCAGGCACCAGAGGAATGTGGGAACAGATTTTACTATCTTCCCATCTTCTCCCACCTTTTAAAAGACCTGAACTATGCTCTCCTTTGTCTTGCCAGTATACAGGATTTATGGCTCTGTGTTAAAATACTATTTAAGCAAGGCCCCTAAGCCACTGCCTTGAGAGAGAAATACTTTTGGACTGAAGCCTCTCCCACATGATGGGTACAGCATGCACTAATAAACTGCTCATCTTTTGTTAATTTGACTTTTGTTTTGAACCCTAAAAAGGAAAGAAAAAAAATTATGATTTCTCCTCTACATATAAAACAAAAAAATAGTGCTTTGGGCTGCTACTATGTGCATGGTATTGTGTTTAAGTGTATGTGGAAGCTACGATGATAAGGTCCAAGTTTATGTTCCATGAGACACCAGGAGTGGAGGTTTGTGGGTGTCGGAGGGAGCATGGAGGAGGCAGGCTCAGCGGGTACAGGGGGGGAAGAGATCATGCCAGAACCGTCTCATGCAAGCACAGCCTGTCGTAGGCAGCTGCTCTCACTACAGAGAAATCCTCGTCAGCCTGGACTCCAGACCAACTGCCTATCTCTGCCAGGATGAAAAGAAGTCCAGAGTATTATTAAGTGTCGAGAAGTCATTCCATATTTACATGAAAATAATCTTAAGCAGGTAGTCTCAAGGAATTTCAAAGCTAAAACTATCTTTTTACTTCTGTTTTTCCAATAATGGTAAACTAGGGTAGATACTCATTAAACACTGAAAATCTATTGGTTGTAGGTTAAACATACATATCTCTAAGTTAAAGACAGAAAGTTTGATGTTGAATAACTTTATTCTCACAATATTGAAATTCACCTCTTTGGGGGCTATACTTCTAGTTCTCTTTCTTATTTCATCATTATCAATGAAAATGGATTTCTCCACCATGATTTGGAAAAGAAAACCATCCTGGATCATATAGTTAAAAGTAAATTCATCCCAAACTTTTACACAAAGCATTTACCAATTTAGTAAAAAAGTGAAAAAATTTTCTTCCTGTTCTGCTTTCTGTGGGCATGTACCTTATAAGTCTGTTTCTTCAATTTTCTTTTACATGGTATAAGTGCCTCTTGGCTAGTTCCTCTAGGTATCTCAAGGTTACCTGAAGTTCAACATTCTGGAATTGAACTTATTATCTCCCTCCAAACATGCTTAACCTTCCTTGGCAAACTCCTACTGATCCTACATTGCTCAGCCTAAATTTCATTTCTTCTCTTGTGCCTTTCCAGCTTTCCCAAGTGAAATAGCTGTTTTCTATTTTCTCATGCTACTTTTTCATACTTTTACTATTTTATTTCCATACTATATCATGATTGTTAGCTCCTCAAAAGCAGGGACTCTAACTTGTCTCCTTTGAGCTACAGTACTGCATGGCATGGTTTAGACACTGAAAATCTTTGTTGAATCAATTTACATACATCTGCTGCTGTCTTTCTTCCTTTGTCTTAATGCAAACATCTCTCAAGGATAAGACATTTTGATTTGCTTAGTATTGAATGTCATTAACAAACTACTAGATTTTGGTTAAGCTTCTTATTCACTTGGATTCCATTTCTTCATTGATAAAACATAGAAGAAATGTTTTTTCTTTCTTTAAATAATAATATAAATATATACATATTTCTTTCTTTCAATGTTTTCCTTCTTCCTCACAGGTTCTACTTTGAGGTCTGGATCAAAAGGAGAGTTGAAGGCAATAAAAGATTTTCAATTCTGGAGAAGGAAGATCTTAGGGGGAACAGAGGCACTTTCTTCAACTATAGAAAGGACTTGCGTTTGGAAGAAGGGCAACAGAGTCTGTGTGGCTATCGGAGCTAGAACTAGGACTAATGGGTGAAAGTTATTAAGAAACATCTGAACATCAGCTAGAGTTTAGTACATGTTGTCTGTGGCTTACAGCCCAGATGTGTGAATTTCAAGGATAAGTAAAATACCCATGCCACCCCTAATTTGGAGACTGATAAGGTTTTAATGTTCTATTTTAGCAAATTAAAAAAAACAAGCCAAACAACAACAAAAAAGCAAAATGACTTTCTACTATGACCATCATTTCATAAAAGATAATTTTACTGAAAAAAGTAGGAAAAATGTAATAAAGAATAGATCTTTTTGGATAAGGATAGTGTCAGCCTTACAATGCTATACATGTACACACACACATTAATTTTTTCCCTTCATTTCGTTTAGATCTTACAAACATTGACACTGATTTAATGGGCCTGCAGATTACTATTTGAGCATCAGTGCCCTAGGACTCTTTTTAAACCTGACATTCAATAATAAGAGGTCAAGATACACACACACATGTACATTTACATACATACATTTAATTTGGAGGCTTGTCTCAGTCTAAGAAGACATTTTCCTACAAAAATTTTTTTGAACCTGATATATACTTATATTGCTTTGACTGAAGTTTTATAGACAGAGCATTATATTTTTGAATAAGATCCTTGATTTTGACATCTCTTTCTAAATCATGTTTTTCTGCGAATCTCTAAAACAAACTAGATGTAAATATAATGCTGGGTTCTTAGGATGGTTCAAACTGTACCTTTATGAAAACCTCACTTTGAAAGATGAAGGCACTATAGGCCAGGACACTAGCTTTTTCCCCTTCTGCTGCTGGTTTGCTGGGTAATACCAGATTGCTCTGAGTCAGGGTCCAGGATGAACCCAGTAGGAGGCGACTCTCCGGAAGGTGGGCGTGGTGATTGATTGATTACCAGGTGGCCTGAGATAAGTAGCTGAAGGGAGAGCCTATCTCTTAGTTAGGACAGGGGCAAAGCCACTGCTTAGATAAAAGGATCTTGGTATTAAGACCAGAAGGGGAGACTTTGACCTCTACTCAGGTGTGGAATAAGACTTATACAGTAAATTATAAGGAAGTTTGCATTCCCAAGTTTATGGGAATTGGTGGTGAATTCCACAGCTTCCAGGAGGTACGGAAGGCTCCTGCAGTGCTATCATAAGTGGGTGTGAAGTTTGCATTGTCACATTTGTTCAGTCAATTTCTCCTGAACATAAGATACTTCAATAGAAGGTGCTTCTAGAAATAGTGTTTTTTTTTTTTCCCCTATAGGCAACTAGGTTATACTCAGGAACTTGCCTATAACATCTTATAAATATAGAGCTCTGCCTGTCTTCCACTGTAAAAATGTAACATAAATACAGGGTTTCAAATTAAAATCCTCAATAACTATAATACATTATTAAAATGGCCCACTTTATAAAGATAATGAAGTTGTCATGCTAAACGACATGGCTGAATTATAAAAACAGGTTAGGGTAAATTAGTCATATAAATTGAGAAGTATAGGCTTCGAGACAAATGCATCAAATGTCTTTGAAAAATTAGGAATATAGACTCATTTCTGAAATCAAAGAGCAAAACATACATAAGTGAATCATTTACCTTTTGTTCCCCTCTAAGTAATATTTAAATGGAATGTGCAAAGCTAGTGAATCACCCTTTTATAATAGCCTATCTATTGGTTTGAGAAGGGCTCTCACAAACTCTTCCCAGAAATTAGAATAATGACCGCAGTAAAATCCCCCAAAGCTTGTCGAAGCCTGAGGCGTGGCATTTTATTGCGATCCTGATGTATACGTCCTGGCAGTGCAACCTCAGAGCTAAGTTGTAGTGTTTTGCAAGAGTCACCCAGAAATCCCCAGGGCTTAGTCTGACGCTCTAAAGAAATGCCTTGAAGAGTAGAAGACTCTGAATCTTAACCCCTTAGCTGAACTCCAGATACGACTTGTGGCTTTCTGATGGTCTATTTGGGTGAACATAGCATGATAATTTGTCTTCTTTAAAAATTAAATTCCAAAGGAAAGATGTGATTTTAAGTCTATTGTCTCATTCCCTAAAGAAAAGAATAGTGTCCTTATTGAGGTTATCACTACATATGTGAAATGGAGATTTTTAAGGAAACTAGGTAATTCAGGCAGCCCAAATTTTCCTTTTATCTGAAATAGACAGACTAGTAAAATAAGTGTTAGTAAGTTTGTGTGCATTGTTTTCTCCTGTCTGTGGGAGGTAGGAGTGGTTTCTGCAGTAATTGTTTGACTAACTGCGTCTATCCTCTGCCTCTGTGTGCAGACAGCCTATGCCCCCTGGCTATCTTATCAGTGTGTGTTTGCTTCTCTTCCAAAGTTATTCCAGCTATCTTATTATTATTTGCCCTCAATACTCCTTTTAGATATGGCAGAGAGTAGCCTATCAATTCCATTTTGAGGATGGAGAAATGGACCTTAAGAGTGATGATGTGGTTGTTGCTGGTGGAGGCGGAACCAGACCTGGGCCTTGTGACTCACAGTCAGGAGCTCTCCGTCCCACACTGCACTGTGGAATGTGGAATGTATGCCTTGTCGCCTAAAATTACAGCTGAAACCACTAAAAGCTAGCAAGACCAGTTCTCCCGGTAAAAGCATTCAGTCTTACTGATGAATGTCTAAGAAACCCAAGATAAAAAATGCTAACTTCAAAGCCAACCACAAGGAGACAGGTCTGCCTATTGTATGAGCACCTAGAAATATCACCTCTACTGACAATTCATCTGTACCTATTGAAGGGTGACAGAATATGCCACCCCAAAATGTGCCATGTGGCATAAAGATTATTTTGAACTAAAGGCACTTAAAAAAACCCAGCAAGTAGGATAAGGCTATTCTGACCCTTCCCTTTTTCCTTCTGAAAGGAGATAAAATGCCCACATGGTAGATGTGCTCTCTACATCAGAAGCAAAGTGACATTCTTATCATCAGGCTGGGAAGTTAAGACAGAGAAGTCTGTACAAACAGACCTTGGTAAAATAATTTTTATCTTCCTTTAGCCTCCCCACCATAGCTCAGATACTTTCAACAATAACCTCTCTTTGTCCAACCTAGTATAAAAGCATTTCAGTTTTGCCACTTTTTTGAGTCTTTATTTCCTTATGAGGGCTCCCATGTCATGTAAAACATATGTCCGATAAATTTGTATGCTTTTCTCCTGTTAATTTGTCTTAGGTCAGTTTAATTCTCAGGCCCAGCTGAAAAACCCTAAGAGGGTAGAGGTAAAACTTTGCCTCACCTATATTATTTTTCCCTAAGCACCCTTTTCCTGGGATCTCAAAGTCAGAATCATTTGTAAAGCACCTCAACGATTTTCTCTGTCTTTCCAACCAGATTCTCAAACTGGCTGAACTATATTAATTAGAGGCTGCCCTGGTCACCAGGCAAGGTAATAGATTAAGCTACTAGCTTAGTGTGAGAAAAAGATCTGTTGGCTTCTCCCTGCAGTACACCTAGAAGGAGGCCATGTCCTGGCAGATAATCAATACCTATTAGAGCAGAAATTGATGTGTCCAATCGGGTAATGCCCTGATTGGATTTTCTCTACAGCGGAGGGAAAATTTGCCCAGAGGAATCGCTGTATGATGGTTTCTTCCTTCAAAGGGGAGGGCATGGCTTCAGGGACAGCATGTTGCCACCTTGATCCCTGGGGACCACATGGTGTGAGTACCACAATTTTCATTGTCCACACTATCATGGACTTAGATTTTGAACCACATCCAAAGTGTCCTAAGTTTTCACTTCCATTATGTTTGTATGTCATGCTGAGGTCAGACATATAGTGGAATGTGGGGCTGATACATCAACTAGATCAGTAAGGAGGAATTGACAGTATAATTTTTGTAAACTAGCAGTAGCATTTATAATACTGAATTAATTGAATTACATTGAAGATACACAGACTTCACCTAAAATCATATAAATATATATTGGTCATCACAGTTGTGACATAAATCATGACTAATTTAGTAACAATTTATTGGGCACATACTAAACACAAAACAGTAAGATGAATTCTGTACAACTCTTTTATTTATTTTTGAGGGTTTGTAGTTAACATTTACTAAAGAACAATCATTTCATTTTTTACTTTACTAAGGTGGATTCATTTTGTGTTTCATGAGTCTCTCTTTTTTCCATTTAACTTTTTATTTGGATATATTCACGGGATATAAGTGCACTTTTGCTATATTGATATATTTCACTGTGGTGAAGTCAGGGCCTTCAGTGTCTCCACCACTGGAGCAACATACATTGTACCCACCAAGCAACCTCCATCATCTACCCTTTACCCCTCTGAGTCTCCACTGCCCATCAGTCCTCACTGTGCTTCCATGTGTACACATTATTTAGCTCCCAGTTATAAGTGAGAATGTGTGGTATTTGTCTTTCTGCATCTGAGTTGTTTTACTTAAGACAACGGCCTCCAGTTCCATCCATGTTGTTGCAAAAGACATGATTTCATTCTTTTTTATGGCTGAATAGTACTCCATTGTGTGTGTGTACCACATTTTCTTTATCCAATGATTCTGTTTTAATTTTTACTGTTATCTACGCTAAGTGTTGTGTTATAAATCAATTTAGAAAATAATATGTAGTAATGGTAGCTGTGTTCACCTGCAGTGTCTTTGTTATGTAAATGATGTCTCTCATTTTAATAAGTAAGAGATGAGGTAGATGTTTCTCGTATTTCAGAAGGAAAGACAACCTATCAATGAAAAAAAAAAATGGATGAGGATATTTAAGCATCTTGCTGTGGCTTGTGGACACAGTCTAGGAAAGTGTCCCAGAGCCTGAAAGTCTAGACAGCGACTGTTGATTCCAGACTTTGCCCCGTTTTCACCTTTGTCATATTTTGAGGATTTGTGACCAACCTTCTGGTTGTACAGTCTCTGGACTAAAGAGAACTTGAGAGGTCAGGCAAAGATTGCTCTGCCATAGAGATTAGGCAAAACCAAACTCATTCTATGTGAATATTAGAGTAGGTGGGAGGAAACATATAACTGGCTGCCTCCCCGCTCTGAAACCATGAATACTCTTCCCTGAGTGAAACCCTGCACTTTCAAAGCATTTTCTGTGAGGGCTTGGAACACAACCATAGTCAGTGAAACATTTTCCTTAATAATATAGAATACCTTTTTCCCTCAGAGGAAAGTAAAAGGGTCTACATCAATACTGAATAAAGATCCTGGTCTCTAACCTTCTAACGTCTTTGGGCTGCTTATCCATGTATCTCTTGTCTAAGCAGCTCTGTTGTAAGGCTTAGACTCAACCTTTTGTGATCAGATAGAATTAGAATCTAGCTTTTCATATGAGGATAAAATTACTTCCACAAGCCTTGGCAGACCTGTCGCAGTGCTGGGGATCAATGTGTCTTCCCGAGGGCAGGGCAGGTCTCTGAGTGATAGGCCAGGGGCTGGAGACATTATCTATGGATAGATATTGCCAAGTCCACTCACAGGAGGCTCCACATTCTGGGGGAAAGGATAGTGGGGGGAAGGGCCACAAACACGGTGTTGAAATAGAAAGAAATTCCTGAATGTCTTCCCACAGCACAAGGAAACATAGCAGAGTGATGCTAGACTACAAAGTCAATTCAGAAAATAAAATATAGTAATGGTAGTCCTTACTATAAGGAGTACTAAAACTATTACTACAAAGGAAACTTAACCAGTAGTAACCAACTGAGCAGACAAAAATTTACAAAAAAATTATTAAATCAATAAGGAAACACGTAAGTTGTATTTTGCATCTTGTTGGTGATTTCTTTTTAAAAGCAAAATTAGCAGCTCCTTCCTACTGCATCATTCCCTTTGAATTTGCAAATCTCATACTAGGACCCTTTTAACTCCTCTTCTTCTGACCATATTCAAGGCAGGATCATATTCAAGAGAGCTTGAGTGGTTGTCCAGGATTGAATAAAGCACCAGGCTACATGGGTTATCTATACCATTGACTGATCATCCCAATGATGCTATGAGATAGGTAAGGAATATTCTTAGTCTCTCTTCATGTGTGGGACTCTGTTGGTTGTCCTGTTAACTTGCAGGCTTAGCACTGCATCCTCTCTGAAGAGCCGTGATGAGTGTAAGGCACCCGACCCCATTAGTAGGGGGTTCAGTGATAGCACCTATGTGCCCACCAGTCAGCAGCCTTCCCCTTCCTTCCCTCACCGTCTGCCCAGTCTGTGCAATGACGCCCATGTCCTGGTTTCCTCTCCTTGGACTGCAGCCTCGAAACTAACTCCAGCTCTCTTGGTTGGGTCCCTGACATTCTGCCTTACCCAGACTATGAGCCACAATTACTTGGCAATTCTTTGAATCCTTCCCATTTTGTTTGCTTATACCTAGACTCCTGGATCCCAGATTCCATATAACCACTTCCCTAACTGTCTTTGCTTCTCAGTGGGCTGACACTTCAGATTGCCTCCTGATGTTTTGGATCGCAGCACAATTTTTGAGTGTCCTTGCTACTTCAGTACCAGTATTTCCCTCCTTAGGAGCAGATCTCAGCTTTGTGGTGCCCACAGCTCATTCAATTTGGGAAGCCTTCTTAATATAATACACAATTATCAATATTAACTTAGATATAAATGTAAGTACTTATTTAGAATGAGAAAGTAAATCACAACATGGCTTCCTGGAGTTTCATGTCCCTTCCTTCAGAGATCTCTTTAGGTAATTTGTCAGAAATGCTTGCACAAAATGCTTCCTGTTGTCGCCTGGCTTCCCTTTACCACTTAGAACACTCTACAGCCTGAAGACTCATAGACCAGTGCAAGGAAGGGGCCCTAAAGCCTAAGTGTCACTAGCTTCATAGTAAATGACTCTGACTCCTTCACTGTGGCTTTTTGCTCTGGCTATTAGTTCTAGAGAACCATAACTCAGAGAGAGGGGGCAACACGCAGGTGTGTGTATGTGTGTGAGAGAGAGATTTGATTCTGACCATTGCCTCCAGCTTGCCAGTCCTCTCTCCTCTGGTGCAGAACTCCTCTCCTATGTGACATTTTTATATTTGCTGTTACTTATTGACAGACTGCTCTGCTGGAAGATTAGTGCATTTATGGTACTTCCTGTTACATTTGTGGGGTGTGGCCAGGCATGAGTTGATTAACCACCTCAGAGAGGCAAGAGCCTAGAACACACCCAGCCAGGCTAGGAGGCCCCAGAGGGTGTGCCAGCTGCAGGCAGAGCGTGGTATCTGGACAGCAGAGAGACAGGTGACTGGGGTCATCTGGTGAAGTTGGAGCAAAAGGGAGGTCACCGCTGGAAAAATAGGGATCCACATAGGCCAGTGGAATCCAACACTATGGCCATCTCCTCCTTGAACCAGGGGCCTGGAAAGGAGAGCTGAGGGCCCAGCTCTGGGTATCTGGCAAGCACTGCCTCATATGACAGAGCGCCACCTGGAGTTTGGAGGAAGAATTTCAGTTCCTAGGGACTTCAGGAATCCTGGATGGTTATTGGGAGAGAAATCCGGCATGGAGATTCATAGATGGATTGAACTGCTAGAAACAAGATCAAAGTTGGAGGCCAGATCTTGGAAAGACTCAGAGGCAGTGGCAGTATATCAAGGCTAGAAATGTTTGTATTTTGGGGGCAGAGACATCTACCACTATTCTCTGCGTAGCCTTGAGCAAGTTGTTTACTTTCCCCATCTGTTCCTGGTCTCTTTTTAAAATTCTGTTTAAATAATAACTGTGTTTGAGAGTTACTTTGATAATTAAATGAGGTAACCTCTAGGTGCATGATGGTCATTATAAACTATTTGGGGGCAGGAACCAGATCTTATTCTAATTTTATTGCTGGTGCCTAATTATAGAAGCTGGGACATAGTAGGCCCATTATAAATGTTTGTTAAATTGTGCCTAATTACCTGCAAGATGACTGGCATACAGATATATTTATAGAGATAGATTGATGTAGATATAGAGATCTATGTATATACATGTATAATAATATAAACTTATCTATCTATTATCTCTTAGTTTTTCAAACTGAGTATAAGGTCAGGGCCAGAGTAGCATAAGTGATGACAATTCTCAGTCAGATAGTGTGAAGCTAGAGCTCTGTCCCACCTCCAAGGTTACCAAGGTTGGGTCCGCAGGTGTGAGTGAGGAGGCCCTAATGCACACGCAAAGAAAGGAAAGATGCAGAGATGAGAACTAGGTAGACTGACTTGTTTGTTTGAAAATATCCTTTCCATTTAAAAGGGGGTTGAACCAAAATTTAGGCTGATTTTCCTAAAGCATTGATCATTATTTGTTTTCATGCTTCTGACTGTTTAAAGAAAATGAGGCTCAGCTAATGTCTTCTTGGGACAAGACTCAAGTATTAAGCATTCAGTGAGCTTCACTATTTCCCTGTTTGCCCTGAGGGCACCTTTTGCAAGGGATAATGAAGTGTTCTCGCTGATTCTCTATTTGGTTTTCAGACTTTGATGTGCTTAAATAAAATTTTTGGTGTTGCCTTTGATCCAGTGAAGCCCAGAGCTGCCCTCCACTTCATGGAGGCAGCAGGAGTTGGTTCAGCCTTGGATGGCAGACAGCCTGGGTCAACAGCAGAGAGCTCAGCACAGGGGCTAGAAGCAAGGGCCTTGGCCATATATAAGCCTCAAACCAAGTCGTGGCTCTGCCATTTGCTAAACGTGTCATTTTATGCATGCTCCATCTCTGCTTAAAAGTATCAGTTTACTCATTGGTAAAAGGGTTAAAATGATAACAACTACCTCATAGGGTTATTGTGACCCTTAAAGAAATAATGCCAATAAAATAGTACAGTGCCTGCCACAGAACATGTGCTTACTACAAATTAGCTGTTTATGTGAGGGAGGAGGAAGGCAAAGATGCACAGGTGAGGACAACCGCCTGACAACAGTGAGGATGGGCAAGGAGCCTGGTGTGCCTCTAGGGGGGTCTGTGTGGAGTGCAGGCTTGGAGGAGTGGTGAGAACCAAGGACCTGCATCCTGGCAGCAGGTGGGCCAGAGTTCTAGGTCCTGAGTTCTACTAGTCTCACCCATCCCTTTCTTTCCAAGTTGCATTTCCAACAGTGAATCTTGTTAAAAGTAGAGATGCTTGGGCCTCATTCTAGACTAACTAAATCAGAAGTCTCCATGGTGTTGACTGGAAATCTGTATTTAAAAAATGTTCCCCAGGTGGATTCTGATACAGCTGTTTGGCAGACTGGCTTTTGGGAAACACTGATATTTGTACTTAGATCACATGGCATCTATGGCCTGTTGCAACTCAGCAAGTTTATGGTTTGCTGAAATTTAGGTTGGGTTCACAAATTAAATTCAGGCAGTGCACTTTCTTTCCTAGGGGTTTCTACAACTTCTTTAAGAGAAAAGTTATTTAGTCTTCCCTCCACATCTCCTCTAGATGAACTCATTTAGCAATCTACATGTGGCTTTTGAAGTCCTTCAGGATACCTTGGAAGCTCATCTCCTACTACAGCTAGCTTAGCATTTTCAACTTGTTCTCAGTCTAAGGTGCCTATGAGGCAGGCCTCTTGGCACATCTAAAGTGTGACTGTCAAGCAAGTGGCATCTGTTGCCTATTATCAGAAGAAGTAGGAGCATTTCTGCCCACTGCATCTTGGTATTGGAGTTGCCAAGGAAAACACAACGTTTCGCTGACAAAGAGAAGAGACAGAGCAAAATCAGCTTCAGTGGTGGGCAGTGGTCTCCTGTGGCCAGTGGGTCACTCCTGGTACCTGATGCACGAGACTTGATCCTAATGCACCCCTCCTATGCTGTAGCAGAAGAAACCTGTCCCCTCTCCACAGGGGACAGATATAATAATGGGGTTGGCCAGGTGCCATATGACATGCATCCTTAAGCAGAACAAAGAAGGATACGTGGAGTCTGAAACAGGGAAAGGTATTCCCACACAAGGTGACAAGCCCAGTACAGGCTGTGAGGACTCTTTATCTCTTGGTAAGGGAGCATTCTAGGCCCGAGGCCCATTCCTATGCAGCCGAGCGGGGGGTGGAAAGACTGCTGGCATGATACTGCCCTTCCCAACAGTGACCTTGCTAACAGGCTCCTGTGGCTGTCACTGCCTCACCTAGCTTCAGATTTCCTCTTAGAAATGAAGATCTGCCCACATTCAAAGCCATCATTATCAAAGCCCTTATTTCTCTGAACTCTTCTGAAGAATAATCTGGGCACATCTGAGATTTAATGTCTTTTAAAATACTGTGAAAAAAAGAGAGAGTTCTGTTAGATTGAATCCTCCAGGCTCATTAGTTACTGGGCTATGTCTTACTCATGCTCACTTTTGTTGACGTACTGAAACTTTTTTAAAAATTGTTCTTCTAAACTGAGAACCTTAGAAACTTTTAAAGATCTTCCTGAGCAGTTGTTCTGGGCTTTTATATTTTTGTAAGTCATTTTACTTTGCCTTTGCATATGCCGGGATCTTATTCCTTTTGAGCATTTGTATTTGTACACTGCAGAGAGTTCCTGTGGCAATAAGGGACGATTTTATTAAAGTCCAATTTATCCCTTGACTGTTTTTATGCTATCCAGAACAAGATAGGTTTTGTAAGTTCTGATTTCACAGACATGCAAGTTGCAACATTTTCTATATTGTAAAAATCAATATCCCTGAAAACATAATGATAATAAAAATGTCTTAGATTCCCAGTATAACCAAGAATATCCTGGCATAAAGTATTAGGTCATTAATTTGTGAGGAACATTAAGGAGTACTGAGATGGAGTTAGATATAATCACTCAAACAATAGTAGGACAGGAGGACTGGGAGGGGGACATGGTTTGTCATCGTATCCATGACTGGTGATATTTTGGTTAGCTTGCCATGTCAGTGCCTTGTTCATCACCGTAAATATCTTTCCCCACTTAATTATTCTCAGGCTGCTATGTCCTTGTTCCCCAGATGTCAATCCCAGGCAAGATCTGGAAAGAGATTGAAGAAATGACTAAATCTGCTTCAGTTTCAGGCATGCTGGATGTTGGCCACAATAGAGAATCCCATCGAATGTGCATTTAGCACGTGAGAACATGATGGGACACATGAAGAGATTCGATTAGCCCCCCAACAGCTTACTCCCTAACCAGCGAATCCCAAGCCAGTGAGAATGGTGCCAGTGTGACTCTAAAGCTACACGCCGTCTTGCCATGAGTTCCTAGAGCTTTTAAATGGAGCAATGAGAAAAGAAGGTATTTTCCCTTATTTCAAGATGGAAAGATCTGAGGCTGAGGGTGGTCAGGACATAATTTTGAAGTAGGTTTACTAAAGTAGACGTCTATTCTATTCAGAAAGGAGCTCCGTAGAAGCAGGAAGAGCAATAGTAGGCTTGGAGAGAGAACTAGTCATGCACCTTCCCTGGGAACTTCGGAAGGATAGTTATTCATATTTTAACTAGGGAATATTCAGCCTAAGTTCCAAAAACAATTCATATGTTTTCCCTGCTTTTTAATTTGTTCAAGAAATTCAATTCATTATTGGGTCTCAAAAAGAGTTACTCATATATATAGAGACCATAATATTTAATAGTTATTAAAGTGGAATTAGTTTTAAAACATTAACATACATTTGAAACCATTTATAATTATTCTGAAACAACAAAAGTAAAGCAGGATAAGATGTCTAAGCAAAAATGTATAATACCTCGTACTATATGCTAAAGAAAATGAATTTAAAATTAGATATTAGCTAGACTTTCAGTCTAGATGGTGGTACCTCATCTGTCCTGTCCTAACATTCCATGAAAATCCCTCTCAAAATGTACAAGCATTTTTTTAAAAAATAGCATGGCTCTGATAAGCAGGATATAGCAAGCCTATATGGCAGCTTGAAGAGGATTTCCCGACACTGCCACATCAGTGGTATTGGACAGAGAAGCGCAGTTATGGACTCTATTTGCTCCACGCTCTGGCTTGGAAAAGTACACATCATCTGGCAGAAGATATGAAAAAGCTCTTTGTTAGCGACACAGCCTGTTGCTAGCTTAAGGATTCCAACCAGAAAGTCAGGCAACCACATTCCTTTCTGCATGAGGACAATATTTTACAGGCAGCCAGATCAGGGCTCTCCTCTTCTTCTCTTTCTTCTCTTTTTGTTCTCAATTAGAGACTATAGGTTTTAGAAGAAACTGTGCCAGATGTGGGATACAGTGCAGGCAGTACTTGGTGGTGGCACTTTGAATTGGGATCACAAGCATGACAGATGGGGGGAAAGGCAAGAAGAGCCTGGAAGCGTGAGTGAGTGAGTGTGCAGGGACATGGGAGGGTGTGTGGGGGCTTCACGTCTTGTCCTTAGAAAACAAGTAATTGCAGACTGTGCCTAAGCTTCTAACATAGTCAAGAGATTCTGGCAGTGAGAGAAGAAGGTTTATTTATTTATCCAAAAAATATTAATTGAGCACCTGCTATGTGCCAGATGCTGTTTGGTAGTAAAGAAGTGCTAGTAAAGAAGAGAGACTAGGACCTGGTTCATGTGTGTGTGTGTGTGTGTGTGTGTGTGTGTGGTGGGGGCGGGGAGTAACAAAAATAAGCAAACCATTGAAAAAAATGTAATCTTTGATAATCATCAGTATGATGAAGACAATAAGACCGGGTGGTGGTGCAGAGTGACTGGGGCTCCCCAGACCACTTCTTTTAGCAGCAACATCGTCTGAGCCCAAGACTACAGGGCTTGTCCAGGAGAACCTAGAACAGATGGGGCAGAAGACATAAAATTTCTGTTATTCCTTTTCTTGTTTGATCTTTACCATACCCTGTTATGCAGGTGCTATTGCCGTCCTGTTTTAAGTTGAAAAAACCTAAGGTAATAAGTGGGCAAAGAAAAAAATTTAAGAGAAGTAATACAAGTAGTTAATGTGTCTGAAACATGTTAAAATTCATAAGTAATGAAATAAATATACTAATAAAGGAATGAAATTTAAAATTACAATTAGATACCATTTTAAATCAATCAAATCTGCAAAGACCAAATTATTGCTAGTGATGGTGGTATAAAATTTGACTTTCTCATCTGCTGCTAAGAAGTTTAATTGGTACAACTTCTCAGTAAAACAATCTTACCTGTTCGAATAAATCCCAAGGAAATAACCAAAAAAGCAAATAAAGGTTAATATAGCAGATGTTAACTACAGTACTATTTATAAAATCCCCGATTGGAAACAACCTACATGTTTGACAGTAGGGGAATACTTCCATATGTAGAACCATTACATAGTCATTAAAGATGAAGTTGATGAAGATTTATTAATGACATGAGGAATGATTACTGAAATACTAAATGAAAAAGCAGGCTAGAAGTTGTATACATGGCATGGTGAATTTTGGTAAGTGGACCACCTGAAGTCTAAGTGGACATATAACTGTTCAATTAGAAATTACATTTCCCAGTTTCCCTTAGCAAGGTGTGGCACATAACCAAGTTCTGGCCTATAGCATGTGAGCAGAAATGATGTCAGCAATTTCTAACCATGTTCTCAAAGGGAAGCTGCTTGCGTTCCATCTTCTTTCCCCTTTTCCATAGGCTGATGTATGACTGTGGCTATGAGGTAAGCCAGTGTTGACCATGATAACAAGAAGAACACTCTAGAAATTACAGAACAAGAAGAATTACAGAACAAGATAGAAGGAGACTTAATCCCTGGGTAATTCTGTGGAGCAGAGCTTCTACCTCCTGAACTTATCCAGTGAAACTTTAACAAGAGAAATATGCTTTTATCTGGTTTTCAGCTGCTGTGATTTGGTCTCTGTTTAAGAAGCTGAACTAATACTGAAACTAATACAGATAGCCACTGTGTAAAACACATAAACATTTTCATTCCTTATTATTATGATTATTTAATACTTAAAGACATTAATGGTCTTAGTAATAAAGCTAAGAAGCAAGTTCTGATAGATTTGTTAATGAAAGCAGAATGCTTAATATTATGCCATTCTGGCAATCATGGGTATATGTTTCAGAAAAGTACTTAGATATAACTTTAAAAATAGTAGAACCAGAGGCAAATGTAAAACGGTGCAAGCTTTGCTTAGTTGCTACAAGGTTTTAACTTGATCTCAGACCTGTGAAGTGTTGGTGGTCATTTTTGTTTTTCATTCCTGTCCATTGTTCCCAGAGTGGGATATTGTGTGCTCATTTATCCAGCTGACTCTTGTCAGAGATTTATCAGTATAGATTGGTGCATTGTTCCAGTTTGCGGATAAGGGGGAGCTTCCTGTACCACAAGTGAAAGGTAAGAAAGAGGAGTGAGACACATGCCTTTCTCTCAGGGCAACTTCACTTCCTCCTCTTCATCAGCATTATTTACTAGAACCAAGATAAATAGCCAGGGCTTCTGGGAGCCCATTAGGCTGCATTGCGATGTTTCATTTTTCTAGGAAAGGAAAGCTGTGGTAGAACCAGCACAGGAGGGACAGTTTGCTGCTGGGGCTGGGGGGAGACAGAAACATAAATGGAGACTGAATTATGGGGAGAGGAAGGGAATGACACATAAGAGAAGGTCAAGTCCAAATCCAAGCGTAGCAGTCTGGTCCAGTGTCAGGCAGGCTTTAAATCCGGAGGAAGGGGATGAGGCATTTAAACTAGAGAGAAAAGATGATGGAACAATCAGGAAGAGTAGTGTCCTTCAAGAAAATCTTTCTAAATATAAGACGAAGAAAGAGCCAGGACAAAAACCCAATCTTCAGAGAAATAAGCTATCTGGACAGAGACCAAAAAGCAGGCTCCATTCCACGATTCAAGCAGAGGGCAAGGCTGTGCTGGCTGGCACTTGTGTCCTATGGGTAGAGGGAGAGACCTGGGCATCCACGGGGCAAGAAAGGAGACAAGAAAATGAGAGGAACTCTCGCATTTATTGAGCATCTAATATTCCATATATCCTATTTAATTCTTGCAGCAATCCTGGGAGCACCCTTAACAGAAATGTTCAGTGATTTGATCAAGATCCTGAATTTAATGGGTGGAGGATTTAGGTTTGATTGACTCTAAAATCCATATTCTTTTTTTATGCCATTTTGGGGATTTTCAGGGATTGTTGCCTAATAGCTCTTCCACAAACTGAGAGTTAAAGAAGCCTAAGATATTTACCAAACCTGATGACTTGCAGGGTGAGAACTATTCATTTACTTCCTACAAGCCTCTTGTTAGTACACAGAGTGGGAAGACGAAGCCTACAGATAGATAGGGAGAAGCCCAATAAGGAGTCTGAAGAATGGCTTTACCCCACTTTCCCAAGAATCTCAGCTTGCTTTGTTCCAGATTAACTCCAAGTGGCAAGTATAAATTGTCTATCAATGACCATAGCAATCTTCCAAAGAATCTTCATGAGAATAATAGCTTAAAGGAAATACTATGGTAAAATATGAGAAGATGCCCAATCCTAAAACTGATCAGGTAAAATCAAATCAAATTAACCATTATATACTATTTTTGTGCCATCAGGTAGAGGAAAATTATAAATATTTTTCATATCCAGAGTCTTCAAGAGTATAGAGAAACTAAAACTCTAATTTGCTGTTGGTAGGCATGTAAGTTGACAACACCTGTTTGCTTAATTTACCCAGAAATTTCACCTTTGTCATCTTTCTTACAGAAGTAATCATGCGAGTGTGCAAGATATGTGTACAAGGATATATAATCTAATACCGTTTTTTAAAAAACTGAAACCAAGTAAATATCCATTCATAAAGAAAGAGTTAAACAAATCACAGGGCATTTCTCTTTAAGGAGTACTATGAAACTAATTAAAATGTGGTTGAACTATGCATACTTCCATGGATGGGTATCCAGGATATATTGAGTGCAAAAAGCAAGTTAATGACGTATATCACAAAAAATGATATACCTGTGTGCTCATATACCCCTGTGTGACACACAGAAAGGTCAGGAAGGGTACATACCATTTAGTGGTTATCTGAGGGGAGAGAAGGAGGAATAGGGAAGAGGTGAATACAGTGACCCTCATCTTCATGCACTTTTGCATAGATTGAATTTTAGGAAGATAAATTGAGCATTTATTACTGTTATAATTTTAGAAAACTCAAAACAAAAGTGAAGAACAGTCAGTAGCAGACAATTATCTTTTTGTGCCAAAGGCAGGAAATGATGAGTTGAGGTCATGGGTGATTCTGTATCAGCATCTACTACGGAAATACAGACACATGCTGAAATCTTCTCCACATAGGAGAGCAAGAAAAATCTGCTCCAGGCAGAACTCAAACTTGTAGAACAAAAATCCAGTTTCTCCTATATACCAGTATACTCCAGCCAGTGTTCCTAGGACCATTGTCTATTCCTCAGCAATTCCTCTGACTCTGAACTTCAGATTAACCTCTTGTTTTTCCCCTGCAGCATTTTTTTCTCTTCCCATAAATTTACATTTTAATGCTTACTGGGTTCATGACATTATAAGATTCTTTATAATTTTTTATACATGAATAAAAGGCAATGCTTCTGAGGGGTTATAATCAAACCAGACGTCACTAGCATGTAGTGTATGTATGAAATTAAATTCAGAAAATAATGTCAGAGTTTAACTTCTACCCAATTGTACATATAGTTGATTTTCTTTCATTTAACTTTGAAGAAAAAGTAAGGGTTAAAAGCAAGATATAGGCTGAGCGTGGTGGTTCACACCTGTAATCCTAGCACTCTGGGAGGCCAAGGCAGGAGAATTGCTCAAGGTCAAGAGCTCGAGACCAGCCTGAGCAAGAACGAGACCCCGTCTCTACTAAAAATAGAAATAAATTATATGGACAGCTAAAAATATATATAGAAAAAATTAGCCAGGCACGGTGGTGCATGCCTGTAGTCCCAGCTACACGGGAGGCTGAGGCAGGAGGATTGCTTGAGCCCAGGAGTTTGAGGTTGCTGTGAGCTAGGCTGATGCCACGGCACTCTAGCCTGGGAAACAGAGTAAGACTCTGTCTCAAAAAAAAAAAAAAAAAGATTAAAAAAAAAAGAAGGAAGATATAGAGAAGATCAGAGAGGTGAATAGAAGAGAGAAAAGTCAGGAGGAGAATGAAATATGATGATAAGACAAGATAGCATCAAATAGTGAGACTTTCTTTCAAGCTCTTGGGTGGTGCCACAATGTCAATGGCACCCCATAAAAGCAAGCTTTTAACCCGACTGGTCACTCTTTCCATGGATCCTGAACCCCTGCCTCTGGCCTCTTCTCTGTTATGTAATTTGTTTTGCCCAATCCCTCATGCTTCCAACCACTAGGTTTACTTTCCTCTTTGTAGCCTAACCTCACACCTCAGAATTGACATGTGGTGTCAATGACAGCTGCTCTCATCCTTAACTAGGGCGCAGTGTTCTCCTGTGGTAGACAGAATAATGCTCCCCTCTCCAAGATGTCCATGTTTTAATCCCTGGAACCTGTGACTATGTTACCTTACAAAGCGGAATTCGGGTTGTTAATCAGCTGACCTTACAATGGGGAGATTATGATTGATTTTCCAGATTGGCCCAATACAGTTACAAGGGCCCTTACAAGTGGAAGAGTGAGGCACAGAGGAGGTCAGAATCATGCAATAGGAGAGGGCCTGGCCTTGCCTTAGTGGCTTTGAAGACGAAGGAAGGAGGTCAGCAGCCGAGAAGTGTAGACAGCCTCTCAAGCTGGAAAAGGCAAGGAAACAGCCTACCAGAGCCCACAGAAAGGAACATAGCCTTGCCGGTGCCTTGATTTTAGCCTAGTGAGACCCCTATCAGATTTCTAATCAAAAGAATTGTAAAATAATAAAGTGTTATTGTTTTAAGGCCCCCAATTTTGTGGTAATTTGCTATAGCAGCAAAAGGAATATAATATACCCTGTCTATTTTACTATAAAGTTATCTTTCTGGTCTGTCTCAAAGCCCTTATGACCCTCTAACTTTATGGAGTCTCCTGTGGGCACCAAAAAGGAGGTTCTGAACATGGCCAGGAAATGGACTGCCAATGAGACAGGTTGACCTGCTCGTCTGTTTCCCCTTCCATCCCAACTACCCCTTCACTCTTCCTTTCAGCAAAGAGCTCCTTCTAAGCACTGTCTCAAGAATTGGAACCTGAATGGGGCTACACATCGATAACCAGGCATGTACTTGAGATATGACTGGTTTTAGGGCAGTGTCAGAACTGGATGATTGATCCCATCTAAATTCAATGGGGATTGCTTAGAAAACACTGATGATTGATTATTTATGGCCAGTGGAAGTTAGATTGCTGTTCTGTGCTTATAGTCAAGTAGAATTATATTCTACTAGGTTTAGGCTAATAGATTGCTGTGTAAATGACATTGGGGACTCAGTCTCCACTCTCTAAATGTGAAAGAAGTCATTAGCAGATAAACTAGATGAATAAATATTCACTGTGGAAGCTACCTGTCCTGGTAGATTAGTCACTCACAAACTGTAGAATACATAAAAGTCACCTGGAGACCTTGTTAAAAAAAAATGTAGATTTCCAGCTCTGCTCCTAGTAATTCCAACTGAGTAGGGTTGGGATGTATTTTCGACATGTGCCCAAATGATTCTTATGCAGATAGTCAGTGCAGCACACAGTGAGCATGGCCTTGAAGAGTCCTGCTTGGGACCAAGAGAGGCGGCATTCAGACACGCTAGTGCTTTGACAATCTATAATTTCCCAACTTTTCTGCTTTGGTCCTCTTCACATGTATGTAGTTTTTCACCATTACCTCATTTCATAAGAATGTGCATGCTCCCATGTGGTCGCACATCGTAGCGTCCAGGTGGGCATGTGTAAAGCCCTCCCAGATTCTGATACTATTTCCCTACTTCCCACTCCGCTCATCAACAGGTGATTCTTAGCTTGGAGAAAAGCAGGTGTTTCTTGGTGGGGAATTTCTGGGTGTGAGGAGACATTTGCTGATATTCAAGGCATCATGAAACTTGCATTGTAGTGAGTAGCAGACAAGACCTTGCACTTGGGAATGTTCCTTCCCTTCGAAGGTAGGGAGAAATAATCCAGTCCCTTCTCCATGAGGACTTACTTTTCGAAGTCTAGACTTCCTTTGATCTTGGCAGGTGGTAGATGGGAAGGAGCCCTGCCTGCAGGTGTGCAGGTTTAGCATAAATTCTGAAAGGGTGAGTATAGCTGGAATCCAATTCAGATCCTACTTGCCAAGCTGGGTGTTGGAGCAAGGGCATGGTCTGGGTCTGGCTGGAGTACAAGCCACCTTTAAAAAATCCATACACACCCCAAATGCCCATCAACTCATGAGTGGATTAACAAAATGTGGTATTTGTATGCCATGGAATACTACTCAGCCATGAATAAGGATGATTTAATGCCATTTATGACAATTTGGATGGAACTGAAGACCATTATCCTAAGTGAAGTTTCTAAAGAATGGATAAACAAACACCACATGTACTCACTATTAGATTAGAATTAACTGATGAGCACACAGGTGCTCAGAGGGAAGTAAATTTCAAAGGAAATCAAGCAAGGGGGAGGAGGGTGGAGGGGATGGAGGAAAACCTACCTAGTGGGTACAATGAAGACTATTTGGGTGACTAACACACTTTTAACCCTGACTCAAGCATTACAAAAGCAATCCATGCAATGAAAAACATTTGTATCCCCATAATACTTTGAAATTAAAAAAAAAAAGAATATGAAAACCTACAGTGTGTAAACATACTAGGTGATATTTTTATCTAGACCTTAAATTAGTATTCAGGACAAAACAATTTTATTTTATTTGTTTTTGAGTTCTTGCCTTTTTATTTATTTTCATTTTATTTTATTTTTTAATTTTTTTAATTTCAGCATATTATGGGGGTACAAATGTTTAGGTTACGTATATTGCCCTTACCCCACCCGAGTCAGAGCTTCAAGCATGTTCACTCCCCGGATGGTGCACACCACACCCATTAGATGTGTATATACCCATCCTCTCCTCCTCGCTCCCATCTGCCCGACACCGGATGAATGTTATTCCTATACATGCACTTAAGTGTTGATCAGTTAATACCAATTTGATGGTGAGTACATGTGGTACATGTTTTTCCATTCTTGGGATACTTCACTTAGTAGAATGGGTTCCAGCTTCATCCAGGATAGTACAAGAGGTGCTATATCACCATTGTTTTTGTAGCTCAGTAGAACTCCATGGTATACATATACCACATTTTATTAATCCACTCATGTATTGATGGGCACTTGGGTTGTTTTCTACATCTTTGCAATTGTGAAGTGTGCTTCTATAAACATTTGAGTGCAGATGTCTTTTTTATAGAATGCAGGACAAAACAATTTTAACAAAATGAAAATATATAGAATTATGAAATAACTACATTCTATTTTTTAAAGATCTACGTGTTAACTAAAATAAAGGAAAAGGACAGCAAATAAATAAATAAATAAATAAATCGTCTACACGGAGTCTCTGCTAGTTGTGACTCTGCCAGATGGCACGCCCTAGGGTCTCTGTCTTAACCTCCCTCCTTGCCTTCAGTTACTTGAGTAGTAGGGTGATAGAAAAAATGAAAAACAGAATGAAATTTAGGAAGAACTCTGCTTACTGTTGCATTTTCCAACTGTTGGAAATCCCTGCTTTCCTGACAATAATCGGGCCTCATGAAAGGCCCACCCTTAGGACTCTAGGCTGTGCTCGCTCATCTACCCACTGGAAAAACAAATTCCTCAGTTAGTGACTCATTATCCCCTTGTGTCCTGTCAATTTTCTTCTGTGCCAATTTCCAGCTTATCAGCGAGACTTGCTTAATGCCTGAGGCCAAGGGACTGCAGTATCTTTTAATTAACTAGTTGCAGGCAGCTAATTACTTTACTGCAGACTCTCATCAGTATACGAAGTATATTGACTCCAAGTTGGAAAATGCCTCTGCACATTTTGAAAGCCATTACAAAACTTCTATTAGAAGAGGCATCTTTTAAAATACCACCCATCAACGAGCTCAGAAGGAGGATAAGCGGGAAGCACGGAGGAAGCGAACTTGAAACTTATGTTCTATGTTTCATCTCGGTCCCTTCCCCTTTGTATTTCCTATGTCAAACTGATCTCCTAAGAGGTTTTGTAGAAGTTCTCGCCTCTTCACGACCTACTCTACTCTCTCAGTGATGACAATAATCCTCCAACTGCTGCGCCCCACCCTTTCTGAGCGGGTTCCCATCCTGAACTCTCTGACCACAGTAAGATTGAGAACGCTGCCTCTGCCCCAGTGACAGGCCACTGAAGCAGCCGGAAACCTTTCTGATTAACAATTTTGATACTTGGGTCCCAAACGCTTGCTGACCAGTCTCTTTGGTCCAGATCCAGCCTTGCCTCCAACCTCGCCGGCTGAAGTGTCTGTGGTTTTCTGCAAAAGGTTGGACACACTCCCCTTATTAAAGCAAGATTAGGAGGTGCTAAGGAGGATATTACAGATCATTAGCTACCTAATCATTAAAGTACCTAACTTAGGAGTTTTCCCAAGAAGACCATATATTGTGCTCGCACTAGACAGCCAGGCGTGTGCTGGGCGCTTCATATAGACTCCACCTCAGTTGTCACACACTAGGAGCTAGAGATTATTCTTGATTTTCAGTTGAGAAACTGGAGGTGCAGAGAATTGGAATAACCTGTAAAGCCACAGATCTGATTAAAAACAAAACAAGGCAGGAGAAAGAAAGTGCTTTAGAGGGAAAGGAGGCAGTAGTGAAGCATTTCATATTGCGGGCAAATACGCATTTGGGATGAGTATATATTTTTCTGTCTGACTCCTCTGCTGGGTCAGCAGATCAGTGCTGCAGTAATATTTGCTGGGTTCAGAAATGATTTTACTTTGTTGGTCTCATTTTATTTTTCAACCCTTTATAGCTGAAGCCTGTCTTGGCCAAAATGATCTCAGACGTAATGTTATTTCTGCTCTTTCTCCTATTCTGTCAGTTTAATAAATGTAATGACTACTCTTTTTTCTTCTAGAAGTACATATCCTATAAATTGGTGTGGGGCAAGTGAAAATGCTAGTGGGTCAGCAAAAGGTCAGCAGCTTACAACTTTTGCTGCACATTAGAATCACCTGGAGAGATCTGGAAGGGCTCTGGACCCAGGCCATCCTCCAACCCACGGAATTAGCATCTTTGGGGAAGGGACAAGGCACCAAAGTCAGCTTCTCTGGGTGTGGCCCAGGCATCAGTGATTTTTAAGGCTTCCTGGTATTTCTAGCAGTGTTCCTGCAACTTTAATGTGCGCTCGAAGCACCCGGAGGGGCCTGTTAAAATGCAGGTTCACACGCACCAGGCGTGTGTGCACTGAGTCTGCATTTCTAACAAGCTCCCGGGTGAGGCTGCTGCTTCTGGGGCTCTCCACATTTGGGGGAGCGACGCTCTAAATGAGCCGTTCTCAGAATGTGGTCCCTGGATTTGTAGCATCTGCATCACCAGGGATCTTGTTAGAAATGCAAATTCTTGGGCCCCATCCCAGACCCAGTGAATCAGTTCCTCTGGGAGTAGAGCCCAGTAATCTGCTTTACCAAAGCCTCCAGTTGATTCTGATGTACATTAAAGTTTGAGAACCACTCCTCAGTAACAGTTTCCAGTTCACTTCAGTGTTAGGCTTTTAAGAGGCAAGAAAGAGAGGTTGCACAATTCATACAAAGCGATGGAGAAGGCTCATTAGAAGGATACTTGTGGAAATGAGATCAGGCTTCACAGGAACCCAGGAAAAGTCGCACAGCCAGGATATATGTGACGATCCGCTGTGGCACAGTGAGGCATCCCAGGAACCCGGATGTGTCTGGGAGCATGAAGTGTTACTCAGCGTCTGGAATGACTGTCCAGGCTGACTCCCTGCTTGCCTGGCTGTAGGGATTCACTGTTTCTTCCTCTAGCGCCTCCTTTTATCATGGCTCAGCAATTCTTCCCCATCTCTGCTTACAGCATAGTGGCTTAGCTGGAGTCCTGGAATGAGGTTACTTGAGTTAGAATTCTGGCTTATTATGTGTATAAGAAGGCACTTTACCTAACCTCTCTTGACCTCAGTTTCCATGTCTTGAAAAATGGGAATACAAATTGTACCCATCTCATAGATATGTAGGATTAAAGGAAATAATATATGTAAAATATTTAGAGCATTACCTGGGACCCATAACTGCTCAAAAAAATCAAGCAGTCGTTATTGTCTTTTTGGGTTTTTATGCTTCTAATTGCATCTACCACTAACTGACTCTCAATCTAAACCTTGAGTTCAAATGTTTGAGAAAGAGACACAGATTGCTGCAGTGAGTCACTAGTGTGGTTACTGGGCCAAGCTCTCCCACCAAGCATCTGTGTACATCCCGTGTATTTGCTGCGTGGAGTTAGAGGCCGTCCTCTGGTCCACGATGCTTCACCTACTTGAGAAGACCCATTCATGTTATAACTAAAGGGGGAAGAAAGCTTATGCGATATTGCGCCACCTACAGGAACTCTGGGGCTAGTCCAAGGCAGTGTGCTCCTCAAGGTGTGCTGGTCCCTTAGCTTGGCCCAATCTCACCCTCTGCTGATGACCTTTTATGTCTGACTCCACAATGTAGAAAACCCGTTTTTACACAAATCTACTAGATTGCAACTGAGCACATGGGTTACATAAGTGGGGACTCTGCTGCGCCATTGCTGTCACTTCTTCCCCTTCCTCTGGAATCACATGATCACTAAAGGAGTGGGTTTAAGTGAAAGGAGGAGATGCTGCTCGTTGATATAGGCAAAGAGATGCCAACCTAGGAATACATACTACACAATTTAAAAAGTCATCCCCTTCCCACTTTCCTAGGAACTTTAAAAAGAAATGTCTTTGCCATTGTTTTTAGGCTTGGATAAAACAGGAACTGTTTTCTTGTAGAAACACTTTTCAGCTGGTCTCCTGTGAAAAAGCCACTGGGTTAATCTACTCAGATGTGTGGACTCTGTAGTTCACAGATATTAAGAGCAGTTTTGTAATGAGTCCACCATGGATAAGACAGTCCTTAATAGTCTAAGTGGTAACTACTAGCTCTTTCCCTATTTACTGATTTCTGAGTGATGCGATACAGCCATGAGAAGTGTGAGATGCTTCCCTTTATAGTTTTAAATTTGCATGATAACATTCCATTCTTGAGCATCTAGAATGTCTCTGCTGTCTTTTCTTTCTCTTTGTAGGAAAGAAAAGAGAAAAATAGTACAGTGATTATAATGGAAAGTCTTATAATGATCTGAGGACACCCATGGTTCCCATCCCTCCTGTCTGCATCCCTCAGTCATTAGTTTCCTTATCAGAGGATTTTCAGCTTGGAAGAGATATCCGGTTCACTGTTTGACTTGAATAAGCCTGGATAATACAGATCTCTTGTAAAGAAAATAAATTCTTGCAGATTTCCAGTGTTACCTTCTTCACTTTTTATTATGAAATTTCTTAAATATATAAAAATATAAAACTAGATATATGTGTTATACATTATAAAAACTAAAACAGATTTGCAAATTAAATATAATCAAAACTAAAACCAATACAGTTAAAATTAACAATTAAAAGAGAAGATGTTGGTTGAACTTAAATTGTTAATGCTGGGTGTATTAGTAGAAAGATGTGTTGCCATGACCCATTCACGTTGTAACTAAAGGGGGAAGAAAGCATGTGCAATATTGCACCACCTACAGGAACGCTGAGGTTAGTCCAAGGCAGTGTGCTCCTCAACGTGTGCTAGTCCCTTAGGTTGGCCCAGTCAGCCATGACTATTATACTCATGACTATTTTAATTATTGCCAATAATTTTTTAATTATTTTCATTCTAATTCTTTTGCTATTTTAATAATAAAGTTTTAAAACTACTAACGGTGGATCAATTTAGAATGCATACTCCTCATACTGAAAAATAAAGTATCATTAAACAAAAGAGTGTTTATTGCATCTTTACTGGCAACATGTATATGGCACTTAGCAAAGGCACAGGTACTTGAATGTTTGGCTTTTCAACACTTACGTGCCATAAAATGACTCAATTTTTGCATCACTTTTCTCTGTTCAAATTGCTACAAAAGTCTTGCACAATGTGTAATAACATCATTTGTCCTTGGCTTGGTGTACACCTGATCATAAACACAAAGGCAGCCATTGGACTCTCATGTTCATCCAGATGACATGGCTATGTTTGCATGAATATATATATGTAGATTATCATCAAAATGATAACACAAAGTTACATTCTTATAGACTTTTTGAGTTTGGGGAAAATCCAAGGACCATAAGAGGTCCTAGGACTCCAAGTTAAGAAACATTGGTTGAGTTACTCCTAAGTTTCACCCATTTAGTTCTCACAGAAACCCTAAGAGGGAGACACTAGCATCGACCCAGTTTTACAGATCAGGGTTCTGGGGCATAATGAGGTTAAGGAACCTTCCAGCACCACATAGGCAGTGAGAGAGGAACCAGGATTTCATCCCAGGTCTATCTGTCTCCAAAGCCTCTCTCCTTGAGATCTCTCGATACCCCTACTCTAGAAAATCTGTTCGGGTACCTCAGGGAACTGCTTAGGAGTGATCACTGGGCAGACAGGGACTCATGCCTATCTTTTCTGCCATTTCTTAAGGAAACTCAAGGCAAAGGTGGCAACCATGAGCTGAACTAAGGCAGTGCCTGTTTTGTGGAGCAAAGGTCTCACTTTTAATGAGAACTCAAGTACCCACACATACAATTTCTCTCAGAATCACTTTCAAAGGCATTCAAGCCTGATGTGGACATTTTAGGTCCCATACCTGCGGCCAGTGCTGAGCTGTATTGTTGGATGGGTACTGCTGTCTGTGTCTTAAAGTCTGGCAGCTTATTCACGCATTTATTCACTAACTCATGGTACAGAATAGCGGGCTACCCTGCCAGGTATTCTGTCAGTATCAGAAGCAACTCACAGGTCCTGATCCTCGCATTACAGACTCAGGGCTTTGCTCCCGGTTCCCTCACCACTGGGTAGCAGTGCCTCCTTTTTTTTCCAGGGCGTGGATTTGCTGGAGGGTGGTAAAAAAGTAGTGACTAATCTTGGCATTAGAAGCTCTCAGTGGAAGTCTGTCTTCTGCTGCTAAAAGCTCTGTGACCTTGGCCAGATCAGTTATGTCCTCTGAGCACACTTTTCCATCTTTAAAATGAAAATATTGATATTGAATTCACAACTTTATTGTGAGGGGTCCATGAGACCATGTGTATGATAATACTAAAAACTTTAAATCATTTTCAACAGCAGACCGGGTTATGTCTCCAGAACACTTATTGAGTATTTAATAAGTGTCAAGATCTGTGCTGGCATAGGAAATACAAAGATTAAACATGATACCTGATCTTAATGAACTTTAGTAAGGGAGGCTGGCATTTAAATGAGAATATCATGATGTAATAAGATAAGCACAACTGTAGAAATATGTGCAATGAAATAGAGGCAGTACTCAAAGTGGCTTGAGCGGGACAGATTAAGTGTCGTAGAGCAGAGACATGAACTTAGCTTTCAACTGTCATTAAAAGTCATAGAAACACACAGCAGCATGTTGTGTTTGGGAATTAGAGTCAGTGAGGTGGGGCAGGATATGAGGTAAGTGTCACTTGGTCACAGAGAACCAAAGCTCCCGACTTCAGACTTGTTCTACTTTCCTTGTACCGTGATTAGATAACAGTTGTAATGCCCACCCATGCAATTTCCTTTCTACCTAGAATTGTAGAAGGTAATTAGTTTGTGTCAATGTAGAATGCGTTTTGAGGATGAAAAACATCAAACAGTCTTCATTTAATTGGCTTTTTCCCGCTGTTTGTGCATTTGGGTTGCAGAACCAGCTCTGAGAGCTTAAGGCCACCTCAGTAGGGTGTAGCTCTTTTGGATAGGGCTCCTTTCCCTTTGGCAGGCTTTTGATTTCCTCTGAATACATCATTTGGCCACTGCATTGTTGCTCTTTGATGGTCTGTTTAGACCCCCAGAGCTAGAATACACTTAACCAAATTTACTATAAACAAAGGAGATTTTATCTCTGCAGTTCTTTAGGAAACAGGAAACTTTTCCTTTCTCTCTATGAAGTTGATGCCTGGAGCACTGAATGAATTAACCTGTCTGTCTTATTGAATTGATCAGAATATTTGGCATCTTTCATTCCCATGCCTTGTTGTTATTATCATCTTGAGATTTCTGTGAAGAACACAGTTCCTATTACGTTATTTTACAATGTAATGCAATCAAACCGTGACTCAGGCAGTGTTGATACCTTCTGAATGACATTTTCAATGAAAGCTCCAAACAATGTGGATCAAATGGCATCATCCATTGAGCTAATGAAGTGCAGCTGGAGCCTATATTATTCTCAGTTCACTGCCTTAAACCTCAGGAAACAATTAAATACCTGTGTATCAGAAACAAGGAAAAGAGAAAGTGGGAATTAAGTTTTGAGGGCTCTTTAGATTTGGTTTGACCATGACATAATTTCAGAGCCTACTTCATAGCCAAAGGCCCTTTTTACAAATAACTTTCCCAGTCTGAATTTGAAAATGTGTATGTAGTTTTTAGAAAGTGTGGTCTAAATCAGAGGTTTCCAATGTGGGGTGATCACATCCACAAGACAATCCATTGGCACACTGGAAGGATATGTTAGAACTCATATATACATTGATAATGCCTTCAGATGGTCTGGATGTCTGATGGCCAAGGTGCCATGAGGGAAGGGGGGAGCTGCACAGTGGAGGTATCATTCACCCATTTTCTTTCAGCATCTTGTGATGTTTTGCAGTTTATAGATATAAGCATGCTTAAGTGAGCCAGGGTGTTAAAAGATTTCTGTAACAAAATCTTTTGTAGTGAATATAGCATTAGATAATAATGCAAGGTCAATGGGGGAGCCAATCCTATCGGACCAGAAGTTGACCAAAACCTTCAAAATTACAAGCAAAACTATTTGAAGTATGGATTTTGCTGTGGGCTAATTGTGTCCCCACCCCACCCAATTCTTATGTTGAATCCTAACTCTCAGTAACTCAGAATGTGACCTTATTTGGGAGATTGGGTCTTTACAGAGGTAATTAATGAGGTCATTAGGGTGGGCCCTAGTCCAATATGACCGTGTCCTCACAAAAAGAGAAAATCTGGACACAGAGACATAAATAGAGGGAAGACCATAAAGACACAGGGAGATCGACATCCATAAGCCAAGGAGAGAGACCTGGAACAGATACGGCCCTCACAGCCCTCACAAAAAACCAGTGCTGACACTTTGATTGATTTTCGACTTCCAGCCTCTAGAACTGTGAGAAAAGAAATTTCTGTTGTTTAAGCCACCCAATCTTAGAACTTTATTAAGCAGCCCCAGTAAACGAATACACATTCGCATCCAGTCTCATTAGCAATGTGCCTCAGTCACTGTGCATTATGCCTTTTTGAGTTATTAGTTAATAATAGTGGGATGCCATTAGGACTAGAAAGACATTTGAAACTAAGCTTTCAGAACATGAAGACAAACTAAGAATTTACAAACAATAAAATGTATTTAATCACACTGCCATCACTGAAAATATTAATATCAATGATAAGATGTCTAGGAAGAGAAGAAAGTCTTCTTTTTGCACCTTTAAAAAATAAAATAATTTAAAAAATAGTGGTTTATTTTAATTCAGCTTCTAAAATTATTTTATCTCCACTTTACTACATAGGTAATATGATAGTCTATACAGTAGCACATGTATGTAATTTACAAATAAATAAATACACATAAAAATGGTTGAATGCTCAAATGTGTTTTATCGGTGGAGTATGTAATTAAAAATATTTAGGGACCACTGGCCGTGATAATGTGGCTTAGATTCCTCATTTCTAAACCTAGATATTTTAGGTTCTCCAGATGTAGAAGATGATGCGGCAATTTGTCAAGGAAATAGAAGTTATGAACTAATCAAAGTTTCATTCTAACAGGAAAGAGTTTATGAATTGTGTGACTCATATTCTCCTAAGAGGATTTAAATAAAAAGGATTTCTTGATACGTTTCAGGTCTTAAAGATAGTTTCTAAAATGGTTTAAACAACTCTGTTTTGGGACAGAAAGTAAATTTTGTTAGTTTTTTTCCTTTAACATTTGTTTTCTATTCAATATTACTGGTAAAAAAATTCTCATAATGGCAAGGAACTCAAGCACAGTCCTAAAAAGTAGTAAAGGGTCTTTACGAACTCATTTATTTGGAAGTTTTCTTGAGTATTACATGTAGAAGAAAACCAGGAGGGCCGGCAGCCACCCCTAGAGAATGCAATTTAATGCTGTCAAGGCATCAGGGAGTAGAACCGGGTAAGGAGAGACCTTCATACACACAGGCACACACACTTACACACCCCCACATGTACACACATATACACGTACACACATCAGCATTTATGTATCCTAGGAAAAAGACTTGCCTGGCTTTTTACCAGAGAGCCAGCTACTACTAACTTCCACAGGAGAAAAATCTACAGTAATCAGCATTCCACGTGTTTTGAATGAGCAGCTTCAAATGAGCAGCAGTGCAATAAGTAAGGATTCAAGCCTGTTGCATTTTTGATTCTGTTCCAAAATGGCCCCAAAGAACAAAATATTTAGTATGTGTAAGTGACACAGTGACTTACCTTATGAGGTCGAAGGTTGTCTGTGTTTTCTGATCACCATCAAGAAAAGCAGAAAGACAGACATTGGTTCAGGATGGTTTATACTTATGCCTCACAAGCAAACTTGATTTTATTTACCAGTCTTGCAAATCATCACATGTCCCAGGAGGCACCTAAGTGAACCAAGTTCTGGTTCTATGCAGTCACCACTGCCTGTCACTCACAGCCTGCAAGTCTCTTCCGATGTCAGAAGTTGGAAATTTGTTATGATGGTTAAGACCAGTCCCCATCTCTGCCCCTTATCAGCCAGTTCCTAGTGGAGTGTAAATTGCTCAGGTGGCAAAAGTTACCCTCCTAGGAAGGTGTGGATGGAAAATAACAGAGAGGTGGGACCAAGTCCTGGGGTACTCTGGCACTAAGAGATTGAGGAAAGGGGACTGGGGTCAGGGAGATAGCAGGCAAAGAAACTGAGAGTGCTGTCATGGCACCCGAGGGAAGAGAGTGTGATAAACTCTATGAAATGACACCCCCATTCTCACCTTCACCAATTCCCCATTTATTGTTGTCAGCTGCAGAGAAGGTAATTTTCTTCTACGTTGTGAGGTCACTGAATGTATTAGAAGTTCGTAGCCCTCAGAACCATTTGGGGCTTTCGTAACCTATAAGAAATGGCCTCAATGTTATCGTTTACTTCCTATTTTATATTTCCTTTTTTTTTTTTTTTGGTAATCAATCCTCATGGGATTAGCATATACTAAGGGGAACCATGTTTAGATTAGAGGGAGAATTTTACTGAAGGTTTAGAGATGCCTTTGGCAATGATATTTCATCCAACATGTATTTACTAACTGCTTATACCAGGTATAAGATGCTATTCTAAATGCTGTAGTAAATAGAAAATTATCCTATCTCTATGTTCACTGAAGTCAAGATGTCCTCAAATGTGTGCAATGTAGAATGAAATTACTATAAGAAAACCATGCATAAAGTGCTGAGAGGGTCCAAAGGAGGAAGAGCCCATATTCAGTGGGAGGGATTATAAAAGGCCTGAAAGAGGAGTTAATATGTGGGCTGGCCTCAAGGAACCACTGCCACCGCTGCGTTTCAAAAAGCAGAAATAAAATACAGGGCAATTTAGGAAAATAGAAACATCATGAGCAAGAAACTGAGATGGGAAAGTATAGCTCATTTTGGAGAAAAGGTAGTTTTCAAATTTAGTTGGGGCATAAAGATATATATGTAAACAGAAAAAAAAAAGATGAGTAAGGTTGGAGGAGAAGTGATGGCAAGTGCCACGGAGCTGGGGACAGTGAGGCAGGAGACCTGGAAGGCAGGGAAGCCACGTGGCGAACTGCAGAAAGCACGTGCTTTGGGGCCAGAGATGGGTTAGAAATTGAGCTGCTCCCAAATGCTAGCTCTACAAGTCAAAGCACCTCTCTAAATCTATGTTACTTACTTACTTTAAAACAAACAAATAAAAGCACCAAACTGAACCATGATATTCATAATGTCAGTCTTGAGACATGAACAAAAAGTCAAATTATGTTCAGTGTAGCTTGTTCAAGAAGTCAGGGAAGTGACTAGGAGGCTGGGTTAGGGCATCTAGGAATCACTGAGGTTAGCTTTCCTAAGGCAGGTTAGTGTAGACTGTACCGGAAAGAGGGTGTGATAAGACCTTTTGTGTTTTGAAGGTATAAAATCTAACTGTACACCCCTCTCTGGGGGAGGAAAGAGAGAAGAGGATTCTGGATCTATGAGGTGGTGGATGTTGGAAAGAGTCCTTCCTGAACGGCATCCCTGGGGGCTGGCCAGCATCTGGGAAGTGGGTGTATCTGACACAAAAGAGCAAGGAACAAAGAGCTGCAACCGTGTGGCGGAGCTCAGCAATGGGAGATGGGGCCGTCCTTCTGCAGGGAACCACAGAAATCTTTGCCTGGGGCTAGACTCGCAAGGCTTCTTTGCAGCGTGGACACTCATCACCGGGTAGAGCCAGCCTTCAACAGTGCCACGGTGTGGTGGAGAGGAGCAGTGGCAGTCACAATCCCCTCGGACTGCGGTTCTTGCTGCCCTGCCCTGACCGCTGAGCAGCCCGCTCCCTGGCATGGGAGAGCCAGGCATTTAGGAACAAAGCGATTGCATGTGTGGAGGAGGCTTAGGAAGGCCGATACCCTGACTTCTGATGATAGAGAATATGAGAATTTCAGAAATTAATTGAAAAGTAAAGAGAAGTGGCTATCTGTAATTCAAATTTGTAGGGCAGTTCTAAGTCGCAATTAGAATAAAATAATCAGTATAAAAAAGAAAAATATATATAGTTCTAAAAGGCTAACTTTTGTCTCTAGAAAACTCAGAATCTGTAGAGATTCACATTCCCTAATGTTCTGGATTGGGGAGATTTTGTTTTGGTTTTCATTCATCAGGGAATGAAATGAAAGGATTGAGTTTTCACTTTAAATTTAACTCAGGCTCAATATGTCTCTGGATGAGAAAGTCTCTAATAATTCTAGATGTCCTGTCTATACCTTTTAACATCTCTACGTTTACTCCTCAAGTTTCTTGTGGATGAGGAAGGACTTTGAAAGGGAGATGATGAGAAAAACATCACTCACGTTAGTTTCTGACTGAATCACATCTGTTCCTGGTCAGTCGTCATTAGGTGAAGCTCTCAATTTCAATCAGGGTCTTGGCTAATTGTGCACTGGGTCTGCTAAGGAGTCCTTGAAAGGTGCAATGAATAAGATCAAACCTAGGCATTTCTTCCTTGTTAACTAATTTATCATTCATTATTGGTTGAGTGCTTATCAGGGCTTGGAAAATAACCAAAATCTTAGATTTGGAAGGTTCTGTAGCGGTCGTTTAGTTCAACCTTTTACCCCAGGCAGGAGAACTTTCCGCAAAACCCTGCCTTTCTGTGACAGAAGATCAATCAATGCAGGATCTGCTAAAACACACCTAGGTATGTAAAACTCACTCCTTTGTGGGGCACCCACTTACTATTCAAAGTGTAGCCTGAGAGCTGCAGCCGGGAATTGGTAAGAAATGCTGAATCTGGGATCCCAACCCCAGACGTGCTGAATCGGAATCTTCATTTGACAAGATTCCTGGGTGTTCATATACATTTCATGTTTGAGAAGCAGCACTGGATTATTCTATTGTTGGATGGTTTTCAATATTAGGAAATGAAATCTTACTAAAAAGCTAGACCTGCGGCCTTAAGGCCACACTGTGGCCTTCTAGGTCCTTAACTGCAGCCTTTTGACTGAATCTAAATCTTACAGAACCAATTCTTTTACTAAAAGGGGTGCAGCAGAGAAAGATGAAGCTTTTCTTGCCTGCTTTGGTGCTTAAAAGAGAAGAATCTTGAAATCAGAAGGCTGCAGGTTCCCCGCCCCTGCTTGGCGGTTAACCCTGCTGCCCCTGTTCCTGCAGTTTTGCAGCCTGGGCTGCGCTGCCTTGGCAGTCTCCTCGTGCCCCCCCTCCGTGGTTTCTGACTTTGCTCGGGTGAGGGCTGCACTTTGGCACAGCCGTGGTCATATTCACAGCTGTGGGAGCTGTGGCAGATCCAATGCTGGGGTCATATCCTGGGGGATCCACCAAGACTCCGGCTCTCCGGTGCCCCTTGAAGGGGCATGGAAAGGTAACTAAGAAGTGTAGGGGTATGTATGCCATGTGGGGAGTGCAGGGCACAGGACGGATCGGGGAGATAAATTGCTGGCTCTTCTCCCTCCTGCTGAGCCGCTCGTGGTGCATTGCCTGCCCCACCTCTCCAGAGACTCGTGGTCAGCTGTGTTTCCTGGGAAGCTGCAGACAGCTTGGGAACATACTGTTTTGTTCTTGCTCTCCTTTTGTCCCTGCTGCACACTCTTTTCCTTTTTCTCCGAGTTTGTACACCCAAATAAAGCAGAAATACCTAAGCTTTGCCACAGAGTCTGTTTTCTAAGGAACCTAGACTAAGACATCTGCCTTGTATACGCTTCACTCCCTGCTTCTGATTCTGCCATCTGGCTAGCTTTGGAGTGGTCGACATCTTTCATACATACACCTTCTTCCTTCACATTCTAGAAGACAGCCACCATGCCTTCTCTTTGCTTGGTTAAACACCCTCAATTTCCGTTGACGATTTCTCAAAATGCAGTTCTCAGGTCTCTCACTTCTTGTCTCACTTTTATATGTCATTATCTTCTTGAATTGTGGCTCCCTCCAGATGTGGTCAGTACAGGGCTGAGTTCGTGGGCAGGGGACTTCTCATTTCTTTTATTGTGGGCATCACACTCCAATTAACACAGATGTCCTGACCTGGGCCTGCTCTTGTGAGAAGAACACTGACTATCTGGGCTGTGGTGATTCGACAGGTTAAAAATGAGCATAGGGAAATTAGACTTGAGTGAGCAAAGCATGTCTGGTTTGGCCTTCTGTGTCAGCTTCTGGGGGAGGCCCAGCTCCTCTGCTGGCCGTGGAGTTCCTCAGATCTCCCTGTCCCTCAAAGACGCATTGTGTTGACTCTCAAGGCAGGAGTGGTGGGATGAAGTGTTCATGTTACTTCTTCGGAGATTTACTCCCACTGGGGTTAAAGTCTTTTTCTTCTATAATCCAGGGAAACCCAGAGCCAGAGGATTCCTGAAAAACATTAAATATTACACCACATTTAGGTTCTCTGCCTCAGAATGTGAATCTCAGATGAGCATCTAATAACCATACAGACTCTTCTAAGGTCCAGGACAATTTGATCTTTCTGAATGCCTTTTTTGTTTTTCTTAAAGGCTGTATTCCCCACCCCAATGTTTATGATTTATGAATAGGCATTGACTGAGTGCCCACTAGGAGCAAGCCCTGCCCCAGTCTTACAGGAAGCACAAAGAAGGGTAAGAGATGGTGCCTCCAGGGTCTTGCAAAGACAAGGCACACCATACAACAAGGTTCCTCACGTTACAAGGAGCCTGTGTGCACCGAATGAGTTCAGAGGAGGGGAGGACCTATGTCTTGGAGCGGTCAGAGAGGCACTACGGAATCTCAGTGAAGAGGAGACCTTTAGACTTGTATGGCTGTTTCCTTTAGCCTTCCTAGCAGAATGGTACAGAGACTCAAATTTTTAGGTCGCTGGAAACTGTCTTAGTATTTCACTTATACCTGAAGGCAAAGGCAGGGATTATACTTTCTGATATTTATAGAACACTGTAAACATATATGGTACAGTACCTTATCAAGGCCAGAGAAATGACAACATTTTTGTTTTCAGTTTAAAAGACTGGTGAAGAATCCATACAAAAATAAACATCAAAAACATCCTTCTATTCAGAATTAATGCTTTCAGTTTAATCTCAGCCTTCTGTCCCTTGGAGATCGGGGAAGGCAGACTCAATTATTGTTGGTGTATTTATGAAGCTATTTTTATCAATATAGAAGGGCTATAGTTCCAAGGCCAGGGAAAGTCAACCAGAGAAATTTTGGGAGGTATTTTATCACCCACCAGCCAGTTTGTAACAGTTAATTCTAAATGATTCATGGTAGGGATACAACACTAGATTGGTTTCTTTATGCCCCCAGAACACTCCTTCTGGGCAGTCTTGTTTTATGAATAGGAAGGTGCATAGAGAATGCAAATTAGTTTTAATATTTTATGGCTAACTTTACTGTGACTCCTGAGGTCTGAAGGGACAGGAGGGGAGGCATGAAGGGCTGTAAAGCAAGAACCGGTTAGAGAAGCCAGGGTGAACTGTTAGACACGTCTATCACCCCTCTTAATTTTTGATGGGGGAGGGTGGTCTGTCTTAAAGTTGTGGTTTCCCATCTACGAGTTCTGCAAAGACACTGAAATTATAGGTAAAATATTGTGTGCATTCACGCGTTACAAAAAGACATTCCCTGTCCTCCATGATCTTCCTTTGCCAAATCACTCTGCAACAACTGTTATTCATGGGCAGCTATTCTTACTCCTTAACACTTTTGTCCTTTGTTCCTTCTCCACTCCCACTGCTTCACTTGGCCAGCCTTAAAAAAAACAACCAAAAACAAAAAAATGCTTTCGCAAGCCAGGAAACCCTCATTTTATTATTCATTTGTGTACTTTCATTCTGGCTCTTGCAATCCATTCTGCTCTCAGTGTTTAGTGAACTTAAAAAAAAAAAACAACCTTAATCTATATCTAATACATGGTGGGGGGATGAAAAAAACACAACTCTCTTTGGTGGCTTTCTTTTGTGCTTAGAATAAAAATCCAAAATCCTACCCTCCAGCTTAGACCACGCCAAGCCTTCCCTTGGTTACAAAGTGCCTTCCATTCTGGCTTCCTCTCTGTTATACAAACGGTGTTCTCTTCCCTGATTTTATTCTCATTGTCTGCAATGCTCTCTGTTTCTCTTTGGCTGGCCAAATTCAACTCATCTTACAAGCTCCGCTTAAATTGTACACTCACAAAGAGAAATGATTGGATTCTTTTATCTAAACTTAATTTTCCCATTATGTTTGTATGTATAGCATCTCTCTTTTTCAGAGTTTCTTATCATATTTTGAAACTATGTATTTATCTTTGTATTTATCTACATAGTGTTTTTCTCCCTTCATAGACTCAAGTTTCCATGAAGACAGGTGCCTACCCTTCCCCCCCATTAACCTGTTACTACACCTGGCTGAGTACACTCCTGAAATATTGTAGGGTTTCTATAACTGTTTATTGACTGACTGAATAAATGAACATGACTGACATTTAAATTAAGAAGAATAAAAAAAATCGTGAATGCTAGAACAGAATGCAGACATTAAAAATTATTTAGATACATATTTATTGGCATAGAAAGATACCCTGGTAAATTTTTGATTGGGAAAAAAATAATTTATAAGATACCATGTATTGTTTTACTATAGTCTATTAAAAAGAAAATAGGATACAAAGGATATAAAATTTCATTTAGACAGGAGGTATAAGTACAGGAGATTTATTGTGCAACATAGTGACTATAGTTAATGGCAATGTATTGTATTATGTATCTGAAAATTGCTGAGAGTAGATTTTATTTAAATGTTCTCACTACAAAAAAAAGTATGGGAGGTATGTTACCTAAAGTTAATTAGCTTGATTTAGTCACTCCACAAGGTATACATATATCAAAACATCATGTTATATACCATAATTCCGTATTATTTTTGTCAATTAAAAAAATAAAAGAAAAATATTGGTATATATGTACATACCAAAATGTAAACAACTTCTTTGGATGCCAGATTTTGGATGGTTTCTATTTGATTTTACTTATTTGTATTTTCTTATATTTAATTTTTTTGTCTTCATAGAATCCACTAATTAATCCATTGATTCATTCAACAGCTATTTATTATCTACTTTGTATCAAGCATTGTTCTAGAAACTGTATTTATGTGCTGATTCTAAAATTCAAATGCAAATCCTCTTGTGTACATCCTCTTTTTAAACATTCCTTTCTAGTTCACCACTTCTACAGTGTAGACGGGTCCTTCTAGGTGTTTTCTCTAGTCATTTGATAATATTCATGTAATATAAATTTTATTTCTTTACATACATTTATAGATTTTTGAACATAATATGATCACACTATGCCTACCTTTCTGTGACTTCTTTTTTTATAATAATATATCCAGGAAAAATTTTTATGGCACTATGCTTAAGTGTACCTCATTATAAAAGAAAAAAAGCTGCATGTTTCCATAATTAGTTCATTAATTCTCCTATTAATGAAAACTTAGGTTGTTACCAATTTATTCTCTGAGGTTTCTTAAAACACATGTGCACACACATACAACAATATGTTATTTAATTAGTAGTAAGATTAAGAGAAAAGGAATGCTTTAGTCATAAATGACACAAGGCAAAAGTTGCACCAAAATGGCTTAACACAGCAAGAAATCCCTCATTATATTTGAGAGCTAGGCTTGAGAAGGTGACTGTTAAGTTGTAGCCACTTTTCAACTTGAAATTGACCTTTTGGTGTCTAGAAATTCTTAAATTGAGCCAATTTAAATGTACTGCCAAAGCACTTTCAGTGGTAGCAATATTTCATGAGCAGATTTAATTATTCACATTGTTGATGCCATTGTGATAATTTTTAGGTAGATGAAAGGGATTTAAGTTCAGACTTTCCCAAAAGGAGAATATTTTCCTTCAATGAGTTATTTTATGTAGGTGATGCTTGTTGGTAAAAAGAAATCTCTCAGACTCTTTTATACTGTATTTAAGGTTTTTTGTTACCTGAGTTTGAGATCATAAAGGAAGACATATATATGACAGCATTTCTTGAAGAGGGGTATGAAGTTACCTCCATTCCTGACTTTCCCTTCGTTAGGGCTCTACCTTATTGATTGTTTCTTTATATATATCTTTATTTCCTCATTTTCTTAGGTTTATTTGTTTTTAACTTTTTAGATTGTTGACATTGACATCCACGGATACACTTAGGTGGGTCCTGAAGCTTATACAATTTGGGGGCCTTTTTAAAATACAAAGTTAGGTTTCAAAGTGAATATTTATTTATTTATTTATTTTTTTAAAGACAAATTTTATTTCACTTATGGAGAAATTATGACCTTCACTAGTTACTATTCTCCACTATTTTTTGAAATCAAAATTGGCCTGATTATGGAGCTTGATATCGCAAGCGACTATTTAAGTTGGACGCTGTGTTGAAATTTTTGTAGCAGAGGATAGACATCCCAATTCTAGAGAAAAAGAGACTGTGCTGGCCACAGAAAGGACGAGTCCCGGGCCGGCACTGGCTTCAGGCATGGCTGGATCCAGGGAGGATGTGGGGTCCGGGGGGCGTGGGCAGGAGCGCTGGCGCTCTGGGTGCTGACTGCGCTCTCAGACAGGGGCTCCTCGGAGAAGGAGGAGTCCCCACCACCGTCCTTAGCTGAGTTTTAGTGGCTGGCTTGGGTCACGTGCTTGGTCTGAGACAGGTGCTGGGGTCTGAGAGATGAGGAAGCTGGTCTGCGCGGCCGGGGCCAGGCCTGGACGGCTTTCTCGTTTCACGACTCGGGTCAAGGGGGTCGCAGAAAGACTGCAAATCACAAGACTGCATCAAGGCGATCTCTCATCTGATTGGTATACTGAAATTTCTCTGTGCTCATCAAAATGAATATTTAGAATGAGAAAAGAAATAACAAGTTACAATTTTTAAAATGTGACAAACATCACAAAGTCCTGTTTATTAGTTAATAGCCTGTCACACCTAAATAAAACCTTACTTCTATATTTCCTTGGCTGTATATTTTTTATCACCTCTTTATATGATAATTTTGTAATGTTATTTTGCATAGAGAGAACAGAAAGAGAATTAAGACTTTCTTCTGTCTGATTAATTTAAAAATTTAAACTTATTTTTGATAGTTGGCATGCATAAAACATGCAACTTCACACACAAATTTACTCAATTTTTATAACACCTTTATAGATTTGCATTTTGCAAATACAAGAATTCTAATACATGATAGTTCACGTGATTTCCACTAGAAAAGAAAAAAAATATTCGGTATGTTTCTAATTGTATACACTGCATTATAGAATATATTCCTGATAGGAAATATATTGTATACATTGTATGTATTATATGCGTAGGTGTTTATAAGAGTAGAATCTTGCCGAATTTATACATGTGGTGATTGGAAGAATTTTTCACAGAGCAGTCTCTACCTTGGTCTATTTCAAACTCTTTTTTTGCTCCACTACCCACAGACTTTAGGTGCTGGCTGCCTCAGGACACTCTCACATTGTAATATGACCTCTGGTCCTCAACTTTTCAGTTGAGGGCGGATTAGAAAGATAGGCAGTAAAAGTATTCCAGAAAGTCATTCCTACACGGGAAGGCTAGCAATTTTAACTGTACAAGAAAGTGACTGCAAACAACATGAACATACCACAAGAAATCCCAGTTAAATGTGTTTCCATCTCAACTTTGCCAAATCCCCAGAATGTCTGCAACCACTCCCACAGACTCATCACAGAGGGCAGTGTGGCAGAGAGGAAAGGCAAACTGGGGAAAAAGAGTGGTCTTAACTCATTGCAATTAATTTTTTATCTTTTACAAATTTTACAAAAACATGTATGACAACCCCTCCCTGAGCTTTATAGGATCTGGTGCAATGAGGGGCTGTGAGTGTAGGTTTCATTAATTTCTTGATAAATTTGTTTCTGAAGGCTTTTCAAATTCTTTTCAAAACAAGAAGGGGAAGGAGAAAAGAAGGGGGAAGGGAAGCCAAACTTGAGTTTACACAGATTTTATTTGGAAGCTATATGATACACCTTCATATGTTTGCAAAATGCTCATGCTTCTAACAGTAACACTTATTGGGTAAACATATATGTTAACTTACGCTAAATTAGATGTAAAATAAACAAGACAGTTTTGGAGCTTACCTTTTATTTATTTATTTATTTTTATTTTTTTTTTTTTTTTGAGACAGAGTCTCACTCTGTTGCCCAGGCTAGAGTGAGTGCCGTGGCGTCAGCCTAGCTCACAGCAACCTCAAACTCCTGAGCTCAAGCGATCCTCCTGTCTCAGCCTCCCGAGTAGCTGGGACTACAGGCATGTGCCACCATGCCCGGCTAATTTTTTCTATATATATTTTTAGCTGTCCATATAATTTCTTTCTATTTTTAGTAGAGGTGGGGTCTCGCTCTTGCTCAGGCTGGTCTCGAACTCCTGAGCTCAAACGATCCGCCCACCTCGGCCTCCCAGAGTGCTAGGATTACAGGCGTGAGCCACTGCGCCCGGCCTGGAGCTTACCTTTTAAAGCCTTAGAGTGTATAATTTCAAAGGTTATGCTATGGATTTCAGGTCTGAAAATTGGAAGTTCAACTTTGTATACCTTAATTTTTTTCTGTTACTTATTCTTAACATTTTTAAGTAAAATTTGCAGAAAGTGGAATGTACACATAAAGAGTGCAGATCAATGAGTTTTGGCAAATATAGAAACCTCTGTAGTCCTTCCCCCAATCAAAATATACCTTCATCATCCCCCACATTTCCTCCTGCTGCTTTCCAGTCAACATTCTTCTCCCATCTTAGTGCAATCATTCTTTTGATTTCTATCATTGTAGATTAGTCTTACCTGCTCTTGGACTTCATATAAACAAGATCATATAAGACTCTTTTTTGTCTAATTTTACTTTGATCAACATCATGTTCCTGAAATTTATTTATGTTATTCTGTGTATCAGAAGTTCATTCCTTTTTATTGATGAATAGTATTTCATCTTATGGATATTTGTTTATTCATTATCCTGTTGATGGACATTTGGGTTGTTTCAGATTTTGGCTCTTATGCATAAGGCTGCTGTGAACATTTTGTGCAAATCTTTTTGTGAATATGTGTTTTTGTTCCTCTTGGGTAAATAGCTAGGATGGAATTGCTGGGTCAAAGAACAGGCATATGTTTAATTCTAGAAGACACTGGCAACCTCCATTCCCTCTTCAGTGCAACATAGTATTAATTCTTTAGTTCTTCTCAAGTACTTGGGGATCCTCAGAGGAATGAGTCTATTAAAACAACAATGATTATTAATTAAAGTTTGTGACAAATAAAGTATGCAATTCTTATGTCAGAAATTTCAACTCTGTAAAGAGTTGTTTTAATTCCCTAAAATTAAACTTAATAATTACTAAGGCATCCCAAAAGCCTTAAAGGTCAGTGTACTTCACAGAATATCTTGGAGAATTTTTTTAAAGAGGAAATTATACCAGTCAGGAAAAAAAAATCACACATTTATTTTAACAGAAAGAATTTAATATAAATAATTGTTAACTGGACATGAAATTATTAGCCAGGTAACTGAAGAGGAAAAATTGAACAGGAAAGTGTAATAGAAGTAGCAATTGCAAAAGCATCTACCTTCCCCTAAGCATGGAGGAAAAGGGAAAAGGGTTGGAATTACTAAAATGTAGTATTATGGGGCTAAAACTCAGACTGTAGGGGCACTACCTGGCTGGAGTGGAGGTCTTGGGGCAGGGTTGGGGGAGGGGGAAGGGCTCTATGACAGGGGTCTGCATGCTATGGCCAATGGACAAAGCCCAGCCACTACCTGTTTTTTGCATGGTCTGTGAGCTAAGAATGGTTTTTACATTTTTAAATGGCTGAAAAAAAAAAATCAAAAGAATAATTGTATTAGTTTCCTAGGGCCACTGTAACAAAGTACCACAAACTAGGCGGTTTAAAACAACAGAAATTTATTCTCTGACAGTTCTGGAAACTAGAAATCCAACAGCAAGTTGTCAGCAGGGCTATACTCCGGCTTAGACTCTGGGGAGAATCCTTCCTGGCGTTTTCTGGTGATGGCTGTCAATCCTCGGCGTTCCTTGGCTTGCCGCTGCTCCAGTCCAATCTTTGTCTCTGTTTTCACGCAGTGTACTCCTCTTTGTGTGTCCATATCTTTACACGAAGTTTTCCTCTCATAATGACACCAGATATATTGGATTAGGGCCACCTTAATGACCTCGTCTTAAATTTATCTGCAAAGATCTTATTTCCAAATAAGATTACTTTCACAGGCATGGGGGTTTGGACTATAGCATATATTTTTGAGGGACACAGTTCAACCCATAACAATAATTGTATTTCATGACACATGAAAATTATAAAAAATCCAGATGTCAGTGTCCATAAATGAAGTTATACTTGCCATGCTTGTTCATTTAAATATTGTTCACAGCTGCTGCTGTAAGGGCAGCGTTGAGTAGTCACTACAAAAATGTATGGCCTGCAAAGCCTCAAATATTTACTGTCTGGTCCTTTATAGCAAAAGTTTTCTGATATCTGTTCTATAGGACTGATTTTGAAGTATTGGAAAAAATGCAAATTGGATTAGGCTGCTGCTACTGGAAGGACTCATTACTCTTAGATGAAGAAGATACATTGTGTGATGCTTAGAGGGACTGAAAAAGACAGGAAGCCCATAGGAAGCAAATGAGAGGAGGAAGACTCTTCATTCTCCTCCTGTCTTTTAGTTTCCCTGTGTTTCTTGCTATTAGTGGAGATTAAGAGGGAAGAAGCTGAAAAAGCACAAGTGTGGTTTGTGGAGTTCCAGTCCCAGAAAAATGAAGGTATCATTATACCTTGTAGATTTGAAACTGATACACAATAGCTTATATACATTTATAACTAAGAAACTAAACAAATATTCTTATAGATATATAACTAAACTTACATTTTTATATACATATATAAACTAAACTTATTTTGAGATGATTATAGATTCACATACAGTTCTAAGAAATAATATAGAGAAGTCCCATATACCCTTACTCACTTCCCCCATCTTGCAGAACTTTAGTACAATATTATGACCAGGATATTGACATTAATAGAGTCAAGATGCAGAGAATTTTCATCAGAAGGATCCTGTTGTTGTTCTTTTGTAGCCATCTTTCCTTCCTTCTTCCCAATTCCCCTACCCTATTCTTAGCCCTTGGCAATCACGAATTTGTTCTCCATTTCTATTATTTTGTCATTTCAAGAATGTTATATAAATGGAATCATACAGTATGTGACCATGGGGATTGGCTTTTGTGACTCAGCATAGTTCCCTGCAGATTTATCCAAGTTGTTGCATGAATTGATGGTTCATTCCTTTCTATTATTGAGTAGTATTGCATGTATGGATATACCAGATTTTATGTAACCACCTACCGAAGGACATCTGAGCTGTGCTCGCTTTTAGCCTATTACAAATAGAGTAGCTAACAATATTCACGTACAGGTTTTTGTGTGAATGTAAGTTTTATTTTCTCTGGCTAAAAGCTGGAGAGTGCAATTTCTGGGTTGCATGGTAGTTGTATGTTTGTTTTTTTAAGAAACTGCTAAACTGATCTCCAGAGTGGCTGTAGCATTTTATGTTCCCACCAGCAATATATGTATGAGTGATCTGGTTTCTCCAAATCCTTGCCAATATTTGGTGCTGTCACTATTTTTTTTGTTTTAGCCATACTGATGGATATGTAATGATATCTCATTGTGGTTTTAATTTACATTTCCCTAATAGCTAATGACGTTAAATATCTTTTAATGTGCTTATTTGCCATCTGTATATCCTCTTCATTAATATGTCTGTTCATGTTTTTTGCCCATTTTCTAATTGGATTTTTTATTGTCTTTAGAGTTGTTTATTCTAGATACTAGTCCCTTGTCAGATATATGGTTTGAAAATATTTCCCCCAATCTGTAGCTTATCTCTTCATCCTTTTTCATAGGGTCTTTCTCAGAGCAAAAGTTTTTAATTCTGATGGAATCCAATTTATCAATTTTTTTTCTCTCATGGATCATACTTTTGGTCTCAAGTCTAAGAATTCTTTATCTAGTCCTAGGTTCTGAAGAGTTTCTCCTGGTTTTTTTTTTTTTCTAAAAGTTTTATAGTTTTACATTTTCATTTAAGTCTTTAATTCTTTAATGCTTTTTGAGTCACTTTTGGTTTAATGTGTGAAGTTTAAACTGTGGTTCATCTTTTTGGCTTATGAATGTCCAGTTGCTCCAGCACTGTTGTTGAGAAGGTTATCCTTCCTCCCTTGAGTTGCTTTTGCTCCTTTGTGAAAAATAAACTGGACATATTTGTGTGGGTCTATTTTGGGTTCTACATTCTGTTTCATTGATCTATATATCTATTTCATCCCAATACCTTATAGTCTTAATCACTGTAACTATATAATAAATTGAAATTGAGTAGACTATTTCTTCCTGTTTTATTCTTTTTTATTCGTTTGTTTGTTTTGAGACAGGGTCTCCCTCTGTCACCCAGGCTAGAGTGCAGTAGCTCACTGCAACCTCAAACTTCTTGGCTCAAGCAATCCTCCCGACTCAGCCTCCTGAGTAGCTGGGATGCCACCACCCCTGGCTAATTATTCTATTTTTTGTAGAGATGGGGTCTCACTATGTTGCCCAGGTTGGTCTCAAGCTTCTGACCTCAAATGATCCTCCCGCCTTGGTCTCTCAAAGTGCTGGATTACAGGTGTGAGCCAACACTCTCAGCCCCAATCAGAGTTGTTTTATCTATTCTAGTTATTTTTTCTTTCTACATAAATTTCAGAATCATTTTGTCTATATCTATACATTGTCTTGCTGGAATTTTGATGGGAATTGCATTAAACCTGTGTGTCAAGAAGTCTGTGAGTCAGGATTTAGCTATTTGCAGAACCAATTTTGCCTGTGACCCTTTCCATTGTTTGTTTGCCTACATCAATATTCATTAAGACACACATGCCTGTGTGTGTGCATGCATGAGTGTGTGTGTGCATGTAAAGAAAAATGGGGAGATTTCCTCATTGTTCTCATTCAGTGTCTCTCTGGCGATAGAGTCTGGCATAAGCAGCTTAATGAGGGTTTAGGGGCCCAGGTGATAAAACTGCCAGGTAGAACCTTTAGATGCAGGTATTTTGATGTGGTCAATTTGGTTGAGGTAATTTGATGCAGCCCATTTAAAACACAATATCACTGTCTTATTGCCAACTTCTACTAGCCACAGGTATCCCTATGTCATTCCTAACCCCCATTCATGGGGGATTTTCACTTTCAATTGTGTTTATTTTTGTATTTACCCACACTTTTGTTCCATATATGAAAATTTTAAATTAATTAAAAATATGAATATGTGATACATTTACATGGATAAAACTATCAAAATAGTATATACAGAAAGGCACCTTATATTCTTATACTGCCCTACCCTTATCCATCCAATCTACCCTGTCCCCAACAGGTAACCACTTTTTCATTGGTTTATCCTTCCAGAATTCTCTGCATATATTTTCACAAATACACTTAGAGCATTTGCTTTAAAAACTATCATTGAAAATGTAAATACATGAAAGTTTGACTTTTGGTTTTTTACTTTGTCAGACGGTAGATATGGTCTATGATCTGAGTTTGGTCAATTTTTTTTAACAAAAAAGTTTGTAATAATGTATCTTGACAGTGAACACCTTCATTTTAAAATTTTTTGTTAAAACTTTTTAAATTTTGGCAAGTTTTTCCTCACTTTCTTACTTTCCATATAATATTATTAAATAAATCTATTTAATTTTAGGGCTTGAAGACTCTATAAATCATATATTCTTACTCCTTTGTTTGGAAGACTTGCTGAGACAAAGAGAAGAGGAGCTTGTTCAAAGTCACTGGGCCAGTTTGCGGCAGAGCTGGGACTGGAACAGAGGTCCAGTCCAGGGCTGCCTAATGCCTTAACCCTGAGAATGCTCGTTGCTGTGAGATGACTCAGATTTATTATTACCATGACTGAAATCCATGGAAAAATGTTTCTGCCATTCATCTCAATCCTCTGCCAGTCATGTGGCTCATGCTTTATAAATGAGAATTTCTTTTTTTTGCTGACAGTTTCATGATTTTAGTTGTTTCTGCTCTCTTAGCATTTGCCCAGTTCAATGATTAATCCTTCAATTGACACCCACTTAGATTGGAGTAATATCTTGCCAACCAGAATAAATGAATAATTGAAATTTTTATTAAGGATGAAACTTCTTTATTGTATTATATTTATTATATATGATAGTTTCAATTTTCTGAGTCTCTCTTGTCAAATGCATTCTTTCTCATTATCTTCTCTATGTAATGTTTAATTTAAATGGCCAGTCTTGGGTTCTTACGCAGGAAAATGTTAGCATGACCCTCAACCAACTAATACCACTTTTCAAGTTGGGATTGGCCTGTATTAATGTAGTAGTCTGACCCCTAGTGGTTATAAGAGACATCTGCACTGCTCATTGTAGAAGCAAATTTTGACTGGATTTTCTGAAAAGTGAATCATTAGACGATAAATTTCTCCTTGAAAATTAGTAACATAAAAATGAGAGAAAAATTATGAGTTCAGAAAAGAAATAATAAAAAATTGAAATTCAGGTAAAATTATGTTTCTATGAAAATAATTTCTAAATTGGAATTTTTAATGGTTGTTAGTCATGCATAATCAGGCTTCACTTATAAATGCCCTTATTTTCCAGGAATCCATTCAATATTATTTATTGGAAACAAAAACTTGTTTCTTCCCCAAAATTAACGTTTTGTCATTGTCCCAGAATAGTCTTTTCTAGTCTGCTATAGAATTGGAATCAAATTTAGAGCTGGATGAGATTTTTGTGGTCTAAAGATCAGAGACCCAGAAGGGGTTGGTCACAAAGTGAAGTCATAAAGTGAATTATCAGCAAATCTAAGCAGACTCTGTCTTTCATGATGCCCTCAGTCTAGGAAGGCCGAGTCACAGCAAGAGTCCACCCTGGCCTTGATTCCTGGGAGCTGGGAGGCAAAGCCGTGTTGCAGGAGAGCACAAGGCAGGTCTTGAGAATGCAGGCCAGGGAAGGAACAGCTGTAAACATTATAAATGTAATATATGCTCACTGGAAAATATCCAAACAGAATGATGTAAAGTAAAAGTAAACCCCCTTCCTTACCACCCTGAATTCCCCCACACCTATAGCCTAGAAATCCTTGATGTGAAACCATCAGATATTTTTCTGCACACACATGCACACTTTTTTCATAGGGGTTTATATTATACAAATCATCCCATAACTTGATTTGTTCACTTAATAAAATACCTTAGACATCTTTCCAAGTGAGTATATTCTTATTGTCTGCCTACCCACAGTTTTGATGTAAGGATGTGGCCTAATTTAGTAACTGTCCCCAATTAATTTACATATAGGGGTTTTAAAAAATTTTCTGTTACTATAAACAATACTTTAATGAACATTCTTGAACATTTAACTACAGACCTATGCAAGCATACATATAGGGTAAATTCCATTAAAACAAAATTTTAGGTCAAAGCTTTACATAATTATAATTTTCAAAGTTAATGAAAGCACACTTTTGAAGATGATATCACCCCACCTCCCTTTCTTCACTTTTTCCTTATTCCCGGTTCCCCTCCAGTTTGTCCTTACTGCACACTTAACCTTTCTTTTGTGAAAAGAATGAAGTCTTGCTATGAATTCCCTCAATTCCCATTTCTCTGTGTAGATGAGCTGACATTTTCTACTCTCCCTCGCTCTTCATGCCTCTCCAACAGCTGAGGAAGGCGCATCCTTCCCACCGCCACCTGTTCACGTCTGTCACGTCCCTTCCTAGACTTCCTGAGACCTTCTCCCATTGGGTATCCCATTACCTAATGCTTCTTTGATCTCTTCTTGGTTCTTTATTTCTCCATGACTTATAAAATTGTCTCCCCCTATCCTAAACCACGTTTACCAAGTCTATCTCCCTAACACTTGTTTTAGGAGGTAAAAGAATCATTTTGTCAGATAAGTTTGAGTCATCCTGTACCCTATCATCTTCCTTTTGAATATTTATAACTCACTGTAGCTTGTTAAAGGTTCTGAGTAGTTCTGCAATAATGAAATCTGTTTATCTTTGTTTACTCAGTTTATCTCCAAATTATTTTACCATAAAACCTACCGTTTCCCCCTTCCCCCCCATTCTGTAATGTTTATTAATATCTGTAAACACCTTTTAGGAAATTTTGCTTTAAGCAAAAATTTGTCATCTCTGTGACTCTGCCACATCCCATCCTTTTTTTCGTTCTAAAGCTAAAGTTTTTTTTTTAATTAGAAAATTTTTAACTGACAATAATTGTATGTATTTATGGGGTACATAGTGATGTTGCAATACATATAAAGTATACTGATCAGATCAGGGCAATTAGCGTATCCATCCTCTCAAATATTTATCATTACTTTGTGTTGGGGACACTTAATATCCTCCTTCCAGCTACTTAAAACTATGTATTTTTGTTAACCGTCGTCATTCTACAGTGCAATAGAACACTAGAACCTATTCCTCCAATAGCTGTAATTTTTGTATACTTTAACAAATCTCTTCCTATCCCCCTTCCTCTCCCTTGCCAGCCTCTAGTATCCTCTGTTCTACTCTTTACTTCTATGAGATCAACTTTTTTTAAGATTCCACATATGAATGAGAATGTGTGATATTTGTCTTTGTGTTCCTGGCTTATTTCACTTAACATAATACCCTCCAGTTTCATCCATGTTGCCTCAAATAACAGGATTTCATTCTTTTTTTATGGCCAAATAGTATTCCATTCTGTATATACACCACCTTTTCTTTATCCATTCATCTGTTGTTGGACACCTAGGTTGACTCCGTATCTTAGCTCTTGTGAATGGTGCTACAATAAACATGGGGTGCAGATATACTGAGTATCTTTGATATACTGATTTCCTTTCTTTGGATAAATGCCCAGTAGTAGGATTGCTGGATCATGTGTTAGTTCTATTTGTAGTTTTTTGAAGAACCTCCCTACTGTCCTCCATATTGACTGTACTAGTTTATATTCCCACCAACAGTGTATGAGTTCTCTCCTCTCTGCATCCTCACCAGCATTTGTTATTTTTTGCCTTTTTGATAATAGCCATTCCAACTGGGTTTAGATGATACCTCATCATGGTTTTAATTTGCATTTCCCTGATGATTAGTGATGTTGAGCATTTTTCCATATATTTTTTGCCATTTATATGTCTTTAAAGCTAAAGTTTTTAAAAGTCTAGAGTATATCATTTTTCTGCATTTATTTTTTAAACTGCTTGTTCTCAGATAACCCATTGCAATATAGTCTCCACCCTGACCATTCTACTGAAGTCTACTGAACTTGTTCTGATTTTGAATGAGTTCCCAATTGCCAAATCTGGGACTTTTCTCTCAGTTCTTCTTCTTATATTTCTTGTTAAGAAAACAACCATATCATTTAGTTTTGTTTGTTAAACTGAGGTTTTTGGTTTAACTGCAAGTGAACATTTCTAATTGATACACATAGTTCTTGAAACTTCTTCCCTTTCCTTACTTCTGAACCCAGGAGCTCTCCAAGAGCACCAACATATTTTACAGTTTTCTTCTCACAGCAGACAGAGATTCAGGCAGTTCAGGAACTAAAGTCTTGCTAGTAGGGAGGAACTTCAGCAGGGAGAGGAAGGGAGAAAGAAGGGCAGATAGGAGAAGTAGTGGTGATTTCTTTGTAAGTTAAGAATTGTCTAAATAGTTCTCCTAAAGAGAAGATGCAGAACTCAAACACTAGTTCCAGAATCTTCCATCTGAGTGTAATGTGCCGTTGAATATCCAGGCACTGTATGGAGTAGTGGTAGTGGGTTGTCACCCAGATATTTATTTTTCAATGTCTCTTATTTTCAGATATTTTCTATGGCTACTTTTTGGGGGAACAGTTGAGTTATTTGTTCACTTTGGGTTTTATTAGTAGAATAACTTACATTATTTTTGAGTTGATAGGTTGTCATCATTTGCTTGATGTTATAGACTCCTGCTTTCCTAAAAGTGTTTCTAACTCTTTTATGTTTGTTCACATGAATGTTTTTTTTATCACAATGGACTATGGAAGTCAGGATACACCAGACTTGACTACGTATTCATGAGAAAGTGAAGTCCTAGGGCCAGATGATGGCAGTTATCAGGTATCAGCACCAGCATGATAAAGATATGACCTGGGACATAGAGTTGGAGGTCAGCAGAGTCTTGTGTCAAAGGTGGAACCTGAGGAGAAGCAGAAAAGAAAGTTAGTTGTGAAAATTCATGGCCATCTGTGGAGGTGCAATCCTGGATTCATATTCAATAAAATTATCCCAGTTATCGCAGGATCAGCCTCTCAGATGGAGGGTGAGCAGCCTGTCCTTCCCCTTACCTGGTGCCTGACTGGGAGGATGCTTTATCATGCCTACCCCGGGAGAGGATTAAAAATTCTTTTGGAAATTTTAATTATTTCCTAAGTTCCTTTGAGATGATAACCCTCATTTTTTGATCTTCTGTATTTTTTTAAAGCCCTTACCTACTTCATTATATTAAATTACCAGTAGATCTGCCTGGAGCATGATGCTGACTTATAATGGGCAGATATCTTTCTCTTCATTTTATACCCAGAAAGAAGTTAAGTGAGGGCACCCTTTAGTGAAAATTGGTGGTGGAGTTGGGAATCTGGTAGGTCTCTGGGACACCTGACTTGGGTACCTACCACTCAAATATAGTGGCTGGAAAACACTGTTGCCTAATGTTATATGTGCAGAAGTTATTTCCTGCAAAAAAAAAGTGGGGCTGTACTAGGGAAAATATATAGAAATTCAATTTCTCTTTTCTCCTCAGTTCCTCCTCCTTCCCTATAATAGTTGCATGCTCCTGAATTAGACTTATATAAAAATCAATCCTATTACCTGACTGCCTGTTGGTATGGGACATCTAGCATTAAGAAAAATGTCATTAAAGAAAACGGTGGCCTTTAAAGGGATTTTTATTGATTTTCAATAGGTTTACTGTTATCCTCAGGCTTTCAGACAACATTATCTCTTCCTATGGAAAATAGATTGTGCTTTTTGTTTTTAATCTGAACTTGCCTAGTGCAGGAAACTACTAGAGTCATTCTTGATATACCAAATTGGGAACATTACTTCAAAATTCACTTAGGGGCACTTTGGATGCCTGTAAGGACCAAAAGAAGCTATGGGAAGAGGGAGAGGGAAAAATGGAACTGAGACAAAGAAAGGACTATACGAGGTAATGATAAATAGAACAATGGCTCATTATCACCTATGGAGAAGAGCGACCTTGCTAAGATTCCGAGAGGCCACCTGTGCAATAAGATTCCCTCCACCACCAATGAGCTGTGGGTGCTCAAGGAAGATAAACCTAACTGTCTAAGTGCTCATGAGTGCTGGGAAGGAAAAACAGCTCTTGTCTGGGTTCAAAACAGCTCCACTCTGAGATAATCTGTGAAGAGGTAGATAAGAAAAGGGAAGACATTTCTCTGCTAACTGGAGAGAAAGAGAAGCCACAGAAAACTCTGGGCCAATGGTCCCAAATGACAGAGGCCCCTAGACCAGTGTCAGTAGAAGATACTGGAGCAGGGAGACCACTGAGCTATAAGTAGTTGCTCTGATGGTGTTTGATGATCACTTCGCTTGTTGCCCCCTCTCCACCCTTGGAGACTCTGAGAAAGTGATTTCATTAAGAGTCCAATCCTGGTAAGGCTTAGGGTCCATTTCAAAGATACATGTAGGCACTTCTGGAAATTAAAATATTTGGAGAAAGGATACCCTATATAAAAAAGCCAAGACTTTCTGCTGTTTACACAGTTGAGAATTTGGAGCACTGAGATTGGGGTTATGTACACGTAACTCTATTGTATTCCCTGCACATGCAGCCTGAATCTAAGACAGAGGAAGAGTTATACCTTTGCCCACTGATCACAACCTTGACTTTATTTTTTCTTGCAAGGATACCCCTGATGTTTATTTTATTCATATGGCACTTTCTATAAAAAATCTTGAGGCGAAAGATTTATCTATTATTCTACCTCCACCCCCCAGATGGTTTTTCTTATACTTAGGAACTGAGAAATTGATGTTATAAATTCTGTCATGTAGTGTTAGTGTCCCCAAGACTACTATACTACATTTTCACCCCTTTTGAACATCTTTATCTAGCTGCACTATTGTCTGTTTAAATTTAATTTATCCCAAATGGACCATCCTCAACTCCTTTTCTTCTCAAACTGGCCTCCCCTCCTGGATCCCCATCACTATTAATGCTCTGTTATCTCACTGGTCTCCAGTCTTGAGACCTCTGTGAGTATCAGCGCATAGTTATTGGGCATACAATGTGTGCTATCACTGGGTGTTCTTGTCAGTTCAGGCTGCTATAACAGAATACTATGGACTGGGTGACTAAAACAACAGAAATTTATTTCTCACAATTCTTGAGGCTGGGACATCTAAAATCAAGGTACCAGCAGATTCAGTGCTGGTGAGGGCCTGCTTCCTGGTTTGCAGAAGGCTGTGTTTTTGTTCTATCTTCATATGGAGAGACAGAGAGAGAGAACATGCGAGCACAAGTGCTTTTACGTCTCTTCTTTTGAGGTCACTAATCCCATTCATGAGAGCTCCATCCTCATGACTGAATCACTTCCTAATACCATCACATTGGGGGTTAGGATTTCAACAGTATGAATTTGGAGGGAACATAAACATTTAGTTCATAGCACTGGGTTAAAATTTTTGGAAGATACAGAAATGTGTAAATTCATTGATTTTATAATTTTGATGATAAAATCAATCAGGCATGTCTAATGGACATGGAGCGGAACAAATAGCTCCATAATCACTGGCAGTGCCGGTGTGGATGGAGAGGATACTGTGGTGTACTACCCAGATCCCCCACTCATTCCCCCAAGTACCTGGAGTGCTGATGGTTCACACCGAGTTCCTCTCTGATCCTCACCATCTGCCTGCACACTCACCCCAATAACTGGACAGTTGGGTATGGCACCTTTGGCTCAATTTAAAATAGCTCTGCTGCACCATTTGAGCTCCTGAGTCTCCGTGGCATTGGCATCACAGCTCAACCTCTCCCTCTGCCCAATCCTGTTTCCCTGGCTCCTCTATGGGTGTTATCCCTAGGACACTCCCCAATAAAACCACCACACGCAAATCTCAGAAAGTCTTTCCCCCAGGGAATCCAGCCTAAGGAAATGGTCATATTTCTTTTTTTCCCCTCCATATTATGTTAAGGCTCATTCAAATAGTTAACATTTAAGAAGATTAAAACTGTCTTAGCCTCTCCTAGCTGATTGCAGGGTGTGCGTTTGAGCTCTCTTGGTCCCACTCCCCTTTCTCTTGGATTGTTTGAGAACTCAGAGGACTTTCTGAGCCTAAATAAGAGTTCTGCTATCAAATGTGGCGCCCACTCCAAGTTGCTGTTGCTGCTATCACTCTTTCTGCTGGACTCCGGGCGTCCACCTCTCAGTGTGGCTCAGTCTGCTGCCAGGAAATTTGCAGTGAAGCACGCGCAGTCCTGAACGGGGCGAGCGTGGCCTGTGGGTGGCTCCACTCCTTGACCAGGGTGCCCATCCCCGGTCCCCTGGGTCCCCCTCCTTGTGGCAGTTCTTTTCAGTCACACTCAAAGACACTCCTTTCCGAAGCCTATTGATCCAGAGACTCTGAAGCTGCTGCATTGTACCCCAATCTAACTCCACCTAACCCCAGCCCATTCAAAATAGACTTTTTGGGGGGCTTGTATTAAATTTATAAATTTACTGTATGTTATATATGCTATAAATTTATTTAATGTTATGTATTATTTTATAAAGAAAAATAATGTATTTATAATGTATATGTAAATAAATGTATTTATAATGACGTATCCAAGAACATAGAATGAACGTCTGTCTGTTCAAATCTACTTCCGGGTCTTTTAGGAGTCTTAATTTTTCTCATGTAGGTTTTGCATATATTTTGCTAAGTTTATGCCTAAATATTTTATTTTGCTATATTTTGCCATGTGTATTGAGTTTTCCATTTTACCTTCTAGCTGCTACTTGTTTGTATATATTGATTTTTTCCTTTTTGGCCCTTTTAAAGCTCGTATGTGCTCTCATATCTGTCTAATCTTTGCTGCACTTGTTCAGATTCTACTAGTCCCTCAAGACACATATCTGGTAATACAGCCTCCGTGAAATATTTTTCCTATTTGACCAAAATATTTCCTTGTTTCTAACCTGCATTAAGTATGTTTGTACTTTTTAAAAACACTTACCATATTCTACCTTGCATTGTAATTATCTATATGTTTGTCTTAATTTCTCTTAGTTTTCATCTTTTTAGAGACAGCGACTTACCTCTTATTTATGCTTCCTTTTCTCTGTCATGTTAAGTCCTTTCCTTCCATGTAGTAGAGTTAAACAATATTATTTATGAAATTGAATTAATTCACAAGGGGAAATTATGATAAAACCAGAAATATAGTTTCCTGAGTGGGTGCTATATTTATTTATTCATTCAACAAAAGTTTATTGAGCACCTACTTTGGGTCAGGCATTGTTCTCTTAGATCACAAAATCTGAAACCTTTTTTTTGAATTTTTTTTCCTTGAAAACCAAAATTAATGAGCTTGAGTTTGGTCATGGATGAAAGAATATAAAATATTTCTTAAAAAAAGACTATTTAATAGAGGATATGTTGCATCAAAAACATTAAATTTGAAACTTCATGGAAAAACATACCAGTAAATATAATAAAATCAAGGACAGGGGTTTATTTTGCCATTAATTTCTATTTTATATATATGGAAATTTGTTTAGTTGATTAAAAAATTAAATCTCTCAGAAGACTGAGTGGAGGAACGATTTTAAGATGTTCTATAATTCTATACTGTTCTCTACCAGCATATTATGCTTCACTCACGTCCAGTGAGATATTCTGGACATCTACCAGTTGATTTTTGATTTTTCATTTATTCATCATACTTTCCTGGATTCCATACTATCCCCTCAGTGCTATAGGTATTTATCCTGCTTTTAGTAATTCCTTGACTCCAAACCTTTTGTCTTCAGTATTATTTCCTCATTTTTCTCTTTTTGTTTACATATTTATAATGATTAATTGATTTTTGTATGCAAAGTTTTATTTTATCAGAAGATGTTGCCATTTTGTACATGCAAAGTCAAACCTTTATATCAATGATTAAGATTATTCAGAATTAGTTAACTTTATTATTTCTATAATGAATTGAAATTGAAGTTGAGCTTGAGAATCTTTACATAAAAGAGAAATATCTCTTGTAATAAAATGTCTTAATATTTGTGATCTTAAAAATTACATTTAATATATTAACGTTCTAATTTACCTCTTTCTACTCCATTAGTGGTTAATTTCTTCTCTTCCATGGTTTCATTATTTGGTACATTTTTAATTAAGACATTGCTAGAAAAGCAAATTTGTTTACTTCTTTAGCAAATGAAAATATTAAAAGGTCTTAACAAAGCAACTAATATTTTCATCTAGAATTCAGATGAATGATGGCTCCAACTACACCCAAGGAAACAGATATTACTCAGGAGAATCACCAAATTCAAGATCAGCATTTAGAGGACAGGATAGTGTTTCTCAAGATGTGGTCCATGGATCAGAGTTTCTTGACATGAGGACTAAGACACACACACACTACAGATGATTCCCCTGCACATTACAGTGTGGCAGTCATTGAGCTAAGGTTGGTCAGACCCAACTTGGTGATCGCTGATCGTTACTTTTTCAATTGCTACTTTTCAAGAATTGTTAGAAGAACCTGCCCACCTCTCCTTCACAGAAGCAGGAATCCTTAGAATACAGAGACCTTAGAGATTATCTAGTCCAATGATGTTATTTTTACAGGCAATGCCACCAAGGTTCATAGAGATTAACGACCTAGTCCAAGTTCATATGTTAGAGAAGACAGAATAAGTGGGTTCAAATGGGAGTAACTGGGCATTCCCACAGCTGATAAGAATAGTAATTAGTCCTGACTCTGCCACTAGGTGGATCCCAAGCCACTAATTTTTTCATTATTTTGTCCTACCACTTAACCTCTCCTTTCCACACTTCCTTAAATACGGAATTGAGCAACTAAGTGAATATTCTGGTGTATGCTAGTGACTAATGATGTGTGTCATTGGCTCAGGCTTTAATTATTTCTCCTTCTTGGTAATGCTAAGTGACTAAGTTACTTTCCCTCAGGGGTACTGGCGGGGTACGTTATGCATAGAGAAAAGAGTGTGGGAATTGGAGTTGGGGGACCTGAGTTTAAGTCCTGGTTAGCAATCAGCAAATGAAGTAAGCTGCTGCTGTTGCTGCTGTTGCTTTTGTTATTGTTTTTAATAACTAAATGTATGGCCTTGGGAGAGTCATATCTCTAGATTTTAATTCCTCATTATTAAAAACATTTTTGTTCCTGGCTTTGCTATAAATATATATAAAAAAATTAATGAAATGCTTTGAAAAGTTAAAAGCACTATAGAAGTTATAATGTTATTGTCATTTTAATTATTAAAAGTAATAAGTATTCTACTGTAACTTTTTAAGAATAAAACATTGATGTTATGATTTTTTTCTAAAATGGATTTGTGGTGTCTTCAAAGGGCATAATAAAATAAAAATAGAGAAATATCAGGACCAAATAAAAAAGGAGAATATAAAGGTTGGCAGAGTGTAGCTTTGTTCATAGAATAGTAAAGGTGGACGTATAGACATTACTTCCATTATACTCTTTGAATGTTCCTTCAAACAGCTGCCACCTGAGGAGAGACATCTGTTCTGTAGTGCTTCTTAAAATTGTTTCTTAGATGCTTAAATGAGGGACACTTGATTGCAACTGAGGTGAACTGTACTGTGTACCCAGGGTGAGGGGTCTCATGGCTTTGGTTTGTCTTCCATTTTCTTTTGAGTCTCTAGTTGGAAGGAGGGTGCTGGATGATATTTTAATGAACCTATATCCAAAATCACATTTTCAAAATTCTTCAAGGGATAAGGAAAATACATGAGATATATCTGTCAAAAAATCTGCTAGGGGATGCACAGTGAGGAGCATATAAAAGTAACCTGGTGAATATTTACACAAATTAGAGGTTAGTAAAAGGTAACTGGGGCTGGGGGTGGCTCACACTGAGATCATTTCCTCAAACAGGACATTCTTTCACTGCAGTGACAGCTGATTAAAAATGGATGGAACAATAATATGTTGTCTTTAGCACAAGATAATTAGGCCAAATCTCCAGGATATATACACATAGCTCATCGATGTTCAGCCTTTACTCTCCTAGCTGAAAGAAATGAAAACAGACATTGTGAGGTTTAGACGGAGCAAAGATAATCAATTGAGATTGAAATGAGGTAGGGTTGATGGGAAGAGCTATTTTGAAAATGAAGTGAGTTGATTGATTACAAGGTGAAGAGATAGAGGGGGAGGGAAGGAAAAATGAGAGGAAAGGCCCAGGACATAGGGTGGATTAAATGAAGAAAGTGGCTCAATGATTTTATTGGGGGTGGGGACAGACATATGGGACCTTTCACTCTACTTCCCTCCTGGGTTGGACAGTCTGTTGTTAAATACTTGGAGGGTGGGCTTTTGGGTTATGTATTTCTGTTATGTAAGTGGAAAATCTCCCACAAGCCTTAGCACGGTGTCAGTGATTATCTCAGTAATTAATGAGATCAAATGATGGATTTGGATGCTGTCGGCAAACTTAATGTTAACAGAAGAAAAGGAAAAAGATATATTTTGGAAAAAGGTGGGAAGAAAAGGAAAGCATGGGAACAGGAGGAGAAAGAGTACATCAGCTGATGTGGCTTTGTGTTACAGGGCAGCGGTACCGTGATTCAGTAGGTCTGCAACAGCCTGAGAATTTGCACTTCTTTGATTTATGTATGTATTTATTTATTGATCCTCAAGTCTCTGACACGCATTTCTAACAAGTTCCCAGAGGATGTTGATGCAGCTGGTTTGGGGACTACACCTTGAGAGCCACTGCTATCGGGGTTTAATATTACCCTGTTTATGGGAAGAGACTAGGAAAGACAGTTACCACTTTCTGGTATAGACTTCATTTTTTTTCAGTTTATTGACCAAATTGAAAGTGATTTTTAAGACACTATTAAAGGCTTTAAACTGCAAATTGAGAGCCTTGAAGACAAACAGGAAGGATTAGCCATCAGTGCATGTGTACATTGAGAGCCTGAGAAATCATTAGAATTAATAAGGGGGCTGCTCTAGTCCAGGGCTGTGCATGGTAATAAGAGAGATTATGGGTTGGCAAGTGACTTCTAACATGGTGCCTACTAGAATGGTATGTGCGGGGAATAAAAAATATCGACTTGGATGCCATAATGACTTTTCACATTCTTCTGTAGAAAGTTTCAGAGTCTCCTGTAAAAATTGTAAGCACCATTTTCTCCCCATTCTGGTATAGCAATAAGCTTAGTTATGAATTCTTTCATCTACAAGAAATAGAAATTTCTATTTCTATACAAGAAATAGAAATCCTGACCAACCCTAGAGTAATAAAAAAGACATTTATTTTCATTTTGTAACAAGAAGTCTGTAAATAGGTGGCTGCTGGGGTTGGTTCAGTGGCTCAGTGAAGTCAGAATTGCTTTCTTTATAATTCTCTTGTCCTTTTCCTGTGGTAACACCCACGTTGTTTATGGCCTAGCACACGGGCTGTGTTGGAGAACATTTCATACGTGCTAGAGAGAAGACTGTATGTGTTTTTTTGGGTGGGTGTTCTGCAAACGTCTGTTAGTTTCACTTTTCCTTGGTTGGCAGGTAGGTGGAGAACAATCCTGGTCTTGGCTGCACATGCCTCCTACACAGCTTCCATCATATTGATCTGGGCCTAGGGTTTGTGAGGGTATGAGAGCAAATTCGTGCCTCAAACGCCTCAGGCTGTTGATGTTCTCACTAAGATTTTGCAGATTTTCTTCACTAGATATTTTCCGTTTGCTGTATGCCCTTAGGACTGATTCTAGAGATTAAACTTTTTTTAAAATAGTATAATTTTCAGCAGTTGAATGGTTGTGTCATTGACAAGAGGGTCCATACTCCTCACATCAACACTCTGGAAGTTGGTCTCCCTTCTGTATATTTTTAATCCTAAGAGTATCTTTCTATTCTTTTACATTGATTAAATAAATTAAAGCTACCTATGTAAAATCATAGATTATGGGTTAATTATCTCAAAGTTGGCAAGAAAAATCAACTTCCCAAGACACATACTGTTTAAACAAAGAGTTAATAAGTTCTAACAAATACAGTTTCTGATAAACATTTATAGTCTAAAGGTTATAAGCCAATGACCCCTGTAGTTTTTTTTAAAAAATTCAATTTTTTCCTTTTAGTGAACAGATTTAGGAAAAAAAATCAGTTTTACAGTTACAACGCAGTGAATAAGCATAACTTCCACTAAAATTTTGTGGCAACTAATATGCAAATACCACTCACATTCCCCTTATTTTTCATTTCAACAAAGATAATTTATAACTCACTGCTTTGCATTCTCAAAAGCAGTTATTTCAATAGCTCTTTACTTAAAATTTCTATTAGTTGCTATTGAAACATATGGCCTATGATTTTAATTAAGGCTGAATAAAAAATTTAGAGTTCAATAATTTATTTTTGAGCTGGTTTTGGAGCAGGTAAATGACACAAATGAAAGTAATATATTTGAATATAATTCTTGGGGCAATTTCATATTCAAAGATCAGTTTCATTAAATATAATGACACAATGAATCTTTTACACACCCTGCTGCATGAGATTTTCCAAAGAGATTTCAGTTGCAGCCAGTAGATTTGTTGCAGCCGATACCCAAACGGTGCTTGGATCACCTGTGACGTGGCAATAACTAGTCCTATCTGGCAATTGTAATGTTGTTATTTAATATGTCACAACGCTCTGAGCTGATGTAGGCTAGATTGATGACCATGACCAGGGGGAGAGAGGAATGTGCTCAACTTTTATTGTTTGGAAACAGCTTCAGGGTTGTTGCCTGGTAACATACTGCAGAAGGCCGGTTTCTGTCCTTTACTACACGTGTGCTCCACAAGTTAGTATCTACCCTCTAACTGCTCCTGCTCCCATGAGATTTGTCCCATTCAGTTGGGAGAGCTAGACTGTAGAATTTATGAGCAACTTATCGATCACTGCAAAAGAGGAGGCGGGATGAGACTAAAGTTTACAAATTGATAGCACAGCTATGCCACACTCCTTCGCCCTCACAAATGGGGTTTCTGATGAAATAAATTGGGGTTTTGAAGCAATATGGTAATCCTGGCATTCAGATCTGGCCATTGTACTTCATCCTTGATGGTATTTCATATTAAATAATAAAACCATTGGCTCCTGTACATAAAGGAAGGGTAGAAACATTACATCATGGCCACTTCTTTTCAGTCTTCATTCTTTTGCAGCTTTCATGTCTATGCAGTATGTTCAGGGTTGTAAAAGAAGCTGACTTCTCTGCATTTATTAATAGTGTCATTTGCCTAAGTATCTGGTAACTGTTAATAGAAGAGGGTATTGAAGTCTAGTCACTTTTCCCGAAAAAAGTGCCATCACTCTCTGCCCCCTTGGCAACCCCAATTCACATTTCTGTGGCTACTACCTTTGCTGGTTGTTTCATGTAATTTTCTGTTACAAACATCACTGCTATTCCTCTCTGATGTCTAGAAGGTTGTTCCATTAGGGTTTGTACATCTTTTCTTAAAGTCATTGTCTTAGTCTGCTCAGGCTGCTATAAACAAGATGCCATAGACTGGGCAGATTAAACAAACAGATGTTTATTTCTCACAGTTCTGGAGGCTGTGAAGTCCAATATTCAGGTGCCAGCAGATTCAGTTCTCGGTGAGATGGCTGCCTTCTTGCGTATCCTCACACGGTGGAGGGAGGAAGCTCTGGTGTCTCTTCTTTTTATAAGGGAACTGATCCCATCAAGTGGGCTCCCTCATCATGACCTCATCTGAACCCAAAGGCTAACCTCCCAATACCATCATCTTGGGGGTTAGGGCTTCAAGATATGAATTTTGGTGGGGACACAACATTCAGTCTGTAATGGTCATAAATTGATAGGCTGATACATTCAATTTTCAATTAAATATGAGAAGTCTGAGATAGCCAAGCCATGGGGTCTTAGAATTGGGGAGCCAGGCAATTTAACTTTCCTGTATCTGAGTGTACACTCTTTCCACTGGGGCACTTCTCCAAAGAGTAGGGTGGGCTAATCTTTATTTATCCCCTTGCTCCAGGGCATCATTCACTGCATCTGTCATTATTACAGTCTTCTTTGCCATGTCTACCAGGAGGCATAGCAGGTGATTGTACAAATAGAATTCCTGGGACTCTGTCTGGCTCTGCTACTCCAGATTTTTGTTAAGTTATAAACAAGAGTGAATTTATATCATAATAAAGGTTCTTCCTGCTTTGAGAATTCAGAGAATTACTTTTAACTGGGAAAATTAGGGAAAGTTTCATAGAGAGAGCATCATTTAATTTGTACTTTGAGTGGTCAGCAGTGTTTTGACATGATGAGTTGCAGCAAAAGGGATTTTAGAGAGAGGGAACAATAGTAACAAAAATCAGGAATAGAGAAAGTGTGGAGTTGGAGAGTAAAAGTGTCCTCTTTTGCTTAGCTAAAGTGGGTTGAGTTTAGAATGCTACGGGATTGGTAACTAATTGTGAGGCATAATTGGAGGATTTGAACAAGAGACTGTAATGAATACTGGGGGCTTTCCAACACTGTACAGCTTTTGTCTCTCAGGCCATTGCCTTCTCACTATTTTTCTTTTAGAGCTTTGATTTCTCTTTAAACTTCAAGTTCCTTTCTGATTCCTAACTGCCTGTGTTGTTTGGGGCAACTGTGGAGGAGCAAAAAATTTTGTCTGTTTTAAGCTTTATTTAAATGGAATCATAGTTCTCATCCTCTTCTGTGATTTGAATCTTTTACTCAACACTATATTTTCGAGATTCCCTTATTGTCTGGTTGTTGCTGTGTTTGTTTCACTGTTTCGTTTGTTTTTATTGCTTTATAATTTTCCTTTGTAGGAATATACCACAATTTATCCTTTCTACTGTTGCCACTTTAGGGTTTTGAAAAATGCTGAAAAACACATTCATGAACAGGTCTTTCCTCTAATACACATGTGCAAGAAGTTTCTATAAGATCTATTTCCAGGAGAGTAATTGTTAGATAAAGGGGTGCACATGCCAAATTCGTTTTTTTAAGCAGTTTCAAGCAAATGAGAGTTCCTGTTGCTTCATGTCCTATTGTTCCATTTTTAAATTTCTGCCAAACCAGTGAGTATGAAATTATATCTTGCTATGGCTTTATCTTGTATTTCCTTTGATAACCAATGAGCTTGAGCACCTTTTCTTTTTTGTAGGGAGTAGCCAGTGAGAAAGATGGTGATGGTTTTTTTTTTTTACCATTATGGTGGTAGAATTTTCTATTTTTCATTGTAGTTCTGTCAAGTGTTGCTTTATATGTTTTTGAGATCATTTTATTAGACACATAAGATTGTTGTAAATCCTGGTGATTTAAAATTTTGTCACTATCTTTATCTCTTATAAGTTTTTCTCTATTTATTGTGCTTGATATTGGCTTATCAGCAACCTTTTTTGTTAGTGTTTATCTTTTACCACTCTTAACTTTGAAATTTTCTGTATCCTTATATTTTAGATTATATATGTGTATATAAATACATATATTTATATGTATGTGTGTATATACACACAACATATATTTCTTTTGTACCAATTTTTGTCTTTTAACTGCCACATTTAATCTATTGACATGTAATATAATAATTGATATATTCAGACTTAAATCTACCATCTTATTTTATACTATTATGCATCTTGTTCTATGTTTTTATATATATTTGCAAATTTTAGTGTATTGTGAATATTTAAATAATATATTTATTTATATATTTATATATTTTTTCTCTAAATATGTTTCTTGGCTATGTGTTCTCTTCTTCCCTTTTTTGGATTGATTTTTTTCTGTTATCAACTCACTTTCCCTCTACACTAGCTTAGAATTTATACAATTTTTTAAATCATTTTCTGTGCAAATTATAACATGAATCCCTAACTTATAAAATCCTATTGTTAAACAAAAGCTTTACCCTCCTTCAGGAAATACAAGGTCCATAAAACACTGTTACTCAATTTATCCGCCTCTCAATTGTATGCTATTTTTTGTATATTTAATTTCTATACTAAGAAAAATCCTAGAAGGTTTCTTTCTGAAATATACATCTTTAGAATTTCTTTTAGTGTAGTGTGATGGTAAATTTTATATGTCAACTTGATTGGGCTAAAGGATGCTCAAATAGCTGGTAAAACATTATTTCTGGGTGTGTCTCTGAGGGTGTTCCTGGAAGAAATTAGCATTTGAATCAGTAGACTGAGTAAAGATCTGCCCTCACCAGTATAGGTGGGCTCTACTAAGGGCTCAAATAGAACAACAGAAAGGCAGAGAGAAAGGGCAAATTAGCTAGCTCAGGATGAGCTGGGACATCATCTCCTGCTCTTGAACACTGGAGCTCCTAGTTCTCAGGCCTTCAAGACTTGGGGACTTACAGCAGCATCCTCCCCCAGTTCTCAGGCCTTTGGACTTGGACTGAACTATAACCCTGGATTTCCTGGTTCTCCAGCTTACAGACAGCAGATCATGAGACTTCTCATCCTCCATCATTGCATGAGCCAGTATCTATAATAAATCCTCTCTCTCTCTCTCTCTCTCTCTCCAATCTCTCCATATCTATATATAACCCATTGGTTCTGTTTCTCTGGAGAATGCTGATTAACACATGCAGGTTTGCAGTGGCAAATTCTTTCCATTTTTAGTCTCAAAATGTATGTGGTTTACTTTTACTATTGAAGGGTTTGTCACTGGTTATAAAATTCTAGATTGGTAGTTTTTTGTTTGTTTTGTTTTTTAGCACATTGAACATACCTTGTTTCTAGCTTTCATTGCTACTGTGAAAAAGTCAAGATGATCTATCTTATTTCCTTGACTGATTTTAAGATCACTTGACGTATGGTGTCCTGTGGTTTCCCCAAATGAATGATGTGTCTAATTGTGTAGATTATATCTATATCTAAAGCTATATATATTTTCCTTTATCATGCTTGATATTTATTGAACTTCCTGGATCTAATGTTTGGAGACTTTCAAAAATTCTAGAACATTCTTGCCCATTATCTGTTTCAATATTATTATTCTAAATTCTCCCAATTATTTTATTTTATTTTTCCAGAACTTCTCTTAGATGCATGCTAGATCTTCTCAATCTCTTCTCTATTTTCTTAATCTCTTTTTAAAAAAATGTTCATTTCTTTGTCTTTCATGTCATGTTCTGAATAATTTTTTGGGTTTATCCTTTATTTCATTATTTTTCTCTCTAGCTGTGTCTAGTATGCTGTTTAATGTATCTATTGAGTTTTAATATTAATATATTTTCATTTTTAGAAATTCTACTAAGTTATTTTCATATATGTTTTGCTATTCTTTATAATTTCCTTGTTCATATTTTCAACCACTCCTTTTATTTCTATATACATATTGCAATAGTTATTTAATATTCTGTGAGGAATATTAGCATTTTGATCATTTCAAAATCTCAAATTCTTTGCAGGTCTGAGCCTTACGTTTGTTGTTTTTTTATTGTTCTCAACTACAGTGTTGTTTCTTTGTGTGTGTTGTGATTTTTGACTTAATTTGACAATATTCCTTTTAATTTTGTCTATGGGAATATTTTTGAGGTCTCCAGAGATAATTTGTGTTTGCCTATGCCAGTTCCCTTAGGTTGCTACCAGTGCAGAATCACTTTGAATTCTCAATTAAGGTTTTATGGATTACACAGATTGCATGGTTTTGGCTTGGAAACTTGTATGAGGAGGACAGGATTGTGGTTACAAATCCTCAGGGGAACTTTTTCCTCCCCCATTTTTTAGTGCCAAAGTTGAGGCTATTGTATTCTTATGCCTGGGTGTTTTTTTCTTTTTTATCTTTATACTGGGGGTGAAACCCATTGGGATTTCAGTTTTATAAAGAAGAATTTCTTATAAGATTCCTTATTTAGCACTTGCTCTAGGCTTTGCCTCTATCCCTTGAAACTTACGCAGACATCAAAGCAGAAGTAGGTCTCTAGAGTTTGGCAGAAACGCTCTTGCAAAGCCAGCTTAGGTACTTACTGACATTTCTGCTTTCTTACTTTCACTTCATTTTTGTCTTCTTCATATTCCTTTTTTTTTGTTGTTTATTTATTTTTTGAAAGAAAAGAAAGCACATAGTTTCTATCTGAAAACTGGCCCCATATACTTTTTAGATGACACTAAACCAAACAAAACCCTGAAGATATGTTGGACTTAATTTTGAGTTCCTAAATAATTTGGATTAACAAGATATTTTCTTTTCATGAAACACTGAAATTCAAATTTTTGATTCTTCCTCCCCATTCACTTAGAGAGAAAATCACTATGAAAAGCAATTTGATATATTTTTTTGTCTTCCTGATGCATGGTTTTAAAAATTTCTTATAAATAATCCTTGAAGATTGTCATTATCATGCATAAAATTATCTGAGAAAATTTTTAATAAGTATGAGAGGAATCAGGGATGATTTAAATATGCTATTAAAAACACTTCAGTGGAATTAGACCTAATATGTCCTTCCAACACCTAATTTTGGAAGGTAATTATAGATCAAATATTCAGTAAGATTGGGAGTTGATTTTCTTGCCCTAGGAATACAAGATTTTCATCCAAGTGACATTTACATTAATATACCCTGGAAATGGCATCTACATTAAATCTTACTGTGCCATTCATCCATACAGTTGGGAGAGGCAGAAAGTAAGTGGAAAATTTCAGATGTACTCTGAAATAATCAAGTGATCTTGAGGAAAAGTGGAGTTATTTAGGAGGTGTAGTGTCTCTTACCATCACCCATTGTCATCCAATATTTTGTTTGAGAACCTATTTTTAAATCTGCTTCTACCTATTAACTTTTCCTTTAAAATTTTTTCTTTGCCTTTGAGCAAGGACAGACTTTCGTTGTGCTTTATGAATCATTCAAATGATATGTTTGAGATGATATTTTCATTGACACTTGAAAAAAGCAGTTCACTGTATGTTTCCATCAGAGTAGGTGGCAATTATGAAAATAATCTTCAAATTCCCACCTTCACATTAGTGACAACAGTAACTCAGGATTACACTGGTAGGAAGGCAGTACTTGCTATATTAATGCCATTAATTTCTTAGAGATGAGTGACAGCAAGATACAGCCCTGCTGGCAACAATGCCAAGCAAATGCAACATCCTTGTCTTTAGGAATAGGTGGAATGAAGCGAGATTCTGGTCTTGGAGCCATCTCTGTAGTCCCAGCACTACAGGCTGGTTGGCACGCAGCTAGAAGTATGCATTGGTTTAATAAATTTTGAGAACAGAGATACTTTTCAATTTTAAAATAAAGCCACTGTCATAAAAAATGTTACATATTTAATTCAAAATGCTCAGCTTCCTACGTATGAATATTAAAAAGATGCAGAATTTATTAAACATGTTTTAGCTCAATGTTGTGGTTTCACTCTGTATTTCATGAAACAATCATGACCTATATGGATCTCAGTTTATTTTTTCAGCCATGCCATAGTTAATGACCGTAGACTCTGATAAAGACCGCCTTAGCATTGCCCTCAGCTTAAGTTTTAGGCTTCTTTCTGTTTCTAAGCCTCTGACCTCCGTTTTTTTTTTTTTTTTTTTCGACCATTCTCTTTAGAAAACTTGGAATTGTAAATTCTTCCTCTGCCTCTTTAGGATGTGATTTTTAAAGAAAGCTTCTTGTCAGTTTTACACCTCAGGCAGGTGGATATTTCAAATAATATAAGATATAGGCATCCCTAGTCCTGTAATTGGCCCCATGAACAAATTTCAATGACCCTATATGTTTTTTTGCAATCCTCTCCCTTAACTAACTACTTCACTTTTTGAGTTGTTTCCCAGAAATGGTGGATTTTCTGTAAGACAAAGGAGCTGAGACTCTGAAGGCCCCGGGGCAGACTTCCTGATGCCAGGACTCACCATCCCCCACAACCTGCCCCCAATGCATGTAGCTCCTTGTTAGTCACCATGACCTGCCCCAAGGCCCGGGGCCCCTCCTTTAAAAGCCCATGATCTCTGTTAGCAGGAGAGACGTACTTGAGGCAGCTTCCCTATTCTCCTGACAAGATGTCTGTCATATTAAAAAATTCCTTTCTTCCTTGGCAATCCTCATTGTCTTAGCAATTGGATCTTTGTGTGACAAGCAACTTCACCTAGGCCAAAACACCCTTGTGGTTTCAACAATGATTATGGGGGATCATCTGGGATGGTGTTGCTCATGGTTTAGTGGCTATAGAGCAGGGACAGACCAAAAACTTTCCTTAGCAGCTGCTGTAAGAACCGGTTACCCTCAGTCCCAGGAACAGATAGGCAGAGTCACCAAGGCTGCAACAGACAAAGGAGTTTATTTTCTAGCCTAGGCTAGGGTCCAAGGCTCAGAGCACCAGCGCAGTGGTCTCTCCACGAGCCCGGACCCCGCCCTGGGGTGGAAACAAAGCTTTTATACTTATCGATAGGTTACATGTATCGGGCACACCCCCCCCACCCCCCTTTTAGTTCATTTGTTCCCTCAAAAGTGGCCGATAGCTTTGGCTCCTGATTGGCCAGTTTCCAAGCCGGGGCTTTGGCTCCTAATTGGCCAGTTTCCAAGCCAGGGCCCTCAGTTGTTACCAGCGGCATTCCGGGGAGGGGGAGGGCCTGCGTTGGGGAAACCAAAACTTAGGCCTTTTCTAAGAGGTCCAGTCTGTCATGGAGTTACTCCTGTTTTCCTTCCTGCTCTACACTGCCTGGCCACGTTTGCCAAAGGGCAGCTTTAGACTCTCCCACTTACTCTGCTGTTACCATTACTGGCCTTCATCGCATTGTGATTGCCTCCTGTTTGCCTCCGAAAGGAACTCTGGATTTTGACATTTATGTCCAGATGGGTGAGTGCTATTTGAAGGTACCACACTGTGGGGAACACCCTTCTCAGCCTGGGGAACTCTGAGGAAATTCCTGGTTGTATCTCTATTAATTTGTAAAATCTTTGAAGATGGGTTTGTGTCTAGTATATCTTGGTGTCTTCCCAATTACCTAGTATCAATCTTACACATAGCAGAAAATATGTTAAAGATATGTGTTAGGTAAGCAAACTAAAGACACATTAGCAAGTGCAAAGTAATGTTCTGAGCCCTTGCCCCATCCCAGGCAAAGCTGCCTGGTAAGCAAAGCCTCCAAGTGCATGCCCCGGAGGCCTCTCTTCAATTATTTGTGCATCAGAACTGCTGATTCTTGTTCTTGCTTACCAGAGTTAAAGACATAATCAATCGAATCACCTTCCAAGTTCAGGAAAACATGAATACAGTTAAAGTACAGCAGAAAATGCCTCTGTGGAAAAGGCACCCACCCTATGTTATAAAGGGACCCCACCCTATGTGATAAAGGCACCCAGCCTATGTTATTCTATCTCGTCTTGAGTCAAGTCAAACTCTGACTCAAATAGGATATTACAGTTATAATTTGTATGAGGTAGCAAATCTGAAATTTTCAACTCCTTCAATTCATGAACATTAAAGTAAATGAGGATGTTTATTTCGATTGGTTTGGTTCTCTGGGTGTGGTTTCTGGCAAAGCTATTTTTTTTTTTCTTGAATAAAAAGAGGTCGCACATGCTGTTAGTCTTTTCTCCTTTCTCTTCTTTCTTGTCTGCAACTTGATATAATATTCTAATTCCTAGAAGTGTAGCACATTTTGGAAGCATAAAGGAAAAAGATACATGCTAAGGGTGGTAGAGTGAAAAGATCCTGGGTTCCTAGTGCCAGCTTGGTATAGTTGTATTAGTGCTAGACTTCCCATCTTCGTTTTTTTGTTTTTTGTTTTCTTTTTTGATGGAAAAAATAACCTCAATTTTTTAATGCTAGTGTACTTGAATTTCTGTTATATGTAGACAAATGCAGACAAGACAAATGTACTGGACATGTCTAGAACACTTGTGGATGATTCAACCACCTGTGGCAGACCTGACCCCTAAGTATTTTGTGTCATCTTCTGCCTTTTGAACTCCTCCTCTGCCTGTTGAATTCAGTGACCTGAATTTCGAGATGACCATTCCAATTTATAATTTAATGGGAGGTTTGTGCGTCTCTTACTGGAAACCTTTCTCCCTTGGGAACCAAGATCTATAAACCATCTGGACCCAAGGTTGCAAGGTTGCAATGGTGGAATGTTATGTGTAATAGTGAAAAGGACTACTTCTACTTCCATCTATTGATTTCAGGTCTGTGTTTAATGGCAATGGAAGAAATATCACCCTGTATTTGTCTCTGGTTCAAAACATGTGGCATCTTGGAGAATAGCCCAACCCCGGCAAATCTTCTGTAAACATCTGCTAGGCCAGGTGTTTCTCAGGCTACCTGGTAAGATGAGGGAATAACATGAGTGCAAGCCCATTGCCAAACTCCTCTCCCCTCTTTTGGTCTAAAATGACAGTAGAAACCAAAGAGGTTTTGGTAGTTCAAGGTTTTTCATTTTTACCTGAATGTCCCTACCCCAAATCTCACAGTCCTACTCTTCCGAATAATGTCCTAACCTTACCACAAAAGACTTGTGTGTGCTTGCATTGAACAACCCAGTGGGGGTACCCGAGAGGAGTTGGAGTCAAGGAGGAGATGGCACAGGAAAGAAATACCCTGGTGTCTCCCTTTCTTCTATTCTTTAGATCGAGTTTTCCTGGGGCAAAAATTTGTGTGCAAGAAATGATTACGGAAGTGCTTCTGGGGGATGCTCCTAGGGGAGTGGGAGAGGCTGGGTGAGAAGGGGTCAAAAGCTAGGCCTGTCAGAGGGTGACTGTAGCTGGAGCATGCAGGGATCATGCAGAGTGTAAGCTCTGACTCAATTCTCCACCTTGCAAAGGAGCTGCATTTTCTCACTCCCACTCACCCCCAGTCATTGGTTAACGGGGACTGCACCCCTCCCAGACAGAAATTCCCAGGCATTTCTAGCTCTTTGCTAGACAAAGCGGGCTCCCGTACGTGAAAAGACTTTTCTGGAAAATAACTGCAGGTATTTCCTTGAAATGAAATCACATAAAAGTGAGTGGAGTACACACAAAAACCATGAAAAAGGGATCCCAGGTGATCTGAGTGCAGTAATGACTGAGCCTATAACTGTGCTCTGTTTTCTTTTTTTTTTTTTAATTTCAAAGTATTACAGGGGTACAAATGCTTTGGTTATATAAATTGCCTTTGCATTGCCCAAGCCCAAGCTACAAGCCTGCCTGTCCCCCAGACAGTGCACACTGCATCTGTTAGGTGTGAATTTACCTATCCCTTCCTCCACCCTCCCACCTGCCTGACACCCTATAAATGTTACTTCCCATATGTGCATATAAGTGTTGATCAGTTAGTACCAATTTGATGGTGAGCACATGTGGTGCTTATTTTTCCATTCTTGGGATACTTCACTTAGAAGAATGGGCTCCAGCTCTATCCAAGACAATACAATAGTTCACCATTGTTTTATATGGCTGAGTAATACTCCATGGTATACATATATCACATTTTATTAATCCTCTCATGTATCGATGGGCACTTGGGTTGTTCCCACATCTTTGCAATTGTGAATTGTGCTGCTATAAACATTTGAATACAGATGTCTTTTTTATAGAATGTCTTTTGTTCTTTTGGGTAGATGCCCAGTAATGGGATTGCTGGATCAAATGGTAGTTCTACTTTTAGCTCTTCTGAGATATCTCCATATTACTTTTCACAGAGGTTGTACTAGTTTGCAGTCCCACCAGCAGTGTATGAGTGTTCCTATCCCGTTGCATCCATGGCAACATTTCTTGCTTTGGGACTTTTTGATAAAAGCCATTCTCACTGGGGTTAAGTGATACTCACTGTGGTTTTGATTTGCATTTCCCTGATGATTAGAGATGTTGAACATTTTTCTGCTGGTGCCTATCATTGTTTAAAATTACTGGATGCCACAGGCAAGGAAATACAGTTCCCTGTGAGATGGAATAGAGCAGAGAATGATGGAGAGTGATCTGAGAACAGTCAGTTGATCCCACAGCATATCATAAAATTTCCCTCCTGACATTACATATTTTTCTATAGCCATTCTAAGGATTGCATAATAGGTCAAGGTACATATGTACATATTCATTTCTGTAGTCTCCTTTTTGGTTGGAAATTAGCTCTTCCCTGGATAAATATTATGGAAAAACCTTGCAACCAGAGTTTAGTTTATCTCCTTAATTTTTTCCTTAGGAAAAATAGTGTCAGCACTTTAATAGGGCTTCTGTGAAGAGGAGGATAGGTACAGCATTAGTCAAATGCTATAGGAACATGTAAAATTCCTGGTATGAATATGTATCAGCAGACAACATTTTACACAAGGTTTGGGTTCCAAAATCAGTTGTTTATAATTTAGTGTTTGAAAATCAGAACATATGTTTGTACTAAAATAATGTTATAACTGGTGTTTTGATTTTCAATATTTCTCATGGACCTATTTTAACCCAAATATAACTGAAGTGCTGAGTTATAGTATAAATAGCACTATCCTCTCCCCTTCTTTCTCTCTCTGTTTTTTTCTCTCACCTCAGTTAGTGTCTTCATGAAAGTCCATTGCCAAGCTGTGGAAGCAAAAACCCCTTACAGGTCATTTAGATTTGAATAGAAATTTAGATTTATCATGGGCCAGAAGAATTAGCAATTAAATCTCTGTAATTGTGAGATAATTTATACTCTGGGAAAGAATTTTCAGACACTATGTGTAGAAAAATTTTTTAAAAGAGAAGGTAACTTTTTATCCTTAATTCGTGTCCTATTAGCCCTGAATACTTTATTCTTGTTGCCTTCTGAGGTTAGTATTTGTATCTTCCAGGAACAGTAAAGCAGTGGTTCCCATTTTGAAAGCATTTGCTAGAAAATTTGACATTTAGAAGACTCTAGGCAGATGCAGCATGGAAGATTTTATAATCTTGGGTACATTCTTGTGCTTTGGTTTGTTTGTTATATATAACCTTCTGTCCTGCTTTAAATGCTGTCTAGTTCTGTTGAAATATAACTATAATTAGCCTACATAGATATAATCAGATAATCACTACTGGCTTACTATCAAGTCTGGCTTCAGATATGTGTAGCTTTAATTTGTTTTTCAGAAATAGTTTATTGACTCAGTTAAATAAAAATTTTAAGTAAACTTTATATTTTATAACAGATTTAAATTTATAGGAAAATTACAGAGACAGTACAAAGAGTTTCAATATATCCTACTTCCTGTTTCCCCTATTATTAACATCTTACAGAATGGTACATCTGTCTCAGTTAACGAACCGATATTGATCCATTTTTATTTAACTAAAGTCCATACTTTATTTCAGGTTTTCTTAGTTTTTACCTAATTTTTTCTTTCTGTTCCAGGATCCCATCTGGGATATCACATGACATTTAGTCATCATGCCTCATTAGGCTCCTCTTGGCTGTGACACTTTCTTAGACTTTTCTTGTCTTTCATGACGTTGACAATTAGAGGTATTCTGGTCAGGTATTTTTAGATGTCCCTCAAGTGGGATTTGTTTGATTGTTTTTCTTTAAGATTAGACTGGGTTTGTGGGTTTTGGGGAGGTAGACCGCAGAGGTGAAGTGTCATTCTCATCTCATAGCAAAAGAACATGACTTATAATTGTATTAAATAAGTAAATACATAAAAGCCCTCAGTACAGTAATTATCACACAGTACACATTATTTATTAGCTATTGTTGTTGTTATCATTCTTCAAGTTGCACAATGCTATAATTACAATAGCTAAGATCCCTCCCTATGATTTATAAATTTTGAAAATTAAAAGAACATACTTACTGTGAGTGTCTAAAAAATAAATGAGAACATGACATAAGTGTTGATGTAAAGCTTGATCACTTGGCTGAGGTAGTATTTGTCAGATTTCTCCGCTGTAGTTTTTTCTCCCTTCTCATACTATGTTTTTTGGAAGCAAGTCGCTATGCACAGCTCACATTTTAGAAGTGGGGAATTAAGCTCCACTCCTTGAGGGTGGAATACCTACATAAATTATTTGGGCTTTAATTGGTTTTCATTTTAAACATATATTTCTTTAAAAGTTGTAGGTTTGGCTCTGAATATAGGTTCAAAATAAGGAAAATAATAATTTTCCATAACCATTTCAAGTTAAAGTTTTTTTATCATAGCACCAAACCTTAGGTCTCTTTCAAAGACATATACGGTATCGATATTGATTTGAAAGAAGGAAGTTTTCAACGACAGATTTATATATACCGTGAAGCTTGATCAAATTTCTTTCCATGTTAATCTGGTGGATATTCAATAATCTGATGAATTATTTAGTATCATATGCAAATTTCCAAACTAGATTAAGGAGAAAAACTTCATGCAGAAGAGGTTCTTTTTCTTTTCTCTGGCAGAGTTGTGTGTTGTATATCTTCATTACTTCCACTGAGAAGAGATTAACTTTTCACTGTTGATATATTTTGGGTTTTATTTGGAACAGAACTCTCTGGTAGGAAAGTGATTTTACTCTTCAAATTGCAGAGGTTTCGATATCTATCATAATTCCTGTCATATCCTGTGGATATTACTTTGACCACTGCAGCAAGAAATTCTGATGTAATCAGTCAGTCTTCAGGATGTTCTTTGAATCAAAACCATTAGGAGTCTCTAAATGAGCCCCGCTGGCGGCTCTTGCTGGGTTGTGCTCACAGGTGAGTTTCCATCAGTAATTAGATATTTCATTCTTGGCATTGAACAAGCGTACTTGCCATACTAGGACGCTGTAAGATTTGGAGCTTATTTGTGAAATAAAGGGGAGCAGAAAATGCAGACCTTACTGTGGCAGTGAAGACTATTGAATATTGAGCTTTTTAATTTGCTGGGGGTGTCACTTAATGTATCATCCATAGATTTAAAAAGAAGACTACTCTATCAATTTGTGTTATGCTAAAGTAAAACTTTATAAATTATTTTTATTCACTTTATATCTTTGCCCTGTTCCAAATGGAGAGTTTTTAGTATATTTTGCTTATCTTGTTTTTCAGTATACTCTCTCTTTATCTATCTATATCTTGATCCATTCATCTGTCATCTGTTTATAAAATGTTTATATAATGGTGATATATAGAATTAAAGAAAATGGGTGGGTAAATTGCAAACACTGAGAGGATGGAATAAGAGTAAGGTGGGGATATGGCTAAAATTTTTTAAGAATTCAGGGGTTTGGATCCTGGTGTTGAACAAGTCTTATATGCTTCATATTTGGGCCCAATCCTACCACTGTGCCAGTTATACAATAGACATGATTTTTTTTTTTTTTACCTTAGGGAAGATGCATGCACTTACTTGGTTTCTAGGAGGTCTGGGAGGAAAAAAATAAATGAATCAGTGCAATCTTGCTTTGTCAACTAGAAAAGTAATTCTGTGAGCATAGTTTTGATTTAATAGATTTGGGATTGGGTATAGGGGTATTCATTTTAAATATTTATGTATCAAATACTCTAAGAATTACACATTTATTAACATTATTTTATGATTTACAATTCTGGAACTAAGATTTCCCATTTTTTTGAATAACCTCAAAATTACCTTTTGAGGAGGTTCTTAATTCCCAACCAAGTTACCATTTTTTGTACACTTCACAATTTTCCCAGGAGAATCTCAGTCTCCACTCCTCTTCTCCCAGCTCTGCCAATTGTTAAAGCACATGATGTCAAGAATTATGAAGGGTCTGAGATTTTTACCTTATTTTCATGCTAACGTGTTAGCCTGCCATAGTTTTATAAGTCCTGCCAGGAAAAGCGAGACTCTCATGTCAGAGACAAAGGATTTTATTACCCATGGCACAGCAAGCATCATGAGCTTCATGGTCATATTGCTTCTCCTTGTTCACTAAGTCCCATAAAGGCAATGAGGAGCAGCCCAACTAGATGCTGTGCATGTGGTAGATTTTTGTCACCACTGAGAAATTCCAAATTTAGGAAACTCTAAATTGTATAAGAGTGCTGCTAGAAAACTTGCCCAAACATTGCTCCAGAGGGAGACATATTTATTATCCTGGTGAGGAAACAAATATGCCCTCTGCCCTAGAGAGAGAGACACTACCTCTGTCTTCTAAGGCTTTTTGCTATGTAAACATCCTTGCAAAGATAGTCTACAACAAAGGTGTCAATGGTTTTTTTCTTGGAAGACAGGTAGAAACACAGGAGAACTGTGGAGTATATTTGCCACACATGGCTCTACATAGTATATAAATTATCTATCATCTGTCTATTTATCTATTGTCTATCTAGAAAAAGAAATAGCTAGACTCTACATATTCATTTTTATTTACCTATTTAATAGTCCCATTATTTCTTCATTCGTTCAAGTATCTCAATGTTTACCATGTCCCAGGCACTGTGCCTGGTACTACGGCATGTTAGAAATACAACAGTGAGCTAGAAAGATGCAGTTCCTTACTGTGTGAAGCTTACAGTCCATGGGGGAAGGGAGACTCATCAACATAATTACACAAATGCCAACTAATTACAATGTGACAAATGCAAATAAGTTTCTAAGAAAGTGAATAATTGGAGACATCAAGGTTCTGATGGAGGAAATGGTAAAGCACCTGCTAGAACTACCAAAAGACGTGTGCCTGGAGTGAAGAGAGTGAACAGGAGAGTGGCCCGGAATAAGGCTGGGGACAGCCAGGGACCAGAGAACACAAGACCTTGTCTACTGTGAAGGAGTTGGGGTTTTATTCTCAGGGCACAAAGGAAATACTGAAAGGTTTTAAGCAAGAGAATGGTATCATCAGAATTGTGTTTGGAAAGATCACAGAGTCTCTGTGTGGACAATGACTAGAGGAGCACAGGATTAGATTTGGGGAATTTTACGTTAGGTGAAACGATGACAAGTTGGTGGAAAAATCCAGGATAGAGGAAAATGGTTGGTTCTGAGATATTTAAGATGCAGAATTAATAAACTTGTTGACTAGGTGAGAGGAAAATGGGACATATCAAGGAATGCTCCTGGATTTTGTTTGAACAGTGAGTGGGTGAGTGGAAGCCAGTGTTGAGAAAGAACACAGTGAAGACGGGGCAGGTTAAGTGTTGACAAATCACTGTCACTCAACATCTATCACAGTTATGTTTGAGAAAAATGTTATTTATTGAGCCTTGCCTCAAGGGTATGAAATCCATTTATTTCTCTCTGTTATCTAGATTCCATTCCCATATTGAGCTATGTGCCTCATAAAAACGTTGTAGTCCTCCTAAGAATCGCTTTTATTGAACTGCTCTCCAGTGTAATGCCATCATTTTATATGGGGGATGTTATCAGAAAGAACCATAGGACACTTACTGCAGCATTTTGTGTGAAGCTCAGGGCCTTCTAGATAAGAACATGTGGGAGAAATTATTCTGTGATCTTGGCACAGAATTAGTAACTTTCTGAGCAACTGGTATATTCTTAATTTATAGACATGAAACCATGGAACAGGTTGAGATTCTTTCTTTAAGTGACTGGCTGTTAGAAAGCTTGGAAGCAATTTTGTTGCCCTCTTCTAACCAGGACATAGGGGTTTCTGGTGTGCTGACCTCACTCTTACCTACCCATCCCTCATTTAATAATTAAATTCATTTAATTATTTATTTCCTCTTGTTGAACTGAATGTATTTCTGGTAAGCTGCTTTAAATCTTTTCTGGAACAAGTTGGAGTGCAAATAAATAAGTGCAAATCTAGAACTAAGCCACTGGTGAGTTTGGACAAATTCCTTTAATCTACTAGTCTTTTGTTTTTCATCTGTAAAATGAGGGGTTTGAACCAGATATGCTCTTAGTATTTTTTTCTTTCCTTCCTTTTTTTTTTTTTTTTTTTTTAGTTCTCTAGTTTCTGTTTCTAAAGAAAATTAAGAGTGTTTTCAAGCTTGAGTCATCATAGGCAATAATTCAAGTACCTAAAATTGACTAAACATCAGCTACCATCTCTTTGCTCATGGAATTATTGATTATTCAGAACCTTCCTGTTCTTTAAAATGACCAAGGAGCTGCTTTTGTCAGATATATTCTTCCCCAACATTCACTATAATAGTCTACACAGCATTGTGTTATATTAAAACTAGAAACTAGTGTTTCTCTTGCCCTCTTTTCTTGCTCTTAATGAAGTTCAGCTCACTTGCAGCAATTTCAGAAGATGTTTGCTTTTTGCTTACTGCACACAAACAAGTCTCATGATCTGGATCCATTCTAAGAGCTATCCATTGGTAAGTGGGTTTCACATGTCACTGCCCAAGCTCCTCAAAGGGGAAGATATCCCTCTGAGGGATGGTCCAGGGTTCATGGTTCCATGGCAATGAAGCTGAAGGATGGCACCCTAAGGTGACAACTGGTGTTAATTTGAATTGGCCTTCCTGAAAGTAAAAGCAAGGTACTCCAATGCCAGCTCCTGTAGGTGTTAGGATCCCTCATTGTGAACTGAGTTTGCTGGTTGGCACCATGACTTCATGTTAATCAAAGGCCAAGATGACTTTTCTCAGTCTGTCATCAGTTCAGGTATTGGGTGCCTGAGTTATTACAATAATATCCATTTACAAAACATCTCTGTGCATGGATTTTTAGACTACATATAGGGTTTCTCTGTATTATACTGTGTACACAAACAAACATATGTTTTTGGTGCAACTCATTCAAGGAACATTTATTGCTTACCTTTAACAGACCACACCCTCTGCTATTTCAGTTTACAGGAACAAATGAGTCAGTCCCGCTTAGCATCTGCTTGGTGTCTATTTGGGAAGTTAAGCAAATAGGTACAATGCCAGAAGTTAAATACTCATCGAGCTGTATATAAAGAAGAATGGCGTAAAGAAGGATGAGCTTTTATTAGTGTCTTGGGACAGAGGATAGAGCAGGAGTGTTGAGGGACTATCTGGAAATTAGTTCATGGAAGAAGACATGAAATTAACTATAGACTTCCTTTCATGCTCTATTGGCCTAGCCACTGCAGGAAAATCCACTGCAGTAGAAAGATGTGACAGATGATGGAATTGTTTTTCTGGGACAAAAGATTTCTTGCATTTGTGAGTCTTTGCCAAATCAATTTAGCATTTCAGTGAAGGGTGGAAACAGGACAAACCTAAAGGAGAAATGATGTTCTTTGCAGGGTTGACCGTATAGCACAGCACATGCAATGGCTTTGAGAGGCTGACTTTCATTGCTCTGGGTCAAAAGATGTAAGGAGATACAGAGCAGAGTATAGGCAGATTCAATCTCTCAAATATGCTACAAAGTAAGAAATAGAAAAAAGTTAGTGTGGATTCCAAAGTAGAGAAGTGGGCAAGATTTCAGAGATCATTTCACATAAGGTCAGCAAGGATATAGATCTAAGGACCTCTCTTTTCTCCTTTTCAAAGCTCCAGACATGAGATTCCTATTCCTGGGCTGTGATTAATTTATTTAGCTATCCACCAAGTTCTATGTACCATAGTCAACACAAACTTTGATATTTAAAACTTAAAAATTTTCATTTTTGTAAGCCCCCGAATAGGGGAAGAATGGGAATATGTTTGGGAGATGTTAGGTTTTCTTCTCACCAGGGTCCAAGTGACTCCCTGGGAGTGAGCAAGTGGTGTGCTCATGTGTTCTAAGGGAGCGATACACAGAGAAGTTAATTATTTGGTGCAGGATCATATAGACATTGGAGACTTTTAATCAGAACACACAGTGGACTGAAGTGGCTTCTTCAGGAAGATGAGTAATCATGAGACCTTTCTGGAAAGTAACAATATAGCTCCTATCTTAAAGCACTCTCTGAGTACCAAGCATGATACTAGATGCTAATATATTATTTGATATTCACTTGACATACGTGAATTGTGTTTACCTTTTGTGATGTGAAAACCAAAGCTCCAAGATACTAAATACTTTTCCATTGAGGAAGAATGTTTGAAAATAAGAATGACCTAGTCACTGTCTCATCACTGAATATAGAGGAGACAAAGAAACTAATGTTTGTTGATCACTTACTGTTTTGGGCATCAAAAAGAGCCCTGGAAGGGAATTATTATTTCCATTTAAGATTAGAAGAACCTGAGACTCACAGAAGGTAGTTACTTGTCGTATGTTGTACAGCTATTAAATGATAGAGTTGGAATTCAAACTCAGACTTGCTTATTTCAAAGTTCATGTACTTTGTTTGGCATGATGAATGTAGGCAGAATTTGAGCATATTGGGATTTTGTCTTGATCATCTTCTCCTTTGCCCCTTTTCTTCCACCTTAGGGATCCACACAACCTAGAGCTTAATTTGTACTTAATTCTTGTTCTCTGCTCTCAGGCTGTTAAATAGTCTCTGCCAAACATAAAATGATAATTCATGTGATAAAATGATAGTTAATATGATGACCAAGTGTGTATGAAATTTAGAAGGAACCCTTTCTGATTTCTGTTGATAAGGAAAAGCTTGCTGCTTGGGTCCTGGGGAGAGAGGTTGGAAAAGATTAGACAACTGACCCTTTCTCCTAGTTTCTGGAGAGAATATGGAGTTTCACTGGGCAGGTACTTGGGAGGAAAGTGGGTGACTTTGGGTCTAACAAAAAAGAAATAAATTTGTCTCTCACTCTTGAAAGCTAGTGACCATAACCTAGATCTAGAATTTTATTCTTTTTGATTGTTCAAGGATTTCTCAACCTTGCCATGATTGACATTGAGGTGGGTAATTCTTTGATGTGGGAGACTGTCCTGTGCGTTTCATAACGCTGGGCAGCATCTGTGGCCTCTACTCATTTGATACCAGCAGGATCCTCTCAGTTGTATATATTGTCATATGTGTATATACCACACATATATTTTTATATATTAATTATAATTAATAATATATGACATATATCATATATATTTATTATATATGTTATATATACACACACATATATATACACACACACTCCCCCCCCCACAAAAAAGTAAAATGAAAAATGTCTCCAGACTTTGCCAAATGTCCTCTTGGAGACAAAAATCACCCTTGGTTGAGAACCACTGGTTTAAAGCTACTAAGGTTTTCTAATGATAATTTTTACTAAGTCTATTATATTAAAAAAAGTTGCTACGCAGATTGTTCTGTGTGAAGCGAGAAAAACTAAATTATGGAAGTCTATTTGTGCCCCTGTAATCAGTGTGGGTCTACTCTTCTGCTTGGTAGAAATATTTAAAGGAACTTTCGCTTTGAAAGAGATAAGCGAAGAAGCTGAAAATACCGACAGGTAGAAAATTGTCTTTTAATGAAAATCCAGCTGCCAAGAAAGAATCTATAAATGATTCCTTTTTGGGTTACTGTTCAGTTCCCCTGGATGGTATGCATAAAGTTGGTAGTGAGTATTATTGGCTGAATTTTTGCTTAGTGATTTTGTTCAGGTTCAAATTCAAATTACACTTTATTTAGTGCCTAATTTAGTATATAGAATTTTATTCTGTGGCCCTGCAAGAGCTATAATTGTCACCCACCGCAGTCTGGACCTGTTAGCCATGTGCCAACCTCCTTTAATTAACTGTCAGCTTCTGTATAGCTTTCATCCTCCTTAGCCAGGTAGTGTGGAAACGGTTCAGAGTCGTCCTTGGTAGTGTCTCCTGGACATTAACTCTGGGAGAAGCACAAAGAAAGGACCAATTCCTTCTAACGTCAGTAATCAAGCCCAGGAGCCTTCCTCAGAATTGTGACAGCAGTTGGAATTCTTTTTTGTATTAATGCCTCTTTCAGCTAGCTCAGGTTTTAAAAAGTTGAATGTTTTTCCTCATTATAGAAGAATTATATGCCCATTGTGGGAAATGTAGAAAATATATTGTGAAGCAAATAATAGTTGTCCATAATCCTATCATTAGGAGACAGTTGCCATTAAAATTTTACATTATTTTCTTCTACGGTTTTACTATGCATTTTACATTGATGATATCATACTATAAAATATAATTTAGTGTCCTGCTAGTTAAAACTTTAAAACTTAGCTCTATATCATAGACTTGTTTCTCTGACATTTACAATTCTTAAAACTTAGTTTATAGAAAGAAGCGCTGAATGAATCACCGTAGAAATCCTTTTGCTTTAGGTAAAGAAATTCAGCATGATCCTCTTTATGCAGAAGGAAAATTAAAATACAGAGGTGAAGTGATTTTTCTCATACCCATGTTAATTTCTGAGGTTAAAGGAAGAATTCGAATCTAAGATATTTGCATGATAAGATTTGTGTTTCAGAAAGATCACGTTGGCATTGTTGTAGAGCAATGCCAGGCTGGACAGGGAGACCAGTTAGGAAATTGGTGCAATAACGCAGGTGAAAAATGATGAAGACCTAATTGGAAAAAACCTAATTGAATAGAGGATTGAAAGGAGGTGATGGGTTAAAGAGATATCAAAGAATTACAAATGTCACTAGCATTTGGCGGTGGTTTATGTGGAAAGTAAGGAAAAGGGAGGAATCAGGCTATTCTTAGGTGTAAATGGAAACACTGTTCACCAAGTAGGAGAAAGTAAATGGCAGAACAGTTTGGGAGAAAGATGATCAGTTCTATTTTGGATACAGTGAAAAGGGAATTCCCACAGGACATGGAAGTGGGCATATCTGATAGACTGTTGGCCTGAAGTTTGGTGGAGGAAAAGGGAGGGAGGGAGGGAGGAGGACACAGAGAGAGAGAGAGCAAGCATGTCAAGGGTTTCTGGGCCAGAACAGTTGACTTGTGGTAGATTATCATTTATGGGGTAATTGATATCACAGAAGTAGATGAACTCACCTAGGGAGAACATGCAGGGTGAGAAAAGAGAACCTCAGATGGAGTCTTTCTCTTACTCTCATAAAATTCTTTTTTTTTTTTTATTTCATCTTATTGTTATGGGGGATACAGAATTGCAGGTTACATACATTGCCCATGTACCGCCTTTCCCCCCAAGTCAGAGCTCCAGGCGTGTCTGATCCCCAGGTAGTGCACGTTGCACCCATCAGGTAGGTATATGTCCCTCCCTTCCCCAACCCCCCTTCCCGAGTCAGCACCTTCAAGCGTTACCATTCTTTTTAAGTTGATCTCTTGGCTAACCTGTGATGTCACTCAAGATCTCATTTCTTCACTGAGATGGCTTTTTGTCACCAAACAGAAATGTTTTTTTCTGATCTGAATTGTCCTCATTGCAGCATTTGACATTGATAGTAGCTTTCTATCCCTTTCTGAAACTTGCTTCCCTTACGATGTATGTACCTGCCTAAGTGCATTAGTGAGTAATGTAGAATTTAATAAAAATTCCACAGGCGAGAATAAAGAGGATGTTCACTTCTTAAGCTACATAGCATTTTGAGGAACTTTCATTGGATATCTCACTTCTTCCATGTCTATCTTCTCAACTTATATGTTCTCTCTCTGTGCTCACATTCTCTATGTCTTTCTCTGTCTTCCAACAACTGGCATTTCTGTTTTACTCTTCCTGAGTCGTCCCCTGCCTCATCTCTGTCACAATTTTTATTCAGAGCAATTTATCTTTTTCTCTATCTCCAAGCTTTTATACCACTACTTACTACTTAATATTGTCTTCAAATACTCCTTAGCCATTAGAAGGATGAAGATTTTAATTGTTCCCTGGGGGTGGGGGGGGGGAGATCTACTTGTTACCAAAATCTGTCCTTCTATGAAGGCCCCAGGAAATTACATATTAAAAAAAACTATTGTTATTCAAATTAAAAATATATGCACTGAATGAGAGCCTTTTACATTTGCCAACTGAATATGAAATTATGTCCATTTTTTCCTAGGAATTCATCACCTTGTGCAGTTAGCAGATAGTCTACTCTTTCATCTCGCTCGACTATTAATACAACCCTTCCTTCTTCTGATGGAGGGAAAAAGTGTGGCTTTTGCAGGGGTCGGGGGTGTGGGATTGAGGGGCATTAAAGGGAACACACACATTTGGTAAGCACCTCCCCACACAGTCGGCACTGTGATCACTTCCTTCAATATTTCATTAACAACTACAGTGTGAGTTAAGTATTATTATTCCTGTTTTATAGATGAGGACAGAGAGGTGGACTAGCTTGCCCACAAGTGGAGGAGCTTGGGTTGTTGTGGCTGGATGGCATGAGCTCCTGCCAAGGAGCCACACACAGCAGCCACAGAAAACCATCCTATGTAGGGCCATTTGCTATTTTTCAACCTCAAGAAAAGAGAACTGATTTGGTTCTGTCCTTTTATTGTTGCTTATTTTAGACTCCCTACACATGAGAGGAAGGCTAAAATTTCCATGCCTAGAGGCTAACAATCGGCCCAAAATATGGGCTGCGGAAAGGGGAATAGGGCTATAAATATGGTCTTACAGATTAGGAGTCTTCTGTAGGAGAGCAGAAGGGCTCAAAACTATTCATTTGGAAATTTGCAAACTTATGCTTGTGCTATTTAGGAAAAGCCTATCTTACCTTTAACCTCATGACTTAGCAGCTGACATATTTTTATTAATAATTAGGCCCCAGGCTATTTGGGAGGGACATGTATACAGCTCCTATAGTAGATAAGTCTATAAAGCAGCCACCGTGCAAGGACACGAACACTGGTAGACAAGGCTTGCCACCTTCAGTCCCACATATTATAATCTCTGTTGTCCTCAGGTGATCTTTGACAGTGGCCAGATAATTGCAATAATTCCAAGAGCACATAAAGCTGCTTCACTATGTAAGGAGGCTTCTTTTCAATTCCATTTCTATTTTCTTTTATTTTATCTTTGAGCCAGACCCTCGTCATTTACTTCCATGGATGCTTTATCATTTGCAACGTTAGTTTCCATGAAGGGCTTTAGGGCCAGATTTTGACACCACAAAAATGTAGGAATTGATGCCAAACTAGTAAAATGCTAAAGAATAATATATATTGTTCTGTTAAATAAGAGTAACATCTCCAAATCGAGGTGCTTAAGGAGGTGATGGCAAATAAAAATTTACTACTTTTAGCATTTTTTGTTTCACTTTTTGGTACTTGAAAGTAGGAATGTGTTTCTGATGGTAAAGTAATATTTCAGAAATCAGGACTGAAACACAAAGAAGCAAACTTTTTGGAATAATGCAATCAGAAACACCTTATATAGCTACGGGGTATTGAAGTGTCTTCACTCATGATGGTTTTTTTTAAGAGATCTCATCATTCAAATAGTTCAATGAAAATTTTCCGGCCGGGCGCGGTGGCTCACGCCTGTAATCCTAGCACTCTGGGAGGCCGAGGTGGGCGGATCGTTTGAGCTCAGGAGTTCGAGACCAGCCTGAGCAAGAGCGAGACCCCATCTCTACTAAAAATAGAAAGAAATTATATGGACAGCTAAAAATATATATATAGAAAAAATTAGCCGGGCATGGTGGTGCATGCCTGTAGTCCCAGCTACTCGGGAGGCTGAGACAGGAGGATCGCTTGAGCTCAGGAGTTTGAGGTTGCTGTGAGCTAGGCTGACGCCACGGCACTCACTCTAGCCTGGGCAACAGAGTGAGACTCTGTCTCAAAAAAAAAAAAAAAAAAAAAAGAAAATTTTCCAAGAAGAGCTAAAATGCAAAATGCTCAGGTTTCTGGATCATGGTTCCAAAAGTTCTTACTTTATTCTTTTTCCTTTTGTTCGGGGGCAGGGTGGAGTGCAAGGTAGCATTGACTGGCTATTTGGCTGGAGAGAAAAAAATTGCAAAGACCTGTCTCATTTAGTCCTGTTTTATACAAAATAAAACCAAAAAAGAGAAAACAGGCCGGGCGCGGTGGCTCACGCCTGTAATCCTAGCACTCAGGGAGGCCGAGGCGGGTGGATCGCTCAAGGTCAGGAGTTCGAGACCAGCCTGAGCAAGAGCGAGACCCCGTCTCTACTAAAAATAGAAAGAAATTATATGGACAACTAAAATATATATAGAAAAAATTAGCCAGGCATGGTGGCGCGTGCCTGTAGTCCCAGCTACTCGGGAGGCTGAGGCAGTAGGATCGCTTGAGCCCAGGAGTTTGAGGTTGCTGTGAGCTAGGCATGACGCCATGGCACTCACTCTAGCCTGGGCAACAAAGTGAGACTCTGTCTCAAAAAAAAAAAAAAAAAAAAAAAAAAAAAGACAAAACAACAATAAACTATTACCAGAAGTCATTAGACAATGACACTGTTTCTAGCAAGGCTCCAACGAAAATGATGTCTGCTTTTTGTTAAATTATTAATTCATGGCAAAAAAAAAAATAGTTCAATGACCACAATTCCCTTTTCACTTCAAGTTCTTTAATATTTTTAAAAGATACTCTGCTGGAAGTTGTGGGGGATGCAGATTGAATATGACATCTTTCTTAATTTTTAGGGTTTTGTAATCCAGGGAGAGTGATAATGCAAGTAACCATAAGACAAGGCAGACTGGCATGAGGAAAGGTCTATTAATATCATAGACATAGCCCATTTGGAAAATAAGGGAAAGAAATATTGATTCTAGTAGCAGAAATCTGTGGAGGAAAAGATGAAATCTAATCAAATCTTTGAAGTATGCATAAGACTTCATGCAGAAGAGGAAGAGAGGAACAGTTAGGACAGATGCAATAGTATGATTGAAGGCAAGGGAATGAGAATTGTATAGCCTGAAATTGTACATCTGGAGATAAGTTTGCATGGATATCTGGGGTTACTGAAAGTATTGCATAAATGAAAGCTAATACTAGACTACAGTAAAAGACAGTTTTCAGAGTTGCATTTTCTGATTTTGAAAATCTAGATATAATTTAATACCTTTTTGCTCCGATATTCCCAATCATTTTTTAGTAGTAGATTTTATATTCTAATATATAATTTCTGTTTTTTTAAAATCATTTTTCTACATTTTCTCCTAAAATAACTTAACCCTAATCTAGGACACTATTGGTTCCTGCTTGTCCAGTTAAAATACATTATACTGACTTCCTTGTTTGCATTTTGGCCCCTCTTCAACTTTTCTTTCTGTACAATAACCACAGGGGCCATTTAGAAACATAAAGCAGAATCTTCCACTCTTCTGCTAGAAATCCCTGAGTGGATTTCTGTTATTTTTTTTTTAAAATAGATTAATGAATATACAGAAGATTTTAAATAGAAAACAAGTTATTTATTATATATAAGGGAAAAGAGTCAGACAGGTCTGAAAGAACTTTCTATGCTGGTCCACAGAGCAAGGCTTCCTGTCAAGATATATATGTCATAATAGCCCACCATGGTCAGGCACTGCTCCAAGGACACACATGTACACACTTAATCTTCACAACTATTATATGTATACGGTACTATTATCATCTCCATTTTATAAGTGAGACAACAAAGGCACAGAGAATTTGCAACCAAAAATGCAGGCAAAGAAACCTTAGCCATCTTCTGATCTCGTGGTTCCCAAATAGTGGACTGCGGATCAGTGCTGTCTGCTACACATTTTTCACTGATCATTTCTTGCTTCCCATTCCTTTTTATTAAGTTCAATTTGCTATTTATTTAGGTCTCTCTACAGTAAGAATCTGTGAGTAGTAATTTTCGTAATCTTTGTCTAAAAATTTCTTTATTTTGCCCACATTTTTTGAATGATGATTTAATAGGATACAGAGCTTTATACTGAGATATTTTTCGCACATTGGAATAGTACTCCTATGGATGCTAGCCTCTGTTGTTGCAGTTGAGAAATCTATCGTTTTTCTAATTACTTTTTGTTTTTCTTCTCTGGCTGCTTTGATTTATTTTAAAAATTTTATTGATGCATAAAATACACATAGTAAGTGCAAAATCATAAGCGTACAAGGTAGTTGATATTTTTTATATTCACTCATTTAACTACCACCCAGATTGAGATTTAAAACATTTCCATTATCCAGAATGTTCCTTTATGCCTCTTTTCAGTCAATATCCACCCCTCCCTCCCTCAGCACCTGAAACTCTCCTTTTTTAAATTTTAATTTTATTAAAAATATTTAATTTTTTAAATTTTATTTTAAAAATATTTATTTTTTTACTGAAACTCCCCATCATGAATTATCCAGCTATCCCCCTCTGTTTGTTTTTAATCATAAACTCAGACATGCATTTAGATTTTGAAAAAAATTTTTTTTTTTTGCCATTTTCTGTAGAATTTCTAGGTGTTTGTAGCTGGAAGGTCTTCAAGTGATTCTACTTGACATATGGCCTTCAGTAGAAGTCTAAGGAAAAGGTTATTCCATTTAAAATTACTTTACTTTATTTTATTTACTTTGTTACACTTAAAATCCCAACTCCTTAACCTGGCTCACATTGCGCTGTATGGACTGGCTCCTGTGCACCCTCCTTGAGCCTCATCTCATACAGCTCCCTTCCTCATTCAACCAGCACCGGCTTCATCTGCATTGCAGAACACACGTGCCCTTTGCTAACTCCAGGCCTTGTCTTTGCTGCCCCTCTGCTTGGAATCTTTTTTCTGTAGTTCTTTGTATGGCCAGTTTATCCTTCAAGTCACAACTTCAATGTCAGCTCTTCAGTGTCTTCCTCACAGTGGCCTCTCCCAGTTATTCTCTTTCTCATCACTATGTATATTTCTTTCCCAGCAGTTATCATAGTCTATAGACATCTTAATTTGTTTTTTTAATTTAATGTTTTTTCTTTTTTTTTTTTTAGTTCCTGACTGCCTCTCCATCTCAAATGTCAGCCCTCTAGAAGTTAGCTCTCTTCATTTTCTGATTCATCACTACTATATCCCTGGGGATTAGTGGAGTGGGCACTTAATTAATGTTTGTTAAATAAATGAATAAAATAACTCTTATAGCTTCAGGAAATCTTTAACTCCAAAGAACATACATGTTACATATTCTTGATCATGGAGCACTTTAAAAGTCCCCTATTTCTACACCTTGAACCAGATTCCTTCAGTACTTAAGGCACTGCTCACTAGGTGAGTTAGGCACCTTCTGAAATTTGAGCCAGTTCTTGCTAGTTAAAGATAAACCATTTAATACCTATAGCAAAGAAAAGTACTAAATGGTCTCTCAAAAGACATCAGAATGGCCATATTTCTGAGGTGGCTCTTGAAGAGTCTAAGTCTCACTGACGTTTGGTCCCAGGAACACTTCTCTTCTTGTTATCTCATCCCCAATCTGCCCTTTCTGGGGCCAATTTTAAAGTTAAGCTCCAGTTCTCCCTTATCTCTTTTTCTTATATAAGCCACCTTGCTATCAAGCTTTTAAACTATTTTTGCATTTCAAATAGAGTTCTGAAAATTCTTTCTGTAAATCAAAAGGGTTATCTGCCATTTGCTAAGGAGCTGATTTAAGAGAATAGGATATATAATTGTGTAAGACCCTTAGACATCTCATTGTATGTTTAAGCTTATATTTTATTGCTTCAGGAAAACTGTATAAAAGCAAAATCACAAATTCCAGCAGCATAGCACAGTGACTACCTTGAGAGTAGATATTTGTGCCACTCAGTCTCTCACAGTGGCAAAGCCATTTGTGAAAGCAAAGATAGCATGGAAGTCACGTAATAAATACTTGTGCAGCAAACACATGAATAAGAATACTTTGATATTTTCAACCCAAGTGATAGACTTCTTTTCCTTTTTCCTCCGGTCTCTCATGTGTCTCTCATGGAATCAATGATTAATTAATTGATCAATATTTTTAATATTTATTGTATTTTTGTGCTGAGTTTAGCACTAGGACAGGTCTGTTATGGGGGAGAGCAGTGGCATTAAGTTAGGAGGTTCAGACAAAACTTTAAGACATTGTATTTGTACATGAAGATTAGAGAACAAAATAGTAGTCATTCAGCAAATACTTAGTAAGTATCTATTGTGTATTAATATTAGGTACTGTCTTAGATATTGGTTATAAATTATCATGGACTTTAAATTATACTGGAGTAAACAAAACATTAAACAAACATACTGGAAAATTAGATGGTATATTATATGATGGTAAGTATTGTGTAGTAAAATAAAGGAGGGAAGAAGTATCAGACATTCAAGGAGTGGAGACCTATAATTTTAAATAGGATGGTCTGGGAAAAGGACAGTGAGAAGGTGATATTTGAGCAAAGACTTGAGGGAAGGTGTAAGTCATGTAGATACGACAGGAGTTTATGGTTATAGAGAAATTTAATATTAAACAGATTATTTGTATTCATTTCTAAACTTGAAGTTAATTTCACAACGGGCATATATCATCTTAATAAATAAGCAAACAATCTTGAAACCTCTATCAATACTATCAAATCAGTCTGCTTAATATTACATGGGGCTGCTATGCTGGGCCTTCACCATCCTGTTCTCACATTCAGTTGAGGTGAACGTCTGGCTGAGCAGATGGGCCGTTAATAAGCTTGAGTCCTATTGTGCGGTTGGAACCTTCATCATCTCCTCAGCGTTAGATGTGTCACAAGGTGAGTCGCGGAGCTGGTGAGGCAGATGGCACCTGTCTCTCACTGTGGTTGGATTAGACAGTGTCCTACGCACACATATGGTAGAGCAGACAGGCAATGCAGGTGGGTGGGAGGAAACCGACTACCCAGGGAATTCCCACTGGGAATCTTCTTTCCTGGAACAAAACTGGAAGGTTGGTTGCCTTGTATTTCTTCCTTCATTTTAAAGAGGATCTCCAGAGTTTTATAACCTAAGAAATATGCTTTAAGAGGTAACTTCTCCAACAACATTTCTCTAAAGAAGTTTTTTGCTTTCATCGACTGATTCAAGTGTGACTTTACTATGACTTTCTAAGCTTCTACTGAATTCTGCTCTTTTCTCCTCTGTACAGGAAAGGACAGGCCTTGTGGAATACGGGATTGGGATATCACTTCCTTGAATGTTACCAAAAGGTGTTGTCTGTCTTTCAGCACATGGAATATAATGTCCTTTTAGATACCGTCATCACTGAAGATGGAAATAGGGGAAGGGAGTTGGTATTATAAGGTATGTAACTTTGAGATGATTTTAACATTATTTATTTCTGCTACTTACATATGATTAATAAATGATTATATGTATTCCAAGTTAGTCATAGGATTCAGTTATTCTCATAAAATTCAAAAGGTGCACCTGGAAGTCAGGTTTGTGTTCTCATAAAGTGTTGGAAAAGATTGATATACTTTATTTTATGATATCTACTTAGGAAAACTTTTGCTAGAAGAAAAATATGACTGTTACGTAATCACTCATGCCCAAAACTGCAATTGCAAGAATCAAAAAGGATGGGGAGAAACAAACATTTGTTGAGCACTTTCTATGTGCTGGGTGCTTCACATATGTGATCATTTATTTAAATTTTGTAAGAGCCTCGTGAGGAAGATATTGTCCTCAATCGACAGGCAGAATAGTTTAAGAAACTTGTCTGTGGTTACACACCAAGAAAAAGGTGGAGCCTGTATTGAATCCAGATCTGCTTGACTCTAAACCTCTTCTTACCACGTTATTTCCTCTCCCCATGGCTGTTGGTTTCTGACTTTTTCATCAATATCATTAATTACTTGTTTTATGTGTTTTGTTGTTTCTTTGGCAGATAATAGGTATCAGGGGCCAACAATTGATTAAAACAATATAGTATAGAAACAGTATTAACTTTCTGTACTAGTTATCTATTGCTATGTAAACATTATCCCAATTGGGTAATAATCATGTATCAATGTAGGTTCATCAGTTGTAACCAACGTACCACGCTGGTGGGGGATGTTGATAATGGGGGAGGCTGAGCACATGTTGGGGGGGAAGGTATATGGGATATTTCTGTACCTTCCTCTCAATTTTACTGGGAACCTGAAACTGCTCAAAAATGAAATCTTTAAAAAAGTTATCTCAAAACTTGTTTACCCCAAAACATAGCAACTGAGGACAATAAATATTTATCTTACACAGTTTCTGAGATCAGATATCTGAGCATGACTTAGCTGGGTGATTCTAGCTCAGGGTCTCTCATGAGGCTGCACTCAGGCTATTGGCCAGGGCCACAGTCAGCTGAGGGCTAGTCCGGGGCAGGAGGATCCACTTGTAAGATGGCTGCTAGCAAGAGGCCCCAGTTTTTTGCCACATGAGCCTCTCATTAGGTTACTTATCACATGGCAGCTAGTTTTTCCCAGACTATGTGATACAAGAGAGAAAGAGTGACCAAGCTGGAAGCTGTGGAGTCTTTTCCAATCTAGTTTTGGAAGTGATGTATCATCACTTCTGCTGCATTCTATTGGTCAGTGTGGGAAGGGACCACACAGCGGTGCGAATACCAGGAGACTATCTGGCAGCCATTTTGGAAGTTGGCTGTCACACTTTCTACAACTTTAATGTTTTTGGGGATTGAGAATTGGGGGAGGTCTCCTGTGAATTGACTTTGTTGGCCCTGTTTTCCTGATTCTTTCATGATAATATTTAAAGCTTGCATAATTTGATCATTCTCTCATTAGTTTGTATCAAGCACATGTGTTGGGAAGAACCTTGATTGTTCCTTTTGTAGAACTTACTCAGAACTTATACCCTTAACACTGTTTATAGAAGTACAGAATTCTGTGTCCTATGTCTAATTTTAACTCTAACCCAAACTCCAAACCTTGGCATCACGTGTCTGCAAATGATCTCAATAATGGTTAAAAGAATCCAACAAAAGCTGACAAAATGCAGAGCCATCTTTCTCTTCCAAAGTAACTTTTCTATTACTCTTTAACTGTGGTAATTTTTGTTTTATCTCCAGCTGTCTCAGAGTTGAAACTGGGCAAGTAAGCATAAATGTTCTTCCCCATGCAAAGCAGTCTACTATTTAGACCTGTGGATTTGGTTTTGTACACAAGTGCTCAAGGAATGAACATTTGAGTTGATTGTCTCTAAATTACAGCTCCATCTTCCTAGGACATCCAAGGCCCAAAAGACCATCTGTGTCACTGTGGTAGATGTTGTAGCTTCTCCCTTCTCGTGCTCAAGTGCAAGGTTTTACACTTCAGCTCTTTCTAAACTCAGGGTGAACTCTTCCCCTACCCCAAGGTGACCATTATCCTTCAGCAGCATAGAAGACCTAGTCTACAGGTTCTAGTGTCAGTTCTCTGGTTTGTTCATTGAAATAGCCTCCAGAAGCCCACATCATGAAACTTTTAGCTTATTATTTCTCCAAGTTCAACAGAATCTTTGAGGGTGGGAAACATTTGTTAAAAATGCAGATTTGTAGGCCTTCTCCAGATATTCTGAACCAGAATCTCTGTAACTGGGGTTCAGACTGTATCTGTGATTTTTAATTTAAATAATAGATTTACTAAAATGTGATTTTCATACTATAAAATTTGCCCTTTTAAAGTATACAATTCAATGGTTTTTAATATATTTACAAAGTTGTGCAACAATCACCAGTAATAATTCCAGAACCTATTTCATCATCTCCAAAGGAAATCCTGAACTTATTAGCAATCAATTTCCATACTTGCTCCCCCTAGCTCCTGACAACCACTAATGTACTTTCAATTTCTATGGATTTGTGTATTTGGATATTTTATATAAATGGAATAATACAATGTGTAGCCTTTTATGACTGGCTTCTTTCACTTAGCATAATGATCTCAAAGTTAATCCATACTGAAGCACAAATAAATACTTCATTCCTTTTTATTGCCTGATAATAATCCATTGTATAGATATAGAATATTGTATTTATCCACTTATCAGTCAGTTTGCTTCCAATTTTGGCCATTATAAACAATGCTGCTGTGAACATTCATGTATAGATTTTGTGTGGATATATGTTTTCAGTTCTCTTAGTTATTATTATGGGCTGAATTATGCCTCCTCCCAGCTACAAATTCATATGTTGAATCCCTAACCCCCAGTACCTCCAAATGTGACTACATTTGGAGATAAAGCTTTAATTTCCTTTTTTTACATTAAAAGTGACACATGGGTTTATTTTATTAATGTAAAAAAGAACTCTTAAAAATTAATAAGAAAAAAGACAGATAGGAAAAAAACATTATATAAAGAGACATTCCACAAAGGAGATAAAATGGCCAAACATTAATGAAAAGATGTTCAGTATAATCATTAATTTCAGAACCACAAATTAAATGAGATCCCACTTAACAGGTGATGTGTAGGGTTGGGAGGCAATCTCCCTGCAGTATTGGGAGAGGTGTCCATGGTAGGGTTTTGTTAAGTAGACTGACCATATCTATCACATTTCAAAATTAGGGATATTTATAAAGATATTCATTGGAACAATCCAGTAACCTGGAAACCCAAAGGTCCATCAATAATTCTGTGATTTAATGGAGTCTGGGAGCATCCAGAGAGTGGCCTGGTGTTATCATCTAACACTACATAGTCATTTAAACTGGGCAAAGGCCTGGCAGGCGAAGGTGTCTGAGCCATCTAATTTGAGCTGTGAGTCTCTGGGGGTCTGTGGGTCTATTCTGGGGCTAGAAGCAACTGAGCATATGCATGTGGAGAAAATTTGTAGACACAGACACCACATACAGAAGACTGGCTATTTCTGTAAGACTATGAAGATTATTTCCTCACCCTGAACACACATCTAAGAAAATAAGGCTGTTTTCCTACACAACCACTGTAATACGGACAGTGCCAAGCATGGTTCACTCCCTGGGCCGTGTGTGAATTCCCCATTTGTTCCCAAAGTGTGTTTCCCCACCCCCCAATCCAGTCCTCTTCTGTGTGTTTTCAAATGGCATAGTTTCTACTATAAATGCAAATAAAACGGTATCACTGGCCACAAATAATTGTAAAATGAAAACCATAGAAGTGAAGTTGTTATTAGATTCTCATAAGATGCTGTGGCTGCCCAAGGCCTACCCAGGTTAGCGGGCAGGGGCCTCACAGAGCAGTGATGGGGATAGACATCCTACATGATTGGCATTACTGCCAGGTAAATAGATGGAAAACACGGTCCCAGTGTGCCCCCACGGGCCGTCCTGCAGCCAAAGCCAGACATGGGTCCCCCTGACCCACCTTCCCCAGTGGGCAGTGCCACAGTGGGCTCCTGGAGGGCCTGGACCTCGCCAGGGGGAGTGGGAGTCCAGACCCCTGTGCTAGTAATCAGGGTGGGTTCACACTCCTCTCATGCACTCAACCTTGCTGGCAGGTCGGGGCTGGGCAGGCAGTGGCGTCAGGAGTCCTCTGCTCCCCTCAACCTGCTGTGTGTCCACAGACCTGCCTCCTGATGTGGCAGCAACACAAGGCTGTAGCCCTCAATGCCGTGCAAAGGATGGAGTGGCAGCTGAAGGTGTAAGAGCTGCACCCCACTGGGCACAAGTCCCCGTGAGTGAACAGGGTGCCCTCCTTCTACGCAGCCATGGTCGATGTTAACAACGACTTCATGCTGCTGCCAGTGTGAGACCCACAGCGAGGGCTGTGCTAGTCGGCTAAGTGCTGCAGCTGAGCCCTGGTGTCTGGAGGAGGGAGCATTGTGTTCCCTGGGCAGGGAGATCTAGAGAGAGACCACTTGGGTCGCGGTATCTCCATCCCTTCCATACTGGCCCAGGCGTCAGCGAGGTGCACTTACCTCTTTCCTACCAGCTGCTGCAGAGGTGGGGGCGAGGCCTGCCCAGGTGGGAGGAGGAGCCCACACAGACACAGCGGCTTCCATCTCTGAAACTGTGACCTTCGGGTCGGGTCCTTAGTTCCAGCCTACTGCAGTGGTATTTCAGGAGTTGCAGAACAGAGTGCATTTTTTAAATTTCTTGTTCCAGTTCTGATCAACTCAGACTGACGGACGGTCAACGGCCTGGGCAGAGCCATGATCCTGCTTTGGGTCGAGCAGGGAAGGAGAGAGAACCAGCCCTTGGCTCTCAGTCCCAAGGGTCCAGTGCCTCAGAAGTGACTTGTTTTCTAGTCGCTGTGTACCCTGAAGAGCAGCCGGACAGGGGAGGGTCCCTGAGTCCTGTGAGCTTCCCAAAAGCCCTGGTGAGATTCCGTGAGGGTTGGGGGACATGCGCCCCCTTTGACTTGCCTTCCTATCCGCAGGAGCTTTGGAGAACTCCTCCCGTTCCCTTCAGGGCTCCCCCTTGGCCGAGGCAGGGCCAATCCTTAGACACTGAGTATGGCGGCGTGCAGAAACCCTGAAGTTCCAATATATTTTTCTGGGCTTAAATTAGCTGTGGTTTTTGTCCTAAATCACAGAACTTTGATCACAGTAACATTTATTTGAAGCCTTGTTTTTCCTTTTTAAAAATAACCTGACAACCTGAATGCACAGGGAGCCTCCTTTGAGTCCGCAGTTTCAGCCCGCGACGGCAGTTTGCGGTCCCCGCACCCGGTGCAGCGGCTCCGGGTGTCGAGCGCCCACGGGCCGCGTGTGCAGGTGTGAGCGGCTCGGCTCCCGCACACCTGCCGGTGCGGCGCCGCCGTCTCCCGCACAACTCGCTCGCAGAAGAACCCTGTGGTAACCGGGAAAGTTCTGAGGCGCAGGGGAAGGCTCAGGGCCCCCTGCCCGGGCGTCAGTCGGCGCCCCAGACCCCTGCAGCCCTCCGGGCCTCTCGGGCCTCGGCCCCGGCAGGGACGCCTGAGACCTCGGACCGCCACGCGCCGCCTGTCCGCGGGGTCGCCAGGCCGGGCGTCCAGGCGGTGGAGGTGGCCACGGGAGAACGCAGCCAGGCCCGGCGCACACCCCAGCCCCCAGGTCCTCCGGAGGACAAAAAGCTTTTGAAGAGGTAATTAAGTTAAAAGGAGACCATTAGGACAGTCCTTAATTCTGGCTGACCGGTGACCCTGCACAGAGGGAGGAGCATAGGTAGCGAGAAGGGGGTCCACCCGCCAAGGGGGGAGGCCTCAGAAGAAACCGGCCCTGGCTGGCGCCTTAATCTTGGACTGCCAGCCGCCAGGACTATGAGAAAGTACGTTTCTGTGGGTTGAGCCACCCGCTCCATGGTGTTTGCTGTGGCAGCCCTAGCGGACTAACACAGGTGCATAGCTAGGGTGGGATTGCTGGTCATACGGTGACAGCTATTTAACACTTTGAGGAACTGCCGTACTCTTTTCTAAAAATGGATTGTACCATTTCACAATCCAGTTTCTCCACATCCTGGCCAACATTTGTTATTGTCTGTTTTGTTTTTGTTTTAATTTTAGCCCTCCTAGTGGGTGTGAAATGGTATCTCGTTGTGGTTTTGATTTGCATTTCTTTAATGACTCATGATGTTAAATATTTTTTTCATGTATACTTGCGTTTTAAAAGCAAGATTCATAAAAAATTTTTATCCATACCAAAGTTTGAGAACTGATGTTATAGATGTATCACAATCAAAGTTGTTACCCAGCTTAAACCTTTGCTCTGGGACGTTAGTGTCCTGATTAAACTGGCCTCTGCTCAAGTATAGGGGAAAAAATTATGATTAGGCTGATCGGTCTTCGCAAGTATATGTGACCTCAGAAACTCCTCACCAGCCTGTTTCCTTGCCCTGGAATCTATGACATTCAATCTCTGAGAGCTGAAAGTGGCAAAGTTCACTTTGTCTTGGGAGCTAGTGAGTGGGAAAGAGAAACCCTCTTTGTTTTCTTGAGCATGCCCCTTACACCGCCGGAGACCAGGCCCTCACTGCTGCCCCCTTGTGGATTAGCTATGCGGTGGCTTGGCCTGGAAAAACAGCTCAGCATCCCCTAATTTGGGTTTACTGCTTTACCCAGGCTCAGGTTGTTTTTGGCCTCCCTCCCTTTGAATTTGCATTCCTTTTTGTCCAATCCTGAAAATTCTAGGTGCTTTACACTACAGCTGGAGTTTTACGCTCCAGATGTAACTGAGAGTTGATATAAACTGGCTCTGAAACACTGCTTGAGATTTTGGCAAACAAAAAGTTTGACAATCTTTTTGAGGAAAGGTTGGGCAGTGAGTTTTTGCTTATGCCTTTATTATAAATTACATGTTCTTATAAACAGGCAAGAAGATTCCTTTAAAAGTAAGTGTTGTGTAAGGAAATTGGATGGAAATATGTCACTTACATCTCTTCTTACCATTGCTAGATTGGAGCATGTCACTTCTCTACCTGTTGGGGCCTTGAAATGCTGAGAGGAGGAATTAAGTTTTGCTTTCTCTCCCTGAACTTTCAGGTCAGTAGCCTGTCATTGTTAATAGCAATCCTAACCCCCTGAAAATGCAATATAATTAGTTTGAAATTTCTAAATGAGGCGTTTGAAAAGATATAACAAATTTCAGCAATTTCTGCACATTTATATTACCTGGATTGATATTTTTTATCCCTTCTGTTTGAGATAAGGGTAGCTAGTAAAGGGGGAATATTAGATCTTTAAATTTTGGAACTCAACTCAACAAACCTGGTGAAGTTCCATAATAGCAGGAGAGGCACTAATCTGTCAGCTTTCAGCAAAATGGGAACTCTTTGTTATGATACATTCTAGTGATGATAGTTTCTCCGTAAGGTAGTTTTTAGTGTTATCTAAAAATAATTTAGCTTGACTTCTGCTTTGCAGCAATTGAAATAAAATAGAAGATTAAACTCTTGCCTGATACATGTTGGAATAGTTAGATTTTCATTTTCCATCCTCCTTTTCTGTCTGTGGGGAATTCTCCATGCTCTCACCATTCTCCTTCTAAAGAAGCTCCAAGGACCCTTTCCTCCTTTTCCCCCACTCTCTGATCCAGGATAAACTAGATCCCAAGGTTCAGCAGCTATACCAACTGCCTGGGAGCTACTCTAAGATTTTTGGACATGTTAGGTTTGAGGAGCTTAATCACATCCAAGGGGGAGGTATCCAACAGGCAATTGGGCACGTGAACAACACATATATTTTAAAAAGTTGGACAATGAAAACCATCTATCAAAACTCAGTGTTTCTGTTTTAAAAGTAAAATATTTGTAAGTATTATGTCATAAAATATGAAATCATACAGAAGTAGCCTTATAGACGATTTGTGCATAATGTCCTAGTAATGTCTAAGGAAAGTGGTAACATCAATCCAAATTACAGAATTATCATAATGGTTTAGTTATATGGAAAGACTTAACATTTCATTGGTCACCATTGATGATCTCTTTTTATTAGATTTATATTTAACAGTGATTAAGTACTATGATGTGCTGGCAACAGAATCAAATAAGGCCTCAGAAATTGTTCCTCCCCAGTGATCTTATAATCTTGCTTTATGCACATGAATTTTCTTTTTTATTTCTTTAGTATGGACCACGGAACAGTTTGCATTATTACTGCTCATAAATTCTGCCCTGATGAGATTAGTTTTATAGATGTAGAATCAATAATACTTGAACACATTTGCAGCTGTGTACTACCCAATATTGCTCATTAATGGCTTTAAAAGAATCAGTGCATTTTGCTAGAAGCAAAGATAATGAGCCATTGATTATCCCTGCACAGCACAATTTACGGCCTATTTTATTTTTAATGCAACGTTAAATTAATTTGTAAAAGATCAGAAGCATTGCTTTATTTCCAAGCTGTGATTAAACAGTTATTGAACTTTTCATAGAGAACATTAATCAATTCTCCTCTCTTCTGATCTCCCAGAGTGCTTTGGAAATAAAGATGAATAGCTTGTGATCACCTGCCCTTCTTGTGAGGCAGCAAACTTGCAGGAGAAAACACTCCTGTGAGGTTGATTATGTGATGAAATGGGTCAGGGAAGGCCCGAGTCCATGGTATTTTTACTCAAATTCAGGTTATGGATGTATTCTAGATCAATGAGTGGGGATAGAAATTTTACTAAAGTTTTACATAAAAGCACCTTCAAGGGTATAAATATGCATAGAATGTAAGGTATGCATGATTCATATGTTTTTGCTTTGGATAGGTGTGTAATTTAACTATGCTTACCTAGCTCTATACTCTCAATAGCATTTTGAGTAAACTTTTAAGATCACTTAAAAAAAATTAACAAATTCATAGAATTTTCATTTTCTTTATCACTTCTTAGCAACTTTCTATCATTAACCAAGGCTAGCTAAATTAGATATTAATTGTACATAAAGACTAACATCATTGTTGCAAAAAGCCTAGGCCATTAAAATGATCTTTGGATACCAGTTTGACTTCAGAAGAAAAGGACTGATTTATGTTCTCAATAAAGTATGGTAGAGATGAGGGAGAAATTATAGGAAAATGAGAACAGAGTGGAAAAAGGTATTGTGTAGATTCAGATGTTGTGATTTTTGATGGTAATGAAACTTTAATAGGGAAGATAAGATTGTTCTATCTGGGAACTAGCAATATGTAGAGCCTCCTTCGTTAAATTGGGAGGAACAGATTTAGAGGGGCCAAGAACAGCAAGCAGACTTACCTATTAAGTGAAGGGCAAGTTCTAGAATGATAGGATAAGAAAACTATCTTGTAGGGCTTAGAAGAAGGTCCAAACAGAAATTAGTATCCAAGGGGTACAGGTAATCAGGCAGACCATTGTAGAGGGGCTCAGAAAGAGGCAATGGAGATCCACACAGTTGGTTAAAGCCCAGAAATGGAGAATCCAGGGATAAGTCACTCTCAGAGGCCCAGCAGAACACATAGGGAAACACTGTGAGTTCAGGATTCCAATTCATACTTATCAGAATTAAGTAGCAGTACTGTTTAAAATTGGACTGAATTTAGTGGTGTTGTTCACCCACCACCAAATATTTACTATGCAGCATTCTATAGGTCTGATTTGTTGGGTTAGATAATAGGGACATAGAAGGGACTTAGGGACTTAGCAATGACCTATGGACAGTGAAATGCCTTCAGATGGTACTAACAGGGGACACTGATGAAAGTTTATTGAGGCTGGTCCTGTAAGCAGACAGGGTGGACAGTTATCTAAAGAGGTTTGTTGACTGATGGAAGGATCATCTGCTCAAAATGGCTCCTTGACTGACTTATTGTCTCATGTGGTATCTTCAAACCTTTTTTTTCCTCTCTTTTCTCTCTCTCTTCCTTTCTCTCTTTTTCCTAGATTTTATTGACTCTTAGATAATTGCCTATCAAATACAGATATTTTGCTTGGGCAAAAAGTCTTATTGGTTTGGGGATGACATGTTTTGTTTTATCAGAGACCAAGGTACAGAGAGAATAGGGCACAGGACAAATCAGGTTTGTGTGTAGTAGAAGGAGGACAGGATCAGGCACTCACACTACTATCTCTGCAGATTGCAGCCTAAGTTAAAAGTGATGGGTGGTACTGGACAACTGGGGAATTGTAAAGGCTGTTGCTGCTTTGAGGGAGTGGAGAAGTTCAAATAAAGGAGAGCAGTGATTTGGAAAGAAAGACTTCAACTCCCTCAAATGTTGCCCACGACTGTTCTGTACAATAATTCAACAGGTTAAATAAAGGTCATTTTTAAAGGAAAGATGAATCACTGCTCTGTGTGTGTGTGTGTGTGTGTGTGTGTTTGTGTGTTTTGTGTTGTGGCTCAAAAAAATGCTTAAATAAATGAAACTAGACTGAAATCCACAAATGGGAGGGCAGTGAGATGCAGTGAAATGAGATGCACTAAGGGGTAGCTGTGCAGGTAATGGTGGTGTGAGAGTCATACTTGTACAGAGTCCCGGGGAAAAGAAAGGCATGATTAGACGTATGAAAGGAGAAAAGAGGGACACATAAAGGGATATGCATATTAGAAGGATGTAATGAAGTAGGCACTAAGAATTGTAATAAGTGACTTAAGGAGAAATTGATAAAAGATTGAGGAGGTGTTTAGTATTTATGGACTCAGGATATGGGACTACAAACATAAATAAACTATTTGTAGCAGCAAAGGGCTTTATGAAACCATAGTGCTTGTTCAGCATTGAACCCACATCATTGCTGTCATCTTTTCTGTACCAGGTAGAGGCGCATGCTGTTTTAAGAAAATTAATTAAGCAAATATATATATTTGTATATCTAAACATAGAGATCAGGGGTGATTGGTTACTTTTGAAAGGGATTCATCTCAGCATTAATCAAGGTTTCTTAGGAGACTATTGTCTTAGAACTGGCAGGGCCATAGGGAAAATATGATCTAAGCTCTTACCAAGGAGGAAGCGTATCCCAAACAAATCCATTACATAGCTATTGCCTTAATCTTACTTCATAAGACCTCATAATATATAGTAAGGATTTACTTTCTCAATTTTACAGATGGGAAACTAAAGTAAGAGGAAGTCCAAAGTCATTTAGCAAATTACCTCTAATTCCAAATTCAGAGCTCTTCCTACCCAGCTCTCTAGTTGCTCACCTTCCACCCATATTATCAGGCACTTCCTCTCTCTGAGACTTTGCATGAAGTGGGAGATTATTGAGACAACTGGAAGGTGATGCAGCTTTGGACTCAAGATAGCCCTGCATTCAAACGTTGGCTTTGTCATTTATTAGCTGCAGATAATTAAACCTCTTTAATAATATTTACTTATTTTTAAAACAGAATCAATGTCTATTTTTTTAAACAAGGATTAAGTGAGGAAATGAATGTAAATTGCCTAGGACAGTACCTGGCACTTAGTAGGTGCTCAAAAAATGTTTGATGCCTGCTCTATATATGCCTCAGGTGTCCACTTTGCCTGTGAAAATATGCAGAACTGTCTTAAGGACTGGCTAATTTTTTCAACTACATGTTCTTTTTATAATATATAGTTCATTTCTTCTTAATATATACCATTCATCTAAGCATTTCTGTAGGCTATAAAATATTCATAAAATTCTTGATTTTGACATATTTCTGGCTATCATTTTGAATTAAAGATTATTGTTTGAGGTACTAAAGAACTTTGCATAGGAATTTGACTTATTTGTCTTATATTTTAACTGAAATAAACTTAGTATTAGACCTCTGCCTAAGTTAGCTGAATTAATTCTGCTTTAATTCAAGTTCATCTCTGCAGTGGAAAATGACAGGCATTATTGAGTTCTGTTACACATTTAATAAGAAATATACACTTCTCATCCTTGCGGGAGCAATTTAATACACTGCAGAGCCTGTCAAAATTCAATTCAAGGTTGAATGACTAATGCATAAAAGTCAATTCCATATCCCATCAGAGATAAAGCCAGTTATTTCTTTCTATCAAGTAGATGGGAATGCTATTTGGATCTCAGGTAGCAAGGGTTTGAAACTTTAGGCTTTGCAAAGTTAGAGGAGATGTGCATGTGTGGAAAACTAGGCGTTTTTCAGGAGTAGAGTCTGCCTAAAGAAACAAATCAACACAGGGAGTGTTTGACTTGGTCATTTTGCTCTTTATGTAGGTACAATTTCCATAGCCTTTGAATTTAGGAGCAAACTCAGCACTAAATCAAGAGCTGGAGGAATAAAGGAGGATTTTTAAGACTCTTATCTTCCATTGATGCAGCGGAAATCTCAATTAATATGTGTGCATGCATGTATGTGTGTACATGTGTGCCTGTATGTATATGCATGCACATAAGTGTGTGTGCAAAGGCACAAGCATAGACATGGGTCCTGGCACTACAGGCAACACTCATTGAACAGCTATTTATTGAGCACTTGCCAGACATTGTTTTGCATGCCAAGGGTAGAAGAGTGAAGAAAACATACAAAAATCCCTGCCCTATGAAGCTCATATTTTAGCAGAGAGAGAAAGACAGTAAATAAAAATAATAAGTACATTATCTTGCGTGCCAGATGATTAAGTGCTATAGAGAAAAACAAAACAGGGACAGAATAAAAGAAGTATTGTGGGAGGTATAACTTCATTAAACAGAGTGAGCACTGAAGGCTGAAGTGAGCACAGAGCTATTTGAAGGAAAAGCATTTCAAGCAGAAAGAACACAATTGCAGAGGCCCTGAAGCTGGACAGGCTGGCATGTTGGGGGAACACAGAGAAGGTCAGCATGGTTGGAGCAGATTGGGTGAGAAGGAGTAGTAGGAGATAAGGTCAGGGGAATAATGGGAGTCCAGATCCTGTAAGCCCTTGGAGGTGACTGTAAGGACTGGCTCTCTGGGTGAGATGGGAGCCACTGAGGGTTTTGCAGGAGGGATGTGATCTGACTTCTGTTTGTTCCTCTGGCTGCTGTGTTGAGAATAGCCTGCAGAGGAGCATGGGGGAGCAGGGAGACCAATTAAAAGGCTATGATATGACAGTAGGGGGACATTTGTTGATAATGCCACCGTAGAGGCATGGCCATGGGAGTGAGGGGCTGAAATAGGTGGAAGGTAAGCTAGCTGGAGGAGAAGAGGTCAATTGTGAGGCCAAGTTATTGGCAAGATCATCTACACGTGTGAGACTAAATGTTACCTATTGAGAAGACTGGCTGTGTATGGCTTGAGGCTGTACCACTGCTTACTGTCACTGTGCCTACAGAAACCATCGAGGATATGCAGTGAAACAGCCTAGAGCAGGCTGACTGGCATTTTAACTCTATTGATTTGTACCCACAGTCCTTCTTATTTGCCATTTAGCCGGATAATACCTAAACAGAGAATTAGTACAGTGTCTATGCATTTGTTATGAAATACCCTCTTTCATCAATATTCTCCATGTCCTGTCTTGAGCATTCCACTGATTAAACACATTTCTAATTCTCTTGGCATTGTGTTTTTATATTCTTTCTTTTCAGTGGAAATTCACTGTTTTGATAGATAAAGCAAGCCTTATGCAGGCACATTTTTATAAGTCATTTATGTGGGTAATTATGTGTCTTTTAAAATTTTTGCATCATACAAAATGTTTTTGTATGATAAATATAAGCCAGTGTTTCTTTCATCAGTCAGTACAAAGCATTTAATTCATTTTTCCTGTATGGAGAGCACTATATATATAGAACTCAGAGAAGACCTACAAAGGGAACAGATGATATGATTTTTTTTTTCTCATAAAAGTTACAGAATAGTTCTGGCATGTGCAGAGAAATCAACAGAACAATAATTTTCAAAGAAAAGTCCACCAAGCAGTCATCTAGCCAAATTCCTAGTAAAAGAGTGAACAGAATAATTTAGGCTCAACCACAGACAGCTTCTTAGAAAAATGGGTATTAATTGAGCCAGATTTTATAACAGGTGAGGTTCCACCTGAGAAGTAAGAAGAGGAAATTCCAGGGTAGGGAATAAATTGAGTCCCATGAGGAGATGGCAAAGCAGGCATGTTTGGAGTGGAAGATGCATGGAAGGAAAGGTTTAGAAGTCACGCTGGGGAGTCTTCACTGCTGCGTTGGGGATTTGATATGAGAATGAAAGGATGCTGGATCAGTTGCAATATAATAAAAAAATGGGGCTGTAGCAGTCTGGGTGTGGATTGAGCAGGTGTGGTCTAGCACAGCGGGGAATAGGAAAGGTGTGAAATGGCATGCGACACTGAAGATAAAATTGAGAAGCCTTAATGTGGAATGGAATATGGCAGGGCAGAGTGTGGTCGAATTAATGGGAGGAAAGGAAGGTCCACAACATATGGAGAATAAAGAAAACTGGGCTTAGGAGAGGACAGGGGTTGAGAGGTAGAGTGAGACCAAACACCTTGTTCTCACCATTGACACCTTTCTCTCTCTCTCTCTCCCCTCCCCACCGCAAACTCTATGTCCAATCATTTACCCCTCTTTCTTATACTCTACGTCCAGTCATTTACAAACCATATGGAATCTACACTCAAAATCACCCAGAAACTAACAACTTCTCATCACCCCCACCAGCTGGTCCAAGCCATACTCTCACCTGGTTTATATCAATAACCTCCTGGTCTGCGTCCCTATTTCCTCCCCTGCCTCCCCTTGCTATGTTCTACTAGCAATTCAGGTTTTCTCAACCTGGGCATTACTGACATTTTGGGCCAGATAATTCTTTGTGTGGGAAGTTGTATGATGCTTAGCAGCGTCCCTGGTCTTTACTCATTAAATGGCAGTAGCACCTCTCCTTGCCCCAAGTCATGCAATCAAAAATATCCCCAGACATTGCCAAATGTTCCCTTATTGGTGGTGGTGGGATAACCCGCCACTGAGCTGGAGTGACTCTTTTAAAAATATAATTTGTATCAAGTTGCTCCAAGGCTTAAACCTGTCAATATATCTTCATGCTACCTAGAGAAAAAAATCAAAGTTCCTGTGGTAGCCTCTAAGGCTTTGCCTAATGTGTCTCACCTCTTCCAGCTAGATATTTTTTCTACCTCATCATCTTGTTTCCTTACTTCCTTGCCATTCCCCAACCACCCCAGGTATACCTTCAGCAAAGGACTTCCCCCCTTGCTGTTTGCTCTGTCTGGAACATGCTTCTTCTCAAGTATCTCCAGGCTTGCTCCATCACCTCCTTCAGACATTCACTCAGAGGTTACCTTCTCAGGGAGGACTTTCCTGATCACAGATTTGAAATTGCATCCCTTCCTTGCTTTATTTTCTTCACATACACATCATCAAACATAGTCTAAATTAAACAATTTTAAATTCTTTATCTTGTCCATCACCTTCCTAGGATATAAGCTCTATTAGGCAGGGTTTTCATTGTTTTTTGTCATCTCCAGCACCAAGGACATTATCTGCACATAGTGGGTGCTCAGTAGATACCTGCTGAATGAGTGAATGAATGAGTGGCAGTGGCAGCCAACACAGAGAAGCACATGAAGCCATAGGTTTGGCTTGTAGTGGAACCCCCTTGAACTTTCAGAATCTGGGGGCTTCTCTCATGGTCCCTCTGCTACTGCACAACTCTTGCTATTGTAGGCATTAAGCAGTGCCAGCCAGCGAACGGCCATGCTGGGGCACTTGTCAAACTCAACAAATGCCCTTTAGAAACAAAAGAACCTCAAATGGTGACATCAGCCATTTGTTAAACAAATCATTAGTTTGGAGACAGAAGCTGCACATGTGATGAATCTACTAATTTACAAAGCATTATTAGACATTAGTTAATTGCCAGGCAACTCTATATCCCAGGATACACTGAAGAAGCCTCTATAACTAAGGGAGAGATTGGATATCTCAGCCCTTAACAATTACAAGGCTTATATATCAGAATGAATGAGTGAGTGGGTCTTACATTATCCTGGTGTTCCAATGCTACTTCTGGAATTGTTTCTGAGTTTTCATTTTTAAATAAAAGTTATATATATATATTTATATATGCTGAATATTTAAATGGAACAGAAAGATAAACAATTAGAATTAGTCTGTCCACCCCAAATCCCCTTCTAGATACATTTTAAGGCATTATCCACAAATATAAAATATCTCAAGCATTCCACATCAGATTTCACTTATTGCAACATTTAGGGGATTTTTATGGCACAAACAGATAAACTCAATTCTTGTTTAATGGTTGCATAGTATTCTCTTTGTCTTTTTAATAATTTAATTAGCCAGGCACTACTGATAGTTTGTGTTTACATTTTATTTTTTTAAACTATTATACAGATAACAAGATAAATGTACCTATAATGTACCACGACATAATTTTGTGAGTATATCTATAAAGCACATTCCTGACAGAGGAATTTCTGAGGCAAGGAATATTTTGTTTAAAAATATGAAACTGCCATATTTATACCCTGAACAGAAAGATATGAGTACTTCTACTTTTGCTAAACTTTTATACTTTAAAATATTTTAATCTGTGCCAACATGAAAGTTAAAAAATTATGTCTAATTTTTAAAGTTTGCATTTCTTTAATTCTGAGTAAGGTTGAGTATTCTTTTCCTTATGCCAGTTGGTCTTATATGTGTGTGTGTGTGTGTGTGTGAGAGAGAGAAGGGGAGATTAACCTGTGATTTAAACACTTTGCCCATTTTAAAAATGTGGTTGGCTTTTTCTGATAGATGTGTATCTCTGGGTAGGGCTTATTATGAATCGGACTGAGGTTCCGTCCTTCCCCACTGGACTGTGACCCTGTATTGAAAGGACCATGCCATATGTATCTATTCTACAGTCTGGTAGATGGGTGGCTTTCTTTTATGACTATGGATGGTGTGGAAAATTGACAAGAAGTCATTTGGTGTAGTAAGCACCTAGGACAGTGAAGCTAATGGACAAAGTGGTAAAATGTTGGATATAATGGTAAAAATTTAGATGAAAAAAATAATTAAGGAAATTAAGCAGTTTTAAGGTCCCTGGCCTCTGTGGGTCTTTGTTTTCTAATGGCAGCACCTGCGGTGACTCTCTCATCTATAGGAGTATTTGGGGCTATTAGAACTGCTTTGTGCTGCCTGTAGGATCCAAGCATGTGTGTGAGCATTCTCCAGGGTGTTCCCTAGATGATGACTGGGATTTGTTTTTATTTTTTTGTGGTTTTATTTTTTATTTTTTGGTAACTATCATTGTTTTTATTTATTTTACTATAATAATACTTTATTTTAATTTTTTTTGTGCTTGCATCTGTGTTTTTTTTTAAAATTTCATTTCAGAATATTATGGGGGTATGAACACTTTGGTTACTTATATTGCCTTTGCACCTCCCAAGTCAGAGTTATAAGCATGCCCATACTCTAGAAAATGTGTACAGCACCATTAAGTGTGAATTTACTTATCCCCTCCTCCCCCCTCACCTGCCTGACACCCGACGAATGTTACTTCCATATGTGTACATTAGTGTTGATCAGTTAGTACCAATTTGATGGTCAGTATGTGTGGTGCTTGGTTTTCCATTATCATAGTACTTCACTTCAAAGGATGGGTTCCAGCTCCATCCAGGATAATACAAGAGGTATTAGTTCACCATTGTTTTTTATGGCTGAGTAGAATTCCATGGTATACATACACCACATTTTATTAATCCACTCATGTATTGATGGCACTTGGGTTTTTCCACATCTTTGCAATTGTGAATTGTGCTGCTATAAACATTCGAGTACAGGTATATTTATTATAGAATGTCTTTTTCTTTCCTTTGGGTAGATGCCCAGTAGTGGGATTGCTGGATCAAATGGTAGTTCTACTTTTAGTTCTTTGAAGTATCTTTGTACCACTTTCTATAGAAGTTGTACTAATTTGCAGTCCCACCAGCTGTGTATATGAGTGTTCCTATCTCTCTGCATCCATGCCAATATTTGTTGTTTTGAGACTTTTTGATAAAAGCCATTCTCACTGGAGTTAAGAGATATCTTACTGTGGTTTTGATTTGCATTTTCTTGATGATTAGAAATGTTGAGCAATTTTTCATATGTTTGTTGGCCATTAATCTGTCTTCTTTTGAAAAATTTCTGTTCATGTCCTTTGCCCACTTTTTAATAGGGTTGTTTGATTTTTTCTTGTTAATTTTCCCAAGTTCTATACAGATTCTAGTTATCAGCCTTTTATCAGATGTGTGGCATGCAAATATTTTCTCCCATTTTGTAGGTTGTCTGTTCACTCTAGTGACAGTTTCCTTGGCTGTGCAGAAGCTTTTTAATTTGATCAGGTCCCATTTGTTTATTTTTGTTGTTGCTGTGATTGCTTTTGGGGTCTTCATAAATTCTTTGCCTTGGCTGATGTCAGTAAGAGTTTTTCTAAAATTTTCTTATAAAATTCTTATGGTTTCATGTGTTAGGTTTAAGTCTGTTATCCATTGTGAATTGATTTTTGTGAGGGGTGAGAAGTGTGGATCCTGTTTCAGTCTTCTACATGTGGCTCTCCAATTTTTCCAGCACCATTTATTGCATAGGGATTATTTCCTTCAGTGTATGTTTTTGTCTGCTTTGTCAAAGATCAGATGACAATGTGAAGATGGTTTTATATTTGGATTTTCAGTCCAGTTCCATTGGTCAACGTCTCTGTTCTTGTGCCAGTACGATGCTGTTTTGGTTACTATAGCTTGAAGTCTGGTGGATTGATGCCTCCTAATTTGTTCTTTTTGCTCAAGGTTGCTTTGGCTATACGGGGTCTTCTCTGGTTTCCATATGAAGCATAGAAATATTTTTTCTAGATCTGTGAAAAATGATGTTGGTATTTTAACAGGGATTGCATTGAATTTGTAGATTACTTTGGGTAGTATAGACATTTTAACAATATTGATTCTGCCAATCCATGAGCATAGTATAGTATGCTTTTTCCAGTGTTTAAATCCTCTGCAATTTCTTTTCTCATGTTTCATAGTTCTCCCTATATAGGTCTATCACTTCCTTAGTTAAATATATTCCTAAATATTTTATTTTCTTTGATGCTATTATGAAAGCTATTGTGTCTTTGATTTGATTCTAGACTTGACTGTTATTGGTGTATATGAAAGCTACTGATTTGTGTGCATTGATTTTTTATCCTGAGACCTACTGAATTCATTTATCAATTCCAGGGGTCTCTTGGTTGAATCTTTTGTGGTTTTCTAGATATAAGATCATATCATCAGTAAAGAGTCATAATTTGACCTCTTCTGCCCCTATTTGGATGTTCTTGATTTCCTTTTCTTATCTGATTTCTCTGGCAAAGACTTCCAATACTATATTGAATAGAAGTGGAGACAGTGGACAACCTTGTCTGGTTCCATTCTAAGTGGAATGCTTTCAACTTTCCCCATTCAGTATGATGTTGGCTGTGGGGTTGTCATATATGGCTTTAATAAATTTTGAGGTATGTCCCATCCATGCCTATTTTGTTAAGAGTTCTTATCATAAAAGGTGCTGAATTTTGTCAAATGCCATTTCTGTGTCTATTGATAGAATCATATGGTCTTTGTTTTTGTTTTTATTTATATAGTGAATTACATTTATAGATTTTGTATGTTATGTTGAATCATTCTTGCATCTCTAGTTCATGATGAATTATTTTTTTGATGTGCAGTTGAATTCAGATTGCTAAGAATTTTTTGATAATTTTTGCATCTATATTCATAAGGGATATTGGTCTGTAGTTTTCTTTTTTTATTGTGTCCTTTCCTGGATTTGGTATCAAGGTAATATTGGCTTCATAGAATGAGTTGGGAAGGATTGCTTCCTTCTTAGACCACCGTGGAATAAAATTAGAAATCAATTCCAACAGAAACGTTCATTTCTAGGCAAAATCATAGATATTAAACAATCTGTTACTGAGTGATTGTTGGGTCAAGGAGGAGATTCATATGGAAATTAAAAGATTATTTGAATAAAATGATAATGGGGACAGAAGTTATCAAAATTTGTGGGATACAGCACAAGTTGTCCTGAGAGGAAAACTCATAGTATTAAATGCCCACATCCAAAAGACAGAAAGATCACAAATCAACAAACTAATGAATCTCAAGAAAATGGAAAAGCAAGAGCAAACCAATCCTAAACCCAGCAGAAGAAAAGAGACAACCAAGATCAGAGCAGAACTAAATGAAATCTAGAATAAAATAACTATGCAGAAGATTAATGAAAGAAAAAATTGGTTCTTTGGAAAGATAAACAAAATTGACAGTCCTCTTGCTAGATTGACCAGAAGCAGAAAAGAAAGGACTTCAATAAGCTCAATTAGAAAAGAAAAAGAAGAAGTCACAACTGATATCATGGAAATACAAAACATTATCTTTGAATACTTTAAAAATATCTATGCCCCCAAACTTGAAAATGTGGAGGAAATGGATAAATCCATAGAAACACACAGCCTCTTTAGGCTCAATCAGGAAGAGATAGAATTCCTGAACAGACCAATTTCAAGCACCAAAATTGGAGCAGCTATAAAAAATCTTCCAATAAAAAAGCCCCAGACTAGATGGGTTTATATCCAAATTTTACCAAACCTATTAGGAAGAACTGGATGTATACCGCAGAAATTATTCCATGACATTGAGAACAATGGAATTCTTCCCTAACTCTTTCTACGATGACTGAGATTTGAGAGTCTGGCTCCCTTGCCTTGAGCCGAGACAAACTGTACTATTCAGAGCTGCCTTGAGATTCTGGCTAAGGCTGAGATCTGGGTTGTCCTCATCCCCTTTGCTGTTCTGTTCCTGGTCTCTCCGGGGAGTGCTTTCTTAATAAATCTTCAGCATGGAAATCTCCTTCTCACTGTTTATTTTTGGGGAACCTGATTTAAGAGAGCTGGTTATACATAAAGTCAAACTTTTCCCTCCTACTTTCCCTTTTTAAACTTACCCTCAGTCTATGGACAATAGCACACTATAGCACATCTTAATGATTCTGAACTACAATTTCAGATTTTCTTGTTTGTGATCCCATTTGAAGCATTATAGGAAATCTGTGAAATGGGCCAGATGATTACCCTCCCCACTACTCACGGATTGAAAACAAAGAACCAAATGACTTGCTCAAGCTCATGGAGCTGTCAGGGGCCAGGATACATGTTCTCTGATGTTTCATTTGTGCTCTGTTGTCTTCACCATTCAGCCTCTCTTCTTCCTGAGGCACCAAAAGCAAGCAAGGTCCCTCTCAGCTTTCTAGAGCTGTGCTGGCCAAATAAATAGCCCCTAGCCACACATTGTTATTTAGATTTAAATTAATTAAAATTAAATAGAATTTAAAATTCAGTTCCTCAGTCAGACTAGCTACATTTCATGTAGTTGTTTTTTTTTTTTTTTTTTTTTTTTGTTGCGACAGAGTCTCACTTTGTTGCCCAGGCTAGAGTGAGTGCCGTGGCGTCAGCTTAGCTCACAGCAACCTCAGACTCCTCGGCTTAAGCGATCCTACTGCCTCAGCCTCCCGAGTAGCTGGGACTACAGGCATGTGCCACTATGCCCGGCTAATTTTTTTTTTCTATATAGATTTTTAGTTGTCCGTATAATTTCTTTCTATTTTTAGTAGAGACGGGGTCTCGCTCTTGCTCAGGCTGGTCTCGAACTCCTGACCTCAAGCGATCCACCCGCCTCGGCCTCCCAGAGAGCTAGGATTACAGGCGTGAGCCACCGCGCCCGGCCCATGTAGTTGTAATAATACCTTGTTGCAGAAGGTTCTTTGGACAGCACTGTTGTAGACCCTCTACTCTTTAGAAGTCTTTGAGTATTCTGCCCTTCTATCTTCTGTGATTGCTTTAATTTATATTCTCTTCTGTTATCTCTGCCTTTCCCCCCGTCCACATTTTTCTCTTTGCACATAACTACTAACTTGACATGTTTTTCTTTTTTTAAGCAATCTTGGGAACAACACCGGGGTGATTTGCTACTCTTGAATTTACCATTACAGAAATCTGAATTTTCACAAAACACATAGTAAACAGGTTTTGTGTAAAAGAGAAAGGAAGTGGCCATAAATATACATGTAATTAGAAAAGAAACTTTCATAAGCACCCAATTTTTCTCTCTCTAAAATACTAATGGAGTAATTTCTGCTTTTGCCTACCACACAGATGTAGAAGTGAGTGAAATTATGGAAATGAATGAGAGCACTGAGAATGAATTAGAACAATGCTAAAATGTATCTTCGAGTTTATTAATGCAGGCAAAATGTAAGCCTATGGAATCATTATTTGATTTTAATTACATATTATCTGTTAACAAACAGAAGACTGTCATTTCCTACAAAATGAAGAAACTTTTTTTTTCTAATGAATAACAAAAGAGATTTAGAAAAAAAAAGACAAACTTCCTGATTTTAACCATTGGATATCTGTTATCAACCAAACCATTCAATTTTTCTTTCTCTGGAGTAAAGTCAAAAACAACAACAACAACATCAAACAATGGTAAAAAAGTGAAGTTATCATAACATTCAGCAGGAGGGTGATTCTTTCTTTGGGAATTTGGAAACTGCCTCAGAACACCACAGTCTGAGAAGGTTTCATGAGGAGATGGGAGGAATTAGAGAAGCTAGAAATCTTCTCCATTTCTAGTGGTAGGTATTTTTGATAATGGAATTAAATCTAGGAACTAGAATCTTAAAAATTGAAGGCTAGAATGAAAATAAATTTTTCATGGACAATTTAAATAGAAATTCTTCCTCTTCTCTCTCTACAAGTACTTTTTTATTTGTTCTTTTTTATTGATATATAATGATGCACATATTTTCAGGGTACATGCAATAATTTGATTCATTCATATAGTCACATCAGGGTAATTGAGATATCCATCATCTTAAATATTTATCTTTTCTTTATGCTAGGAATATTCAAATTATTGTCTTCTGGCTACTTGGAAATGTACAATAGATTAATGTTATCTATAGCCACTCTACTGATCTATCCAACACCTCTACAAGTACTTTTAAAGTGAGATGCACTTAAATTTAGCATAGAGCAATGGAATAGAAAGAAAATATTACATGTATTGAAAAAAATAAAGATTTATTTATTTTTCAGAAAGCCCACAATACCCTCTAAAACTTTTAACAGGTAATTTCAACTATGGTGATAGAAATCCATCTTTTGGGCAAAATTATTTTTTCTAAGACTTGGCAAATGTTGCACAATAAGCCACAAAATGCTAAAACAAGTAGAGGTAATTGAAATTACATTTCTCAGTTGAGTATAATGCTCAATAATGAAGACAAACAAAGAAAAATATATAAGATAAAAAATCCTTTTTCAAGTTTGTTTACTTTTTAGTTTGGATGAAATAGACTCACTTGCTTTTTTACTTTTCAATTTGGCTCAATGAAGTAGACATAAAGAATAGTCCTAATTCTACCTAAACACATTTGAGAACTAAAAGTGCTAGTGACACCAGATCTGAATCTCAATTTAATAAAGTAAGATATAGACTTCTGTATGTAAAAGGAAAATAAATTACTGGGGAAATTATTTGATATCATTAAAGAGAAAGGGTACTATTAAGAGAAAGAGTAGCTGTGTCTACTGAAAGGAATGCTAGAACATGGGAGCTAAGTTGTTCTGCATAAAAAGGCAGAGAGATTGAGGGTGGAGGAGGGAGGAATGTGTTACTTCTGAAGATTCAGGAGGTAGCAAAAGGTGCCTTTATGTCATGGGGGGAAAAGGTGAAGAAGAAGTACGTGGTAGCCAGAGAAGTGCATTAGAGATGGGAAGTGTTAGGGTTATCCAATGCTATATACAAATTACCCCCAAATTTGGTGACATAAAATAATCATTTATATGTTCACAGGCTCTGTGAGTTAGGAGTTCTGAGTCAGGTTTGGTTGGGCAGTTCTTGCTTGGGGCCTCTCATGCAGTTGTGGTCATATGCTGGTTGGGGCTGCAGTTATCTGAAAATATGACTGGCTGCACAACCTACTAGCATCGCTACTGAGTTAGTGTCGGCTGTTGGCTGGTGGCCTCAGTTCTTTTCCATGTGGGCCACTCCATGGAGCTGCTTGAGTGTCCACATAGCATAGCAACTGGCTTTCACCAAAGTGAGCAGTCCAAGAGGTCAGGTTGGAAGCTATGATGCCTTTTATGACTTAGCCTCAGAAGTAACACACTGTTACTTCCGCTGTGTACTATTGCTCACTGAGAGCCAGCTCTGATTCAGTGTGGGAGGGGACTACACAAAGGCATAAAAATACCAGGAGATATGGATCACTGGGGCCCATCTTGGAGGCTGGCCACCACATAAGGGGGCTACAGAGATATTTAATAGGGATTTATAAATTACTTTTACATATAATATGTCATGTAACCATTCCCCATCCTCCTCACCCAATTTTCAGTAAATCTAAAATGCAAATGGTGTGTGGAGTTGGATTTGCTTTTGAGGCCTGCTTTAAGTGGGCTTGAGACACAAAGACAGGCCACCCACAACTTTGGACACATCTCAGTTTTATATATATATAGACATTTTCCCCAAATGAAGCAGGAAGTCTCTGAATTATATTTATAAAAACTCCTATAAAAGCGATGGGAGTATCTAATTAAGAATTCTTTTTCTATGCTTCTTACAAGTCACAGATTACTCTCATTTTGTTGCCTACAATTAAAGTGAGAGCATCTAATTCTTCCCTGTCTCCTAGGCAATATATAACTGAGGGTGAAGAGAATAGCTTTCTCCTATATTTGACCTTCTGTACTAGCCTGAGACCAGAAAACCAGTCTGGGGAAATTCCTTCTAGCCAAATTTTTGCCATATTCACATCTTTAGAGGACCACGTAAAACCATCTCCTTCCATGCAGGAACTCTTTCCCTCTCTTCTCTCTCTTCCTGATACTGGAGGAGGAGAAACAGGAGCCTTGGGGATCCAGAACAAGAAATAGGAAGACTTTGGGAGGAAATGTCTTATTCAACAGTCCTCTGGAGAGGCAGAACTTCTCTTTTTATTCCATCTTCTGTCTCATGGGGGAAATGATTCATTCTGGAGAATGAGCTACTCAACACAAATAAAATCAAGAAAGACGAAGGCAGAGGAAATGGGCTCTGTACCACTGTGAAAGGGGTGAAGACCTGTCATTCCTATTTCAGGTTCAGTCAAAGATAATCTGAGTAGGTATTGGTTTTTATAAATGTACTTTGTGGCTCAAAGTTCCATGAATATTCTCTAACAAAACTGTTAATGTGAATCGATCAAATACTCGATAGAATTTCCCTTGGGAACCCATTTTAAAAGAGCTATTATTGTGATGGCTAGAGTATGCTAAGCACACAGACTATTATCTATCTGATTTTCTGCTGAGAGAATTACTGCAAAGGTACCGAAGCAGTTTGATTATCACAGGGAGACTTTTTATTTGCAGCTTTTTCAAGCTGTGTATTGAGTTGCTTTGCCTTCATTTAAACATTAAGTTCTAAAATTAATTTAAAATACATCCAGGGAAAAGATTCCTTGGTGTAAAGCAAAAAGCTACAAAAAAGTGAAAGACTTAGTTCCCTCAAAGGCTTCAAATTAAATTTCAGTTTGATTTAATTAACATTTATTGAATGTCTGCAGGGAGCACGGCACTGTACTAGGTGCCAGAATTTGAAATATGCAGAAGTTCAAGAGGGTTTCAAAGTCAAGTTTATGAATTTGGGTAGAGAAAAATGAGAATCATTTAAGCTATATTCTTTTTGAAGTCTATATTTCCTTTGATAAATCCTCAAAATGGTGTTCAATCTGATTGAGAACTCCTTTGGAATGTGGTGAAGAGAACAAAAACCATTCTTTCTTGAGCTTTAAATTTAGAATGAAGGAATTTTTCTTAATACTTCAAGAGATGGCTTAAATAGTAGAAAAAATCAGTTTAAAAAATAAACTAAAATTAGTGCATAATAATGTTACTTTCAGAAAGACACAATAAAGTAAAAAGACTTGCTATACACAGAATTTAACATTTCAGATTTGGAATATATTTATCTTTTAGGGGACATTCTAAAAATAATGAATAATAGTATTTCTTCTAGTCTTACTGAGAATCAGAAATATAGTAGAGAGTAGAGTAAGTTTCAGAACTGCAAAATTTTCCAAAAGTTCTATCAAAGTCTAGCAAAATAGGTCCACCCAAATGCCTTCAGTACAAAGAAAGAAACTGTTTGTCTATGTTTTATCTCAGTTTGTCACATTTATCCTGTGGGATTCTTTCTTAAAAAAATTAGTTTAATTTTGAGTCTGCGTCATTTATTGACAAGAGTTTCTGTTTCCACTGCACTGCAGTGGCACTTGGTTGTACTTCACCCAACTGTGTATTTGTGAGTCCCTTTCTGGACTCTTGTTTTTTTTTTTTTTGTCTATCCTTGCATTAAAAAACCCCAAAAGACTTCTTGGGATTTTAATTGGAACTGTGTTTAATCTGTAGAGCAATTTGAGGAGATCTGAAACTTTACAATATTGATTTTTACAATCCACAAACATGGTACATTTTACCATTTGAGAATGAGTAGCTTACATTTCTCTCATGAATACTTTCCAGGTGAAAGTCTTGTATAACTTGCATTAGATTTATTCCTAGTATTTGATTGATATTTTTGATGCTACTATAAAGGGTAGAATTAAAACAAAATTTCCATTTGCTTGTTGCTAGTATGTAAAAGCATAGTTGATTTTTGTATAATGACTTTTGACTTTGCATCTAGAGACTTTCCTAAATTTACTTATTAATTCTAATATTTTACCTGTAGACTCTTTTGGATTTTCTAAGAACTAAACTATTTTGTCTGCAAATAATGATAGTAATAGTTTTTCCTTTACAATCCTTATATTTTTATGTCTTTTCCTTGCATTACTGTACTAGCTAAGACACCTAGTTTTAAACTGAATACATGAGGTGACAGCAAACATCTCTGTCTTGTCCTTGATTTCAGGGAGAAAAATTTTAACATTTTACCATTAAGTATAATGTTTGCTTTAAGTATTTTTGTAAATAAGGAGTAATTTTGTTATATTTTTCTAATTTCAGTTAATAATTCTTAATCATTGTTTCATTTTTTTCTTTAGCCTATTTTCCTTCAACCTAAGACTGGGTCCTCCCACACCCTCCAATAGCTTTGTAAACAGTTTTGTAAAAATGCCTTTCTATTTTCTACATTGTCAAATCTGCCGATAAATCAGCTCCATTTTTCTTTTCTGGAGACACGGAGACTGTTTGTATTCCAGCTGGATGCTTCTGGTACTCCTTTTGCCATCATTCTGGGAATCCCAGTTGCCTTTTTCTGGTTTCCAGATGCTGTTTCTGGTTCCTTGGTTTTCCTTCTGTGGGCACCTGAGCTCGCGGTGCAGTGTGGAGCATCAGAGCAGGTCTGTGGGAGCCTCACTCGAGAAAGCTTGAGTGCTCTGAGGGGCTTTAGAACAGAACGTGTGGAGGGGAAAAACTGGAAGAAACAGCTGCCATGCTTCACTCCATGGCAACGATGAGGCCATTTTGATTAACACATTTTATCAATACCATATCCAAGAGTATATTTCCCATACCATTTATCAAAATGACTAAATCACACTTAAAAAAATTAGTAAAATAGTCATGGAATTCCTAAAAAATCACTAAGGTTTTTTAAACTTTGAAATGGATTACTAAAGGGCCCAATGACCTTTTCTGTAAATAATGAATATTCATTCAACAAACGTTTATTCAGTATATATCAAGCACTGTTCTAGGTGTTTGAAATATACCAAATGAACAAAATAGACATAAATTTCTGCCTTCACGGGGGGAAATAAACAATAAACATGGTAAGTTAATTCTATAGAATGATAGAAGGAGAGTAGAGATGTAGAAAGGAAATGAGTAATTAGGAATCCTGGGCAGGATGCAAAGTGCAATTTTCAATAAGGTATTCAGGGTAGGCTTCCTGGAGAAGGTGATATTTGAGCAAAGACTTGAAGAGGAGCAGTGCAGGTGGAGGAAACAGTCAGTGCAAGGGCCTGAAGCTGGGCACATGCCTGGCATGTTCAGGAGCAGTAGGGGGCCAGTGTGGCTGGAGCAGAGTGGGTGAGAGAGGACAAAACAAGAGGTGAGGTCAGAGAGGTGATAGGTGCTAAACCGTGTCGAGCCACATAGCCCATCATAAGTACTGGAGCTTTCACTCTGAGTAAAATAGGCGCTGTAGGTAGATTTGGAGCAGAGGAGTGACATGATCTGACTTGTATTAATATTCTGAAGGGATCACTTGGGGCTGATGTTGGCAAGACACTGCAGGGGCCAAGGTCAGAAGTAGGGAGACCAGGGTAAGCTACTGAAGTGATTCTGGCTGGTGGTTGGCAGCAGTGCAGGTGGTGAGAAGTAAGCCTCACCATTGCTGGGTAACACCACCCCAAAACTTAGTGGCTTATGATAATTTATTTATCATAATCCTGTGGGCTGGCCGAGTGGTTCCTCTGATGGTTTCCTCTGGGCTCACTCACATGGCTGCACCCGCTGCAAGGCTGGCCTCCTTGCTGGCCAGGGGTCCTTGGTTCTCCCTCACCTTCTCTTCCTGCAGTGCTAGGACAGTCTCCTCCTGCAGTGCTCTCAGGGCAGTACTCCATGAGAGGGAATGTGGATGCTACAAAGCACCTACCTCAAAGTCACATAGTATCACTTCTGACACAATCTATTTTTCAAAACAAGTCACAAGGGTGGTCCAGGTGTGAGGGGTGGGAAAATAGACTCCATTTGTTGATGGGAGAAACAGCAAAGTCACATTGCAAAGGAGCCTGCATACTGGGACAGGAGGAATTTTTGTCCAGGTTTTCACTCCACCAAAACGTATTTCATATTTTGAAAGTCTAGACTGGACATATGATGTGGGAGAAAGAGAGGAGTCAAGAATGACTCTGAGGTTTTTGGTTTAAGCAACTGGCATGAAGGAGTTTTCATCAAGGGAGGTGGCGAAGACTATGGGTAATTAAGTTTTGGGCGAGAAGAGCAGTATTCAGGCAGGGCCACGGAAGGGCAGGCTCAGTGCATGAGCACCCAATATGCAGCTCAATGTGAAGTCAAAGCCTGTCTGAGGAAGCAGAGGATGGCAAGTAGGCGTAGTTGGCTCTAGTGGAAGAATGGCAAGAGAAAGTCTCCATTCTAGAAAGTTAGCCTATGCTGTGTAGAGAGGGTTTGCTGGGCATTAACAGGAAGAGGTAAATAATGTCACAGGACAGTTCCAGGATGAAGGGTTGCAAGAAGTTTGTAAGAAAACCCCGGGGTACAGTGATTCAGAAACTGACAACAGCCTTGAGGAAGCACTGAGAAAAACTCTTAAATAACCACTGCTCCACTGTGGACCTACGGTCCTTAACAAGAGAGAGAGATAGACAAGAGCATGATATGTTGAAAAAAAATTCCCATAGCCACACCAGAGATGAGTCTATAGCAAAGCTGCCCCTGAATCTTGTAAATGTGAAATATGACCCACAATTCAAGGTCATCTTTTTTTTCTTTTTTTGAGTGGCGGGGAAATGTCATAGGGAAACCTCTGATCTTCCTTTAGGAATAAAAAGACCATGAATCATACCCAAAAAAGAGAATTTTGGGGGGCAGTGCACCAGTGCTATGTTAAACTTCATTGTTAAGCCTCTGTGCGAGGGTGTGTGGATATGGTAGCTGAGTGTACTTGTACACAGATTTATATATGTACATATTAGTAACTGCTTGATTGACTTTAGGTCAAGGACTCAGATGGTGAGGAGGGAGAAACAGGTTGCTCCTCAGGCTGGTGCACATTCTTGGCTTCATTTTAAAAATAAACTGTAAAAGATGGAATATATTCTGTAGCTGGTTTGACAGTCTACCCATAGGTGGGAGGATGAACTCTATGACCCTTTAAAAGTCAATTTTCATCCTAAGATTTTATATTCCAATTATGTCTGATGTACTATTTAAATAAATGATGGTTTTTCTTTTAGGAAAGAAAATTGACTAGAATTCATTCTATCTGAGCTACAAAAATTTGAAAATAGGCCAACTCTTAATTACCCAGGGTAATAGGGAATATCTTGGATGGATTATCCCAAACCACAGGTAATTAACAAAATGTGCAAATTAGGCACTGATTCATAGCATTCATTAAAATTTACATTTAATCTACTACTTAAGCAGCATACATTTGTAGATGAGCAAATCAACATGGTAAAAATAATTTTAAGATTAATATGCACATTTTAAATAAAATATAGAGTTGAAAGTATTGCCAAAAGACTGGACACTCTTAATTATGTTGTAAAATTCAGAATATTTACCTAGTGCTCCATGGGGCACTGGGAATATTTTATTATCTAATTTTTGTAAAAGGCAAAGGAGGGATCGACAAAGGTTTCCCACCCCCTGGAAACTTTCCTGCTGGCCCAGTGCTGGGCCCTGCCCCGAATGCTGGTGCTCAGGCCTGCGAGGCCACATCTTTCTCCCCGCAGTGCATTTCTATGAAAAGAGATAACAGCAGCACAAAGACTAGGGCAAGCGGGGAAGTGAGAAAGAGAAACTAGAGACATGAATAATAGCAGGACAATCCTTAAGTAATTACGGAAACCCAAATTTTAGTGCTATTCCTGTATCATCTTCAATTTTTCAAAATAGCACCTACCTAGAAAGACTTCTTGTTCTGCCAGATTTTGTTAAATTATTTTTTGTTATTCTAAAATTATTTGCTGGAATAATACATGCTCTTCGTGCTTTTATTTTTGTCGATGATTATTTATTGTGCGACACAACACTAGGCACTTTGCAAATGTTATCTCCTTTCTTACTTCCTATGATAGCCCTATGCAGTGAGGATTATTCTCGTTTTACAGATAATACTCAGAGAAGTTCGTGATGGCATGTGGTAGAGACGGGGTTTAAACCCAGGCCTGTTTGATGCCAAAGCACAGGCTTTTTCTACTAGGACATCGGTTTTCAAAATGTGCCTCTTTCCCCCCACCCCCAACACTACCCTGACCAGGAGTATGCATCTCCTGGGAACTTGCTGGAAATCTAAATTCTCAGGCCTCACCCCAGACCTACTGAATCAGAAACTCTGAGGTTGGGGGCCAGTAATCTGTGTTTTCACAGATTACTTCTTCTCAGGTGATTCTGAGGCATGCTCAAATTTGAGAACTGCTATATAATACTATGTCATGCTTCCTTAAAAAGACTTTTATTATTTTTAACTACAGGAATAGAATTAATTGCAACTGTTGTTGCATGAGGAAAGAAATCAATGGGTTTAATTTAACTGAACTTCTTACCTTGACTTCTTGTTTCTAATTTCTTCCATTGTCAATTTTCTTGCTTGAAGCTGCTAGGAAAAACTTCTTTAAAATCATTGAAAGGGAATATAATATAGTCTAAAGCAGAAGTCTCCAAAAAGGACTGTGTAAAAACTAGGCATGGATCAAGTATGCAAGATGATTCATTGGGCTGTAGGAAGACCATATTAGAATTTTAATTTATATTTATTTTTACCTAAAATTAAGAATGAAATAAACTTGACTAAAGCTTAATATGGGTTAACACATAAAACGTAAGTTTATATATGAATACACATACATTGGCTGCAGGTATAGACCCCTGGCTCATACACTCTTGGCCCTCCTTTGTACTCTAGCTGTCGAGTGGCAACCAGGTGTGCACAGATGGGACCTGTCAGCCTCATGTTTCAGCTGCTCCATATCTCTCCCACCTATTATTGTGGATCTTTCTCTATCTCTATCCAGCCATTCTCAGGCCTTCACATATACGGAAGTGTAAGGAACTTGACTCAGTAGGAGCTGGGAGCCAATGGATAAATACTCACCTTTCCTGTGTCCCAGATGGACAATTCTGAGGTGTATTCTATATGGCTCCTCACAGCATCCCCACTGTGACTGACCTCATTGGCCCTAAATAGTAGCCAGCTCAATTATGCCCCTTTGGATTGGTCTCTGACCTGTCCCTGTGTTCCCTTTTCCAGTCCCCACCCCTGCCTCCCTTGGTGGGATCATTTCTGAAAATAAGCTCTCTTCGTGGAAGCCACTGTCTTAGACTCTACTTTTTGAGGAATAACCAAGGCTAAGAAAGGTGCATACTAAAACATCTTTATGAAAGGGTATAAGATAAACACTTTAGAGACCATTGGCCTAAAGCATTGATTATCAATTTATTTTTAAAGAAACAAACCTATGAGCCCATCATATGATATTCTAATGTTTGTGTATGTGACACCCCCCGTCAGTGTGTGATGCTTTTATGGGCATATTAGCTATAAGTCTATCCCTTCTCCTTCCACTCAAGGCAGCATATTGGTGCAAGTCAGTAAGAGTCCTGGGGATGTTCTTAAATTTACTGCAGAGTATAGACAGAGCTAATCAGGTCTATCAGGCTTTAGTACTTTATAATCAATACTAAATTTCTTTGAACACCTGGTAACTAATTGTAATACTAAATATTTTGGGTGTGATCCCTTGCTTGAAATCTCTATCTAAAGCCAGGTTTAGAACCTAGAACTTCAGGGTAACAATTATTTTTCATGTTTAAACAACTTCTTAAGTAATTTATTCATAAGCTGTTACATCTTTATATGAGAGGTTACAGTAAGAAGTTTTTACCATTTTATTCCTTGCGCAAATCCAGCTCAGGGATGTTATGAGAAAGGTGCTTCACCTCTGTGATATTTTTTCCCAAAATTTATAACTTCAGTCTAATCGTAAGAAAATATCAGACAATCCAAATTGAAGGACATTCTACAAAATATAAAATACCTGTCTGGTACTCTTCAAAAGTATCAAGGTCTTCCAAACAAGAAGAAACTGGGAAACTGTCCTAGACTGGAGAGAGTAAGGGAACAGATGACTAAATGCACTGTGATATCCTGGACTGGATCCTAGAACAGCAAAGAACATTAGTGGGAAAACTTGTGAAATATGAATAAAGTCTGTGATTTAGTTAATAGTATTATGCTAATATTAATTTTTTAAATTTTCATAAATGTGCCATGGTTTTATAAGTTACTAACATTAGGGAAAGCTGAGGGAAAGGCATATGGGAATACTTTGTACGAATACTATCTTTGTAACTTTTCTCTAAATCTAAAATTCTTTAAAAGAAAATATATTTAAAACCAACAAATGAACAAATGAAACAACTCAAGTAGACTGAACCCTGGCTCATGTGGGCAGAATCTTGCCTGCAGGTCATGATTAGGAAATACTTGAGGAAACATGGTGTATAAAAGTAGAAGCACAGGTAGAGAGAAGTGGTGTCTACACAGTCAAAGGAAAGTGCTGAACTGAGATTTTGTCAGCACTATAGAGAGCCTATGTGTGCTATGAAGACTCAAAGCCTCCCTTTTTCCCCATTTAGAGCATTTTTGGTACAGAATTATCTCTCACTTCAAGATGCCACTTGGCATTGCGAATACATCTAGCTCTGTTTCTTTAGGGGATTAAATGGTGGGCTCATCATCTTTTGTAATTATTTTTCTATTAGCAACTCTCAGTAAACACTTTTGCAATTGCCCGTGAGATGTCCGCACTCATAAAGAGAAGCCCTAACTCTAAAGATGAAAGCCCTATTTTTGAATCAAAAACTTATTTCACAAAGCTGCAAAATCTGCCTTTGAGAATCCCTGACAACTAAACTAAATATTTCATGGCTTCAAATGATAATTATGCTGCCAGTTAAGTATTTTGCATTTTGTAAATAGTTGGGTATATATTTTTTTCTCTATGAATTTCTGTGAAGACAGTTTGATGCAGAAACTTAAAAAAAAAAAAGGTTTTCCACATACCAGGTGGTATCAACAATGATCAAGCTGTTGTGCAGTAACTACCTGTTTCACCTGAATTGAATGGTATGTCTCATGTGAGTCATTGGGTCTGTGGTGAGCTCTGCCAGCTGTATTTTTGGACTAATTTTCATATTTAACCCAAATGTGTGCTTGAAAATTTTTTGGGTCATCATTAACAGTCATAAAAATCAACATTCTGTATCATGAAATTGGATGTAATCAGAGATTAAACTGGGTTAAATAAAATGTATTTTCATTTTAACCCTTCTTTAGAAACCTGGCTGTGTTTAGCACCAAGGGATTCTATGCCAGTTCATAGCAGTAAGAGTGCAAAGGTGCTAGGTTAGTATAACGTGATCACTATGCTATCTATGACTAGATGCGTGTAAACAAATCCATCAAAATCTGTCCTGATGTAGGTGACAAAACTAGATCAAGAGATCTGGCACCTATCCCAGATGATTTGCTCTTTTTTCTCTTTCATAAACATGATATTGAAGCTTGAATGGAGCTTAATTTTGGACAATTAAACAAGTGGTATTCTGGGGAGAAGGAAGATCTTTTAACTCCAAATTCAGATTTCTTTCAGATAGAACCAAAACTTAACTAAAAAAAAAAAAGAAAAAAGACTTAACCTTTTGCCTACTATAACTTATATTTTTAATGTATGGTGGATGTCTGGAATTCACAAATTCAAATTTGTGATTTTGACTAAATGGAAAGCAAAAGCAGAGCTTCTGTGATGCATATACAATGTGAGTGGCAACCTAGAATTGTACAATATAGACTTACTGCTCCAAACAAAGCCTGTTTTCTCTCACATTTTACCATTATGCTGAAGGACAAATTGGTATCATGGAATTTGGGGATGGTGTGCAAGAGAGATTCCTTCAGCTGATCAATATGCCTTGCTCACCACCCAGCAACCACATCTCAATCGACTTGTTATATATGCAGACATACTCCAGAAGTGATTATAAAAGTAGATCTAAAAAGAAATCTGATAGTTGGTATTAGTGATGGAAGAGAAGAGAAATTTAATACATTGGAGAAAAAAATTATAAAAATGAATTCTGCAGGTTGTGAAAATCTCCAGCTTTTTTTCTGTGGAGATTTATCTATCCCTGAAGAATTTATTCTTCAGAACATAAAATCATAGTGTATCATTCCCTTTACTATCTACAAAAATGATCAATTAGTAAACATATATTGAACTACTAATTTTGGTTTTAGCACGGTTCTTGAGGCTCAAGATCAAGTGAAAGAATGACCAGAAGTGGCATCAATCATCAAAGGTCTTCAAACATTTTTGAGAAAACAAAAGAAACCTAGAGGAGACAATTTAGGAACAATAACTGTGTTGTCATAAAAGGCTGTCTAGAAAAAAAGGGGAATCAGGAGAAGCGATTTCCAGTTCCAGCTCTTACAATGATCCCTCTCAAACACCTTCCGGAGGCTAATGTGCCCCAGGAGCCTTGGCCCAAGTTTAAACACAAGACCCACATGCATCAGGTGACTATAATTTATTGCCCGCACTGAGACACTTCTGAGAGTGAAAGGGGCTTCATGAGTAATTATTCCATGGAGTATATTGAAATTGTCTTGGACAAACCAGGAAGAAAAGTAATTCTATTCCCGTACCTCTGGGTTCTGGCCGATTCTCTTTACAGACCTCTTCCCAGTTAAAACATCCTCCTCATGGCATGTTTGTGCTTCTATTGAGTGATAAATAATTATATGCATTCCTTGCTTATATGTAAGAAAAAAGGAACCTCATGTTATTTGAGAACTTTGGAAATTATGTCCTCATTTTGGAATTTTAACCGATTAATGGGAAATTTCAGACCAGGAGGAAGAAAACCCAGCAACCCAAGGGAGATATTTTGATTCAGGCAAGGACTTTTGGTCAGTTTCAAATCCCCCTGTTTAGGCAGCTGTCTGATCAGCCCTTTTAAAATAATTGCTGACATAGATACTAATAAAATGAATTCAAGAAAATTGTTTTTCAGATTTCAAGTTGATAACAGTATACCCCCCTTGACAAATACCTGTGTGCTTAGTCTGCCCAGGGGTTATGGCATGTGCAACTATGCATATAGCATATGTATGCACAATGAAGATATTAAACTTGCTTAAAAAACAATAACAGGGAGAAGCATATGCTAAATGTGTGTTCAAGAAAACAAAGCAACAGGACCTAGAAAAGGAGAGAGAACTTGAATTTGAAAGCATCAGGAAGGTAAATAGACTTACATGGAGTGGGTGGTGTGTCGGTGGAGGGGGTGAGATGTGGAGGACAACCAGACTGTCTATTTTTCAGTCTCTAAATGGTAACATGAACCATTTTGTTCTTTAAATCTGGCTTACCATGTTCTATAAAATTGGAATAAAATTTTCCCTCAGAAATTAATTTATATCGCCCCAAAATGTGAAAGTTCAATCTACAAGACAGATTTGATTTTACAATCCATGCATTCACTGCATATGTGTGTCACATTATTGAAGTGTGTTCTAAAGGCATTCGATAGAAATGCCCTTGTCCAAACAGTGCTTAGGCACAACTTGAGTGGCCCTGGTGATGTACTTTATATTAAGGTAAATGTGTAGTCAAGCTGCTTGTGAATGTGTTGTGTAATAAATCCACAGCCAACTGCAGATTTATGGGCATTGTTATTCTGTTGTACAGATAGCACCTCCACTGCATTTAATGAGCTGAAATAGGTGAACAGTTCATTCTAATCTCCAGGTGCCTGGGACTCATGCACTGCCTGGAATCACAGAACACATGTCCTTCTCTTGTTTTAAAACATGAAGGTGCCTTTCTGATAAAGTTTCTCTTGAGGGTAATGACATAGGGAGTAACTTTAGAAACGTTTTCTTTGGTATGTTGGCTGAATGTAAATCTGTAGCAGCTACCTGTTGCTGCAAAACTGAGAGGTGATTTGTTAAATTTAAGATCCACGGCAGATTTGCTGTAATTGATTTTTGCTACTTTGCATGAGTTTATTACTTTGAGAATGCTTTAGATTCTCTCATCCATACGTTTCCTTTACTATTCAGAACAAACATTGGCAAGCAGTCTCTCTTCTGTGGTCTTTCACGTGATGATACTGAACTGATTCTAGCATGTTTATCATAATTAGAAGAAATGTTCATGAAAGACATGTCTAGAAACCTAACCTGAAGTTCCCACTATATTTTAAAAACACTCCCAAGTGAATTCAGGTAAACAAGTGTAGAGACTAGAACTTTTAAGGTCTCTAATGGAAGCTTTGAAATCCCACAGTGCTGCATTTATACACTAGAAGTGTATTGTTAAAGTAAGATGATGGGTATATCTCAAATGGGGTGCTCCTGGTGTCTTGGGCGGAGCTGTGTGTGTGTACAAGTCTGTCTAGCTTATTGAAAGACTTTTAGAATCACTGGACTCCGTACCCTAAATGCCAGGAGCACACTCCAGTTATTGCAGCCACCAGACACATCCAAACCCAATTATCTAAAGAACTCTTCAAGTGTACTTTCTTGCAGATGGTAAAAGAGCAAATACTACCTAGATGTGAGTAATTTCCAACTTGAACAGTTTATGTTTTGAAAGGTGACTTTGTTGGGTTGGAATGTAGAACACATCTTTCTATGTAAGGACAGATATGAATGGTGCCTGCGTCTCCAGGCTGGTGATGCCTGCCTGGCTTCCTTGGCCCCTAACCACAACCTCTACTTCCAGTTCTTAGACTAAGATGATTTAATTCCGGCCTTTACATCTCTTTCTCTCTTCCTAAATTAAGCTCTTCTTAAAGTCAAAGAGATTTCAAGGAGTCATATTTCAGTAGTCTATAGATTTAGGATCAGATTTTGGCCTGATCAGAACTTGTTAGGGACTCTTACCTTGCCCCCAGGGACCTAGTTACTATCTTGCACCCCGGTTACTGAAATGATCCTTGTCTGGCCCCAGAGCTTTACATCTTGGTTTCCTTCTCTATTTGCTGCCACTGCCAGGCTCCTGGATGCTTGTCCTACTGGCTCATGGAGCCATTTGTTTGCTGCTCATTATGGAACCTTTCTGTTATCAGCCTCCCATCTGGACATTTAATTACCCCTTCCTTCCAGGCTGAGGATGCCATGTCCATCTGCTTATTGCAATTTCTTCCTGAAGATTGTTTTTGGGTACTTCATCAAATGCCTGCATTGTCTTGGTAGGTCTCTAGCTCCTGCCTGTTCTGGGATGGGCTTGCCTGAGCATTAAGCTTAACGGCTATCTCACTCTACTGCGATGCTCTAAAATCAGGGAACTAGGTATAAACAACAGGGAAGCAAGCCTGTTGCAGTACAGCAATTAAACAAAACTAAAAACAAATTGAATAAGAAATAGTTTCCTAATCTTTAAAGCTGATGCTTCAAGTGGTCTTAATTAGAGGAAAAGAGAAGATATGTGAAAATTTACTTTAAAAATTTGAATTATCTGAGCCTTTGAAGCAGGGTCTTGAGAAACTGATGGCAATGACTCTCTATTATGGTTAATTTCCCTTCAGAACTTGTGGATTTATGCTTCCTTGATATGGAAATATCATTAACATTACTTTTAGGCTGATCAACTATAATTAGGATAATTTTTTTTGCCTCACAAGTGAAATGAAAAGTGAGATTTTCCCCTCTAGGATAATTGGATACAAAATTAAATAGTGAGCAGAATGAAGGAAGGTGTTAAAAATAAATGTGTTTGTGTGGGTAAGCAAAACTAACAGCTTGATGGGGAGATGGAAATAGCAGATAATGCACCTAAATGCTATTATTATTATTTGGCGAGAGGAAACATTTTTGTCTTATTCATTTAATGTACGCCTGTGCTACAGAGATCAAAAGAGACAAAAAGATACCTAGTGAAAAGTGAGTCTTCCTCATATCTTTTTACTTTAGCATCCTGGTTGCCTTCCCCAGACAACATGCATTGTGGATTTCTTGTGTATGTTTCCAGAGATAGTCTATGAATATACAAGCATGTGTATATATGTATGCATGTATCAATATACATATGTGCATATTTAAAATCTGAATTAATTATTTGGATAGATTTGTTTTTAATTGAAGTCTTTAAGGGGTGAAAGGCTCTTGTGAAGATGTTCAATGAAACAGTGGTGTCAAGCTTTATTAGAAACCTTGTTAGAAACCTATTTTTTTATAGTCTCATCTTTCAGTTATGGCTATATATCATCATTACTGTGGGTAACATCAACAGCATCCACAACATGCATTGTGTCTGCGGAAGGCAACTGAGTAGGCTGGAGTGAAAGGATATAAAGAAGACTCACTTTTGATTAGTTATCTTTTTGTCTCTTTTGATTTCTGTAACACAGGCATACATTAAATGATTAAGACAAAATGTTTCTCTTTGCCAAATAATAATAATAGCATTTATCTATGTCTACTTGTTCCCTCTGGAGGTATGTCTGACTATTGATATGGTGTCTTGTGCTGACCTTGGCCACAAATTTTCTAATGTATTCTGATCTAAATCAGTTTCTCACTGTACTTGGAATGCAACCAGTTAACCTGGGATTCTTCCTTCCCCATCACCCTGGACATTCTCTTCACTGTTCTCTTTGGTTGGATATATTGTTTTATATATTTTTCTTTCTTAGTTTACTTTCTCATGTTGGTAGCACACAACTACCGGTGATTTCCTGAGAAAAGGGTATGTGACAAATAAATTTGAGGTCTTGTACATTTATAAATGTCTTTAGTTTACTTTTCTACCTGATGGATAATTTGACATGTATAGAATTCTATGTTGTAAATCATTTCCGTTCAGAATTTTGAAGATATTGCTTCATTATTTTCCACCTCTCAGGGTTGGTAATAAATCAGAAGCCATTCTGATGCTTTTCTTTTTTTTTTTTTGTATATGATTTGTTTTCAATTCCAGAAAGGTTTTGGGATTGTCTCTGTGTCCTTCATGTTTTGAAATTTTACAATGATGTGCCTTGGTGTGGGTCTTTTTCCGTCTATTCTGTTGAGAAGGTGAGGGTTCCTTTCAACCTGTAACCTCAGGTCTATTAGTTCTGGGAAATTTTCTTAAATTATTTCATTTATGTCATCCTCTCTTATTTTTTTTTCCTTCTGGAACTCTTTCTTATTCAGATTATCCTAATATTTGGATGTTATAATTTCTTATTCCTTCTTTAATTTTTTAATCTTATTTTTTCTATTTCTTTATCCTTCTACTTTGCTTTCTGGGAGATTTCCTCAAATTAATCTTCCAACCATTCTATTGATTTTTTAAAAAATTTTCTGTATCATGTTTTTAATTTCCAAGAACTTTCTTTTTTTTTAATGGAAATACTAATATCTCCTTTTATTTCTCTGAGGATAAATTCAGATTAAGTTTTTAAGCTTTTTTTTCTACCTGCATAATCTGTGTTTTCTCTAAATGTTTTTTTTTTTTCCAGTTTGTTTTTGTCTTTATATTCCTTGTTAACTGAATTCTTCAGAGTTTTCTTGACCCTTGGTTATCTGCTGGGATTGAAAGTGTGAGTCTAAAGCTCTCATGGAACGTGTGGGGATTTGAATGTCACTGGTCTTTTCTTGTTATCTCTTCCCCAGTTCTTGCTAGAGGGGGATGAGTTCTGGCTCCTAGAGTTGTGGGAAAGTAAGTAAGGCCAAGGAAAGAGGGTCTCAGCACTTAGCATACAGCACTTAATATGAATTTGGTACCTTAATTCCTCTTCTATGTGTGGTACTCAATTCCTTAATTATGGCTGGATCAGTTCAGAAACCTCATTATACCCTTCTGAAGATAAAGCTCTAGGTTTCTACTGGTTTTGGGGACAGTCATCTTCTGGCATGCTGTGGGGAAACAATCCAACTGCCACACACACAACTATAATGAACGTTTTCTTATTTTAGCCTCTCTGCCTGCATTACTCACTCTTAATTCCACAGGTAGCTGAAATTTACAGTGTAAATCATGATATTTAAGAGTTTTCCTCACTGTTGGCTTCAGATATCCCTGCCTTGGGTCTGAAATCAGTTTTCTCTCATGATCTGCTTTCCGTCTTCCAAAATTTTGTTGCCGTATTCTCTAGTACTTCCCATCTTTATGGATTTATGTCTTAAAAAATCCCTTTATTGTAGTTTAATGGTATTGAATGAGGAAGTGAAATTCTATGTGTGTGTTAAATCTTCCTTCTTAATGGGGAAGCCCACTAATTGTTAATTTAAATAATGGGTCTATATATAATTTTTTTACATTTTAAAATATTTTTAAAACAACACAAGTTTATCTTACATTACTTTTTTGTAATTTGAATTTGCATATCTATATATTCTGAAGTTTCTATAGTTGTTAATGTTTTACTTTGGTTAAAAAAAAAAAAACCGAAGCACAATCCCGTAAGAATTATTTTGAAAATCCTGAACATTTTCTTGTCCCCCAAAATAGAAATTACTTGAGGTAAAATAAACAGAGTTACATGTAATGAAAGAATGGAATCGCTATACGGTAGTCTACCCTTATTCACAGGGGATATGTTCCAAGACCCCCAGTGGATGCCTGAAACTGTGGATAGGACTAGACCTGATTGTTGTGAATGAGAACACATTTTTGTTCATGTATTCTACCCACGGATTTAGTGCCTTTTCCATCTTAGCTAAGCACTTACTATATCATGCACTGTGGCTGTATCTTTTGCAGTTTGAGGTGTAACAGCAAAATTAGCACAAATTTCTTTTCTTTCTTTACAATTTCATAGGTATATTTGTTCTTACCATAGATCTTAGCAACCTCAGCTCATGATTTTTTCTCTTTCTTTATTAAGTTGAGAATTTTCACCTTCTCACTTAAAGGGGACTCTTTATGGCTTCTCTTTGGCATATTGGAATTGTCAGCATCTTCTCTTTGTGCTTTGGTGCCATTATTAAGTAAAATAAAGGTTACTTATACACAAAGACTGCAATATGTCGACAGCTGATCTGATAACTGAGCCAGTTACTGAGTGGCTAGTGGGCGGGTAGCTTCTACAGTGTGCATACGCTGGACAAAGGGAGGATGCAAGTCCAGGCAGGATGGCCTGAAACCTCACCACAATAGTACCTAATTTAAAATTTAGACATTGTTTATTTTTGGAATTTTCCATTTAATATTTTTGGACCATGGTTGACTGCAGGTAACTAAAACCTCAAGAAAGTGAAATCAAGGATAAACGGTTACTACACAGTATGTACATCATCTCCTGAGGAAGATGATAATTTGGGGCGTTTTTTTTTTTTTTTTGTGACAACCAATAGATGGTGCCATTGGCCAAGGTTAGCTTTGTTGTGGTTTAGGTTTAAGGGAGCGGGGGTGGTGTTTTGAGAACTGTAAGGGTCGAGGGACATCACATATCGACTTTCCATGTTTGGTGCTTATGTAAGTTTGGCACACTTCCATTTTGTTATATTTTTCCATTCTCAGATGTAGAATGAGTCTTGGTTGCAGTTTTTCAGTTAGTGCTTGTTTCAGCTGCTTTGGGATTTTACCTTGAAGGTCAAGGGATTTAGCTGATTTAAATGAGGTATTTTATTCAGCAGAAACCCTATTAAATGCATCAAGAGAATTTGCTTTTAATTAATCATGGAAATAATAAATGAGGGAGAAAAGGCTGATATAAATCCACCCACAATTCTGAAATCTCTTTTGTTAAAGTCTGACGTTTTCTTCCTTGACATTTTATTCATTTTTGATAGGGAAATCAGGTTGTTCTTGAATTGTATAATAATTAAGAAATCCAGAAGGTGAAGGCAATAAAAGCAATGCCACTATGTGGTGCTAAATATGACCTGAAGCTCATATCCTTAAGATAAATATCTTTGGATTGGAAGCCCAACTGCTGCCTATCTTTATAGATACTTTTCTTTTTATAAAAAATTCTTCTTTTTATTAAAAGAATTACTTTTTATTTGGCAGCTCTTGATGTTCATCTTTTACCAATTTTCATCTGGTCAAATGCTGATTTAGTTGAAAGTAACTAATGATAATTTTATATAAACCTGTACAGGTCCATTGAAAGGGTTCAGTACCTGCATAAATAATGTCATGGCTGAGAGTGAGGAATTCAGGCTCAATTTTCTGGAAGCTGATAACAATATGCTTCATGTAGAATGATGGAGTTCTCTGAATTTCAACAATTTTATTTCTTTTTCTTTTATTTTTTTCCTCTTATCATATCCTTTGTAGGAGAATGAGCTAATGTAGCTAATGAGAAACATATTATCTAAAAAGAGTGGAAAGCAGGTAGTAAGAGTTATGGTAATACTCAGGAGCAGATAAGACAAAAGGGGTTTAATAATACACAGACCACATAGCATAGGAATGAAGGATTAAGAATAAAAGAATTTGAACACAACTGTTCTTATGCAGTTTATTGCAACTATGATTTTATGACTTCCTCCTTTTCTTTGCTTAACCTTCTCTTTTAACATTTATAGTGGAAATTGAACAAAAATGAAATGCTAGTTGGAGGCTAACTGCCCAAAATGAATTAGGTTGAAAAGATAAGATAAAGAAATAGTTCCTAAATATTTCTTGATAATGCATAAAGGAAATGAGAACCAGAGAGAGGATTGGGAATAATATATTTGGTCTCTGGTGTTATTACTTAGTTTAATTGCAGAATATGCAGTTGTGGTTCAAGATGCAAAATTTTGTCCCCCAAAATACAACTATTACTTGGTAGATGCTTTATTTTCCCAAACTGGAAAATAACAATGGAAAAGTGAATATGTAGGTACACATGCCAGTTATGTTTTCTACATAATCTGATAGTAGAATAACAGTGGGGCCTGCCTGATTGATCCTTGATTTTTCTTAACTTTTTTTCTTATATATTGTCCATCTCTGTGTCTTATTCTACTTTCTCAGAGAATACGCTTTATCTTTCAACAATTCTATGGTAATTTTCATTTCTGATATACTTTTAATTTTCAAGATCCCTTTTCTGATTTTTTTCATAACATTTTCTTCTCACTTCATCTGAAGATATTAATTAAAGGACATTTTTTATTTAAAAAATTTTCCTTGGATCCCTACATTATCTCTTTTTCACCTGGGAATGCCTTTTTTTCTTTGTGTTTGTTTTGGACTTTGTCTTTTTTTTACTCTAGTCACTGTTATGAATACTTTGGATCTAATATCTCATTTAATCTGTACAATAATCTTATGAAGTAGAAATCTTATTCTATTTTATTGGTAGGAGCATTGAACTAAGGAAATGTTAATTTGTCATCCATGGCCACGTACTCAGTAGGTGTTGGAGTCAGGATATGAACCTTGGCTGTCTGTCTCAAGCATCTGGTATCTTAAGCACTAAATACTGTGTGGAAACTGTGTGTGTAGCTGGACCTCTCAGCTGCTGGACTTTTCTATGGAAGGACTGGGCAGGACCCAGATGATTGCTGAAAGCCCGTGGTCTATTGCATCTACAGATGTCTCCTCTGAAAGAAACCCTCTGTTCTGTGTTGGGGAACTGTGAGTCTGGGAAAGGGGTTGGCATCTTCATTATGCAGTAAGCAGATGGTTTTCAGCCTAGTGCTTCATCCTTTCTCTCCACTGTGCTGAGTTTTCCCAAATTTGGAGTCTCTCTGGTTCAATTTTTCTAGAACATAAAACACTCTGCTCTGGTGGTGATTGGAGAGTAGTTGTCACCTGGCTACCTGGGTGGGAGAGGATAACTGATAGTCTAAGTCCTCCTCATATACACTTTTGATTGCCCACTTACCCATACATGTTCTGTTTCTCCCCATTCCTCACCCTACCTTCAGAGGGGTCTGCTGCTTCCAAATCCTGAGTCTACCCAAGTTCTGTGGTGTGAATTGATGTCTTAGTTTCCCATTGGTGCTGTAACAAATTGTCACAAATCTAGGGGCCTAAAACAATGCAAATTTATTATCTTACAGTTCTGGAGGTCAGAGGTCCAAAATGAGTCTTAATGGAGCCAAAATCAAGGTGTTGGCATGACTGTGTTCTTTCTGGTGGCTCGAAGGGAGAATGTTTTCTTGCCTTTTTCAGCTTTTTGAGCCTGCCTGCATTCCCTGGCTTGGAAACCACATCACTCCAACATCTCATTCTCTAAGTCTGACTCTTGTTTCTCCCTCTCTTTTAAGAACCCTTGTGATTTACTTGGCTCACCTGAATAATACCCAATAGTATCCCCAGGTAAGATCCTACTTAATCACATCTACAAGGTCCCAGATGCCATTTAAGGCAACATATTTACAGTTCCAGGGATTGGGCTGTGGATATTTTGGGGGGCCTTAATTAGCCTGCCACATTGTCTTGCTTCTTACTGACTTTCCCCTGTGCTGACAATTTGGTTGCAGATTTGCCTCTCTGCAGGCAATTACCATCATCTACCTGCCATTCATTCTCTACCATGTTTTTGACATCTCTTATCTGCTGTCATCTTCTCTCCCATTTCCTGTTTTTGTGGATGTGTATATTTTAAAATCTTTTACTATAATATTTGGGGTATGTTCAACTTCCATTTTTAACTAGAAAGCTGCACTTACTTTACCTATGAGAAATCTCAGATGCAAAGTGTCTTAGTCTGTTTATGTTGCTATAACAAAATATCTGAGTCTGGGCCATTAACAAAGAACATAAATTTATTTTCTCACAATTATGGAGGTTGGGAAGTTCAAAATCCAGGGCCTGGCAAGTTCAGTTGTCTGGGGAGGGCTGCAACCTCTGGAGGGGAGGAATGCTATGTCTTCACGTGGTGGAAGGCAGAATGGCAAGAGACTGAGCAAAGCTTTCATGAAGCTTCTTTTCTAAGGGCTTTCATTCTGTTCACAAGGGAGGATCCCTCATGACCTAAATTCACCTCTTAAGGGCCCCACCTTTTAATACTATCACATTGGCAACACCTATAGTTTGGAAGGGACACATTCAAACCATAGCACAGAGAATTTATATGACTTGCTCAAGGTCATGAAGATATTTAGTGGCAGGAATAAAGAACAAGAGTATAAGACTATCAGGTTGGTCTTTTTTTTTTTTTAACTGCTGCTTCTTCATGCCAATGGCCCAGGCTTTCTGTGTAGAAGCTAAAGAAACTGTATTGATGCAAGGGAGAGAAAAGATCAGAAAATTTTACTTATGCCCTTCCACATTTGCAGACTTTCCCAGATAAGAGTTTTAATAAAAATATTTACTGAGTGCTCATCATTTACCATTCTCTCTTCTAAGGGCTCTATTTCTCATGACAACTCTAGGAAATATGTGTCCGTATAATCCCAGTTTTTCAGGTAGGCAGTGAAGGCAAAGAAATTTCATTCACTTGCCCCTGAGCATATATAGCAAAGATGTGGCAGAGAAGATTTGAAGGCAAGTAGTCCTGATCCAGAAACTGCTTTTGACCAGTGTCCATATTGCCTTGTTAAAGGGTGGAAGAAGTAGAAAACAGTCTTTCATACACTCTGTGCTTTAGCAAAACTGGCTTAGAGGTTTGTCCTGTGTACTGGGGTGATTGTGGTGGTGGGATGTGGTAAAAAGAGGCATGGAATAGAGGTAGTGAGGCACTGAAAGTAGTGGAGAGGTGCTCAGCATAGATAACCACCAACAGTTTGCCACCAAGGCTCTCCTGGCCTTGGCAGAGTCTTGGGGTCTCTGTGTACATGAGAGCCATCACTGTTTATAGCCAGGGGAACTTGCCCCGTAGCTTATAGACTATTTTTTTTTTTAACTTTCTGACCTGTCAAGAGGAACTGATTTTGTATAAGGGGAAGGGAAAGGAAGGCATTTTAGCAGTACCTTTCTAAGTACTGCGAGGGAGTTAAGGGTTTGATTTTTATTTGAACTCTTCTAGCTACAAGACTGAGAGGGAAAAACAAGACTGTAGAGGGAGAGGCCTGAGAGTGAAACCATCTGGCATTTCCCTGCTGTGACTCTCATTCCGTTCCTGTCCCAATACAAGGGCTAGACCTTGAAAACCCTGTGAAAGAGGCAGTGTCCAAGAAAGGAAATGTGGTGCAATTTTTTTAAAGAAATAGTGGCTGAAAGCTCCCCAAATTTGGCAGAAGACATAAACTTACAGATTCAAGAAGCCCAGTGCACCCTAATCAGGATAAATACACTCTCACATACATTCATAATCAAACTATTAAAAATCAAAGACAAAAAGAATCTTGAAAGCAGCTTGAGAAAAAGGAACCATTACATATAGGGGAACAATGACTGGAATGACTGTAATTCTTCATCAGAAACCACTGAGGACAGAAGGCAGTGGTACAACCTTTTAAAAGTGCTTCAAATCAGGGAGACAAGATGGCTGACTAGAGACGTTGGTCACCAAATCATCTCAGAAATAAGAGAAAGTTTGAGTTGGAAAAAGGTAAAAACATAGCTCAGTTATAACTCTGAGGGAAAGTGACAGAACCTATTGGAGATCCGTGGGAAGAAGTTGCATAGTGGAACAAGAACAAGAAAGATATTGCTAGAAATCAACCCCTGAGAGTCTTGGAGCCCAGCAGAAAGGCTGTTGATAGCATCTTGGGGGCTCCAGCTTGTGGGACAGATGCAGCACCCACCGATCCACAGTGGAGCCTCCCAGTGATCCACAGTGGAGCCAAGTGAGGCCGCCTACACCCAAGCCTCGGCCTCAAGCAAGTGCTGCCACGGCTGCTTTATGCTACCAGTCCTGGGACACAGGACACATTGCTGTTGCAGGGAAGGAAGTCAGCGCCAAGCAAGTTGCAAGTGCACCTCTCCACCTGGGGGAAGTTTCCCCTACTGCTGCTGTCATGAGTAGGCAAGGGGTCCGGCCACCACCACTAGAAGAGTTTATCCTGAAGCCACCATCAGAAGGAGACATCAGGAGGGGAAGTAAATGGCAGATTAGAAGGAGCCCATGAACCCACAGCTCCCAAGGAAAGAAGAGTAAATAAGAAGCAGGTGCCTACCTATAGACAGCTATTCTCAGAAGGAACATTGTGAAACCACAGAGCGGTGTGGGACTCTTAGTGTGGCAAATAAAAAAGGTGGTGAGGCAATACATTTGATAATATCAAAGCACGTGCTGGGAAGATTAGCAGGATAGAGTGCTGGGACACCTATGCTCAACCTGCAGGTGCTGTGGCTGAGTTGTGAGAGGGCTCTCTTTGCTGCCATAGATTGGTGACCTGCCTGTAGTCTGTGCAGAGTAATTGCACCATACAACAGGTGTGGTGAGGATCGTGTAGCAGCTAAAGCCATCCTGAGCTCTCGGGTGCATGGCACCAGGCCAACACGGGACTCAACTTTGCAGCTGCAGCCTTCACATTGCCCCCACTGGGCTGTGGAGGGAGGAACCAATGAGAGGCTCCTCTAATCTGTACCTGGTGACTGGAAGCCAAGCATCTCTCCCCAAGAGCGCAACAGTGTATGAGCACATGGGCTCCAACATGGGAGGCTTTGGATGACTGTTTCAGTGGGTCTTGAGGGTGTGGGGAGAACTCTTCAGTCCCTGGGCCGCTGGAACCACCTCTGCATGTGACTTGGCAACTGGTCCTGAGTCGAAGGAACAGCTTTGCAACCTGCTTGGCCCTGACTCTACCCTTCAGGTCCCAACTGTCTGCTGCCCACTCAGCCCTCACCCTATCCTCCAGGTTGGATAAACCCTGCCAACCCCATGGCCCTGTTCCTGGCTCTGAGGCTGTGCTCAGGAGCCCTGCTTCTGGCTCCTCCTTAGTCTCGGCTCTGAGGCTCACAAGCCAGAGCATGAGGCTCTGCCTTTGTGTCTCTAGAGCTTCTGCCAGGCCCAGGACACTGCCCTGAGATTCCAGCACTACACTTGGGCCCAAAACCCCATCTTGGATCGTCCGCCACTGCCATAGGAATTGTTCCAGAGTCCAACTCCCTGCCAGGGACTGTCCAGCCTCAAGCTGCCAGTACACAAGGACATGGTTTGAGAAATGCCCACAGACCGTGAACTCATGAGCACTGCCTAAATAGCATTACCTAGCTTCTACTGTCACCTCTGCTTGGAGACTGCGGGCAGAGCAATCCTCACAACATCAGCCTCAGTGAAGAGGGTCTTACCAAGCTGCCAACTCAAACATCCTACAATTATCTGGTGAATAACCCAACACTCAGCACAAACAGCATCAGCACAGGCTTGAACAGAGGCAATCACAGGTGAACAGATCAAATCAGAGCAGCTACATCACAGGCTTTTAGTGCACATGCCCTTTCTCTGTCGCATCAACATTCCAGAGTAGGGAGAAAAAAGTACCATTTAGGGACCTCCTTTTCTTCTAATTAAGCAGAAGAGTTCTGGCAAAGAACAGGTGCCCTTCAAACCTATTAGTCCTGGATTGAGAAAAGAGGTTTTAAATGAGAAGAAACTAGCAAAAGAACCCTGGCTACATGAAAAATCAAAACAGATTCATACCCTCAAGGGATCATGATGGTGTCACAGTGGCGAACCCAAACTACAAGGAAGTTGTTGAAATGACAGAAGTAGGATTCAGAATATAGATGGCAAATAAGATGAATGGAATTGAAGAGAAAGTTAAAAACCAACAAAAAGAAGCCAAAAAAAAAAAATCTCAGAAAATTAATGAGAAAGTCACTAAAAAGCTAGAAAATGTAAGGAAGGATATAGAATACAAAGAAATGAAAGTGTCACTAGGGAATTTCAGAACACAGCAGAAAGCATCAGCAGCAGACTAAACCAATGGGAAGAAAGACTCTCAAAGCTTGAAGACAAGGCTCTCGAGTTAATTCAGCCATTTAAAGAGATAGAGAAGAGAACAAAAAATATGGAACAATCACTCAGAGTGATATGGGACTATGTGAAGTGAACTGATATATGAATTATAGATATCCTGAGGGAGAATAAAGAGCTAACGGCATGAAAAATCTGTTAGAGATAATTACTGAGGAAAACTTTTGTGGTATCACCAAAGATACAGACATCCAGATACAAGATGATCATTGAACTCCAGAAAGATTCACAGCAAATAGGACATCCTCAAGACAAATAGTAATCAACCTGGTGAAAGTCAAAATGAAAGATAAAATTCTACAAGCAGCTAGACATACAAAAGAACTGACCTACAAAGGAAAATCCACCAGGCTAACAGCAGACTTCTCAGTGAAATCCTACAAGGCAAAAGAGAGTGGGGCCCCATCTTCAATCTTCTTAAACAGAACAACTGTCAGCCTAGAATATTGTATCCTGCAAAACTAAGTTTCACAATTGATGGAAAAATTAAGTCTTTTCCAGAGAAGCAAACACTGAGGGAATTTGTCATGAACAGACCTGTCCTGCAGGAAATACTCAGAACTGCATTATACATGAATCAACACAATAGATAAAACCACCAAAAAAAGATAAAGCTCACAACTCTTATAATAAAACAATAGCACAAGAAGAGAAACAAAGCAATAGGGTACTACCTACTCAACATGATTAACAGAACAGCTTCCCACATATCAATTCTATCTCTTAATGTTAACAGTTTGAATGCACCACTCAAAAGACCCAAATAAGCTCAGTCAGAAATGAAAAAGAAGATATTACAACTGATACCACAGAAATGCAAAGTATCATCTGTGAATACTATGAAAATCTCTATGCACATAAATTAAAAAATGTAGAGGAAATGGACAAATCCCTGGAAACACACAACCTCTGAAGACTCAATCAAGAAGAAATAGAACTCCTGGACAGACCAATAATGAGCAATGAGATTGAAACACTAATTAAAAAAACTTCCAAAAAAAAAAAAAAAAAAAAAAAGGTCTGGGCCACATGGAGTCACAGACAAAATTTACCAGACCTACAAAGAAGAGCTGGTACCCATACTGTAGAAATTATTCTTAAGCCATTAAATATGTCCAATTTTGAATTAAAATTTTAGTTTATTATATCTTGATCAGACAGCAGTAAAATTAATCAAAGTAAGCACTTAAATCATCAACACAGTTTTGCCATCTTAATGGTAACTTGTTTATGCCATCACCAAAGACGCCTGAAGAGTGAATGGTAATGAAATCATGAAAGGCATTTTTCACAGCTTGTTGAGAATTGACTATTTTTTCTTGCAAGAAGTGGTCCATGCCTGGAAGAAGTGGTAGTTAGTTGGTGCAAGTTCTGGTTAATACAGTGGATGGTAGAGAGTTTCCAAGTCCAGCCTCTGTAGTTTGAACAGCATTGTTTTTGCGACATGTGGTCCAGCATTATCTTACAAGAGTGTTGGCCTGTCTCTGTTGACCAATCTCGGCTGCCTAATCACAAGCATCCTTATCATTTTATCCAGTTGGTTGCAGTAGACATCTTTTGTAATTGATTGACCAGGTTTCATGAAGCTATAGTGAATAATACCAGTGCTGGACTACCAAAGAGACACCATTAGTTTTTTTGATGAATAATTGGTTTTGGACTGTGTTTTGGTACTTTATCTTTATTCAGCCATTGTGCTGAAAACTTGCATGTGGCCATTGATCTATCTTCTTTTGAAAAGTTTCTGTTAATGTCCTTTGCCCACTTTTGATAGGGTTGTTTGATTTTTTCTTGCTGATTTTCTTGAGTTCCATATAGATTCTAGTTATCAGCCCTTTATCGGAGGTGGCTAATGCCCAGCAAACATATGAAAAAATGCTCAACATCTCTAATCATCAGAGAAATGAAAATCAAAACCACAATGAGCTATCACATAACTCCAGTGAGAATGGCCTTTATCAAAAAGTCCCCAAACAATAAATGGTGTGGATGCAGAGAGATAGGAACACTCATATACTGCTGGTGGGACTGCAAACTATTACAACTTCTGTGGAAAGTAATATGGAGATACCTCAAAGAGCTATGGGTAGAACTACCATTTAATCCAGCAATCCCATTACTGGGCATCTACCCAAAGGAAGAAAAGACATTCTATAAAAAAGACATCTGCACTGGAATGTTTATAGCAGCACAATTCACAATTGCAAAGACGTGGAAACAACTCAAGTGCCCATCAATACATGAGTGGATTAAAAAAATGTGGTATATGAATACTATAGAGTTCTACTCAGCCACAAAAAACAATGGTGATCTAGCACCTCTTGTATTATCCTGGATAGAACTCATTCTGCTAAGTGAAGTATTACAAGGATGGAAAAACAAGCACCACATGTACTCACCATCAAATTGGTTTAACTGATGAACACTTATGTGCACATATGGTAGTAACATTGATCAGGCATCAGGCAGATGGGAGGGGGGAGAAAGCCAATATCACCTTGATACCAAAAGCCAGGAAAGGACACAACAACAACAACAACAACAAAAAGAAAACTACAGACGAACATCCCTTGTGAGTACAGATGCAAAAACCCTCAATAAAATACCGGCAAACTTAATTCAATAGCACATCAAACAAATAATCCGCCATGACCAAGTGGGCTTCATCCCAGGGATACAAGGATGGTTCAACATACATAAATCCATAAAAGTGATTCACTACATAAACAGAAGCAAAAACAAAGACCATATGATCTTTTGAATAGATGCAGAAAAAGCATTTGACAACATTCAGCACGCTTTCATGATAAAAACTCTCAACAAAGTAGGCATAGAAGGAATATATTTCAAGATCATAAAAGCCATATATGACAAACTCACAGCCAACATCATACTGAATGGGGAAAAGTTGAGAGCATTCCTACTAAAAACTGGCACAAGTGCGCCCACTGTCACCACTTCTATTCACTGTAGTGCTGGAAGGCCTAGCCAGAGCTATCATGCAAGAGAAAGAAATAAGAGAAAGAAATAAAGGGTATCCAAATTGGGAAGGAGAAGGTCAAGCTATTGGTTTTTGCTGATGATATGATCTCATATTTAGAAAACCCCAAAGACTCCACCAAGAGACTCCTGGAATTGATAAATAAATTCAACAAAGTTTCAGGTTACAAAATCAATGTACACAAATCAGTAGCATTCCTATACACCAATAACAGTCAAGCTGAGAGTCAAAGCAAAGACTCGATACCATTCACAATAGCTACAAAGGGAAACAAAATACTAGAAATATACTTAACCAAGGAGGTGAAAGATCTCTACATAGAGAACTACAAAACACTGAGGAAAGAAATCACAGATAACACAAATACAAAAACCTATCATGCTCATGGATTGGTAGAATCAACATTGTTAAAATGTCCATACTGCACAAAGTGATTTACAGATCCAATGCAATCACCATCAAAATACCAACATCATATTTCACAGATCTGGAAAAAATAATTCTGTGCTTCATTCAGAACCAGAAAAGGTCCCAAATTGCTAAAGCAATATTAAGCAAAAAGAACAAATCTGCAGGCATCAAATTACCAGACTTCAAACTATACTACCAGGCTATAGTAACCAAAACAGCATGGTACTGGCACAAAAATAGAGACATAGTCCAATGGAACAGAACAGAGAACCCAGATATAAAACCATCCACATACAGCCAACTGATCTTTGACAAAGCAGAGAATGATATGCACTGGGGAAAAGAATCCCTGTTCAATAAAATGTACTGGGAAAATTAGATAGCCACATGCAGAAGAATGAAACAGGATCCATATCTCTCACCACTTACAAAAATTAATTCAAGATGGATGAAAGACTTAAATGTAAGGCATGAAACTATAAGAATTCTAGAAGAAAATGTTGGAAAAACTACTAGATATTGGTCTAGGCAAAGAATTTATGAGGAAGACCCCAATGGCAATCACAGCAACAACAAAAATAAATAAATTGGACTTGATTAAATTAAAAAGCTTCCACACAGTAAAGAAAATAATCAACAGAGCAAATAGAGAACTTATAGAATGAGAGAAAATATTCACAAGCTATACAGCTGATAAAGGGCTAATAACCAGAATCTAAAAGGAACTCTAGTGAATCAGCATGAAATAATCAAAGAACCCCATTAAAAAGTGGACAAACGATACGAACAGAGCTTCTCAAAAGAAGAAAGACAAATGGTCAATAAACCTATGTTAAAATGCTCAACATCACTAATTGTAGGAAAATGCAAATTAAAACCACAGTGAGATACAATCTTACCCCAATTAGAATGGCTTTTATTAAAAAGTCCAAAAACAGTAGATACTGCTATGGATGCAGGGAGAAAGGAAAACTTAAACACTGTTGGTGGGACTGCAAATTAGTATAATCTCTATGGAAAACAGTATGGAAATTCCTCAAAGAACTAAAATTAGATTTACTATTTGATACAGCAATCCTCCTACAGTGTCTTTACCCAAAGGAAAAGAAGTCATTTTATCAAAAAGACACCTGCACTCAAATGTTTATTGCAGCACACTTCACAATTGCCAAGATGTGAAATCAACCCAAATCCCCATCAATTTGTGAGTCGATTAACAAATGTGGTATATGTATACCATGGAATACTAATCCGCCACGAAGAAGGATGCATTAAGGCCTTTTGCAGGAATTTGGATGGAACTGGAGACCATTATCTTAAGTGAATATCTGAACAATGAACAAACAAATACCACATGCACTTGCTATTAAATTGGAACTAACTGATGAGTACACATGTGCGCAGAGAGAAGTAAAACTCAGTGGCAATCAAGCATGGGAGAGGAGAGAGGAGGGTATAGGTGAAAATGTACCTAACAAGTACAATGAACACCATCTGGGTCATAGGCACACTTATAACCCTGACTCAAGCATAACAAAATTGATACATGTAACAAAAAACATTTATACTGCCATAATATTTTGAAATAATAATTAAAAAAAATGCTTCACAAAAAATTCACAAAAAATGCAAAATTGTGCACCCAGAAGTGACAGAGGGAAAGTGGTGAAGACTGGCTACTTTATACTTAGATTGGACAAGAGGGCAGCGGATGCTCATGGAGCCTGCTCAGCTGCTGTCTTGTTCTATGGGTTTGTAGCACTGTTCTGCTCTCATGTTCTGTGGAGTGTTGCCAATTAAAGTAGCGACACAGATTTTACCAAATGATGAAACACTGGTAAGTATAAGCACCAAGCTTTCTTCCTTTCTTCAAATCCATGTTTTTAATCTGAATATTTCCTTTTTTATTTGCATACCATTTTCAATTCTACTACTCTCCCTTCTATTTCTTATAACAATTTTATTTTCATTGTGATTAATATTCCTCATGTCCCTAGTGTTTATTCAAAGGCCTGCCGCTGTTATGACTATTTCATCTTTTCTAGCATCCTAGGGACATTTTCACTCTTAACTTTCCCTTCTGCTTCGGTTACTCTTTTGTTGCTTTCATTTCACTTTTTTTTGTTTCTTTTTTTCTCAGATTGTAGCCTGAGCAAATAATAGAAACACTTTCTTCATTGCAGCATCCTTTCTTCCCTCAGGAAAAAAAAAATCATTTCCCTGTATAAAGATGAATAGGATCTGCAAAGAAAAACCTTAGCTTCAAAACATTCAGGCAATTAATAGGGGAAAGCAATAAGTTCATAGGAAGGCAAGAAACAACATATCATTCTGAAAAAACTTTCAATAGTTTTGAAGCAAGTTCCTGTTTTGTGACAAATGATACTGAAGGGAGTAGGAGAGAGGGCACTTAACTCTCAAGGTATTGCTGAATCTCCCTCCAAATCATCAAAAATGATGATAAACAATACAGTCTTGTCTGTGGAAGAGACATTATTTTTGTTCCACAATGCTATATGTTTTTGTCAACTGCTCTAAGTCTTCTGTGGTTTCAAAATGTATTGGTGCTTTGGGGAAATTTGTCTTGAATGGTTGGTTATGCTAAAAAAAGAATTCATATAACCAGTTTGTTCTTTAATCAGGTCACTTTTCTACCGTGATGAAAGTGTCTAAGTTTCACCTACAGTGAGCACACTCCATTTTTCAATATGGTAACATTCCTTTATGATGTGGCTTATTACATGAAATTGGCTAGGGCACGGTTCAAAACACATGCTTAAAATGAAACAATCACAAATAACAAAAGGCTTATGTCATATTACTGGCTTATAGTTATGCTCCATATTTGGATTTGTTATACAAAAATATTTTGGAAGAATCATGGGTTCCATTGTTTCTGACTGAGGCATTCACTGGTTATTTTTCAGCACATTTACTCCCAGCTTTGCTGTTACCTGGTGCCACATGGTTGTCTTGCCCACCGTGATCAGTGGGACTGGAGAAGGAAGGAAATGGCTTTCATTCTTTCTGTAAGAATTCCTTAGGGAAGTGGACAGGGCAACATTCCTTATGCCAGTTGACATTGCCAGCTGTATTTTTTTTTTTGACTTACAAATTAGCAAACTGTTACTAAGAGACAGATGAAGTTCTTATGTTTCAGAGTGTATGCTTAGGTATGCTAGAAATGAGAAATCTCTTGTATTCATGTTTTGAGCTCTTTAGCAGGGGGCTCTATATTCTTAATGGTAGGAACAAATCAAGTAACTGAATAATAAAATGAAACCATTTAGCACTAAGAGATGTATGTTTCTGGTCAGCTATAAGATTCACAGGATTGCAAGTAATATTCTCAGTGCAGCCAATGACTGGAGTGGCCTGGCATGAAATAAGGAAAAGAAGCACAAATGAGGATGATGAAGAGAAGTGTTTGTGCAGGGCTCTTAACCCTTGGAGAGTCTGGCCCAGTTTATCACAGAGAACAGGGAGCAGGTACTCATGACAAAGACTGGGTTCAGTATCAAGTTTCCATATGGTTGTCCAGAACCCGTATAAGGGCCTAGGAAGGTCGTCTTAGTGGGATAAAACCCTAATATATAAAAAACCCTTTACAAAGTGTGTGTAGTGGGTGTCTTTTTATTTCAAAAAATTTACTCTTTTTCCAAGATTTTACTTCATCATATTACTCATAAGATTTGGAGAATCTTATCCAGATATTTAAAAATTTTTCTTCTAGTATTTAAAAATTTTTCTTGTGTATATGTTTGGGTATTTTATGTATTTTATTAATTATTCTTAAAATCCAACCATATATAGACATTTAAGTTGGTTTTGATTTTTTATTATTGAAAAAAATGCAATTAGAAGCAAATTTTACATAAAACTTGTATTTAAAATTATTTCTCCAGGCAAGATAACTATAAATAGAATCACTGGTTTAAAAGCTGTAAGCGAGTTCAGGCTCTTGACGTATGTTGCTATTTTTTTCCCAAGAAAGAATAAATTAATTAACACTTCTACCAGCAAAAGAGTATTGCCTACTTTATTGTACCCTCATCAGTATTGGGCATTACTTTCTTTTTAATCTCTGCTAATTTAGTTATTTTAATTTACATTTTGGGTTGTTACTTGGATTGGACATTTTATATATTTATTAGCTACTTAAATTGCCTCTTAAAAATTATTTATTAATGTCCAATTTGTGTTCTTGAATCATTAAACTGTATCAAGTTTTTATACTCCCTGCTGAAATGTGGGAAAAAATGTCCTGGCACGTCTCATCTGACCATTAACTGATCTTGGATTTTTACTTTTTAAAAGAATACAAACACTCTTTTAATAATTCTGTGGTCTTCATATAATGAAAATTTTAGCTTTCTTAATTCTGACTGATGTTACTGTCACTCACTACAGGTAAGACTCAACTCATCAGAATGACCAAAAGTATTTATTAAATATGCACTTTCACATGGCATTGTATTAGGGGTAACACAAATGCCGTCTTTCTAAGCACATCCCCTATTAGCTCCCATGCTTGGCTGTTGTAAATAACAGCTGATGAATTACTATACTTATTTTGAGAACTAGTTACTCTGTGCTCAGTATTTGGTCACCTCGGGATTTCAGTGACCTTAAGTACTCCTCTTATTTATTTTTTTTCTGGCTTTTCAGCTTTACCACACGTTGTTTGTATTCTGATAGGCAGGTACAAGCTGAAAACCATTGCCGGGCTTCTACAATTGCATGTCAATCCCCCTCCCACCTGAAGACATATTACTCACCACCCGGAATGAATCAGGAACAGGGCTTTAAATAAAAGAGAACCCTTTGTTTTAACTTTGACAACATTTCCCCACTTAAATTTAAACATTTCTCACTACCCACAGGGATGAATTTCTCTTTGGATTATTAGGACATTACTGAAGTTCCAGCCCCTTGACTCTGGCCTGCAAACTTCTTTGACCTTGAGTTAAAAACTTTCTCTTGTTTATTGGTTTGATAATGTCTTTCCAAAGCTATTCAAGCAGTGCTGCGACATGGGAGCTGTTTTAAGGTCTCGTGTGAGGCCTGAGATGTATTTCTGTGCTGTAGCAGTGACCTCTCAAAGCCTCTATGTTTGTGGTCAGTAAGGTCCCCATGTGCCTGGTCCCATACTGCTACGTGAGCAAACAGCGATGCTGAGCACCCTGTGGGGGGCTCACCGGGGCCGCTGCCCTGAGCAGAGGGCACACTGCACCGCGTCACACTGTGCTCTGACCCTTTGTGACTACATGACTTCCGCCATGTCTCAGCCTGTTTCTTCATCTGTAAAATAGCAGAACAGGAGTAGATGGTTACAAAGGTTTCTTCTATCTGAATGGAAGAATAGATGAATGAATCTATGAATGAATGAATCTGACTCTGATCACCTCTGTAGACTTAAATTTTTTTTAAATGTTCTAATCCTCTTTCCCCAGAACATTAATTATTTTAGTAAACATTTGGGACTTACAACCATGTACCAATGGTCAGACCATCAGTCAGGAATCTAGTTTTTACTCTCCCAAACTACAGGAGCAAACAAAAAGTTCCTAAAAATATGCACCGAATCAAAAAGTCTGAGTGATCACATGGTAAAGTCAGGTTGTCAGCTCGAGGCTGTGAGGCTGTGAGGCTGTGAGGCTAGGTGAGGCTGTGGCCACGACAGTAGACACAGTCACGGACAGCTAAGGTGTGTAGGATCAGCAGCTATCACAGGGAAGTTCTGTAGAAACTCTTCTTATAATTAAGACAAGACAGATTTTGCATTATAAGACTAGATATTTTGTGGAGGTATGGGGCTGTCAGCTCTCCTCCACAAAGCTATGAAGAAAGTATTAATAGATGTGGAAATACAGATAAAACATGGGAAACCAGAACAGTTCTGGGCCACAGAGACAGTGGCTTGACCTTAGAACTCGAGAGCCTATCCTGAATGAAGTGTAGAAATATTTGTACCTTTAAGTTTTAACAAATTTGTAACTAGTTTATCTAAGTTGTGGTTTGTTTTTTTTTTCCAATAATTTCTTTGTTTATAAAATTCCAGTGAAAAGAGAGTTCTATTTGAATACATTATAGTTGGAGTTCAGAAATGTAGATTTAGGTGGGGGGCCAATTGTATATTTAGTTAGCGTACTAAGTTCCAATAGTGACCAACAGACAGTAGGCATCCTGAGCAGTAATGCTATCCTAAGCAGGAGCTGTGTTTAAATTGGCATCTGTAAAGATGGTCTTCTTTTTTTTTTTTTTTTTTTGCTAATTTTATCTTATTTTATTTTTTAATTATTTTTAAATTTCTGATTATTACAGGAGTGCAAATGTTTATGTTACATATATTGCCTTTGCCCCACCTGTGTCAGAGCTACAAGCATGTCCATACCCCAGACAGTGTGCACCACACCCTACAGGTGGTCCTTATGTCTCTATCTGTATGCGCGCTTACTACGTTTATTTGTTAAGGCAATGTTTAGAAAATTGATCAACTATCAACAAGCATCCAAAGTGTAAAATAAACTAACTCACTGGCTTGAGCTATCTTATTTTAGGCTTATTACAAATAAATATAATTTAAAAAGTTAAATACATGTTTTAAGTTATAATAAAAAAATTTAGAATTTCACCAGTTAACATTTAAAAATAAATTCCTGATTGTTTTGAGTGTAAAATTCACATTAAGTAGATTTTGCTGCTTAGTTAAAGATTTAATATTGGTAGCTTGATAGGAAAATTTTCATTGTGGCTAAAATAAAGAAAAAATTAACTTAAACTTATATTCCAAATGAATTATGGGTAGAAATACTTGAAGTATAAAAACATTGGGAAAACTTACAGCTCTGTATCCATGCCTATGCCTCTATCTGTACTTTTTCTTATACTCATCAATAGTCCCTGTGATCAGATACTAACAACACTATATAAAAAAGATTTTAAGAAAAATAAGATAGATTTACATTTTTTTAACTCTAAGTCTTTGGAGGAAGTGAAATAGATTTGACCCAGGGTTAGAATTGAGCTTGAGAGTATTAAGCTCACAAAAGTGAGGAGAGGCTGTTGTCCAGGCTGGTTTTGCCCTGGTCAATCCTTTTGCTATTTACCTTTTTGGCTTCACGACTCTTGATCAATTTTAAAAGGACAAAGCCATTTTCTGCAGCTGATTCTCTACTGCCAAAGTGTACTGTTTACACAATCTACTAGAATTTAATGTTTTCTATGGAATTTTGAGCTACATTCCAACTTTCAGAGAATTGTTCCATTTATTTTGAAAATATTATAGAACCAGAATTCTCAAATAAACTCTTTGTGGTATTCTACTTTAGAAATATAGAGGTCAATAACTATAGAGATGCTCACATCAGGGGCTTTATCTATTGTTTTTTGTTTTGGGTTCAGCAACAGTAACTGCCGAGCAACTCCTAGGAGTTACCATGATTAGCTTAGCCAGGACGTTCCCAGACAGATTCAAATGCTGTTATCTATGACCTTGCATCTTCTACATCAGCTTACAATTCTAAGATTATATTTTCTATATAGTAAGAATTAATGTTTAGAGAGAAATGTGATGGCCTAGTTGATTCTGAACCTAGAACCTCAATGGGAGCTTTTGCTGTAGTTACCTGAAAACATCCCTCCTGCTCTGCAGTAGACAATTCTTATGGGCCAAGAACTTGTCTTTGGCCTTAGTCTCTCCCATAGTGTTTAGCACATTATTTTGCTCATGATAGGTGATCAATAAACTTTTCTTAAGTTATATATGCCAGGAGGTGTGTCAATATTAGTAGTTTGATTCCTTCCAAATTTTTATAATTAAATGCTACAGTGATTTAGGTTGAGGTTAGTATAGAGTAATATATTTAACAGTCAAAATCTTTTTTTGAAGGCTATTTATTTCTTGCCTATACTCACCCCAATATTTCCCAGTAGCACCATCTAGGTATCATGAAATTATATTTCCTAATCTGCACTTTGTTGACCCTTACCTTGTCTGCTACTGTAGAGCCTCACCACTTGGTGTACTTCCCTAAGACTCTCTGGAGTCCAGGCTGGGGTAGTGGGGGTGTGTCCCATATAAACTTGTGAATCTGGGTAGAAAGCTAGTTTGCAGTGTCTACATGCTTTCCTTCAGCTATGCTCTAGGTCATCTGCAATGGTGCTGACTTATCCAAACTGTACCACCACTTCTGCCTGCTCCTGCTGCTGCTTTTGCCAGACACCATCACCAAAGCTTCCAGGCACCACTGCTGATTATACTGGAAGTGGCTGTCTTTGTTGGGGCTATAGATGCCTTAGAACTCTGGAGGTGCAGAGTCTGCCTACTGTCCTATAGTAAGAACCCAGAACCAAACTCCATGGGGGTAGGTATAGAGCAGGAGTACAATGCCTTATTCCCCTTTCTTGTATATTACTCTGCTAGAGGGATACCAAAATATTTCCACCTAGAGGCTGTGTTTTAAAGAAATTTTAGTGCAAGCAGCTCTTTTGGTCTTCTCTAACAACCTTCACTGCCATAAGAATAGTATGTGAGTTCATGGGAAGACAGGTTGGAGCAAATCTGAGAGAGAAACTCTGTGCTTTCTCAGTGTCCCGAATGACTCATGACAAATTGTTATTATTTTAAGCTGATTTACCTACCTTCCTTTAATCTCATTTTTCTCATACAATATGATTTTCAGTCCCTTATTAAAATAAACATGTGTGAAATTTAACACACATTACATAAAATTTAACAATAACAAACACAAATATAAAATTCTAATAATGGGGAAATGCTTTTAAAGAAGATAACATTGCATTTAAAATTGTTATATCCATGCATCCTAATTGTTATTCAGATGTCAGGGAAGAATGAAAACATTCTCAGGCATAAAGGACCTCAGAAAATTTTCTGTACAAAGATCCACACTGAAAACATTTGGAAGAAATACTCAATAAGAGACAAAAATCCAGGATATGATCCAGGAAATATGAGACTATTAATTAGAATGCATACTGGCCATAAACGACTGTCATGGCTAAACTGAATCATGTTGGCAGAAAAGCAGCCTGGGCATTAGGGAGATCAGATCACTTTGTAAGATTTACAGTTATCTTAGGGAAAAAAAAGTTAAGTCAGAAAAAAAAAGAAAAGAAAAGAAAAGAAAAGATACAGAGAAGGTAGAATATTTACACAAACCCAGAACTAAAATTCTTGACTATCAACATAATGGCATTGTGGGCAGGCAAGTCAAGTGACAAAATGATACAAAAACAGGCAAAAGTAATTTTCTTCTTAGAGGAAAATATAGAAATTGATCAGCTAAAGGTCCCTTCATGAGTCTCCCTTTTCTGTCCTTAATTTGTCTACTTTTTCCTTTCACCTGTATCCCTCTCCTTTCTTTCTCTTTACCTTCTATACTGCCATTCCCATTCCAAATTTCCACAGTCAGAGACATTTGGTATAGAATACAGGATGGGATATCAAAGGCATAGTTGGTGTCATTGGAAAGAGGGTGCAAAAAGGTGTATGTTTGATAAATATTAATCTTGCATGGAAGACTATTTAACCTATAGTTCATATAACTTATTTAAGATATAATGCCAGGAACAGCATGTATCCTTTTATTTTCTTTTGAAATTATTGCTTCCTGTAGCAATGACATACACTCAGTGAATATTTCCTCCTCTAAATGTTTCTAAAACAAAAATCAAACCCTAAAACATTCCACAAATCCATTAAGCTAGAAATTGTAGACCACATTTTATTTGTCAATTAACATAAAGAGAGAGCACATTAATCTTTCTTATAAGGTTAGTGCAATGTTTAGGGTCACCTTACTTACTTGAATCAATCCTAATAGCTCTAATTTTTCACTGTGTCCCAGTGGCAACCATCTATATTTCCAGAAAATTCATTTTGGGCAGTCTTATCAACCATATAAACCATAATTCAATAAATTTTAATTCAATAAGCATTTATTAAATATTTTTATGTTCAGAGTACTCTGTTGGGTACTATGGACAGATACAAAGAAGTTTTAGTTTTTAATACTTTATTGCAAGAAGAAATACATATAGAAAATACCATTTAATTCAATCTAATTAGGTAAATTTTTACTGAGAATGGATAATGTCTTAGGCACTGTTTGGTGCTGGAGACATAAACACAGTCCATGTGCTTAAAAAGTGCATAGTCTAGGATGAAGAAAATAGAAATGTATGGAGCGTTATGGGAACACAGGTGAGACAGGGCTTAATCTTGCTGACTTGGCAGTAAACCAACTGAACGGAGGAGCCAACACTTCATTTGGGCCTTGTACTATGACGTGTACTGCACCAGCTAGACAAGCGATTGAAAGACATTCTAAGTAGATTGAACTGCAGGAGTGAAGGTAAGGAAGCATGAAAATGTATTCCGAACTTATGGTGTGTAGTCTGGGATTGTTTGGTGAAATGGTGGAGCAGCGGCCTGCCAGCAGTCTCTATAGATGGTCTCTTAGGAGATAACTCATCCCAAGGGAAGAACACCAGACAGGAAAGCTTGGCTCAGGAATAAACCACTCCCCCAGCAATTAAAAACTGACATTGAATGCAGTTTCATGGATTACTCTGGTCAGGGATGACTAGTGATAAAGTGTTTAGAAAAGGAAGGTTTATTTGCTAAGACTGCAAGAAAGATGAGGCTTTAAAAGGACCAGCTCACAAACTTAAAAATACAGTGAGTATTTAAAGAAAACATTCCCCACAAGATTACTAAGGTGATCATGTTTACCAGCCAGCTCTTGTCAAAATGCTGTGTAACAAACCACCACAAAACCTAGTAAGCTTTAATAAGCACATAAGTGTGTCAGCTGGGGCATGTGAGTTCTAGTCTGAAATTAGCTATTGATTCCAAGTTTCTGTCTGGGCTGAAATCTGCTCCAAATTTCAGTGGGCTAGCTGGGTAATGTCCTTTCAGGTGATGACAAAAGCTCAGGAGTGAATAGATAGAGGTGATATCTGTCAAGGACTGGGGCGTACACTGGCAAGTTGTCACTCTCACTTACATCCCATTGGTCAAAACAAGTTATGTGGCCCAACACCAATAGTGTGGGTAAGTATACTTACTTCCACTGGGTGGAACTGCAAAGCCATGTGCCAAAAGGCAAGGATGCAGGGAGGGTGAAGAACTGAAAACATTCTACTACACTGACAGATCATGGTAGAAAACAGTAATTTTTGTCATGATTGCCATATCCACAAACATTGTGAATACACACACACATACATATACTTTTCAGACATCAGTATTGCAAAAGTTAGAAAGAACATTGTTTTTGTTAGAGAATCAGTTATGGAAAAGGCTCAAGGTTTCACTTATTTTCGAGACCAGAACTAGACAAGGTAACCTTGTTTTTTAAAAATGTAGGGTTTTTTTTTGTTGTTGTTGTTTATTTGAGGAGTTATTGCTTGTTTGCTTTTCCTGACTGTGAGATGTTATGGATGCGCTTTTCCATAAAGGTAGCAAGTAGCCTCTGTTCCACATAAAGAACTCCTGTCTAAATCTGATGTGCAGGTTAGGGATAGTATAACATAATACGAGGCTAGAAAAAAATTGAGATCAGGTTGTGAATTATATGCCTATCAGGGTAAGGAGGTTGACTTTACCCTCTGAGGAGTCATCAGGAGGCTTTGAATATAGGAGATTTGAGTATATCAGATTTATGTTTTAGAAATCTGACTCTAATGACAAATGAAGAAAGACAAGGAAAGATACATGAATATACACCAAAGGTAACTTGATGCAAGGGAGACAATGATTATTATTCTAAAAGAGAAATACAACAATGGGAGAGCAGAGAGTGGAAAAATTAATCCCATCAGGGAGATTTGGGGAAGGCCACTCCATAAGATAGGTATCAAAATGACTTTGACAAATTAAAAACAAATAATGGAGGAGAAAAGACAAGCAAGACAGAAGGTAGAACATTCATTTATTCAGCAAATATCTATTATGTGCTAACTGGTTCTGGGCACTGTGATAGCTAAGTATTGAGGATGTAATTTTGTACAAATTCGGAAATATTTCCTGCCGTTGAGGAGTTTATATCCAGTGGAGAGTTAGACATTAGCCAGAGAGTAATGAAAAATACATCTAAAACTCCATCTGTAACAATCCCTGTGAATGAGAGATACATAGTGCTAAGAGACTGTTCAACAAGGAGTTTCACCTGGTGAGGTTAGGGAGCTCAGGGAATTCTTCCATTAGGAAGCAACACTTAAGCTGAGACCCGAAGGATTAGTAGGGGTTAATTAGGTAAAGAGAGTAGGGATGGCTTCTGACAATATTGAGGGCTTACTACATATGTGCTAGATATTTTCTAAATGCTTTACATGTATCAAATCTTTTCATTGTAACTCTATGATACAGAGTCTGTTATAATCCCTATTTTAAAGGTATTAAAACTGTGGTTCGCTGAGAATTTAGGATTATACAGCTAGTAAATGCTGCACCTGGCATGTGAATCCATACAATCTGTTCCAATGCTCCTGTTCTCCCTGTTCTCATTATACCATCTCCCCAGATAAAGAAGAGAATTCCAGGTAGAAGGAACGACATGTTCAAAGGTCTGGAGGAAGCATTTCTAGAGTGAGGAACTGAAAATAGGCAATGTCACAGAAATGGACATAGCAAGCCTAAGTGTGTGATGGGGTCGTAGGAAAGGCAGACAAAGGTCACTGATACAGGGCTCAGCAGTCCATGTGAAGGACTTCTCTTTCTCTCTTTTCCTGAGAAATTGTAACATATTAAAGCATTTTCAGCAGAGAGATCATACTTTTAGATTTTCATTTTGAAAATATTGTGGGGAGGGAATGGGGGAAGCAGTGTAGATACAAATGGACATTTTGGGGCTATCGTGTCATGCCAAGCAAGAAGTGATGGTAGTTTAGAAAAGGTGGCCATTGCAAAAGATGAGCAGTTGTGGGTGGATCATAAAGCTTTTTAGCAGGTAAAATTTCAAGGCCTTTGTGAATTGAAAATCAGAGGGGAAAGAGATGTGTCAAGAATGACTTCTGGTTTCTGGCTGGCTGGCTGGAGACACCACTGAGGACAGGCTCATCTGATGGATTATTTTCAAAACTGGGCAAGGTCAGCTCTGGCATATTTGAGGATTGAGATATGGGGGAAAAGAAAAGCAGTCTAGGATGATTGTAGCAGTTAGTGCTTGTCTATGGCTTTTCCTCTTACTGCTGTAAATTGAGAGTGTTCAGTTGCCACAAATATATAGAAGCAACTAAAAATAGGAAGAGATTCACTTCCTGTGGCAGACAAAATTAGAGATGAGAATTACTTTATTAAGTTTAGGATTATTCTTATATACATTATACAGTATACAGATTATGTATGTAGTATAACATATAGATTGAATATAGATTTTCTGGGCAATATAATAAATTGTGGAAGAACCAGAAAGCTGAGTAATTTCAAGTAGCTTTGATTCAAAATGAGTTTTTTTTTCATTGCCTAGAATTTAATGAATTAGAGGGTTCTAGGATTAGATGGCATCTCAAGGGATTAAAATCTACTCCTTTTCCTTCAAGCTTAAATGTATTTATTGCCACAAGCTATTTTTTCCCTTAATATTAGCCATAGGGAACTAGAATTAATTGATTGATTGATTAACAAATAGTTTTTCTTGTCGTCTTTGGAAAAAACCTTGTAAACTCCTTTTCGTATGAAAATCAGATTGATTGCAAGAAATGCCTTACCTTAAAGGACAGACCTACTCTGTTGCAAAAATCTGATTAAGCTTAAAAGTGCCATGAAATGCAATTGAACGTTTTAAGCAAGTAGATTGGAATAGAAGCTTTAGGTGATAAACAGGGTACTAAATGTATTTCAAAGTGAGGTACAGATATAAAAGAAACTGCCCACTGGAAGCTATTTTTAATTAGCACTTTACTTTTGGATCACTTGTAAAGGAGTTAATAAGGGTACTTACACCCATAAATTTAATTTTGCTTTTATGCCCTTTCTTGAGACAGCAAATTGTCATGAACTGTAAAACACATGGAAGGTTATTTTCGAACTCTTGATTATATTCATTGTAAAAACTTTACAGCTCAATCAAAAACTTGGTCTAGGTAGTTTTTCAGTGAATTTGGGTCACAGAGAGATAAGCAAGATGCAGTGCTTTAGACCAATGGTTCTCCACAATGCCGTTGTGACCCCCTAGGGATTGCTTTTGAAATATGTGGAAGTATTTTGGGTTGCCACAATGATTGAAGAACTTTACTGCTGTTTTATGGGTGGGACCAAGATGTTAGCTATCCATCTGTGTCCAGGAAAGTTTGATAAACCATGTAATTTTACTGTATGCTACTCTGTACAGATCCTGAATATTCTATCACTCTTTCATCTAGGTGAGAACCACCTTTACAATTTTTTGACCCTAAAACCTAACTTGGTTTTGCATATCAATACATCTTTTTTTTCAGAGTTTTAATATACACTGAATATTGCAGAAATACAATTGCAATGTATACTGAAGAAAAATATATATTGTCTCATTTTTAATTTTACAAAGTTATGTTTTCTACTTTGATAAAAAGTAGATATTTTAGTAACTAATACATTGCAACTCTTCAGTCTGCATTTTCTTCTATTGTATCTCTCTGTGAGTTGATATAGTTATTTAAGAAAATATGCAGCTCTCAAGTCTCGTATATTCAACATTGATATAATCAACATAAATACCTCTAAACTTTCTTATCTACACTAAATTCAGATTTTTAATATGTCAGCTGGACAATTAATTTTTCAAAATATTACACAGAGGTGACCAGCAATCATGCCCTCTTTCTAAATGGTTCCTCTGCTTGCTAGCTGTGAAATCATATGCAATTTGCTTTACCTTTCTAATCTTCAATTTCAAATGTAATAATTATAGCATCTCATGGTATTGCAGTATTAAATAGAATAGTGCATATAAAATAGGCTCTCAGAAAATTTTGATATTAAAAATATTTATTAGTAGTTGCAGATTACATAATTATATGAGCATTTTACTTTGCATTGCCCTTTTGGAGGAATTTTTTATTGTTAGATAATATTTGTACATATTTATAGGGTACATGTGATATTTTAATACATGCTTAGAATGTGCAATGATCAAGTCAGGGTATTTAGGATATCACCTCAAACATTTATCACTTCAAGTCCTCTCTTCTAGCTATTTTGAAGTATACAATATATTGTTACCTATAGTCACCATACTGTGCTATCAAACACTAGGACTTATTCCTTCTTACTATATGTTTGTGCCCATTAACCTACCTCTCTTCATCCCTGCACTCCCTCCACCACACACGCCCTTCATAACCTCTGGTAACTATCATCCTATCATCTCCACCTTTATGAGATCAACCTTTGGAGCTCTCACATGTGAGTGAGAACATGTGATATTTGTCTTTCTCTGCCTGGCTTATTTCACTTGACAAAATGTCCTTCAGTTCCATCCATGTTGCTGCAAATGACAGGATTTCATTCTTTTTTATGACCTAATGTATTCCATTGCATATATATACCATATTTTCTTTATTTGTTCATCTGTTGATGGAGAGTTAGGTTGATTCTATGTCTTGGTTATTGTGAATAGTGCTGCAATAAACATGGGAGTATAGGTATTCCTTTGATATATTGATTTTCTTTCCTTTAAATAAATATTCAGTAGTAGGATTGCTGGATTGTATGGTAGTTCTATTTTTAGTTTTTTGAGAAATCTCCATACTGTTTTCCATAATGGCTGGGGTAATTTACATTCCCATCAAAAGTGTGTAAGAGTTTCCTTTTCTCTACATCCTTGCCAGCATTTGTTATTTTTCCTCTTTTTCATAACAGCCATTCTGACTGGGGTAAAATGATAGATACCTCATTGTGGTTTTGATTTGCCTTTCTCTGATGATTAGTGATGTTGAACATTTTTTCATATATCTGTTGGCCATTTTTATGTCTTCTTTTGAGAAATATCTATTCAGATCCTTTGTGCACTTTTTAAGGGGGTTATTTGTTTTATTTTATTTTTTGCTGCTGAGTTGTTTGCATTCCTTTATATGCTGGGTATTAGTCCCTTGTCAGATGAATACTTTGCAAATATTCCACGATACTCTCTGGAATGAGGGTCTTTTGACCCACAGTGAAATTAGAGTCCTGCCTTGGGCAGGTGAAAGGAGGAGAGGAGGAGGCCAGAGAGAGAGAGAGATTCTGTCTCCTGAGGCCTGCTCCTAATTCCTAAAACATCCAACACTATAACAAGGACTATGGGAGTCATGAGCCAGGAACTGTGGATGAAAACATATATATCATAACACCGCAGATCCCATAGAGCACCCTTGGTGTTCCAAGTGATAACCTTGGTTGAGAGTGACACTGAAATCTTTTGAAATATAATCTAAAAGGCTAAGTCCACTGGTACTGTCAAGGAAGATTTGTTCCTACCTGCAACTAATTGGCTTTTCAATAGCTATGTATGTCAGATTCACCACAGCTCTTGGTAGGATTCTGGAAATGCTGAATCAAGGAATTATTTGAATAAGATACCATCACAGAAGGATAATATCATTATTATCAACTAATGTTCAAGTAGTGCTCAGTGAATGAAAACTATTGAGGTAGGGTTAAAGGAAGGTATCAAGTTACCTGGCTCAGACACTGACTGGCTGTGCATGACTTCGGGTAAGTTGTTCAATCTGAGTCTTAAGTATTTTTCATGTCAGATGGGTAAAGTAATCACCTGACTACCCATTAGGCAGTTATAAGGATAAAATAAGTAGAAAGTTTGCTAGAATGGTATATACACAGGGCAAAAGATTTCAGAATGGAAAAAAATGTGAACATCTAGAGACAAAAGCTGTTATTGTTCTTATTGTTTTCTGGTGCAGGAGAAGAATGAGGTTGATATGTGATTGCAGTAGTCATGCAATAATTTTGTTTTATTTTTTAAAATATAGCTGTCTATTGAAGCCTATGGGAGTTTGTTATAATACTCTGTCTCCTTTTGTGTATGTATGAATTTTACATGATAATGTTAAAAAGTTAAAAAAAAATACCGGTCCCTAATTTAGAATGATTCTATATTTAGAACTGTTTTAAGAAAGAGGGCTCTTATTATAGAAGAAAAGTGATTGGAAATATGTAACAAAAAAAAGGAAAAGAGTATGAATGGGAGTTGTAAAGATAAGAATGAATCAAAAAGTAAATCATACTTGATGCTGGAAAGGAATTGAAAAGGGGCAAATTGAGCATATTTTTTTGCAAAGAAACATAGGATAGAAAATAGTGAAAAAAAAGAAGTCAGGAAATGGATAACAGACACAATAATTTAGTGGGAGAACAGGGAAGAGACTCTCCATCCCTGCCCAAGGCTTCTGCTACCATCTGTGTATGGATACATCCCCAATCTGAGACTTTGACCCTGACTGTTGTCCTGGGTTCCAGACCTCTATTCCCAAGGGCCTACTGGGCATGACCTCTTAGAGTCCTGCAGCTCTTCAAACTCAGCATGTCCAATGCAGCAATTATTTACTATTTGCTACCTCCTTGCCCCAAACTCATATACACTTGCATACGCACGTGTGTGCACATCCACACTCACACCCACGTACACAGGAACACACATTCACTTGCTCGTCACTTTCATTCTCCCTGTCTTGGCTAATGCCACCCTAACATCCACCCAAGCCACACACTTTTTCTTCTCTGTTCTTTTCCACATCCAGTTGGCTACCAAGTCTTACTGCTTCTGACTTCATTAAATGAACTTTTTTATTCCTTTATATTACCATTCTCCTTCTATAATGCCTATGTCTTGAAAAGTTACTCTTTTGATGCTGGCTCACAAATCCTGTGAGCTTTCTTAATTGCTTTTCATTCTTTTTTTTCTCCTTATGACTGTATATTTTTAAGTCTTTGAGAGACTCAAGTCTGTCTTGTCTTTGAGTTCACAAATTCTTTCTTCTGCTGGATCCATTCTGCTATTGATGCTTTCAATTACATTTTCCATTTTGATTGTGTCTCTCAGCTATATAATTTGTTTAATTTTTAAAAATTTCAATCTACTAATTTTTTTCTGGTCACTTATTGTTTTGCTCATTTTGTTGGATTGTTTCCCTATATTTTATTGAAGTTCAATGAACATCCTTAAAACAGTTATTTTGAATTCTTTGTCAGGTGATTAATACATCTGATTTTTTTTGAGGGGGTTCAGTCACTGAACTTTATTTTGTTCCTGTGGTGATGTCATGTCTTCCTGATTGTTCTTGATCTTTGTGGTCATGCATCAATGTCTGCGTGTTTGAAGAAGTAGGTACTTATTTCAGTCATTGCAGACTGGCATTGTCTGAGAAAGCCCAATAGTCAACCCACCCAGAGATTCTAGCAGGCTGCCTGGCATGGCTCCAAACCCTTGGGTCACTGGAGTTGGTGAAGTATTGGGGAACACCAGAATTTCAGGGCCTCTGAGGCCAGTGTGGTGCTGGAGCATGCCTGCGGCCCAGGCTTACTGACTGACAGGGTGCTGTGGTGGGCCAGAAATTGATTATGCCATGGAAGTCTGAAGCCCAGGGCTGTGTGGTCCTGCCTGGCACTGGGATGCAACTAAAAGCCCTGTCTGCCAGTACCAGCCTGGAATCTGGAGCCATGGGACTCTCCAGTGCTGGGTTTTACGGTGGTGGGCCCAGTGCTGGGATACAAGACAATGTCTTATGCTCACTTCCGTCTCTGTTCTGCGATTGGATGGTATCTTTCTCCATGCTGTGCTGCCTGGGCGTCGGGGAGGGGTGATGTAGGTAATGTAAAACTGTCCTTTCTACCCTCCTCAATGCATCTCTTCATTGTCATGCTACAACCAGTTATTGTAATCTCTCACATGGTTTTCTTAACTCTTCTGAAGGTATTTTTTGCATGGATAGTTGCTCTAATTGATGTTTCTATGAAGAGAAGATTGCTGGATTGTCCTGTTCTGCCATTTTGTTACCTCCCCCCATCTCCACTTTGAAGATAAGGGAACTGAAGAACAGACTGATGAAATAGCTTGCCTTGGTCGCGTATCGCAGATCTGCTGGGTGGCTCCAATGCCTGTGCTCTGAATTTTAAATGCTTCTCTGGACTTTAATGTTTGTTGTGCTAAACAATTTTTAGGACCACTTACGTGTAGATTAACAACTCTACCTAAACTCCATGTGTTAAGAAAGATTAGGGTTTACCTTTGTGTCAGTCATTCACTTGTTCATGTGGTTTTGCTTTAAATGTCATTTGAAGATCAAAGATCGAATGTCATTTGAAGATCAAAGATCAAATTGGAATGGCTCCTTTTCCATAAAAAAATTTGAAATAAGAAAATTAGGACATTTTAGATATAGCCATATTTAAACTGTTCTAGGGCAACATATATGAAGCCAGAGTGTCTTTATTTTGCGTAGGAATTTATTTTTATAGGATCTGCTCATTGTCATGCTAGTGACAAATCCAGATACCGTGAAAAAACCAAAATCACCACATACATTTGGTAAATGTTACTTTACTGTCTCTTCTAGGTTTAGGGAAACATAAAATCATGTTTAAGAAGAAATATTTTATTCCAACTTCAGGGATTATGAGCCACAACATCAGTAGAACCAAATAAGTGCAAGAGGGGGCTTCTTGGTTTTATTAAAATTTTTCATTTATCTGAAATTTAGCAGCATATTGCTATATCAGGTTCAGGCTAGAATCAGAGTTTATGATTAGAATCAATATGCTTAACATTTCTAAAATTGAAATTCCATACAAGTCAACCTGATTTATCAATAGTCTATTATTCAGTAAGACAACCTCAATATCAATGTCATCCAGGAATTTATGGAATCAATTACACTTCAGAGATTGTCACTTGTTTTTCACTGTGTGCCTTGCAGTAATGTTTGGCTGGCAATAATTTGTAAGTCAACATAAATATAGTAGTATAGGTAAATCAGAGAGGAAAAGTTTTAGAATGAGGAGAATAAACTTCCAAGATAAAGGGCTATAATATAAACTTGAAAAGAGGGTGACTCAGAAGATTAAGGAATATAATAAAATAGATAATTACCCATAAAATTATGAGTATATGAAGGCAGGGATGAAACAAAATCTTTGGGATAGGTTTGAGAAACTTGAAGCCCTAGAAATAAAATAGCAATAAGGGAATTAAGAAAGTAAATTAGTGTATTTCTTTCTTTCTTATTTATTTATGTTTTTGAAACAGAGTCTCGTTCTGTCACCTGGGCAAGAGTGTTGTGGCATCAGCCTAGCTCACAGAAACCTCAAACTCCTGGGCTCAGGTGATCCTCCTGCCTCAGCCTCCCCAGTAGCTGGGACTATAGGTACGCACCAGGATGCCTGGCTAATTTTTTTTCTATTTTTAGTAGAGACGGGGTCTCACTCTTACTTAGGCTGGTCTCAAACTCCTGACCTCAAGCGATCCTCCTGCCTTGGCCTCCCAGAGTCCTAGGATTACAGGTGTGAGCCACCGCGCTCAGCCATAAATTAGTATATTTCAGCCCTGGCCAAACATTAGCATCACTTGAGGAACTATAAAAAAAATGCGAATCAATCTGAGGTGAGACCTGAGCACAGTCTTTGAAAGCTCCCAGGCAATTCCAGTGTTCATATAGAGTTAAGAAACTCTAAATTAAATGGTGCTTTAAAGGTTATTTATTGGTCTCTGCTTTTCAAAAGATCAAAGACGTTAGCTATGAACAGAGATTTATATCAATTTTATCTTCATAACATTTCAAAATCTTTATTTTCTGTGGAAGCCCTTACGATGAACTCTGACTTGCTAGAACAATAATGGCCCCCAATGGCTCATATTTGACAACTATTTCAGAACCGTTTATATTTTTATTAGGGTAATATATTCTTAAAATGTGTGATGACCCTTTCTTACTCATCATAGTTATGAAAGAAATTAAAGAAAATATAATTCTTACTTTAGAAAGAATTTTGGAAAACTATAGCTCCATTTTTTCACGTTGATTTAAACAGCAGCTGCACTAATTTTTATTCTCCTTTCTAAAGAAATTATCAAAAATCCTCATTAGTATTTATATGATATGAAACATCTATTTTTTGTAGGTATAAAAGAATTTTCTACATAATATTATACATAATATTATACATTTGTCAAAACTCATAAAATATACCAGTCAAGAGTAAACCCTAACATAAGCTATGGATTTTGGTTGACAATAATGTTCTAATGTTAGTTCATCAATTGAAACAAATATACAGCTATGGTGTGGGATATTGATAGTGGGGGAGGCTACACCTATGTGGAGGCAGAGTGTATATGGGAACTCTCTGTACCTTACACTCAATTTTGCTGTGAACTTAAAACTGCTCTAAAAATAGAGTTTATTAGTTACAAAAAAATTTCTTCTTCTTTTCTTAAGAATTTAAAAAGTAGTACTAGGGCTATTGGCTTTTTAAATTAATTTACAGACAATTACAACTATAATGGCCAAACATACTTTATTAGTTCCCTATGCTTGCTGTAACAAATTACCAAAAACTTGTTGACATAAAATAACATAAATTTATTCTCTCACAATTCTGGAGCCAGAAGTCCAAAATCAGTATCACTAGGCTAAAATCAAGGTGTGGACAGGGCTATGCTCTATCTGGAGGCTCCAGGTGAAAATCCATTCCTTGCCTCTTTCTGTTCCGGTGGCTGTCAGCATTCCTTGAGCTGTGGCAGCATCATTTCATTCTCTGCTTCCATAGTCACCTTGCCTTTGTGCACGTGTGTGTGTGTGTGTGTGTGTGTGTGTGTAAATCTCCTTGTTTCCCTCTTATGAGGGTACGTGTGATTGCATTTAAGGCCCACCATAGATAATCCAGGTTAATCTCCTCATCTCGAGATCTTTAATTTAACCATATCTGCAAAGAACCCCCCTCTCACCTTTTTTGCCATATAAAGTAACATTCACAGGGTTTGGAAGTAGGAATTGGATATATTTGGGAGCGGGGGGACACATTTTTCAGCCTGTTGCAAATACCAGGTGGGAAAAAATTGGCCTTAGGAAAATTCACTTTAAAATGTGTCCCCAGTTAGAATGATACCTAGCATCCTTCTGTCATCCCTGAAGCATTGATGGGTAGCCCTGGGAATTGTCCTTTCCTTATCCACTTCTGAGCTTGTCTCACTCTTTGGATGGAACTGTGGTTGTGTCCTCTCCCCACCCGCAATGACAGCTTCTGAGGGAAGTATTATATTTCATAAATGCTTACCCTCTACTGTGTTTCCGAGGCACATGGTAGTTATGTAATAAATATCTGTTGCATTAATTAAATACCAACCTTCCCATTCTCACTCTGCCCCATTTAATGTAAAAGTCAGATCTTGATGAGGTGTTCCTATATGTATAATGGCCAATGTAATGGGGAAGGTCTCAGGTTTGTAGGAAACAAAAGAAATATTTCCTTGTAGAATAGCTGCAAATAATATTTAATGCTGACAAGACCATTAGACAGCAACTTTTGGACTCCCAGCCTGTGTGGGAGTTGCTGCTTAACAGTTTTGTCAATCTGTTGCTTCTGTAATGTAACCAGTAAAATTAACTAAAATAAGGTTGACTTTCAACAGAAGTCATGCAAGAACTATATAAACAGAAGTGGCGGCCATTGAGCTTCTTTAAGTCACTAAAGCATGATCTGAAAATGTGTGAACCTGAGGGCATTTGTGCAACTTTAAAAGAGGCTTAGGAAATTTTTTTTTCAGCATCAGTAACAGTCTGACCCTTGGTTTCAGAAGATACTATTTCTAGCACATCAGAGGCATGTGGGTGGACTGAGTCATTCTCATTCCCTCCCAATGTACTCCCTCCTCTCCATCCTCCCCCAACATCTGTGAACAATTGGCTACTTTCTGTCCTGAAGAATGCAATAACTTAGTGAGAGTGCTTCTGAAGAAAAACTCAAAAAACCAATCACACATATGGATTTCTAGCAAATTAGGATTCATTAGGTTGTCTTAAGTTTGTATCTGTCAATTCTACTTCCCTTTACTGCTATGATCTAAGGTGGAACATCAGCAAGAACATTTTGATATAGCAACACCAATAATGCCAGTCCATTTTTAGGGTTAAACCCTGCTGTGGGCTAAGAAGATGAATAATGAAGCATATAACAAATGGCACTGGATGCTCCTGTTCTGTGGGCACTGAGGGTTTTCTTTTTTGCATTCTCCAGAGTGGGATGTAATTCTGAAAGAGGGAACCTAAAAGTTTTTGCATCAGTGAATCATAGAGTCTTGGCAACCTATAAAGCCCCAGGCTTCTCTCAAAAATATTTGTAGGATGCTCTAGGAGATTCTCTATACTGACAAGGCCATGGTCAGGGACCACACTTTGCTGTCACAATTGTGCTGCCTTCTCTGCAGCTAGAAGTTATGCTCCTTGGGTAGCCCTGGTGTCAATTAATTAGATATTAATAGTGGAACATATGTGCTGCTCTCCCCTGCTGCCTCTTGGCTTTAAACAGGCTGCTGAGGGTCGGGGGTGGGGAAGTGGTGACTGCTGGTACGTATGAAGACTTTGGAAGGATGTGGAGGTGAAGCACGTTGTGCTTCCAACCTTGGGTTTGACTGCTTGTTTCCAACTCCTGCTGCTCTGCTTTGCCAGAAGAAAGCCTCCTCCTGACCCTGCCTCTCGTCATTTATGTCCTTGAAGCTCTCCCAGAAGTAACTCATTGAATCAGAGATGATGTGGCTTCCCAGAGGCCTGCCTCATATAACCTCCTTGGAGATAAATATTTAGGGGAAACAAGAAAAAAATTCAGTAAGACATTATTTTCAGGGATTGAGTTGGGGAAGCTAAAATGCGCCTCAATATACGATAGCCAATGGAGCACACTCTACTCCTGCGTTTCTCTTACTAGAATGTTAAGTATAATCCCTTGAATGCAGCTTCCTAGTCAGAATTTTGAGGTGGAAGGCCTTTTAGGAAAAAGCCTGAAGTGCTACTTTATACTTGTCTTTTGGCAATCCCAGTTCTGTTTATTTAAAAGTTTTATTAGTAGTCAGATGGCTCACTGTACACCGCCTATGCTTTACCTTGCCTCTTCCAACAGGTGACAAAGCCTCAGGATGACAGGCTGTTTGAAAAGAGCTGCCTTATCGAAATATTCACATGACTATATTATGTCAGCTGCTCATGGAGACTGGAACTGTCCCCTTTTGTCACAAAAATACTTTTTCTTATAGTATCTCTGCTGTGAATGAAGCTTTCTCCAATCTGCTCTGGATGGTGTAGAGGTGAGAGGCATGTGGGCTGATTCCATTTCTGTACCACCTTCATGAGTTCCTTGGCCAAGCTGGCTTCGAGCTCAGTCTTCTGATCTATTACATGTTTGGGTTAGACCAGGTGATGTCACAGGCCCCTTCCAGCTTGACTACCTCTGGATCAAAAGAGCTTTTTGAGCTACTTAGTACATCCTCAATAGCTGTTTGCTAATTTTGTTATATGGAAGGTTCTAGGAAAGATCTAGCACCGTCCCTAGTCTTAAAGACCTGATCTGTTCAAAAAATGCTGATGAACTACAGGATCATTCCCATAATCATGCCTACATTTATACAGGGATAGATTTGTAAAGTGTCTTTGCATGTATTATCTCAAATAGCTTGTTTAGGACATTTTACATAAGAAAAGGCTGAGGCTCAGAATATTAAAATGCTCATTTAAGACCTTGAGGCTAGTTGTCTTAGTCTGTTTTGTGTTAAAAAGGAATACCCGAGGCTGCGTAATTTATAAAGAAAAGAGGTTTATTTGGCTCATGGTTCTGCAGGCTATGCAAGAAGCATTGTGCCAGCATCTGCTCAGCTTCTGGTGAGGGCCTCTGGCTGCTTCCACTCTCATGGCGGAAGGCAAAGGGGAGCCAGTGCGTGCAGAGATCCTATGTGAGAGAGCGGGGGAGGTGCCAGGCTCTTGCTAACAACCAGCTCTTGTGGAATTAATAGAGTGAGAACTCACTCAGGCCTCAAGGAGGGAGGGCATTAGTCTATTCATGAGAGATCAGCCCACATGACCCAAATACCATGCCATCTCCAACACTAGGAATCGAATTTCAACATGAGTTTTGGAGACAAACATCCAGACCATAGCACTAGTAAATGGTTGGGCTGGGACTAGGACCCACTTTTTTCTCACTTGAAGTCTGATACTCTTTCCACTTCACATAATAAAACAGCACTGAACTAGCACAAGCTAGAATGGAGTGATATCATCCAAATTGTATAAGCTATACTCTAAGTATGTCTTCTGTAAAGGAGGTAGCAAGTAATTAGGAAAGGTCACATTTTATTCTTTCTTAAAAGATATTAGAAAAGTCAATACTATTGCCATGGTGAGCATTCCTGTAAGTTACATTTATTCTTAAAGTACATTTATTCTTAAAGTACTGCATTTGTTTTGTTTTTATGAATTAGACTTTATAGTGCTGATTTTTTTTTTTTCCCATTCTGAGTCGTTTTTCCTCCATCACAGATTCCCATCTGTATAACATTTTCTTCTTTTGGTGCTTGAAATAAATGATTAGTAACCTTGATAGAGAATGTTGATGTCTGGAAGAGGCACAAATTAACTTCTCTCCCACTATTTAGGGGTCATCCTATAAGAAGTGTTATCTATAACACTATTCTTTGTACTAGGAAATAAACCCTAGGAAAGATATGGAACCATATGGAGTAGATTATTATTTAACTCCTATCAAAGGCCAATTGGTAGGATCTCTCTTAAATTGGCATGACTAAGATTACAAGCTACTAGAGGGCAGGAATTAATGAACAATTTATAGTTTTATAATGTTTTTCATATTAGAATTGACTCTTCTTTTAATATTATTTTCTATTCTTTGGCTATTTTGTAAATTTTAATTGAATTAAATTTCACCAAATGAAGGACAGTAGCATTTGAGGTCTATAGTAATGTTTAATACATTGGGGATGAGAAAGGAGAGAAAAGAACAATAGAGAGCCCAATTAATTTCTTCCCTGTGAACTCCCTATGAACCTTCTACAGTTAGGAGAGCAAATTGCACCCAAAACTCCATTGTACAGGAAAGAGCCTTTGTTTAAAGAACTAATGCAAATTCCAAGACTTCAGCTTATTGAATTTACTTCAATGGCTTGTGGCCAAAAATTTAATGAGGACTGAAACAACTGATATCTCCCACCATTCAACTCTGTACCATTGGGACTACAGTTGATGAGAGAAAGAGTTGTCTTAAAGTTCAAGACAGAGTTAATATATTCTGTCTATTTGCAACTTTCATCAAAATGGAGTCACCTTCATAACAATGACTTGTAGCATAATTTTGTCCTCATTTGCCATTTTTAGCTGAAATTTTGAGTTAAAATAAAGGAAAATAAATCACTCTGTCCTTCTTTTTCTTTTTTTACCTTACAGAGTTGGGGAGCCCTTTCAAATTTCAGAGTAACTGGAACAAGAGAAAAGGAGAAAATATCTTTTTAGTAGTCTGCAAAGTTAATTTGAGTGATTAGCTTTGTGTGAATTCTAGGAGGGTAAGCTTAGAATTCTTACTCTCCATAAATATTTAATGAATAATTCTGAGTGAGCTAAACCTAGAAGAACGAAAAATGAGAAGGCAAGGACCATGTATTTCTTAGATTTCTGTCTTTTTCTCTCCTTGTAAGCAATAGACTACTTTCAATGTTTTCCAGTATCTTTACCATTTACTGAATACTCAGGAGATAATGCATTACTATGGCATGCCTAGGGTCTCTGAAAGACAAAGATGTGAATACCAGAACTTTCCATGTGGAATAGAGCTATACTGATATAGAGAAATTAGGTTATTATTAGACATTGGGTGAGTATGTGCATGTGTGTTTGTGTGTTTGCACTTGTACATATTTTCCTTCTGGGATCTTGTTAAGGATTTTGGAGATTACAAATTCTTTTTTATTTTTTCATTTTTTCATTTTTTATTTCTAATGGGTCCCCTTGACAAATGGAGATTACAAATTCTATCACTTTCCTGAGGATCAAAAATGAGTATGAATATTAACAATCAGCATTTAGTTTATGGTTTTTATTTTTATTTTTTTTAGCATAAGGACAAGTAGGAAACTGCCTTCCTTGCTCTGTGTTTTATAGAGTCTGGATAGGGTAAGACATTGGGCATTACATAAAAATAGGAAACCAACCCTTGACTAGAATGTTGTTTGGAATCTTCTACCTTTTTGCTTAGAGATGTATTTTTCATGCCGAGGATATAACACTAACTCTAGGCAAATTAATACCAGGTTTTAATCTGAGTTGAAACTCTAGAGATGATGGCTCTATTATTCACATGCCGAATACCTGAACCTCAGGCAATGATGCTTTAATGAACAACATAGTTCAGTGGAAATAGACTTTTACTGTATATTATCAGGCAGGTGAATCTAATGTGAAACTCATTTCCATAATTAGGGCTATTGAGAGTGTCACTGTAATTATGGTTACTTAAAAAAAGTTCCTTCCTAATTATCATCTGAGGGTGTGCTCTCAGTGGATTAATGATAGCATTACCCACTGCTGAGCTAGATTCAGGATTAAATAGACCAAACATCTGCTGCTGTGACATCTACCCAATGCACTTTACGGTAATATATTAGGTCAGGCCTCTATTGACTTATCTTTAAAAGCTATGTTTGCTTCGATTAGCTAGAAAGTTTTAGCAGAAGTGGACTTAATGCCTGAATTAGTGGGAAAAGTCTTTCAAATTTTCACTTTATTTTGCAAGTAGAAATGGAATTCCTATGTGTGGCACAAAAGTAAATGCTAAATATTAACTTCATTTGGATTTTATTTTATTTTCAAGCATTTCTTCTTAGCATGGTAGAGTGAAATTGGCTGGGAGGGAGAATAGTTTTTTACATTTTTGAATTTTTATTGTAGAAAATATGAACTGATCTAGGGGAAATAGGAATTTCTTGGAGAAAGGGAGTGGGCATTTTGCCTTTAAATTATACATGAGGCCATGAAGCAATGAGGTGAATTGTCTTTGTGCACATAGGTATTATAGGTCATATTGATTAGAAAGGGACTTTTTTTGTGGGGAGTAGTTCTGAATTGGACAGCATCCTTAGAATAATTCTGTTAATATGCAAATCTATTTTTGTCAGGTAATAAACATCTATAAAATATTCACTGATTGTAAATTATTTATTCCATAAATGATCGTGCTCTTTCCACAAAAGCAAGCTCAGACTGGAAAGAGCTGAACTTGATAAAGAAACTGGTCAATTTTCATGAGAATTTCTACCTAGAAAATATATTTTTCCAATTTGAGTTTATTTTTATATGACTGCCTATATAATATACTATTGAGATACGTTTTACAAGAGATGTTCCAGTTTGAGGCAAGGTAATGAGCTAGTGGAATCCTTGTGAGATTATGTATGCTGGAAAAGCCCTGTGCAAGTTTCCAGCTCAGCATTAAGGGAGCTTAGGAGTTGTCACTCCTTCCTAACAACAAGTAAAAAGATGAATGAACTGAAAAATCAAAAACTCTTCTTAGATTCATCAGAGAAGTGAGGTCACAGGGCAAATTGCTGCTCCTCAAATTGGACAGACAGACAGGCAGACACAGAGAATCACAACTTACCAGAGCAGAAACACACAACCAGAAACTTCTTCTGGAACCAGTGCCAGTGTAGGGAAATCTGAACTGTAGCTGATGAATTACCAGAGGCTCAGTGTGAACAAGTCTAAGTCTAGGGGGGCTGAGTCATGGGGGGACCCCAACTTTTGTGAGTTTTACCTGTAGTATCTCTACTAGGTCCTCACAATGAACATGCCTTGTGCTTCCAGCAGGGGGAAGGGGAAAGGAACCACTTTGAAATAAGCCAGAGCGCTCTGCTCTTAACAAGGTCTGCCCTCAGGAGAAACTGCTTTATCAGAGTCTAACCTGCTGGGGTTTAATCAGAATCTAATCTACCTGGGAGAAGGGAAATGCCCAACTCCAGTCTCTCCCACCCCATAGCCATCCTGTCCAACCTAATGTGGGGAAAATTCTGAGAAGCACTGATAAAGTTCACAAACCAGGGGCACAAGCTTACCAAAGGACTGATACCTAATTGTAGGATGATAGAACACTTCTCCTCTCTCCACACCACTAAATGCCCATTTACTGGCATCCCTTTCACCCAGTACATCATATTTAGATTTGAAAAAAAAAATTAGAAGGCATATAAAAGGGAAAACAGTTTGAGGAGGCAGAGTAAGCATCAGAACCAGCATCAGATATGGCAGGGATATTGGAATTATCAGACTGGGAATTTAAAACAACTATGATTAATATGTTAAGGGCTCTAATGGAAAAATTAGGCAATATGTAAGAACAAGGGGCAATGTAAGCAGAGATGGAAATTGTAAGAAAGAATAAAAAACAAATGCTAGAGATCAAAAGCACTGTAACAGAAATAAAGAATGCCTTTGATAGGCTCATTGGTAGACTGGATGTGGCTGAGGAAAGAATCTCTGAGATTGAGGATATGACAATAAAAAATTCCAAAGCTGAAAAGCAAAGAAAAAAAACTGAGCCCCTTCCCTTCCAAACCTAAATCAAAAAACAGAACAGGATATTCAAGAACCATGGGACAACTACAAAAGATCTAAACATATATAAACTAGGAACAACAAAGGTGAAGAATGGGAGAAAAAAACAAAGAAATTTTGAAGCAATAATGACTGAAAATTTCCCCAAATTTATGTCAGACACCTAACACAGATCCAGGAAACTCAAAGAACACCAAGCAGGATAAATGTCAAAAATCTACACTTAGGCATATCATATAGTATTCAAATTTTAGAAAATCAAAGATGAAAATATCCTTTTTTCTTTTTTAGTCAGTCATAAAACAGCCTCTGAAGGAAAAAATATTTTGAAAGAAGCCAGAGGATAGAAATACCTTACCTACAGACAAGCAAAGATAAAATTACATTTGACTTCTCCTCAGAAAACATGCAATAAGGGAGTGGAGTGAAATATTTAAATGGTTGAGGAGAAAAAAATCCCCACCAAATAGAATTTTGTTCCCTGTGCAATTATCCTTCAAAAGGGAAAGAGAAACAATTTCTCAAACAAAAATTGCAGGAATTGCTTTCCAGTAGATCTGCCTTGCAAGACATGTTTAAAAAGTTCTTCAGTGAGGAAGAAAATGATATACGTCAGAAACTTGGATCAACATCAAGAAAGTATGAGTATCAGAGAACAAGAAAGTGAAAAAAAGGTGCCTCAGCCACCTGGCACCAAAGAACCTAACTTGTGTCTTGGAATTCCTCCTTCTGCGCCTCCTAAATGACCCAGAACTGCAGCCCTTCCTCTTTGGGCTGTTCCTGAACCAGGTGCCTGGTCACTGTGCTCAGAAACCTCTCAACATTCTGGCTACCAGCTCTGGCTCCCACCTCCACACTCCCATCTGCTTCTTCCTCTCCAGCCCTTCCTTAGCTGACATCAGCTTCACCCCTACCACAATCCCAAAGATGGTTGTGGATATCCAAAATCACATCAATCATTTCATATGTGAGCTTTCTGACACAGATGTCTCTTTAAATTCTTTTTGGATGTTTGGACAATCTACTCCTGACAGTGATGGCCTATGACTGATTTGTGGCTATCTGTCATCTCCTGGACCACCCACTGATCATGAATCCCCACCTCCTCTGTGGCCTCCTGGTTCTGATGTCTCTTTTCATCAGTCTTTTGTAATCACAGCTGCACAGTTTGATGATGTCCCAATTTACCTTCTGTACAAATGTACAGATTCCTCATACCTTCTGTGATCCTTCTCAGCTTCTCAATCTTTCCTTTTCTGACAGCTCCACCAATAACATATTAATGTATGTATTTTATTGATTCGATCTTTGCTGGTGTCACACTCTCAGGGATCTCTTGTACTCTTATACTCAAGTTGTATTCTCCATACTGAGAGTCCTATCAACAGGTAGAAAGTATAAAGTCTTCTCCACCTGTGGCTTTCACCTGTCAGTTGTTTGCTTATTTTATGGAACAGGCTTTGTGTTATACCTTAGTTTGGCTGGCGCACCATCCCCAAGAAAGGGTGTGTTGGCCTCAGTGGTACATACCACAGTCACCCTCATGGCGAACACATTCATGGAGGAATAGGGCTAGCAAGGATGCCCTGAAGTGGCCCCTCAGCAGAAAAGCCTAATATTAATACCTGTTCCATCATTTTTGGAGTGTGGGTTGGAAAAGACAGAAAAATCAGATTTCTGGAATCAGAAAATCTGGTTACATAATTTTTTGCAGCTTTTATCACTTTCAATTCTCTTAATGTTTTTTATTTAAATATTGCTTCTTTTACTATCTTTAATGAGGTCAAGGGAGTATTTTGGGATCCTACCTACATTGTAATCACTGTATGATTGAATACTATTATAGCTATAGAGCCTTTTTTATTTCTCATTTGTGACCCAGGCATTTTAGAGAAATGCACAACTCTCTCTCTCTTTCTTTTTTCTTAAGGCTATTTTATTTATTTATTTATTTATTTATTTATTTTTGTACTGATCATAGCTAATTTATTGACCACTCCAGATAAGCGCACTACATACATTATCACATACATTGTCCCATTTAGTCCTCATCACAATTCTAAGAAGAGGTCATTATTGTCCCCATTTTTTTTTTTTTATTTTTTTTTTTTAGCTTTTCCTAATTTTTTTTTTTCAATTTAATTTTACAGAATCAAAGAGTCTAACAGTATATCTTGTTAGATACAGTATGTCCTCATAATGTATACATTATTTCTTGTACAATGATATGAAGTAATATGGGAAATATTCATGATAAATTATTAAGTGAACAGTGCAAGTTAAAAACAACAGTTTCATATTTTTTCCCCACCCCCCCTTTCCCGAGTCAGCACCTTCAAGTGTTACCACTCCCCAAACGGTGCGCAATGCACTCATTGTGTAGGCATACCCCCATCCCCTCCCCCACCCCCCACCTCAGTCTGATGTCCAATTGGTGTCGTTCCCAGATTTGTATTTAGGTGATGATCAGGGAAACCAATTTTCTGGTGAGTACATGTGATGCTTGTTTTTCCATTCTTGGGATACTTCACTTAATATAATGGGTTCCAACTCTCTCCAGGAGAACCATAGAGATGTCGTATCTTCATCATTCCTTATAGCTGAGTAATATTCCATGGTATACATATACCACAGTTTACTAATCCAATCATGTATTGATGGGCATTTGGGTTGTTTCCACATCTTTGCTATTGTGAATTGTGCTGCTATAAACATTCGGGTACATGTGTCTTTGTTACAGAATGACCTTTTTTCCTTTGGGTATATGCCCAGTAATGGGATTGCTGGGTCAAATGGCAGGTCTACTTGAATCTGTTTAAGATACCTCCATAATGCTTTCCACAGGGGTTGCACTAGTTTGCAGTCCCACCAGCAGTGTATTAGTGTTCCTGTGTCTCCACACCCACGCCAACATGTGTTGTTTTGGGTTTTTTTGATAAAGGCCATCCTCACTGGGGTTAAGTGATATCTCATTGTGGTTTTGATTTGCATTTCCCTGATGATTAGAGATGTTGAACACTTTTTCATATGTTTGTTAGCCATTTTTATATCTTCTTTTGAAAAATTTCTATTCATGTCCTTTGTCCACTTTTTGATAGGGTTGCTTGATTTTTTTCTTGCTGATTTTCCTGAGTTCTAAATAGATTCTTGTTATCAGTCCTTTATCTGATGTGTAGTATGCAAAAATTTTTTCCCATTCTGTAGGTGGTCTGTTTATTCTCGTGACTGTTTCTTTGGCTGTGCAGAAGCTTTTTAATTTAATCATGTCCCATTCATTAATTTTTGTTGCTGCTGTGATTGCCTTGGGGGTCTTCTTCATAAATTCTTTGCCTAGGCCAATGTCTGTAAGAGTCTTTCCTACATTTTCTTCTAGAATTCTGATTGTATCACGCCTAAGGTTTAAGTCTGTTATCCACCGTGATTTGATTTTTGTGAGAGGTGAAAGCTGTGGGTCCTGTTTCAGTCTTCTACAAGTGGCTAACCAATTCTCCCAGCACCATTTATTGAATAGGGATTCTTGTCCCCAGAGTATATTCTTTCCCGCTTTGTCAAAAATTAGGTGCCTATATGAGGATGGTTCTATATTTGGATTTTCTGTTGTGTTCCACTGGTCTGTGTCCCTGCACTTGTGCCAATACCAGGCTGTTTTAAGAACCACGGCCTTGTAGTATTGTTTGAGGTCTGGCAAATTAATACCTCCCATTTTGTTTTTGTTGCTTCTTAAGGCTATTTTTTTAGAGAAGTTTCCGGTTCACAGCAAAATTGAGAGGAAGGTACAGCAATTTTTCATATATCCCCTAACCCCACACATAGATAGCCTCCCTGATTTTCAACATCCTCCACCAGAGTGGTACATTTGTTAAAACCACTGAATCTACACTGACCCATGATAATCACCCAAAGTCTGTGTAGCTTACCTTAGGGTTCACTCCTAAGGTAATGTACATTCTGTGGGTTTGCACAAATGCATAAATGACGTGTATCCATCATTATAGTATCATACAATATTTTCACTGCCCTAAAAATTCTCTGTGCTCTGCACATTTGCTCCTTCTCCTCATCCCTCTAACCCTCTACTCCTGGTAACCACTGATCTTTTACTGTCTCCAATGTCATATAGTTGGAATCATATGGTATGTAATATCTATAGTTAGTTGCATGTAGTAATTGACCAGCTGATAGCTTCACAGTCTGTCATTGAGGGGAGTGGGATAAAGTAGGACAGATTTTGAAGGGAGGCAATTGTTTATAGAGCCAATCCCTGGGAAAATGGCTAGTGGTCTATGGTAATATAAACTTGGATCAGATTGGGGTGAGTATCTCATATGGTTTCTGGGCAGTGGTGGTACCCATCATTAGGAGAGGAACAGTGTGTAGGTTCTATAACATTGCTTCAGGATTGGGTAGGATCATGGCTAGTAGCTGAGAATATAGGAATTGCTTCTGGTTGCATAGATGAAGCTTAAGCATATTTTAAACATCTTCTATTCCCAGGAGTCCACATTACTGGAATTGAGGAAATAATATAGATCTGGGGGTTCAATGGTCCTAATGTATATTTACACATTTTTTCCTCATTAGTTTAGAGACCTGCCAAGGCTGACATGGTAGGTGAAGGTCCTCACTATTTGACGTTGGGCATAATTGGCGTTGGAGTGATTGACATATGAAGATAAAGTAATAATATTATCTACCATTTTTTATGCTTCTACTATTTATCAGTTAGTGTATATATTTGAAATCTCATAACAATACTGAAAAATGTTTTATCACTTCATTGGAGAGTTTGAAGATAAAGCCTGTCCTGTCTTCAAGAAAAAGAGAGCTAGATTTTTGATTGCTAATGATTAGCTCTACAGGGGTATGGGACCATTAGAAGAATGAGAAAAGAATAGAATAAGAGAAGAATTTGTCTATTTCCTCCACATTTTCAAGTTTATGTGCATAGAGGTTTTTATAGTATTCATAGATGATATTTTATATTTCTGTGGTATCAGTTATAATTTCTCCTTTTTCATTCCTGATTGAGCTTATTAGAGTCCTTTATTTTATGCCTCTTGTTAATTTAGCAAGAGTTGTGTCAATTCTGTTTATTTTTTCAAAGAACCAACTTTTTTTTATTAATCTTCCATATAGTATTTTTATTATTTATTTCATTTAGTTCTGCTCTGAGTGTTGTTATTTCTTTTCTTCTGCTGGGTTTGGGGTTGGTTTGCTTATCCTTTTCCAGTTCTTTGAGATAATTCATTAGATTGTTGATATGTGATCTTTCTGTCTTTTGGATGTAGGGATTTATGGATATAAATTTTCCTCTCAGGACTGCTTTAGCTGTGTCCCACAGATTTTGATAACTTGTGTTTCCTTTATCATTTAGTTCAAAGAATCTTTTTTTGATTTACATCTTAATTTCCTCCTTACCACAATAATCATTCAGCATAAGGTTCTTAGTTTCTAAGACTTTGTGTAGAGATGAGTTTCTGTTGGAGTTGATTTCTAAGTTTATTTCACTGTGGTCTGAGAAGATCCATGGTATAATTTCTATTTCCTTAAATTTATTGAGACATGGACAAATTCTTAGAAACACATAGCCTCCCTAGGCTCAATCAGGAAGAAATAGAATTCATGAACAGACCAATATCAAGTACTGAAATTGAAGCAGCAATAAAAAAAACTACCTAAAAAGAAAAGTCTGGGACCAGATTGTTTCACACCCAATTTTACCAGACCTACAAAGGAGAATTGGTGACTATCCTGCAGAAATTATTCTGCAACATCAAGAGGAAGGAATCCTTCCCAACATGTTTTATGAAGCCAATATCACCCTAAAACCAAAACCAGGAAAGGACATAACAAAACAAGAAAACTACAGACAAATATCCCTTATGAATATAGATGCAAAAATTCTCAAGAAAATCCTAGCAAACTGAATTCAGGTGCTTATCAAGAAAATAATCTGTCATGACCAAGTGGGCTTCATCTCAGAGATGCAGGGATGGTTCAACATTTGCAAATCTATAAATGTAATTCACCATAGTATCTTTCGGGAAATCTGTGGATTTGGTAGAATAGGAATTATTATTCCATGTTTAAATATGAAGGAACTCAAATGCAATATTCCATATGGATCAAACTGTAGTGTTAGTTACAAAGTAACACATTAAAAATGCTCACAAATGCCACTTGATTACTCCATAAGGGGGTCCATTTTGTCCATTTGCTCTGCTTTATTTCTCTTTTTGAGTTGCATTTTCATTTATTTTAAATTTATGTCTTAGGTCATATTTGATACTTACAAAACAACAATATAAAATATATATGGTGATTATTAATCATAATAATAAGGTGAACTCTCATGAAACCAGCACCCTCTATAAGAATTAAAATAACACTAACAGAATTTATCTATGTGTTGCTTTCTTCCTCAATCTCTACCCACCTCGTACCTAGAGATAACGACTATTTTAGATTTTGTATTTATATGTATCTTCTTAAAAGGGAGCTTTAAAAAAATCATTTGTGCAGGTATTCAACAATTCATTACTTAGTATTGAGTTGTTTGGTTTGTACCTTTACAAAAATGGTAACACTCTGTAGTCATCTGTGATTTGCTTTTTTCATTAAATATTATGTTTAAAGATTCATTTCTAGTGTTGTGTCTATTCATTCATTCATTTTCATTGTCGAAGAATAGATACTTGTGTAAAATTACTTATTAATCTGTTTATCCATTTGTTTGTCAGTAAACCTTTGAACATTTGCTCTCCATTTTTCATGAATATGAATGATGTTTCTATGAACTTATGTTTGTATGCAAGTGTTTATGTATTTATCTAAGAGAAAAGTTATGAAATAGGCATATATTGAATTTTGGTAGGTAATAGCACAGTGTTTTTCAAAGTGATTTTACATTTTACAGTCCTACCAATAGTGTAAAAGAGTTCCAGTTGATCAACATTCTTACCACTTTTTGTTAGTGTCATACTTTTAAATTTTTTCCAGTCTTGTGGGTGTATATAGTGCTTTGTCTTGAAAGTTTTAAGTCTTTCCTTAAATAGAAGTGGGTTTGTTTCTCTTTTTTTTTTTTTTTTTTGAGACAGAGTCTCACTCTGTTGCCCGGGCTAGAGTGAGTGCCGTGGCGTCAGCCTAGCTCACAGCAACCTCAAACTCCTGGGCTTAAGCGATCCTACTGCCTCAGCCTCCCGAGTAGCTGGGACTACAGGCATGCGCCACCATGCCCGGCTAATTTTTTGTATATATATATTTTAGTTGTCCATGTAATTTCTTTCTATTTTTAGTAGAGACGGGGTCTCACTCTTGCTCAGGCTGGTCTCGAACTCCTGACCTCGAGCGATCCACCCACCTCGGCCTCCCAGAGTGCTAGGATTACAGGCGTGAGCCACCGCGCCCGGCCTGTTTCTCTTAAAGTCCTTACTCCCACCCAGAATTTGCCACCCCTCCTAATCCATGTGTTCACAGAGAAATTGGAGCCTGCTTCACAGTTAATGAAAACTATGAAGTCTGCTGCCTTTATGGAGAAAACTGAACACTCTCAGGCCTTTTGTTTTGTCGTGTACACATTGTGACTTACCACTGACACAGGAAGAGAACACAACTTCTCAGTCTTAGGACTCTCTCCTCCAAACCCACCCCCTGCTTAGATTGTACAAACAGGAGTATATGTGATGTAGAACCAATTTTTCTCCTTTTTGATCTACTGCAAACATGCCTGCTCTGCTGAGAATATTAAAGCTTCGAAACTGCATGCTTGGTAACATGTTGAGTGAGACAGTCAGAAATTCATGGGGGGGCATGAATGATGGATTTTCCGTAGCAGCAGGGACAGAATCTGCTGCTCATCAAAAGCTGGAAAGCAGGCCTCCCTGAGAGGGCAAGATAGAAGAAAAATGAGCTTGAAATAAGGAGGCACAAGAAAGAAATGTAGATATCTTTAAAGAAATATGAAAGTTAAGGATTAGGGGAATATGTGAACTACATTCTGAGATCTTCCTTTCCAGGTAACAATATTTTCATGGATATTTAAAAGCCAAGAAGATATTTTTCAGCCTTAGAGGATATCAGTGGATAGTTTGAGGCCTAAAAATAGTGAATGATTTGCTCAGGACTACACAGCTAGTTATTATCAGACCTAGATTAAACTGTAATATCTGAGCACTTGCCATGTGAGCACACTTTCCATTAAAACACAAACTATATTGCTTCCTCTACTCTGTTCTCTAGGTTTTCTTCTGCTGATTAAACTGAAACACAGTCTGCAAACTCCTAAGGAAGAAATAAAATATATACTGTGTTTTGTTAAACTGAAGTTTTATGACAAAAATAAAATAATTTGTTAAAGAATTTATACTTGAACTCTTACAACAAAGATGGCTTCTTTCTTTCTTAGACGTCAACTGTGACACAGTGATCTCTGTGAATGTGATTTAATAGGAAATGATCTCAGGGAAAAAAGGATGGTTAAAGGCATAGAAAATGGGTTAGGAAAAGGAAGGAGGCCATGCAAGCAATGCCCACAGAGAATGACTCGTTCAGCCCAGTGACTGGTGTAGGCTACACCTTGAAGTTGTCTCTATGGGGAAGCAAGGAAGCTGGGGTATTTCTATACACTTATAAGTCATTCTTTGCTTAAGGGCTATTCCTGTGGTGAGGGGAAGTGAATCCCCAAGCACTTCCTGGCTTTCCTTGGGCACAGTACAGTTTCTAGCAGCCTGAAGAAAGCCTAACAAAGTCTCACAGCTGGCTATTGGGATTAAAAAGTATATCTGTAGCTGGTGTGCATGAACATGGTAAAGAAATCCAAAGAGATACAGCAGAGCACTGACTGTTTGTGTTGCTGCTTTAAACTAGATCTTTCCTATAACAAAATTCTCTGAAGCAATGATGGTGTAGTGAAACTCTTCTATGTAAAGAATGTATTTCCTTGGGCTGTCTCACACATGGCTGATAAAAAATAAAATTCATATAACTATATTAGGGGGAAGCTTTGGCAATATATTTCAAAAGTCTTAAACATAGAAAATTTCTAATAAAATAAAAAGTACTATTATAAATTGTCTATTGCATTATAGATATCTTGCTATGTGCTTTTCTCACATTATCTCTAAGCCTCCCAGCAACCTAATAATATAGATACTGTTACTATCCTCATTCTGTAGATGAGGAAACTGAGACTTATGGATTGATTGAGCTGCTCAAGTCACACAGCTAGTAAATGATTTAGCTAGAATTTGAACCAGGTCTATTTAATTCCAGATACTGTGCTGATCCCAGAACCATTTCCATTAAAAGATTAAGAGTAAGTGCAAAATGTCATCCATAGTAATGTTCTACAATGTTATATTTATATTAAAATTTTGAAATAATATACATGTCTAAGAATTGATGTCTGGTTGAAGAATTTGTATTAAAATTATCTGATAGAATAATTTTAACACTTAAAACTTATGTTGAAAAATCTATATTTTGTTTGACATGGAAAGCTGTTTACTATGTAATATTAAATTTAAAAATCAGGCTCAAAGAAACCCCCCTATACAATGTGTTTTCATTTTTGTGAAAACAAAACAAAACATAGCAAAACAAATCTACACATGGTCAGTAGGTCATGTGAAATAACAAACTCAAGCTGTGGGTGGTATTTCTGACAATGCTTTTCTAAAGGTCTATGAAATCTACTCACCTTTTGCTATCATTTGAGTGTGTCCCCCATAATCCCCAATGCAACAGTGTTGAGAGGTGGGCCTAATAAGAGGCAGAGCCCTCATGAATGGATTAATGTTGTTATCATGGGAGTGTGTTACATATTGTAAGATGGGCTTGTTATAAGAGAGAGTTAGGCCCCTTTTTTCTTTCTTGCTCTCTCTTTGCCTTTCTGCCATGGGTTGATGCAGCAAGAAGACCCTCATTAGATGTTAGTGCCATTCTCTTGGACTTCCCAGCCATAAGCCAAGTAAATTTCTGTTCATTATAAATTACCCAGTCTGTAGTATTCTGTTATATAGCACCATAAAGCAGATGAAGACAACTCTCAAATTCTTTTTTCAGACATTCCCTCAAAGTAGTGAGGGGGCTACATTTTTTTCTAAAATTTTTTTTGAATTTGATCACTGTAAATGGATGAGGAAGACCTTCTTAAAGTCTTATTCTTAGGGCAATTTAACCTTCCATTCTCACTGTAATCCTGGTATCCTTATTTCTCATTGAGGTTATTTGAGGCCTTTCTCTTCTGTTCTTGGTTAATTTCACAAAAGGTTTGTCAATTTTATTTATCTTTTCAAAGAACCAACTTTCTGTTTTGTTGATTCTTTGTATTTTTTTTTTGTTGTTGTTTTACATTTCATTCAGTTCTGCTCTGACTTTGTTATTTTTTTTATTTTGCTGGCTTTGTGTTTTGTTTGTTCTTCCTTTTCTAGTTCCTTGAGGTGTGACATTAGGTTGTTAATTTGTGATCTTTCTGTCTTTTTGATGTAGGCATTTAAGGCTATGAATTTTTCCCTCAGGAATGCTTTTGCTGTGTTTGATAAATTTTGGTAACTTTTCTCTCCTTTGTCGTTTGGTTCAAAGAATCTTTTGATTTCCATCTTCATTTCATTCTTGATCCAATAATCATTCAGCAGCAGGTTACTTAATTTCCATGACTTTGTTTAGGTTTGAGTGTTTCTCTTATAATTGATTTCTAGTTTTATTCCACTGTGGTCTGAGAAAATACATGGTCTGATCTTGACTTTTTTAAATTTGTTGTGACCTGTTTTGTGGCCTAAGATATGATCAATCTTGGAGAATGCCCTGTGTGTTGCTGAGAAGAATGTATGTTAAATAGTTTTGGGGTAGAATGTTCTGTAAATGTCTGTTAGGTCCATTTGATTTAGAGTCTGGTTTAAGTCCATTATTCATTCATTTTCTGGTTTGATAATTTGTCAAGCTCTGACAGTGGGGTGTTGAAGTCCTTGGCAGTTATGATGTTGCTATTTATTTCTTTGCTTAGCTCTAGTTAAATTTGCTTTATGTATTTGGGAGCTCCAGTGTTAGGCATAACAGTTCTATATATTTAGAACTGTTATGCCTTCTCATTGAATTATCCCCTTTGTCATTATATAATGGCCCTCTTTGTCTTCCTTTACCTTTGTTGGCTTAAAGTCAATTTTATCTGATATGAGAATGGCCATACCTGCTCTCTTTTGATTGCCATATGCATGGAATACTTTTTTCTATCCTTTCACCTTGAGTCTGTGTACATCGTTATGGTTAGATATGTTTCCTGGAGACAGCAGATATTTGAGTTCTGTTTTTTCATTCATTCGGCCAGCCTATATCTTTTGAGAGGAGCATTCAGACTGTTAATGTTAAGTGATAGAATTTTATATGGGACACTGATCTGTTCATTCTGTTGGGTAGTACCTTATTGCTTTGTTTTCCCTCTTGTGCTACTGTTTTACAAGAGCTGTGGGTTTGGGGGTTGATTTTGCATTGGTGGTTATCTGTTGTGGTGATTGGTGTATAACACTGCTCTCAGTATTTTCTGCAGAGCAGGTCTGGTTATGGCAAATTCCCTTAGTGTTTGCTTGTCTGAAAAAGACTTAATTTCTCCATCAATTGTGATACTTAGTTTTGCAGGATACAAAGGTATAGGCTGGCAGATGTTCTCTTTAAGAAGATTGATGATGTGGCCCTATACCCTTCTGGCTTATAAGGTTTCTACTGAGAAGTCTGTAGTTAGCCTGATGAGTTTTTGTTTGTGAATTATTTGTTGCTTTCATTTTGCTGCTTGCAGAATTTTCTCCTTCATTTTGATTTTGGCTAGGTTGATTACCATATGTCTTGGAGATGTCCTATTTGCTATGAATCTTCTTGGTGGTTGATGTCCATCTTGTATCTGTATGTCTGAATCTCTGGTGATACCAGGGAAGTTTTCCTCAATAATTACCTCAGGCAGGTTTTCCATGCTTTTAGCTTTCTCTTCTCTCTCAGCAATACCAATAATGTGAATGTGAGTTCACTTCTCATAGTCCCATATCTCTCTCAATGATTGCTTAGACTTTTTTATACTGTTCTCTGCCTCTTTGCATAACTGGGTTATCTTGAGAGCTTGTCTTCAACCTCTGAGATTCTTTCTTTGCCTTGGTTTAGTCTTTTATTGAAGCTTTCTGCTGTGTTTTGAAGTTCCCTAAATGACTCTTTGATTTCTTTAAGTTCTATTATTTCCTTTCTTATATTGTCTAGCTCTTTAGCAACTATTTCATTGATTTCCTAGAATATTTTTTTTGACTCTTTCTGTTGGTTTTTAACATTCTCTTTAATTCCATTCATCTTATTTCCCATACATATTCTGAATTCCATTTCTGTTATTTTGACACTTTCTTTATGGGTGGAGTCCACCACTGTAGCTCCATTGTGCCAACATAGTTTTTATCTATCAGTTAGAGGAAGACAGGAATGTGAACACATTATTCAGATACTATGTTATTTGCACTGGGTCAGAATCACATGGAGGGTAGATTGTTGCCATACAGAAAGGAGGGTTCAATTCTACCTTTTTTCAGGAGACATTTTTTTTTTAAGTTTTCATAAGGGAAGTGATTAAATTGAGTTTTCCTTTTTTTCTTTCTTAGAGATACCCAAATGTAGACATTTAAAGGGGCTTTGTATCCATTATTTTCCAGAATTTCTTCTCTTACATTTAATAAAATGTATGAATACCAGATACTATGCTGAGTACCAAATAGTGAGATGAGACAAGAAATTAGTTTATGGACCTGTGTTCATAGTATATTACAAAACATTTGGACAGCAAGATACATATAGATGAATGAGATACAAGATGAGATTTTCCAAAGGGTTATTCCCAGTTGAAAAGAAAGGGCTATGTGTCTTCTTGTAAAGGCACCATGTACTGTTGTGCACGCCCATTTTTAAATGATTGATAAAATAATAACAACTAATATCTATCAAAGACTGTGTATGGTTTATAGACCTTCACAAATATTTCTCTAGAAATAACAGTATATTTGGAGGGAAATCTCTAAAAGGTAAACATCTTAGTTTTTGTCACTTACATCTCCATGAATAAAACATATGTCTATTTAGTATAAAGAGTTAAGTGTCTGCACATGTTTTTCTTTAGCAAATTGTTTTAAAAAGGAGGATTTTGTTACTGTGCTAATTTGAAGAAACCACTTTTTCAGAGAATGACTTACCTTTACTACATTTGACAGATGCATAATGATATGCATCACTTTTGGTACTCCCATCCTGCAGTACCATATAGGACAGTGGGGGAATAAATAGAACTTCAGAGAACTTGGTGTTACTCCAATAAGTCTTAAATATGAATGAGTAGGAAGCTCTGAAAGTTGATGTTCAGAAGAATATCATAAATCAAAATTTCTTTGGCTTTAAAAAGTTATCTGGAAGAAATACATAATATGATCCATCTTTATTCATTTTTGAGGCCAAAGGAGCAGAGATTCATAAAAGCTGAGAATATCATTTTGCTCTTTTCTACTGTATTATCATCTATTAAGATTCTGCTGGTGTTATCATTCAGTTATTCTTAGAGAAAGGCCAGGAGAACCTGGGAGAATGACAACACTACATTTGTTTTGAAGATAAAAATGGAAATTGTACCATCAAAATTGAGTTGCTGGAATATAATTCAGAATGAGAGAGTCATGTAGAAATTACCGGGCTACAGTAAAAGTAAAAGGATACAATTAGGGATAAAGATGATTTTAGTAAGCACTTAATACTTTAATCCAAAAAACAGATTTTTAAATAAAGTATCAGACAAAAGTAGTGGTATATGTTGGTATATTCATGGCATTTGATGTCAGGTTTATAGACTCTAATTTGTGTTTTCTATTTAATTATATTTTGTTTACCATATTTTTTTTGGTAACCTTGTATTGTTCACATTGACATACCCAAAGTTAATTAAAATATATTTAAACTGGCAATATCTATACTGTAATTTGTGACCCTTTTATGATGAAGGCCTAATGGAAGAATGATAAGAACATTTCCTTAGATGTTAGGAGACCTAAATTCTAGGCCCAGCTCCATCCCTAATAAGCTTGGTGACCTTGGGTAAATCACATAATTTTATTAATCTTCAGCTTTCTCATCTATGAAATGAAGTTGGGCCATATGATTTTGAAAGTCCCTTCCATCTCTAAAATTATACTGTCAGCTCTCATTTTTACTAATTTGGAGGAGTAATGATCTGCTGCTATGAAACAGTAGATTAATCCTCATTGTTTCTGCCTAATTGGCATGAGAAGCAACAGAAAGTAGGATAAGCAGAAGAGATGCAGCTCTCATTGCTGTACGTGGGCACAGGATAAAACTTCTCAGTGCTCTGAGTGTCTTCCTGTCGCCCATTAGCCCCACTGACTACATGCTCTTGACCACTCTAAGAGCTGGGATCTGACCTTCAGTGTGTATAATAATCTATCGATGTCTTTTGTCTAATATTTGTTTCCTGAAGATCTTTCTCAAATATATAAAAATTCCAGCATTTAATTATGGTAATGTATCTGCTACTATGGACAAGGAGTTGTTTAAGGGTTCCATATCTATTTTACATTGGACAGCTATAGACTAAAAGTCCAAGATCATCAACATTATCTTAGGGAAACTCTGGAACCATATCTCAGAGCAATGTTCTTAAACACAAACAAAAAATTCATAAGACTGCAAAAAAAAAAAAAAAACAAAAACAAAAAAACCTCAATTAAATTAAAATACATGTCTCCTTATCAGATTTTAAGTTCCTTGAGGATGAGGGCTTATTCACTATTGCCTATCCATGTCTTGTATGGTGTTACACACATAGTTGGTGCTCAGCTAACATTTATCAAATGGACACATAGATGAGCTAGCCTTGCACATTTTCTGCTTTCTTCTGGCAACTTTGAATACTGGGTTATTGGCTTATTGCTGGCAATTCTGTTCTCAGAGGTGCAGATGGGCCTGAAGTCTTGAAGAATTGAAAAGGAGGGTGTGTTGATCTGCTTGGGCTGCCATGACAAAACACCACAGTTGTGGTGGATTAAACAGAAGAGATTTATTTTCTATAGTTCTGGATGCTGGAAAGTCCAGGATCAAATTTCTAGCAGAGTAGGGTTTTTGGTGAGGCCTCTGTTCCTGGTTTTCTAATGGCTGCCTTCTCTCTGGGGTCCTCATCGCAGAGAGAGAAAGAAATCTCTGGTATCTAATTTTACAGGGATACTAATCCTATCAGATCATGGCTCCATCCTTATAACCTCAATTAACCTAACTAATTACATAAAAGTTCTTTCTCAAAATACAGGCACATTGAGAGTTAAGGCTTCAACATATGAATTTTGGGGGGACACAGTTTAGTCCACAGCAGATGGTCAATGTGCCATAATGAAATATGCAGGGGACTCCAAGAACAGAAAACCCAAATGCTCATTCTGGCTCTGACATTAACTAGCCAAAGACCTAGAGAATATCCACTGTTTTCTCATGTGTAAAGTATTTGGACTAGACAATATTAAGTTTCCTTTCACATTCAGACTTTGCACCTATGTGAACATGTAATGAATCTTCACATAGGTGCAAAGTGGAAGAAACTAGCTGCTCAAACTGAAAATGGTAATATTCTTCTAGAACATTACCATAAGTAGTTTCTCAAACTACCACATCTTAACTTTTTTATTTTTTTATTTCAAAGTATTACAGGGGTACACACACTTTGGTTACATAAATTGCCTTTGCACCACCCGAGTCAGAGCTATAAGTGTGCCCATTCTTCAGACAGCAAGCACCACATTCATTACATGTGAATTTCCCATCCCTTGTTCCCCCCTCCCAAATGCCTGACACCCTGTGAATGTTACTTCCCATATGTGCATATAAGTGTTGATCGATTAGTACCAATTTAATGGTGAGTATATGTGGTGTTTGTTTTTCCATTCTTGTGATACTTCATGTAGAAAAATGGGCTCCAGATCCATACAGGATAATATAATAGGTAGTTCAAAAGTTTTTTTTTTGCCTGAGTGGTATTCCATGATTTGCATATACCACATTTTATTAATCCACTTATGTATTGATGGGCACTTGGGTTGTTTCCACATCTTTGCAATTTAAGCTTAACTTTTGATCAAGAGGTCTCAAAGCTTTTAAGTGAAGTTTAATATACAAGATGTCTTGATAGATTTATGCCACATTAGTGGCTCAGGAATCTGTACAGATTCCTGGAAAATGCAATGGTTTGCATTTATAATGGGGATTAGAAAAGTTAGCAGTGTTTGAAAGCTAAAGTAACATTCTCCATTACTCCTTGCTTCTTTAGATCTTTGCAGGGTCAGATTGATTCCTTCATTGTTGTTGGTGTTATTGAAATGGAACTAAGTACCAAAATAACTTGTATAGTGTATTTTTTGAAATAAACTTACACTCAGGGAATTAATACATAAATACAAGTAATAGAAATGTTTATTAGACATTTAAATGATAATGACTTCACCATTTTAAAATGTTTATTTCTGTCTATACATATTTCTCCTGATTTCTGTTGTGTTTAATGTTCTTCATAGTAGTTTTATACAAGCTGAACTAACTAATATGCACTGCTTTGCTGAGAATTTCAATGTTTTATTGCTTGGTTGGACCAATTAGAAAGACAAAGACTGACAAAGCTTACTAACTAAGAGAGTGTTCATGATTGTAAGTGTTTTTTTTAAAAAGAGGCAAGAATTGGAATACGTCTTTTAAATCTTAAAAAGAAAAAGCTTTTGAATTGCTTTATTTGGGTTGTTAATTTCACAGAATTCTAGAACTGAAAGGACTTTGAATGATAGTATAATCCAGCTTTGGAGGTGTAATACAACTTTCATACATTACAATGCCCATAAATTCTCGATAGTTTAAAGCTTTTCTATTAGTTCCAGGTATTTCATCATTCATTCACTTATCACACATTTTCTTAGTTATTTATTCATCATTTGATGAATAAGGCAATACAGTATAGTGGTTAATAGCATGGGATCAAGTTAAAATCTTGGTTTCTCCATTATTAGCTGTGTGTGATCTTACTCCGTAAACTTCAGTTTCCTCATCTTTAAGTTGGGGTTAATGAAAATGCCTACTTTACAAATTTCTTTTAATGATTAAATGAGTTATCAATAATATGTGTAAAACACTTCAGAAGAGAGCCTGACACATATAAATGGCTCAATAAGTATCAGCCACTCATAAATACCCATAAGGTTGTTACGAGGATTAAATAGATGATAGTTATAAAGCTTTCAGTAAAGTATCTGACACACAGAATCCTTCAATAAAGGTGAGCCATTATTATTAGGAAATATATATGTAGGTTTTGGAGACAAAAAGATGAATAAGAGTCATTGAGTTTTTTAAGACTCTCTTCAGTCTTTCTTTACATCTTAATCCTCTCTAAGAAGAAACTAAGTTGTGAGAACAGAACTCAGGTTCTCTCTAGATGCAGAAAACATCCAGAAAATGCCTAACAGAAAAAGAACCAAAAGACTTGAGCAGAGCCCATTGCATTTCTTCCAGATCCATTACTCAATAACTGTCCCACAGAAAATGAAGAACACAAACTCATCTTTATTTAGGGGCTTCAGACTAGGAAAAATATAATGATGGAAGAGATGGAGTAGAGGTGATAAAATAGTCTTTGAAGTTAGATTTTAAAAATTAATTTTTATAGAAAGAGGCATTGAGCAGAATCTTAAATTAATGAACAATGTGACTAAGGAGGTATATGAAACACTAAAAGCAGAGGGGAGGAGCCAAGATGGCCAACTAGAGACATTGCTTGTTGGACTGTCCTGGTGGGAAGGTAGGATATTAGATTGAGAAGAGGGGAGAAGAGTCACAGCTCACATGTGGATCACAGAGAGAGATGACAGAAATGGCTGGGGACCCCACAGAGGAGAAGATATTGGTGAGGATCAAACCCAGAGAGGCTCATAGCCCAGTGAAAGGATAAAGAGGGATTCCCTTTCCCCTCCTAGGTGCCTTCTGTGAACAGTGGGCCACTAAGTTTATGGAAGACTCTTCCACCCTCCATGAGCCCAGGCATGGCAGCAAGTAAGGATAGTGTGGTGAACTAGCAAGTCCCAGGAATTTGGGCAATCCATGAGTTACTACTCCAGGGAGAGTGCCACGAGAGGTGGGAGAGCCAGCTTTCTGCCATCCAGACACTTCTTCCCCTGTTCCTCCCCTAACTACTGCAACTGAGAAAGCAGTTTGAGCACAGGCTGGCTGGAAGCTGTGGCCCCTCTCCCACCCATTACAACTGTGAGCAGAGTTCGAGTCAAGAAGTTCATGAACAGAACAGCAGCTTCTCTCAGGCAGGCACGCACTCCAGACTGAGGTTTCCACAGAGAGTGGGGCCCACACCTCTTTCCTTGAGGACTTGTGATGGAACAGGTGTGCACATTTTGGGAACTCCTTGCCACTGGCATTTTGCAGGGTCGAATGCTGGTGGCTCAGATAAACAAGCTGGTCCTGGTGCCCCTCAGATGTGAGAGTGGTGCAGGGGGAGGCAAGGGAGAAGTCTGGGAGCTGGAATTGGGTGGCAAGGAAGCCTGTGCAGACATATTTGACAGGGGAGTGTGGTGGTGTGCTGAGAAATGGAGATCTGGGAGTGTACCCATCACCCACCCCTTTGCTGGAGAACCGCCATATTGGATAAGGCTGTGGCATTGGAAGAAGAATAGCCTAGTCCCTGGTTCCATGGCAACCAAACACCTCACACTCAGGTGCACTGGCTGACTGGGTGCTGTGGCCTCTCCCCCCATTGATTATAACAGGGAGAGCAGATTGTGCTGAGAAGTTAATGAGCAGTTGCTCCTCTCCAGTGGGCACATGCTCCTGGTTGAGGCCCCCACAGATAGAGGGGACAACACCTCTTCCTTTGAGGACTTGTAGCAGAACAGGGGTGCACAATCTGGGTGCCCTTAGAGATGCTCACTAGTGGGTCAGAAACACAGACCAGGGGGAGATTTGAGGTGAGGTCCCTCACAGACCAGGTGGTGAGGGAGCACATGTGGACTGAACTGACAAGAGTGTGCTGTGGGGGTCCAAGGAGTGGTGATTTGGAAGCACATTCACCCCTCTCCACAGAAAAACTGCACTATTGGATAAGGGTGAAATGATCCCATCCTGGAGCCTTAGCACTCAAGCCTTTAGGCCCCTCCGCTATGAACCGTCTTCCCAGTTTGGAGAGCATGTCCTGACCCTCCCACTATTGGCTCTCCCTAGTGGCTGGAAAAGCAACTTCTGAGTCCCACCAAGGCTTTGCAAAGCCTTTCAGGCTCTGGGAACCTAGCTATGAACTGCTTTGCTCCTCCTTCCACTTCACACTTTGTGTAATCTGTGCCAAAAGAAAAAAATGATGAGAAGACAGCTCTTATTTATTTTATACAACATTTCAAACCAATTTTATGTTTCAATCTGTCAACCTGTTTTTGGGTCCTAAATGTAACATTTCAGGCAGAGTGAACACCTTCTCAGTTCTTTGTTGAGATTCTTGTCAGAGACAGATGTCTGGTGTTCATGTTTCTCAGGAGACTTTTGTATATACAGAACCAGCAAACATGAATGTGGGTGATATGCAGGACCAAAATGCTGCCCCCATTTGTTTCCTATGTCAGCCCACCATAATGCTTGAAATTACCAAAGCTACAGTTAGTGGCAAAATATTTTCTATGGCATCAATTGAAGGTTCAGACAAAAATTAGCATAAAATGAGTAGAGAAATATAGCTGATTTAAAATGATGTCTGCCTGGAAATCTTTCAGAGCAGTTTCTCCCAACTTTCTTTTAAAAGTTTCATTTATTAATTTCTTTCTCTCTTTCTTCATTCATACATAAGTAATGAGTGCCTGACATATGCCAACCTGTGACTTCTAGTTAAGGTGAAAAAAGATAGAATTTATATCACCACTATAAACAGACACTGAGAGTCAATCCGTTGATGAAAAATGGAAGAATTTCGATTATTTGGAAGAAAATGAAGTTGCGTGCAGAAAAACGCTTAGTGGCCTGTGCCTGCTACCTGAATCAAGGAAGTCCTGTCAACCCGAAAGAAATTTGGAAGCTACCTATTCTTCTATCTATGTTTGTCTTTGGTTCAGGCTTGGGTTACCTTAAAGTTGGGCAGCTGTCCATCATCAGTAAGACACTTTTCTGTATCCTTTCAGAAACAACACTCAGCTCAGGGAAGCCAACTTGTTGAATCCTGTGTGATATAGGATGGCTGTAGACTGTGTCAGAGAACAAAAGATTCTATGTGATATTACTTGCTGGAATTATGATTTTTAATATACTTCAGTTGGATCAGTGAATCAGAGAGCCTCACAATGGGTTATAGAGGCTCTCCCTCCAGCACAGTGGCTCTGGGAAAGTGCTGTTCACCCAGACACTGGAGGCTGGCCTGAAGTCAAGATTCACCTTCAGTTTTACTTTGTGCTTTTAAGCATGTCAGCTTGCCTTTTCATTATTTAGTCATAGTAAACACCAGCGTTTTACAATCTCTTTCTGATAATTTCAATATCTGACATCTGTATTTATTTGTTGTTTTTTTTTTCCTGCCCGTTCCTTGTTTCCTTTTGCGTCTCATTTTCATTCACTGTGTTTTGCTCACTGTCCTTGAAAAATAATTTATGATGATCCTTTACAACCTAGAACTATGGTGTCCTAGTTTGGGCTGCTATAACAAACTACTATTGACTAGGTGGTTTAAACAGCAAAAATTTATTTTTCACAGTTCTGGAGGCTGGGAGTTCCAAGATTATGGGGCTGGCAGATTCAGTGTCTGGTGAGGATCCTCTTCCTGGTATGCAGATCAGCACATTCTCACTATATCTTTACATGGGAAAAGAGAGAGAGATCATCTCTCTTGTTTTTTTTTTATCCCCCAGCTCCAAATACCATCACCTTGGGGATTAGGGATTCAACATATGAATTCTGGAGAGACACAAGTATTCAGTTCATAGCAGATGGTGTTTTCCTCTGGGCAGAATGTGAGTTGGCTTCTGTTTTAGTCTGTTTGGGCTGCTATAACAAAATACCCTAAACTGCATAGCTTATAAACAACAGAAACTTATTTCTCAAAGTTCTGGAAGCTGGGAAGTCTAAGGTCAAGGCTCAGATAGATTTGGTGTCTTGTGAGGGCCTTTTTCACATATATACCACCTTCCCCTTATATCCTCACATGGTAGAAGAAACTAGCTAACTCTCTAGGGTCTCTTTTAAAAGGGCTCTAATCCCATTCATAAGGGATTCATGACCTAATCACCTCCCAAAGGCCCCACCTTCTGATACCATCACTTTGAGGGGTAGAATTTTAACACGTGTTTTTAGGGAGACCATAGCAGTTTCTACCAGATGCTCAGGACACTTCCAGACAGGTACCACTTGAAACCAAGTTTATAGCTTGAAGTTCCCTGGACCATGCAGAATACATGTATATGAACTGTAAACTTGTGTGTAGTTTGGAGCATGGCCACTGTTTCTCAGGGATTTATTTATTTTTTTATTGCATCCATAACAGAGCTGTCTTTCCTGAATCTCTGTGATGGGAAGGAAACAAACAAACAAAATTCTCCACAATCTTGGTCTTTGTAAGCCACTGAATTTTGAGGATGTTTATATAACTTAAGCTAAGCTGATTGATAGACCTCCTCCATAATGAGAAAGTTACACAAAGATTTTTGTTCAAGGATTTTTACCTTTCATGTTTTATAATAGTGCAAAAAGAATTTGGTTAAATTAACAAGGGATGCTAAAATAAATCATTCATCCACAGGATAAAACACTAAACATTCATTAAAAATTATATGTTGGAAGAATATTTAATTATGGAAATAATGCTCATATGTTATTAATCAAAAAAACTTTACCAGGTGGTATGTATCATATAATTCTATCTAAATAAAAAGCAAGTAAATAAAATGTACATTTCATATATTTTCCAATTGTATAATAGTCATACGTGACTTTTACATGCACAAATAAAATATTATTTAAATATTATCTTCTTTCTAATGTCATTCTAAATTTTCCTAGGCAAAACTCAGTATTCTTTCCTTTCTGAATACATGTTGTTTTTTTTATTACTTTGTTTAGTAATATGATTTTATTTTTGCTTACCAATTTCCTTTCTTAAACAATGAAACCTGTACCTATCTCATAACATTAGGAGGATCAAAAGAGATCATTCATGTAAAGCAATGAGCATGTCTTATAGTAACCACTCAATAAGTGTTATTTGTTTTTATGATCCTATTTTGTGTCTGAAAATTTTTTAGAAATAGATATGCTTTTGGATTTTTTGGCAGAGGTTGAGTGGCAGAATGATTTTCTAGGTAATCACTCATTCCTACTGCTCCTAGAAAGTTGTTATCTCTTGCATGCAAGTCCCCATCTTTTCATATGGGGTTTCAGAGCCCAGATTCTTGGATATACACTTGCATTACCCATTCCCAATATGCTCCACTGGAAGGTGCTACTGGTCAAAAGGCACAATTAACATATAGTGCATGGGAGATGAATCAAAAATAATAATTTTTCTTTAATAGTCTCTTAAAAATCTATTCCATGAGGACAGCTTTTTTTTTCTTGCCACTGGATTACTTTTCTTTTCACTCATACATAGTGAATAATTTAAGTCTAAAAACACATTTTCAATTCAGAAACTTTCAGCATCCAGTCCAAAACATTAATCAACACTTCATTCTTCATTCACAGGAAAGGCTTCTTTGTGCCCTTTCTCAGTCAATACTGAAGGCCTGATTTGCAATGGGCCACCTTTGAGGAAGGAGCTATATTTGTCTTCCCCTCTCACTTCTGTATATGCTCACTGGGTACTTTTTAGACACCAGGAGATAGGGAGTAGGAGGGAAGAAGAGGTCAAGGAGTAGCATAAAAAATTCCTACTGTGTTGGTGTCTGGTATTCTGTCCTCTCTGACTTTGCACTCATTGGCTTGGCAGATGTTTAAAATGAATCCTTTCCTGTTGGATGCTGTTTAGTGCTTCATTGGGGCTTCTCTGGGTTTCCCTAGACCAGCACCCATAACTTGGATGAGGCCTTGTAACAGGATGGCTGTTCCTCCCCACCCTTTGCTCCTCTGTGGTCCCACAGGTTCTTGAGGGTGGAGTCCCCTCGCCTTCCCAGGTGGCCACTTGGGCTAGGCCAACTCTCTATCTGGCCCACATTTGGTCCATAGGAAAGACCCATGCACACGTGACTTCTCCATGGGTGTTAGTGCAGTTATTTAGCAAGTGGGGCCCTGTCTTTAGGTCTCCCAACTGTAAGGAATCTATATATTGGGATCTCAGAGAGGGTCAGTTAAATCTCTGTCTTTAGTAGGTTTAAAATGAGAGGCAGGAAGCCCCTCAGTCTTCCCCATCTCAGGGGTTCAGGCTCACAACTTAGATTTCTCCAAATCCCCTCTTGGAAACTCTTCTTTGTACTCTAACCCCCTTTTATATCTTGTTCTAGCTGAGGGATCCCAAAGTAACAGAACTATTTGTTGAATATTTCCTTGTAAATTCTACATTTGGGCTTGGCACTTAACTTTGGTATGCAAAGATGGTTGTGTCTTGGTGGCTGGATAGACATTTCAGTGCTGATATTTTGCTATACTAAGTTTTTTAGGAAATGGTAGAGTACAACTCAGGAGATGAGAGAAGCAGCATTCAGGGAGTTCTTGGAAAGCTGATGGGAGGTAGTATACTTAGTGGTTGAAAGCACATATTTTAGAACTCAGCTAGGCTCTTCCACTGACTGGCTATAATTCTGGGCAAGTAAATCAACCTTAGGTTTCTTATCTGTAAAGTTAGGATAATAGTACCTGTCTTATAGTCTGTTGTGAGGATTAAATGAGATAAGCATGTAAAAAATTTAGTACAGTGTCTGGTATATGGCATGATAATTGACCAATTAGGAAATATTATCAATATAACAGGAACATGCCCTTGTAGCTTTAAAATTGTTCAGGTAGTATCCTAAAGGCTCTCTGCCTCAATAAAAAGCCACCCTCTCCGCATACTTTTTTTCTGGTACTATCATTTATACTTCTTATTGGACAGAGTGAAAGGATCCATCCACCTTTCAGTTGGAGGTAACACTTGGAACTTGGTTCAGGTAGAGCCTGAGACCCGGCTCAGTTATCTCAAGACCATTATCTCCCTGCGAACACAAATTCTTCTATAAATCTGTCTCCCTACGCCTACCAGCTGTAATCCACTTAATTCTTTTCTCAGCCTTGATGCTAAAATGACCTTGAATAACTTTTCCAGTCTGCCTTTTTCTGCATTTTGTCTCACTGTCTAATACGATGCCACATTGATTTGACTAAGACGACAGCTTTGTCATTTGGAAATTTTTTTTTACATGTTTCTATAATGCTCTTTCTAAAGCACAAAGCAATTTTGTCATTAAATCCTGAATGCTCTCTTTAGTTTCATTTTAAAACGGCTTTCCCAGAGCCAGATGAAAGTCTTCAAAATGACTTCTGACAACTATCAAATAACAATGGCATTCTTGCCACCATGTTGTTTCTAATCTACAAGAAAGTGATGACAGGCATGAAAGAGAGAATGTAACCACTTTCACTAGAGAATTTCTAATTTAGTAAGGTTATCAAAACTCCCCAAATCAGCAGTTTAATATTTTTTCAAGATTTTGACTATCTAACTTCTTTCACATATAATGTGTGTGTGTGTGTGTGTGTGTGTGTGTGTGTGGCGGGGGGCTATTAGTTTCTCATCTCTAAATAATCAAGCCTAAACGTCTATTGACGCTAAACTGAAACACCATATATTTTGCTTCAGGGTGGTTCATATTCACTTTAAAATGATTTTCACATGTGATGGTCACCAGATGTGATGGTTTGCTTTTTTCTTGAACATCTGAGAAAATGTCCTTAAGCTACTGTTTCCCTTCAATTTTAGTTGCTAGAAATATAAAAAAATTTAAATTTTACTTATGTATTAAAAGATATATTTAAGATCGGTATCTTTGTAATAGACCAAGTTATTTGTAATTTTTATTTCTAGTATTTTTTCCATTTTTTCATTGATCCTGTGGAGAAAGAACCTGAACATTTGAGTGCACTGCAATGATCTCTGTTCATCTCAGAGTAATCTAATAATAAAACCAAGGCTATGCTGACACCACCTTCATAGAATTTTATAGAGGAAGATTAACAGGACTTATGGAATATTACCACTTTATATAGGTCAGCATATCTTTTATAAATGAATGACATTATTCATCTAAAAAAATGCTTGCCTTCATTTTGTGTTAATAGTATGAGAAATGATGCTTAAAATTCCCGAATATTTTGGGAATCTGGTTTTACTCAGTGAAGAGTCTAGGATTCTACCCTTACCTTTGGTTCTCCCAGGCATGCAGGTTTCTGAAAATGGAAGAGAGGCAAAACAAAGGGCTGCAAAATTAAATAGGAGGTAACATAATATTTAGTAACTTTTCTTTCAAAACAATAATACTTAGAATGATTAAAGATTTTTCTCTATGATTATGTTTCACCATGATGTGCTTAGGTGTAGTTTTATTTGTATTTATTCTGCTCAAGTTTCATGATACTTTTTGAATCTGTGACTTGATATTTTTCCTCATTTTTGAAAAATATCCTTGGATATCATCTTCTCAAATATTGCTTTTACCTCTTTTTTTTTTTTTTTTTAACTACTTTTGCCTTCTGGGTTTCCAATTATGTTCATGCAACACCTTTTTATTGTATATCATATGTCCCTTACTCTTTTTTCCTGTAATTTACCATCCCTTTTGTGTGCTTTGATATATTTGTCTAGTTCATTGATATTTTCTTCAGCTGTGTTCAATTTGATGGAAATGAGGCTTTTGTTTATTCAGAAAATATGGAGGAACCACTATATGCCAGGAACTATTTTAGGCATTAGCACACAAAACAGACAAAAATCCTGCCCTCATGAAACATTCTGTGGAAGGACGCAGACTATAAAAAAAAATATAATACATATTTTATGCAATATTTTAGAAAGTGTTAAGTACTGTGGAAAAAAATAGAGCACAATACATGTGGCAAGTCAAGCTTCATGAAGAAGGTGACATTTGAGCAACGTCAATTTGACCCTGAAGGAGATGATAGAGTGAGCCATGAGGACACAGGCACTGCAGAGAGCCTGTGTTTACCAGGAACACTCTGGATGCTGTTGGGAAGAGATTGTAGGGGGTCACTGGGAGCAATAGAGCAATGAGGGGCTATCGAAGTGATCCTGCCTTTGACCAAGGCGGTAGCAGAGGTGGTGAGAAGGGACTGGAGTCTGGAAATATTTTGATTGTAAAACTGAAAAGATGTGCCACTCAACTAGATATATAATGTGAGAATAAGAGAGATGTCAAGGTGGATTCCAAGCATTTTTGCCAGCAGCTGAGATGGAGCAGAAGTGTGAAGGGAAGTCAGGAGTTCAGTTTGGGGCATAGTTATAAAACATTCACATGCCAATGTAATTAGGCAAATCACCACACTCTCAACCACTTTACTCAGTTTTACTAATTGGTCTTATTAATTTTTTTCATGTGCTGTTTATTGTCTGTTTCCCTGTTAGAATGTGAGTTAAAAGAAAACAACCTGTGTACCATCAGATCCTAGAATATTTCTTGGCAGAAAAAGCATGAATGCATACAGTTTTCCAAATTTGCAAAGTGGGTAGATTGATACTTGCCCTGCTGAATTATTCAGGGTAGTTGTAAGGATTAAATAATATGTAAAAACACAAGCAGAATATAGACATAAGTGCCTATATACATCTGTGACTTTTAAAATTAATACTGATGTCTGTATGGCTTACAAAGCAGGTTAGTGTCGTGATTAAAAACACAGGCTTTGGAGCCAGCGAGACCTTGGTTTGAATCCCAGTGAAGCTATTTTCCAGCTGAATGACTTTGGGAAAATTACTTAATTTCTCTGTGCCTCCATTCCTTCTGTAACTTTGGAATAATAATATTATCCTTATAGGTATGCTGTGACTAGTCAATAAACTTATGTTCATTAAGGGTATCAGGCACATAGTACATGCTCTAAGTCAGAGTTGTTATTATCATTGTTTCCTGGCTGATACACCTGTGATATTTATAATGTTTTGCAAAGGCCCCATTTTATGTCTTGTGTGCAGACCTCATGTCCTGCCCATTGCATCTTGTTTTGCCTTTTTCCTATTGAATAGACCTTCCCTTTTATCAGCCTATTCATTCCAAAATTTACTCCATGTTGCACAATTTGGGATGGGAAGGATAGTTAGGGGAAGAAGTAGCCAGATACATTAGGCAATAAAATTGAGCAAAAGTCAATTACCTGACTTTAAACTCAAATGTAGGGCTTTTCATTTCAAAACCAGTAAATGTGCTCAAATTCTCATCCTAAAGAAAAAGAAGTCTTGAAGGTGAAGTTCTGTCCTTTTTGCTTTACACAATTACAGATGGGAAAATCAATGGGGTGATAAAATAACACAGAAGGGATTAACAGCACAGGAATATTCTCCTGTGATTGTCTACCTGGTGACCCTCCTCATGCTTATTCTCAGAAGGCTGCCTTGTTAACTTTGTCTCACACACCTGTAATGAGTTAGTGGCAAAGGATGCGTGAAGGAGGGCCGGAAGTGAAGGTTGATATACGGCGAAGGACTCACCCGGCTCTCAGCCCGGATCTTTCCCATCGGGATCCTGCCTGGAAAAGCACACCAGACCTTTTGCTGGAGGGTAAGCCACAAACCATCAGCTGTTGCTCTATCAATGACTAACAAGCACCTCCAGTGCCACCTTTGTCCTTTGATGGGAAAATAATAGTTTTGCTTTAAAGTTTGGGGTAGTGAAATCGTACACAACGTAGTAAATGAAGTAGTAAAACTAATGTTGGCACACAACAATTTGATGGACATTGATGAATATCAGAAATGCTATTTGGTACCTTTTAAGGAGGTCCCTGTGAAGGAGCTTTAGAATTTAAACAAAAAAGTGCTCTGTCCCTGTAAGTGGCATTCTGGTGAACTCCCTAGTGGGATTATAAACATTTCTCAGGTGCCAAGGAAGACAGAATATAGGAGCTGGGAGGTAGGCACAGCTGGGGTGATGGGGATCTTAGTGGAGGCTCTGGGGCTCGTAGTCTGACTATTTCTCGTGTCCTGAACAGTAGTGAAGCTCTCTAGACACAATGCAGTCAGCTGAGGTGTGGTGTTTTTTTAAGTGCAGCGCAGCAGAATGATACAACAGATGGCATTATGCCAAAGGACAAAGTTCCTACCCTGAAGTGCTGATGCCTTAAGAGGGGTAAATGGGGGAACAGAACAAATACCAGGTTGCCATGTATTTGTTTAAGTTAAAAAACTAGACAGGGAATATAGAGATATAAGGTAACACAAGGAGAAAATATTACCTTCTGAATTTTCTTGTCTTGTGACAGGTACTCAGTGTTGTATGAAATAGATGAAGGAACAGCTGCTCTGTTGGCTACATAATTGAGCACTGTAGTTCACTTGTCCTTTTTCTTCCTCTTCTTCACTCCTAACTACCTCATCTTTACTAAGACAAAGGCGAATCATATATGGGTCCATTAACTTGGACACAGAGGTTGTTGGCAGTATGGCATTTCTGCCATTTACTTAGGACAGTGGTAACTGACTTTGGGGGGTTCTTGGGTTGATGTTGTTTAGCTGAAAGAGACAAAATGATCATTACACTCAAAAGAGCCAAATGTGGTCCACCTGGGATCAAGGGCCCACAGGTGTGCTTAGAGTTCTGTGAACCCTCTGAAATTACACACAGTATTTCAATGTATAGGTGTGTTTGAATTCTTCTGGAGAGTTTTCAGCTCTCAGCATATTTGCAAATGTGTTCATAAAGCTATAATGGTTAATTATGCAGGTTTGCATACCCTACATACTCCTCTCTGCCTATTCAGATCCTACACATCTTCAAAATCAAATCTCATTGTCTTGAACCTTCCCTAACTATTCTGACTCACAATGAATATCTCTGTCTCAGAACTTCAATGAAAACATCCCAACTGTATGAAGTGTCTCGAGAGGTGTTTGATGAGTGAGGAAGTGCGAGGAGTGTGCAACGTGGTAGAGGGTGAGGAGAGGCTTCCTGAGGACGTGATGGTGGAGCTGAGGGCCGGGGAAGGGCAGCGAGAAACCAGGCAGAGAGGGAGGGGGAAGAGGAGATGCTCAATACACATGGTAAATTGGATAGAAGTGATGTGGTAATGGTTGTTTGAAGAAAATGCTCAGATATTCATTATGATAGTCGTTTCACATGGACATATAAAAACTAGGGCAATAGCAGGACAGTATAGCCCAGAATTCTTTGTGTGGATTGTACCTACTCAAGGTAACTTCTCACTCTGAAATTGAGAATATTCAATTGAGAAATTGTGTGACTGTGCTTTCTTTTAGGTTTGTAGTTTCTGATTCTGAATTATTTCACTGGATGGGGCCCAGGCATTGGTACTTTCGAAAATTCCTCAAGTGTTTTAATAAAAAGTCAGTGTTGAGAACTGCCCTTAAAAGGCCATCAAAAAAACACTAGTAAGATTTTAAAATGATGATATTTAGTGTTGACAAGGGCATAGGCTATGGATACTCACACACTGCTGTGGCAAGTTTAAATCACTATGCACTTTCTAGAATGCTGTTCTATAACACATTTCAAACACTCTAAAACTTTGAATATTTTCCCCAGCAATTTCCACTTATAGGGTCTACACTAAAGAAACCACCTGGTGTGGTGGCTCACACTTGTAATCCTAGCACTTTGAGAGGCTGAGCAGGGAGGTTCATTTGAACCCAGGAGTTCGAGGTTACAGTGGGTCAAGATTGGGCCACTGCACTCCAGTCTGGGTGACAGAATGAGACCCTTGTCTCTTAAAAAATAAAAATCTGGTATACAGACCAAGATTTTATACAAGGTTGCTCTTTAGAGTGTTTCTGTGACAGATTAATTGAAAACAATTTAAAAGTTTGGCAATAGGGGATTGGTTAAATTAATTTTTTATCAATTCTTTTAATAATTATATATAACTAATAGAGAAGATATAGCAAAATGCTTAGTGACATATAAAAGTGTTCAAGATATAAAGTGAGAAAAGCAGGTACAAAGTGGTATGTATAATTGGAAAAACACTCAACAGAGCATTTAACTGTATCACTGTTAACTTTCAAAAGCATCTGAAATTTTATTTTTCTTTTTGCTTGCTTGAATTTTGTACACATCTTTACAATAAACATGCATTATTTTCATATAGAAAAGTTAGTTTTAAAAAGAACATTGGCAAAGGAATGCAGGCATTGTTAGAAGGATAAATGCTCCACCTCATGAGACGTCCTCCAAAGGATAGTATAAATGAGAAATCCCCACTAGGCTGAATACCAGACACCCTGGGCACTTGATAAACACACAGAATTTTGTACACCTTTGTCAAATTCCACAGGAAGCTCTAGTGTAGGTATTAACTAATAGGCTTTTGGGAATTCCCAGAAGAGTTTAGTCTTGTGGCATCTCTGTGGTCTTAGTTAATGTTCTTCCCTTTCCTAAGTTGCTTATGTTTTCAGATATAGTCTCAAGAATCTCAGTTAATGTAGGTTTGTTTTAAGGAATTAAGAGAAAGTAAGTCTCAAATCCTTGTGGTTTGGAGTTCAGTTGTAACTACACCACCAGGCCTCATGGGTAACAAAGCCATCAGGACAACAAGCATCCAGGGTGGCCAGGGTGCCTCCCCTGGAAGCAGGTGTCTGAGCTCCCTACTCTGCGTGGAGGCTGCTGTGGCCTCACTTCACCCTTTAAATCAGGTAGCTTCTGTTTGCTGATGTCTTTTCTCCCTCCTGGTGTCTTATGCCCCATTTGCTTCTGTTCTTATCTCTCCTCCTATTTTGCTCCTTCTGCCGACTCTCTCCTTTATCCTCTAGTGCTGAATACTGGGCAGAGTCCCCTTACCAGACCTCATATAACTTACACCAGCCTAGAGCCAGACATTCACCCATGGTCCAGTCCTCCGTGGCCAGGGCACTGGGGCCATGTGTTACACAGCGTGCGCTATGCTGAAGAAACCACAAATTCAATCATTCAAAGAAGTGCTATTGAGCAATACTGTGTGCCAGGAACTGTGTTGTCCTCTCAGAAGCAGCTGTAGCTCTGGAAAGTCTTCAGAACATTTTAGAACTTTCTCTGACTTTTCCTTGTTTTCCAGGTTCAGGATTTAGACGTTAGCAAGAGTGACCTATTGACTCAAGGAGGGTCACAGAGGAGAGGTGTCAAGCTTCTTTTCAGAACTCTCTCCTCTGCCTCTGTGAGCCTCTGCTCTGATCATCAAATGATTCCCGCTAAGCAACTTCCTGCTCATTTCCACAGCAGCCTAGCTTGATCCTGGGAACAAATAACTCCCACCTGTAGTTCCTTCCTTCTGACACTTCAGTGGTCTGATTATGGAAATAATTAAGAGATTTACCCCCTCTTGCCTTACCTATTTAGTATATTTTAATATCATAATGCAAATAAGTTTTAACTGCTCATTTTTGTTCAGTCTAGCATGGCCCTAATTGGGTAGAGGGACGGTGCACTGTTCTTCCTCCTTGGGCTGTGGGCACCACCTTGGGGTGGGTGTGTGACAGCCTGATGCAATGAGAGCCAGCCATGCAGAAGGCAGCTGCCTGTGAAGAGAGGATACAGTGCCCTCTCTCTGTTCTTGCCTTCCTCTTGCACTGCATTTGTGTAGACCTTATTGATTCCTCCTTCGGAGCAGTGATACCCTCTTCACATCATAGAAATCGGAGGCTCAGAGTCAGGGTCGCATTATCATCTCTCAGCCAAGAATTTGTGCTTTTTGACCTTGAAACTTGAAATCTTACTAGCTTGGCTTCCTGCTACTCAGACAGAGGATCCTATGGAACTCAAATTTCTTCTCTGAATTGGCACCACCTTTGGCTGTGACCCATAAAGCCCCAGAAGGCCTCCATGGACAGAAGCCAGGGCCAAACTCTCTTTTCAAGAAAATAGAACATGTCTGCTTTCTTCTTAGTTTCCTTCTAAACTCTGGATTGGGAAATCTCTGGTCCATGCTCAGATAATTGCTTTCTTAAAGATGTGCAGGTAGGCACAAAGCTGAAAGAATGTTTTTCAGAGGAGAGGTTTCAGGGAGCAGGCAGAGGGAAAATGGAATTCTTTTATCCATGCCTAGGAAAGGACAGGTGTGCGGTATAAACAACATTAACATTTTTGTCTGACAGTTCCAGATTCCATTCATAACTCCTCCATTTACTACCTAGTGATATGAAGCATGTAACTTCATTCATCTGAGATTCAGTTTTCTCATGTGTTAAATGGGAATAATAAAAATACCCCTCTTATACTTGAAAGAATTGTCTACTACATCACCTAGCAGATAGTAGAAATGAAATAAATATTCACTCTTTTGTCATGCATAGTAACACTAATTATTATAATTATTAACATCAATTATCTTCATTTCTTTTGTTTACAAGTGGGATAGTTTAAGAAACTTGTTATTGCTTAATTTATTTTATCCAACTCCTTAAAATATTCTCTTTGAGGATTTCTACCTTAGAATGATATATTACTTATTCAGCACAGCAAATGCTGGCCACTGAATCTAAACAACCTCTAGAAACTCCTTTTTCTTTTTTTCTCACACTTCTCACTTAGGACTTATAAGCACTGTGCACATTGTATAATTATCTGTTTAATGATTGATTTCCCATACTAGAGTGAAAGCTCTAATGGGAAATGGGATCTAGACTCTCTTATTCACTGCAGGAACCATGGCTATTGTTACTTGGACACAGTAACTTGGTTAATAAATTTGTGTCAAATGAATGAATGAAAAAATAAAAAAAAATGAAATGAAAGACCTCAAATTAAGTACTGTGGGTATTGTAGGCCCAGCTGAAATTCCTCTTTTGTATTGAAGCTTTTCAAGACCTTCATAGCCTATGTGAGGTTTACATGATGGGAATTTTTTGTCATTTTATGATTCATTTAGGACTCATTGTATCTATATTGTTGTCACTTATACTTTTATCCTATGTCTTATCACAATAGACAGCTAACAAACTATTGGCAGGGCATGAGACAAGGATCTCTTCTTGTGCATTCTAGCTATATACATTTGCATGTAATCATTACTTAATAGATATTGGTTGGTTGACTTCTTTAGGAAAGCTGCTTACCAAATCTTGCAAGAAGTCCTTGTTTTCAACTTCTGGGCAGAATTGCTGCTTCAGATTCTATTCCCTAAAAGTTTTGAGTGGACCTTGAAGAGCAAGTCCTTTTAGACATAGAATATTTTGTAACTAGGAAGCTTTACTTGTGCAGGAATTCATTTTATGGATCATGAAACTGAGGGCCAAAGACTTACTGCTTTTCCGATGTCTTGGAGCTAGTTAAAAGTTCATGATGACATTTTGGACTTGAAACTTGAAAAGGATGTAAGAATTGATGTTTTACATTAGCCCAGGGAAATCTCCTGCTGGGAAGCCAAAACGCAAAACCTTTCAGATGCTCCTGAGTATTAAAAATGCTCTAACAGACCCTCTAAGCAAAGAATATTACTGAAATGGCCCTTTTGACTAATAGAAGGCTATTTTTAGAACTTGAAACTAGAAGAGAAATTCAGAGCAGGAATCTGAGTCATTCCCTGTTATTCTGGCTAATTACCACAAATCTGCTTGAGGGAAACTGACTATTGCTAAGTAATAAAAATAGATAAAGGACACAAAGGAAAAGTGGGTAATTGTTTGAAACTTGAAAGCACTTTAGGAAAAGACTAAGATGGAAAGGAAAATCTCACAGAAAAGAAAATCTAGCAACAAAATGAAAATAATATTCCTAACAGCCTGCACTTAGAAATCAGTCAAAGCAATTAAAATAATCTTTGTTTGCAATTGAGACACGTATGGCAATTCTATTTATTTGAATTCAAATAGCTTCTTACTAGATTTCTATTTGGAGGCTTTTAAAAATTGCTAAATCATGAAACTTTCAAATGGAATAGGCCAATTTTACCTAGTAGATTAATGGGAACAAAAATTTAGACATTTGAATTCTTTTCCACAGAGTAGTTCAATGGCAGCTGTTAGGGATGAACCAATTAGTACTTCAGAATGAGAAATCATCAGGTGTAACGATAAATAGTTGTAGAGCTATGAATAATGGTTAATTTAGTTATGGTTAGTCTATGCAGAAACTAACGGTAAATTGAAGTGTATCTTGTACTGAGATTTTAAAACTGTTGAATTTTCTTCGGTTTGTTTTTGCTGTCTCCTTTTTCACCCTAGCTATTTTTTTTGCTCTACTTTTGGTCTTTCTCCCTCTAATTTTACCTGTACCTTTATATGAATTTCTTTTTTTCTCTTTTCCCTGTCTTCTTTCTTACTTTCTTTTGTTATAGTCCTTTTCTGATTCTCTCCATCATTCCTTTTTCCTTTCTTTTCCCCCTACCTGAAAAATTAAATGGCCATAATAAAGTATATTTAGGTATAAATTGTTATTTATCCAATGGGATATGAGTTTCCATACTTTAAAATTTTAATTCAATTTAGTTTATTTATGCTTCTCATTTCTGGCCTCTTGAATTTGTTGACTCTTTATGCATATCACAGAAATTTATGAGCAAGTACCATGGGGCTGCACTAGGTGGTGGAGCTGAGAAGACACAAAACTTCGTAGTCCCAGGCCTTGAATTGTCTTTAGGATATTGAGAGACTAAGGCTTGTGAGCAGATAATATAATACAAGGGGTGGGTATCAAATACTCTGATAAAAATGGAAACTCTGGCCATGGGTGAAAAGAGAATGGATAATTAAGGATGCCTGGGGATGTTGGGGAAAGAAATGGGGGCACTGAGGGGAGGGAAGTCTTGAAACAACAAGGCTACAAGTGGAAAAGAGAGAAGAGGGTGTTGGGCTTTATTTCCATTTGACTCTCAGCAGATTTTCTCTGGAGTATCGGTGATCTTTATGAAAAGGTGTCTTGAATGATAAACTGCTGAGACACTCGAGGGCCTTTTGCCGATTGTGCCTGCTGGGAGAAAAGACATGTAGATAACTTCTGCCAGGAATAAGAGGTTCTTTAGAGTTCTATGCTGGGTTACATGGCTGCCGCTGCAGGCATCATGAGGAGATAGAAAATTCTCAGAACCTCCACTGGAGGAGAATTTCCCCAACGATTCCAGAGACTCTTCCCTGGGCTCCTGCTCTGAAGAACATGGTAGAGCTGTTTAACTGTGTGCCTGCCTGCCCATAGCCCAGGGAAGAGAGGAACGGAGTCCACACTGGTTTCCTGGCTGCTTCCAAAGGTTTACTTCTAAGCACTGCATGGATCTTGCCATAGATTTAGCCAAGCTGGGTAACCATAGATAGAGATCATGACCATTATGGATTTCTGCTCCCTTCCTTGATGCTTCATCCAAAGCACTTAAGGGGTTGCAAGTATTGCTGATAAACCCTTTACTGAGGACAGTTGGATTTGGCTAGGGAACTAGAAAAGTAGGTTTTTGCAGCCAAAGGAAATCTTCTAGAGGTTGATTTTTAGGCATTTTGTCAGAATAGGAAGAAACATATTTGAAAATAAACAGGTTAACATCATAGAGTCCCAAGTTCCCATAAAAAACACCACATAGTGAACTGTCTTATCTCTACTCCTCAACTGGACCTTTGTGTGAACTTTGGTTTCTTAAAGTTCTAGCCCCTTTAGAAAGGGGTGACCAAGGTAGACTGAAGAGTCAAACAAGGACATGAAAACTCAATTAGTACTCACCCCTTAGGAAAAAGGCCATCTGGAAGCTTAATATCGTGTTTAAAAATTGCAGCTTTCTTCCTAGAAAAGTACATTTGGTGGTGTTTAAAGAATTATCCAATGAGGCTTGAGTTTTATGAAGTTCTAAATATTTGGGAAAATGGCAGGCTTAAAATGTTTCTAGATAAACCTGCAGTTATGGTTTTATTTCTTTACAATCCTGAGTCCTAAGGAAGAGTCTTTTGAGGAAAAATTGAGTTATAGATGGACTAAAAAATGAAAGTAAAACCTTTGGCTTTGTGGAAAAAATCCAAGATTAGTTCAGTGGTCCATTTAAATTATTTAATACAACTTATATAACTAAATTTTTATGTATGGCACCTATGACCTTTGTTGTGTTATGTCTCTGCAAGATAAGCTATTAGAAAAATAACTCAGTGAGGAGCGAATGTTATAAGAATTCCTAATTGCAAAGAAGCACAAGAGTCTTTGGCTTGAGGACAAAGGGTTATTGAAAGGTCTGTTCTGTGTGTTTTCTTAAGAGTCTTAAAAGTCCACCTGTATTGAATTTGTCAGAGCCTCCTATTCATGTAGGAGTCTATGTACAAACTCATAGTTAAGTCCCACTTTGGAAAATAGAATGCCCACAGTTAGGACCAGGAAGTAGGAGTTGAAATAAAATAAAATGAAATAAAACAAATTTGAATGGAGCACTGGTTTTTACTGTCACTCTCTGAAATACCTACAGTTATTATAGAACTACGAATTCTTAAGGATCCCTAGACATTAAAAAGTATGTTCACTAAATTCCTTTGAAGCGTAAAAGAAAGAAATCCCATCAACTTTCATCAGTTTTCTACTCTACACCCTACCCTCAAAACTTCCTCACTTCCTGGTTACCATAATCATATCCTGAGTGTGCTCAGGCCAATAGAGCTGAAATACGTACCTCTGCAAAGCATGAACAAAGTACGGTTTCCTGAGAACTCTGTGTGTTTATGGTGAAGGGGAGGGAGGAAGAGTATTTGGGGGACACTAGGGGACATTGCCCATTCAGCCAAGGAATGTGTGGCGGGCTGGGGGAACTGCAGTGGCTTTAAGGCTAGTTGGGAACTTCACGGAAGCACACCTAGTGCCATTTGTGGTGCAGGGAGACAAGTGTTATTTCTGAGGTCACCAATCCATCAGTTACAGAGATGGCTCCCTTTCACCTGACTCCAGCTGTTTCTGCTTCTAACCACAGATACCAAGATGCCCACCCCTGCCTAGCTCTTGTTAAGTGTTAAGGAGTTAAAGGAGATAACCTGTGTGGGGACTGGAGATGCTGATTTCCTTCTTCTTTTATTACCTTAGTGACTCAGGAAGTAGGGTCCAAAGTGGGATTTAGGAACTGTATAGATCTGAAAGCATCACTTCCACATACTAGAATACTGGCTATGCAGGGTTCAACAGGGACAGCAGCAGGAACTGAAGCACTTTGGTGATAAATGATTTATTTTTCTTAAGTCAAGACCACAATTTGCCGTTTGTGAACTTTGATGTGTTATGTAAGCATCTAGCTTTCTACTAAGATGGCATAAAGCAATTGTATCAAAATATAAGAGGACCGATTACAGTCATTTGATTGTTGTGAAGATAGGAAATAAAACTGCTTTGACTAGTGATAAGAAAGAGTGCCATCTACAGGCGCTGCTTAGAACTCCACTTTATTCTCAAGAATCATCCTTCACCATGACCTTGAGCTGTGTTTTTCTGTAATTGCAGTGCTCATGATTGATAATAAGGGAAAGAGAGCAGTAGGCATCACCATATGGTAATAGAGTCAGAGAGTATGAGGACCAAATTGTGTTGACACAGAGTGAGGGCCCAGACCTTACTTAACTTCTTAATAATGCCCTGTCTCCATCTTTCCAGGGATGTTTTTAGTCATTTGATAGCTTTTATATTCTGGTGGTTTGCTTTTCGTCTGTATATGTTAAAATTTCCTTTTTCTTTAACAGAATTAAAACGCTTAGGAATCATATTTCTTTTCCTTTGTGTTAGGAAAAGTACATTGTCAATGTGATACATGTCATTAAAAAAAAAAAAAAAGCCCTAAGAGGAGAGAGATTGTCTAAAATAAAGAGCAACTAGGGAAGTAGAAATTCACCTCTAATTCTTCTTTGACACATCTAATTTGATTAATTGGTAGGTCATGTTTTTGAATGTTCCTGAGAATTAATTTCTTTTCCCTGTCTTGAATCATATTATTCAATCATACTAAGTATTTCCCAACTTAGTGCTGATGTTTACTCTCCAATCCTTAGGCCCACGATAAATCATATATTTGGATAAGAGACCAAAAAGAGATTTGGAGTCAACATGTCACCAGTATCATGCTATAGATGTGTGACAGGATTTTTTTCTTAGAAAACCAAATAATATATCACTAATGATTTCACCATTATTATGACGATTAGTAACACCTGAAACAGTGACTCAGGTGAAAGTCACTCCTCAAAGAAACACAAATGAAGTTGGCAATAGACTTTGGAGTCTAGAGTCCTTGACTAAAAAATGACTTCTGAAGTAAATGGCTTTCTCTACAACAGAGAAAACAGGCATATGTGTTTGAGTTCAGTGTCTGTAGTATTGGATTTTTCTGTTGTGACCTTCACATAAGATGTTTGGACAAAGGCCTTTGTTCTTTGGGAAAAATAGATGTTTCTGGATTCTGATATAACAGGTGAGCTACAGTGAAGGAGTGCAGACTCCCACATCTTCATTGATAATCTTTTTGGAATTTGTTCAGGATGATCCATACACCTTGAGATGGTGATTAGTGGTATTCAGCTTACAAATGACACATTAAAAAATTATTGTATTATTTGTCTCAAACTTCAGTAGCCAGTTATAAAAGCTCAGTTTGTTTGCCTCATTATTTCAGTTAATTAAAAAGAGCATTTTTTATAGCCTCAAGTGTAGTGTAATTTATAATAGGCCTTTCTTCCTCCTGTTTTTAATTACCATCTTTGCATGGTGATGTTGGACCTTTTCCCTTCTATTGACTATGCATAGTTTCTTGAGACCAGCTCTATAGCTGTTAATTAGAAAATAAAGAAGTTTTATGTACTTTTGCCACTTTCAGCTAGGCAGAAGACTAGAATTCCCTGACTGGGGTTTATTTCTCCCTCATTTTTCCCCAGTTTAAAGGAAAACCTTCCCTACAGAATGTTTTCTTTTTCAAAGCATGATATATATAAAAATTGAGGAAGACTGAAATGAGAGCCCAAATATGAGTTAAAATTCTTCTGTCACTCTGGCTCTTGCATGGAGAAGGCAAAAGCTCAGTGTTTTACAGCACTCTTAACAGGGCTCTTGACATGTTCAATTCTTTGAATAAATAAATGAATGCATTTCTTTGCTTATTGATCACTGTAATGAGATGAACTAATAATTCATAGAGGGATGGAGGAAAGAAATGCAAGAAACAAAACAATAGTTACTTAGTCATTTTGGAAATATGGAGTTTCAAATAATTGAAACACTAGGGTAAATTCTTTGGTGTCTGTTTTGTGCAAAGTGAAACAGATGTGTGCAATCAGTAGAAGTAGGTATCACCACTGCTTGTGCCGTTGGCTTCTCTATTTACTTCAAGTTTAGCAGTAGGGCTGGGAAAGGCTTTCAGAGAAGACAAAAACAGCACAGTCAGCCCAGGATACAGGCATGCAACTCTCTGATATTTGCATGCTTTCCTCTTTATTGCTTCCTTCCCTTATGAATGAAGAAGAAACCCAAAATGGCAGAGGAATTTGCTTTTCATCCTCATCCAGAAATATAGATAAGAAGGTATATTGATTTTTAAGTGATAAATGCATCTGATTATTAGGATAGCATTGATCATCTTTCAAGGAACAATTAGAAAGATAACACTTTTAGTGTAATCATTACAATGTACAGATACTGTTTTTCATTTTAGAGACTAAAATCATTACTCAGTAAATGGTAGAATCAAAAGTCTGATCAGACGTGCCTACTTGCAAGTCCTTTTCTTTCTCCTGCTCTATAGCTGAGATGGCAGGTGTGGGCAAACCTGGAGCTGTTTCATTTTCTTCTTCCTTGGGAAGAGGTAAAATCAGGTTAAGACTTCAGCTTGCCTAAGCTTTGCCAATAGTCTCACAAATGTGATTCCACTAATACTGAGTGGAGCTGTTTGGAGCCTCTAGGTAGAACTGGGAGGTTTGGAGAGACTCCATCATGAAGATTTGTTCAGCAGCCACAGCTATCTATCCACAAGAGGAGCTGGTCGTCCTTTTCTCTTTTAAGCAAATCTTCAGACCACACATGTGCTCTGAGGCAGCCTTCACTTTCAAAAGCACATCCTTGCCTTCTAGTGGGAAGAGAAATAGCTTCATTCCCTAACAAATTGTATGAATAGTTTTTATCTTTATGTTTTTATCATGTTATATCTATCATCATGGTACCAGCAGTCCACCGATATCCTAACTGTACTTCTAACATCAAAGGCAATATAACTGAAATCGGTCTAATGCCTAGGTTTTACAGAGATGCATTAAGAATTTCAATTTGTAGATATAAACTAATTGGCTTGATGAGAAGAAATTCTAGTGATAGGGTTTTGTCTTGCCCTAGGTTCCAACAACATTTTTGAACATGAATTTTAGAATCAGCTTCTTGTCAATTTATGGGGGTTGGGGAGAAACAACTAGCTGGTTAAGGATTGTGGTTAATCTGTAGATCAACTTGTGTAGTATTGTCTTTGTCTTAGTCCATTCAGGCTGCTATGAAAATACCACAGACTGTATAGGTTATAAACAACAGAAATTTATTTCTCACAGTTAAGTCCAGGATCATGGTGCCAGCAGATTCAGTGTCTGACGAGGGCCTGTTTCCTGGTTCATGGAACCTTCTTGCCATGTCCTCGCATGGTGGAAGGCCTAACCAGTTGTCTGGGTCTCTTTTATAATGTCACTAATTCCAATCATGAGGGCTCTGTCTTTATGACCTAATCACCTCCCAAGGGCTCCATCTCCTAATATCACCTTGGGGTTTAGGATTTCAACATATGACTTTTAGAGAGACATAAACATTCAGACCATCACAGTCATTTTAACATTATTAAATCTTTCAATCCATGAACATTGAATGTTTTTTTCATTTATTTAGGTCTTCTTTAATTTCTTTCAGAAATGTTTTGCAGTTTTCAGTGTATAAATATTTTACTACTTTTGTTAATTTATATCTAAGTATTTATTCTTTTATATGCTATTACAAATTTGGTTTTTAAATTTCATTTTGGATTGTTCATAGCTAGTTTATAGAAATACAATTAATTATTGTGTATTGATCTTATATCCTGCAACCTTGCTGAACTCATATTGGTCCTAATGATTTTTTTGTGAATTCCTTAGGGTTTTCTATATACCAGACCATGTTATCTATTATCTATTAATAGGTATCAAATATAGATGTCTTTTCTTTTTCTTGCCTAATTTCCTGGGCCAGAACCTTTAGTACAATGTTAAATATAAATGGCAAGAGGGGGCATTCTTGTCTTTTGTTCTGATAGTAAAGAAAAATATCCAGTCTTTCACCATTAAGTACAATGTTAGCTGTGGGTTTTCAGAGACGCCCTTTATCAGATTGAGGAAGTTCCCTTTCATTACTGCTTTTTTCAGTGTTTTTATCATGAAATGATGAAATTTTTAAAAAATGGATTTTATCGGGTGCTTTTTATGAGTCTATTGAGATGATCATGTTTTCTTCTTTATTCCATTACTATGGTGTATTGAATTGATTTTTTTTTGTATGTTAAACAAACTTTGCATTACTAGAATAAATACCATTTGATCATGGTATATAATCCTCTTTATATATTGCCAGATTTGGTTTGCTAGTATTTTGCTGAGGTGTTTTATATCTATAGTCATAAGAGATATTTGTCTGTAGTTTACTTTTTATGTGGTGTCTCTGGTTTTGGTATCGGTAATACTGGCCTCATAGGATCAGTTAATAAGTGTTCCCTCTTTTATTTGTTGGAAGAGTCTATAAAGTATTGGGTTTATTTATTTTTTAAACATGTGGTAGTAAAGCCACCTGGACCTGGTTTTTCTTTTTGACAATTTTTTTGATTATTAATTCAATCTCATTACTTGTAATAGGTCTGTTCAAATTTACTATTTCTTCTTGAGTCAGGTTTGATAGTTTGTCATCCTAGGAATTTTTCAATTTCATCTATGTTATTAATATTTTGGCATACAGTTATCTATAATATTATAATCATTGTTTTATTTCTAAAAAGTCGGTAATCACATCCATTCTTTCATTCTTCATTTTTATTTCAGCCTTCTTTTTTGTTTCTTGGTCAGTCTATGCTAAACTGATTTTGCAACCCATGAACGCGTTTCAACCTGCAGTTGGAAAAATATGGCTTTAGGCATTAAAGTAACCTCTCTAGTTCCTCTCCATAGCACGTGGGCCCCACAAGGGGCCTTTCAAGTTCTAACAATTTAAGGTTCTATGAGGTTTCATTCTAGAGGGGATTGTGGGTTTCTTGTTACATGGTTCTCCTAGATAGGTGGAGTCATATCTAGGTAGCTGCTAGATCTAGAACAGTGATTTCCCAAAATGTAATTCCCCGCCAGAAGCTTAAGCATTACTTGGAAAACTGTTAGAAATGCTAATTCTCAGACACCACCCCAGACCTACTGAATCAGAAATTCCCAGGTGAGGACCAATAGCAGGTGGTTTTTATAAGCCCTCTCATTGATTTTGATGTTTCATAAAGCTTGAGAACCACTGGTCTAGAACAACTATCTTCTCCGAAACAGGCTCTGTACCTCTCTAGTCTTCTGGTTTTAGTGTCTCTGTTTCTATACCTCCTTCACCCACCCCATGGTATTTTCTTGGGAAATCAGTTTCTGCAATATCTCTGAGTGCCAGGACAGTGCAGTGAGGAACTTCAGATAAACTAAAAGGTAGCTCTAGTCATTCATAGTCCATTGTGCCCAGCATTCCTGTTCCTGCAGAGATACCCAAGGGTCCTGGGAAAGAGTGAGTCCAATTTAGAGAAGAGTTATTGTGCCCTCTAGTGGAAAAGACCACAGTGCCTATTTCTTTCCAGCACTTGTTCACAACTTAGGTGCTGATGGGTGCGTTGGAATGCTGGGCTGTTTGGTTGTTTTTGTTGTTGCTTTTCATAGATATATGATATAAGAATTTTTTTCATAACAGTTTTAATTTTTGACATCTTAGGTCTTGTCAGCATAGGTATTACCTGTTACCTGGGTTATAAAAAGCCCCCTTAAGATGTTTATAATAGGCCCAGTGTCGTGGCTCATATCTGTAATCCCAGCAGTTCAGGAGGCTGAGGCAGGAGGATCGCTTGAGCCCAGGAGTTCATGACCAGCTTGGGCAATAGCAATACCCCTTCTCTACATGAAAAGCAAAAAAAAAAAAAAAAAAAAAAACTGTTTGTGGTGGTGTGTACCTGTAGTCCCAACTACTCAGGAGGCTGAGGCAGGAGGATTGCCTGAACCCAGGAGTGTGAGGTTACAGTGAGCTATGTTGACACCACTGCACTCTAGTCCAGGCAACACAGGGAGACCCTGTTTTTCTTTTTATAAAGATGTCTATAATATCAGGGGTCCTCCAGACTAGTGCACACTTGTGACAGATTTCTGTGGGATGTGGTTTCCCTAAGGTATGTTTATTCTTGTCTGTGTGTTTATCCCCATTTCACTTCTTTCCTTGAAATATTATATAGACCATATGTGAAATTTTTATATTGAACAGTCTTGAAGAGATAATAGAAAATGATGATATTGAGCCCACAACTTTTTAAAAAGAGGAAGCCTACAATATTCTATGAATTGAGCTATTTTGATTTGTTTAAAGCTGTATTTCTGTTGCCATAGCCCTTTGATATTATATAGTTGAAAAAGTTAAGACCTAGATTTTAATCTGAAAATTAGAAAATGGTAACTAACCATTAACTTTCACTGTTGAATAAACTACAAATCATTCTGATTCTCAATTTCTTTATAAAATACAGATAATGCCTTTTTAAACATATTCATGGTATTGTGGTTAGAAATTAATTGAGCAACTAGTTCAGCACAGATAGTACCTCCTGTACACTAGGCAATAGAGATAAGACACAATTGGAATGGAGGGACTCTGTCCTATTAGGACATATATTCCTATTATTGGGGGACAGACAATAAAAAAGGCAACTAAAAAATATAGTATGTCAGAGAGTGGTAAGTACAAGGAAAAAAATCTGGGAATGGGGATAGGGAATGGTTCAGGGAGGAGGAAAATATATTTCCAAACGGGTCAGTTGTGGAAATTTCACTGAGAAAGTGAAATTTGAGCCATGACCTAAGGGACATTAGGGAGCAACTGTAATGGTATCTGGAAGAAGAGAATTCCAGATGGAGGATGAATAATCCCAAATCTTTGTGTGTCTGGGATGTTCAAGGAACAGTAGGGGCCAAAGTGCCTGGTGTAGAGTGAAAGGGGGAAGAGTACCAGAAAGTCACATCAGAGAAGTGACATGGGCCAGGGAAGAGGATATGTCAGGTCTTGGGGTCATTGTCAGGACTTTGGCTTTTGCTCTGAGTGAGATGGGAGCCATTGCAGAGTTTTGAGCAGAGGACTGACATGATCTGGTGAATTTTTAAAATGATTACTCTGGCTTCTTAGTTAAGTACAAACCACTGGGGAACAAGGGTGGAAGGAAGAGACCAGCTAGAAGGATGATGATGCTATCTTCAGAAAACTAACCAAGTTAGTCACGAGAAGTTGTCAGATTCTCAATCTATCCCTGAAGGTAGATTCAATAGGTATTGCTGATGGGTTGGATGTGTGATTTGAGAGGGAAAAGAGTAGAGGATGACACCAAGACATCTAGAGTAAGTAAACAGAAAGATATAATTGTCTATTTCTGCCTTCTTTCTTAAATCCCCACCACTAATCAGAACAGAGACCTGTAGATGGTCTTCTTTAAAGTATCCCTTGCTTTATTCCCTAGTTCAAGGCCCCCTCAGTAATCAAAAGTTTGTATGTCGGAGTGCTAGTCCTATGAGCTGCACAGTGGAAAAGTGGTTCAGTATTCAACTAAGTATGTTTGGGAAATGCTATATTTCACATCTCCTTTGGGGGCTTGCCATAAAGGCTCTGAGAAGATCTGAAAAAAACCTTTGTCACTTTAATTTGGTATATTCTTCCTTTATTTGACTTTGAAATATCTTTGATTCACTTACCTTCTATTTATATCACAAAGAACATACTAAGATATATGTTGGGAAATGTTGAACTAGAACACCTTCACCTCTAGGACAGCCTTTAAGCTTCCTGTTAACTGTTGCCACATTAATTTTCCTAAAATACACTTTTGCCATATCATTCTCTCCTTAAAAGTCACATGGCCGTCCCCTTGTATATAGGATGAATTCTTGATTCCTCAGTTCCTCATTCAGCATTGCAGCCTTCACGTGCAATCCTGGTGCTCAGGTGATCTCAATGGCCTCCAAAATCTCTGGACACCTTCTAGTTCTTTTTCTAGTTAATCCTGGTGATCCCTCCCACAACTTCTCCACTTAAATAATTTCTACTCATCAACATTACCAAGAACAAGGACTATTTCTTCTAGGCAGCTTCCTGAGACCACTGAAGGTTGTGGTATAGTCTCGTATCAAATCCTGCCACACACAGTGGTCATGCTATCCCTGTGGTTTTTCACATCTGTTGCTGTGTGTTAATGCTAGCACTTAAGACTATGTGCTTTTATCTCGACATAGATTTCCTTGAGAGCAAAGATTATCTCTTGGTTGTCTTTATATCACCAATGACAACTGACATAGCAACTTGTGTAAAATGCATGTGTGTAGACATTTACTGATTAGTTATTAGTAATTTTGAAGCAAGTGAGTTTGAATACTTTGTTATAGTAACAGGATTTTCCAGTTTCATTATGCTGTATGTATTTGCCGTCATCCTGATTTATATCATTCTATTCTGTATGCTGGTGGGCTTGCATGGATTTCTGTGGGTGCGTTTATTCTTTACGGCATGCTGGTAATGTCCTGACCAGAGCAGACTCGAGTGTGAGGAACTCTGAGTCCTCAGCAACTTCATACTTTGGAAGATGAGAAAACTTGGAAGCAGAAAAGAACAGATTGCTGGGGAAATTGAGGTAATTGTAGGCCAGGTCTTTATGGGAAGGACAGCCAGTAGTGGTATGTATGGTGTCTATGAGGTTTTCATACATGGGCTTGCTTCTACCAGCCATGGTGCCTGAGGGAGGTGTCTTGTGGGAGGGGCTGCAGCACTGAGTGATCCTGGAAGTTGGGTGAGCTGCCCTGTCACCCTCAGGGGATATGTCTGTTCAGAGCAGTGCATGTACCCAGACCAAGGGAGATAGGAAATAGGATTCAGCTTCCCAGGGAGGGACTCACAGGTGTTAGACAAGGTATCCCAGAGAATCAGACCAGTCTTCTGTGCTAATGAGGACCTTTAGCACAAATGGGGCCACCAATGGCAGGTAAAAGTGGGAGACTAGTGAGGCCCAGAGCCCATTTTCTAGCCTTTGAAGCCACCCAGGGAAAGAGTACCACTTATGCCTTTAATTCTGTAAGACTCAGTTCCCTCTTCTTATTAAATTAGGGAACTTAATGCCTACCTTGGAGTACTGTTGTGAAAATTAAATGAGATAATGTATGTTATGTGCCTTGTTCAGCACTGAGCCCATAATAGGTCCTCAAGAAATGTTTCTATCCATTCCATATATCTATGCACTGGAGAACAGAAATTCCTGTTGTGGTCAGTATTACTCAGAGAATGGGTGGACTGAGCTTATAGTTAAAATAATCAGTAACAGCGAGGGCTGCATAGACTGGGGAAGGCAGGGCAGACAGGTAAGATGGCTAGCTAGATATCAAATCCTGGGCCCAGCATGATCACTATATCCATTGGGATCAAGCAAATGAAAATAAGTAAGCTAAAAGAGCAGCCAGAGGAGAATCAAAACAAATAATATTAATAATAAGCATTTTAGTGCTTACTAAGTAACAGGTACTTTTCTAAGTACTTTACTTTTTTCCAAGAAATCTACAAAATACTATTATATTCCCATTAATAGATGTGACACTGAGATATTAGATAGTTAGGTTGTGTAAGTTAGTAAGTTGTAGAGCTCAGACTCGGACCAGCAAGGAGAATTCTGATGGTTTGGGATTTTGGACACTAGAAAGGATGACTAGAATAGACGTCTAAAGCCTTTAGAGTCAGAAAAGACTGCCAGAGCTAGGATAGTTGAAGCACAACCCTGTCTAAATGTATAAGAAATGGATTAAATCAATGGGTTTCCAAAAGCCAGTCCTTGGACTAGCCAAACTCACTGCATCAGAATCACCCAGAAATCTTTTTAGAAATACCAATTCTCAAGTCTTATCCCTGGAGGTTGTAACTCAGAAGGTTCTGGGGGTCCCAGGAATCAGTGTTTAAAGAGCTACCAAGGTGATTCTGAGAAGCAGCTGTAGTCGGCAGCCCCTGAACTACATGGCTTTCAAATTAGCATCCAGGTCCCTGGCTCAACTATACCACCTTTATTCTCATTTCTCTATTTAGGAAAGTAGGTTATGAGGTTGATATTTTCTCAGATTGAAATAATAGTTTATTTTAGCCCTGGCTGGTTCCAGGCTCAGAGCCTGCATTCGGCATTCTGGTGCTCTGGGTGGAGACAGTGCAGTGGTAGCTGAGGATCCCAGGCAGCAGGGCCGCCGGCTGACCACTGGATGGCATCCCTGCCCTTCCTTTCCTTGCAGGATTCCTGCTCAGCATGCACAGCTCTTGCTAGAGTGCTCCTGTGGCCTCCTGCCAGTGTCTGTCCTTACAACAATGAAGTACAGTCAGTGGAGCCCACCACGCCCCTTGGCCAGCAGGGATGTGATTTCAGACCCAGGTAGGCCCTCTGTGAATGTTCAGAACAGGCACTTTTTAAGGTAAAAGAAGTTTTTTCATTTTATGAAAACAGCTTCCCCTGTCTCATTTTGGGATATGTTTATAGGTCATGCTTTTACTGATGGGGAATGAGGGTACTAAAGAGAAGTCCAAGAGAGGGGATCTAAAGATTTTCAGCAGTGAAAATCTCTGAATCTATAGTGTAAGTTAACGGGAAAATAAAATTTGTTTATATTCAATTTTAGAAGCAATTGTGCTCAGTGAACAAGGTTGTTTATTTTTCTTTACTGCCCTCTAGTGGAAACACATTAGAATTTAATTTACTTAAGATGACCACTCTATCTAAGTGGGGCAAAGAATCCAGTAGTATTTCTACGGCAGAGTCCTGGAAAGTTAAACAAGTTTCTTATTTGGAAAGGTATTTTGGAGACAGCATCGTTACTTTGCCCAGACAAACATTAAACCGAATCTCTCATCTGTTTTAAGTTTTTATGTCATGCATATGATCATAGGTCACAAAAACTTTTGAGAAATTGGACATTGAAATGTGCTTGTTAGAACCATGCATTTCTGTTTTCCAGGCTTATTCATTTTGTTTAAATATGTACTTAGTGAATATGCAGGGGTTTTAAAATTATGTTGTGTTTCTGACTTTTGATTTTTCTGCTCAGTCTTCTCACATATATTGAATTTTTAGCTTTCTTATAAAGTCCAAAATATTCTTTCCTGGGCAGCTTTGCTTTGCTGGAAGATACTACAGTCATGCTGGTCTGTCTTTGTGTTTGTCCTGCTGACAGGCTGTAATTCTTATTGGAGTCTTGTTAATGTACTAGAAGGAAGGCCGAACCTGATTCCTGGAATTGAACCTCAATCTTGCCATGGAGACACTTGGCTACACTCTGGATTCAGAGGAAATCTCAGCTCTCAGGATTGCTCAGTATATTGGGAGCAGAGAGCTGGACAGCTCCCAGACCTGCTATCCATGTAGCATTTTATAGTCTGCAGTTTCTTTGGTTGGTGTTTTCAGTTCCAGAATAGCAACAGAAAACACCTAACAACCAAGGGGAAATATTTAATTCCTCATCTTTTCCCTTCCTTTAAAAAAAAAAGATATTAAATTTCCTTGCCTTATCTTTCCTCTCCCTTTCTTTCAATTACTGGGAAGTTTACTTACTGCATTATACTGCATACGTATGCATGCTATAAAAGCTGATTTTATTTACTATCCTTTTAAAAGAGGTAATCCACAATTCTTTGCAATACCGATCATGATAGAAATCATCCTATAGAGAACATAGAGAATAAAGAGTCATCTGTTGTTTGTGTGTTTCTCTCTGTGTATCATAGGCTCTTTGAGGCTGAGCAGAGTCTCCATTCCATCTTTGTAGGTTTCTAGCTTACCTTTTATAAAGTCTAGAGATGGTCACTTGGATCGTGTATCTGCAGAGACTTGTAGTTTTGTGGTTTTATTTGTGGCTGTCAGATGACATTAGAAAAGTCAGAACATTTTTTTCTTGTCGTAATGTGTGTCATCCAAACACCATTTATTTGAAGTCTCAGAAACTCCAATACCAATTAAATAGAATGCTTTTTCAGGTTCTCATGCCATGTAAGGTGTAGCAAAGGAGACCTTGTATAAGATAATAACTAAGAGTTATTGAGCACTGCCTATGAGCCAGACATTGTTCTCATTTAATTCTCAACACCAGTCTTTGAGGTGAGAACATTGAGTTTTTACCTTTGTGGTGGTTCATAGAAGGTGTATAATATCAAAAGGCAAATCTTTTCTTGCATAGGGAAGGACAACCAGCCTCTTATTCAGATGCCTGTGGGGTACCAAGTTCTGGTCCTCACATCTGCAGGCCTTCAACATTGTGAACAAAGAACATACCTGGGAGTAGACCTGAAGGTTAATCTCACATTAACCATATTTGGGTACACCTACATGCATGTCCACACACGATGCCCAGTGATGATCATTTGCTTCAGCCTGAGCTCCCTGTCACCTTCCTTGAAGTAAGCTATATGGGAAGCTGTGGTGCAGTGAGTCTGAAATCGGATCCAGTGTGAGTTTGATGATGTAAGAATAGTAAGGAGGCTTTGGGTCCCCTCATCCAGCATGAAGTAGGTCTTACAAACTTTTTTTTTTTTTTTTTTTTTGAGATAGGGTCTCACTTTGTTGCCAGGGCTAGAGTGCACTGATGTGATCATAGCTCACTGCAGCTTTGAAATATGGGGCTCAGGGATCTTCCTACCTCAGTCTCCCGGATGGCTAGGACTATGGGTAGGTACCCACACCCAGCTAATTTTTTTATTTTTTAATTTTTTGTAGAAATAGGCTCTTGCTATGTTGCCCAGGCTGGCCTCTAACTCCAGGTCTCAAGTAATCCTCCCACTTCAGCCTCCCAAAGTGCTGCAATTATAGGCATGAGCCACCACACCCAGCCCAAACTCTTATCTCTCTCAGATAATGCTTGGATGAGAACTATCAAAATTTGTCCCTGAATCTCTCCTTTTAATTTCTGTTATACTTACAAACCTCCTGCTATTCATGTGATCTTTCTTCTACTGTGGTTTAATGGAATTGCTTAGTTTTGTGCTTATCCTAAATTACAATCTCATTTGAGCCTCACTTCACCTCTTTGAGATTCTCTCTAATCACTTAAGTTGGAGTTTTTGATGTTCTGTGATTCACTGCCACAAGTTTAGGGAATCTGAGTTTGTTCTATAGATGGCTGACCATAATCATGTATAGGGATTTTGCTATGTTAACTATCAATGGGCAAAACTGTATTTTAAAGTTCTTAGGAGACAACTTGTGGTATTCCCCATGAACAAACAATAGTATTGTTATGCTATATATCCTCTCATGTTCTTATTATAAGACAATGGCCCCTTTAAAAAAAGAACAGTCTGTATTTAGAGCAGGTTAATCCTGCTATGTTCTGGAAACCTGGCAGAATCATTAATAAGGAAACCAGTTGTGTGTAGATTTAAATTAATCAGCAAGCATCTAGCAGCTAGAAACCTAAGGGGAGGGGAAAATCTTTCTCCTTGAAAATAGAAAATATACTCCCCTCTAATTGAGAAAACACACACACACGCACACTCACACACACACATTTATGGAGACTCAGACATGGTGTGGTCATAATCTTTTCTCCCTTGTTTGTGCCAAGCTGTATGAAAGAAAAGTTTGTATCTCTGAAAGATGAGCTGCACACCCAGGAGAATGATTTTAGATTCTAAAGGATGGAGAGATTGTGGTGGCTTATATTCACCACTATGAAGAGAGTTATTTGGACTTCAACTCCAAGAACACAGGAAGCCACGTTCAGGGCTCCATATCAAATTAGGTGAGAACAGAGGTACAGAAGTAGGGCAGAGAGGGCATGGAGCAGGCTGCAGTGAAGTCAGCGTTCTCTTATCACCAACCCCGTTGACCAGGCCCTTCTAGGGAGGGGGATTGATGACAACTAAGATGAATTCTAACTCGCAGTTTCATTTCTCTCTTTAGTTAAGGCAAATGAAAACCAGGAGCATTGGACAACTGTGGAAGTTTGACACTTGACAAAGTTGTTTAAGGCTCTAGATGTTTGAATAAATTCCATATAAGCCAAAAAAGATTTAAGGTAGATTACAAAGCTGTTTATTTTGAACTAAGCCATAACTGTTAATTAGTGAGATACCCAGTCTGCCTCTTTACATTGTTATGCATCATTTAACCATAGTACTCATTAATATTAATGTTTAATTATTAATATTAATTACTCTTCTATTTTGAAGGCATAACTTAGTTAAAAAGCATCTTCTTGGAATCTTTTTGGCTTTAATTATTTGATACTTCTGGGAAAATTTCTACATAATCATGACATCACACAGTAGATAAAACTTTGAGCAATGTACCAAGATCTTATATTCTAAACCCACTTCTTCCCCCTATAAGAAAGTTTACTTTGGGCAAATCCTCTCTCTCCCTGAGCCTCAGTTTCTCATGAATAAACCTGAGATAAGGAAAAAATCTGCTTTATCTGGACCATAACGTTATTGTAACAGTGGAATGAAATAAAGTCAAAGAATTACTATAAAAGTGAAGTTTTGTGTTTTGAAAAACAGAAACATGATTTTATGGATTCACAGCTCTGTCACCATCTCTGTGGTCTTAGAGAAGTTGCGTCTTCTAAGGACCTTAGTTGCTCCATCTGGTAAATAAAGAGGCCATGTCCGCTGTTCGGTGAGCTCTGGCCGTGAGGCAGGAGCTCTGCTAGCTGTGGTGCTTGCACTGTGCTCTGTTGCACGCCCTGGTTTGGGGCTGCCTGGGGACAGAAATTGGTGCCTGTGGTTCACCAGCATAGTTCTACCTTTACCTGATCTAATTGGTCTTCTGAATAAACTTTTCTTTATTGAAATGATTCTGTACCTAAACAAAAATGATGTCTGGAAACTATTGGATTAGATAATTTATCATTTCTTTTCACAAGTCCGCAATTGTATTTTTGGCTGTTGTAGTACATATTACAGTGGAGGCACCACCCCGTTCACTACCCCTGCAGGTGGTGGCAGTGCACCTGAAGAACAGAACTTGAGAGAAAATGTCAGGTCTTGGAAAACCAGCTAGCTTTGCAAATCTAAGTGAGCAGAGTAGTGGGAAACATCCCAAGCCTTTATTTAGGTCAGGCTGACTAAATGTGGGCCACCACTAGAGTAAAAAGGTGTATATGGATTCGCATGCCCTGACCACCATGTGTCTGTGGTTGACATCATCATATTAAAGGAAACATTGTTTTCGTTATGGTACACCTTCCTTCCTCAAGTGGCACCAACACGTTCTCTAACACTGGCCCCTTTTACTGACACTGTATGATGCCAGTCTCCCAATGCTACACCTTTTACACCAGCAAAACATCGTCTAATCTCTTTTGAGGATATTGGCTTTACTTAGGTTTATACCTTTTTATAAAATTGAGAAAAACTGATTGTGGATAAAAGATTCCACAAATAAATGACAAGGCTGTGGATAGAGCCTAGTGATTGGAGTAAGTAGAAATATGACAAGAGGAACATTTATGTTGGTCCAATGTAACATGTGTGCTTAATCTCACGCTAACATTCTTTACTAAAAATCTGGGTTGAGATACAGGTTTTTAGGGCCAGATGAAGAAAAGCTTGTTTGTACATGCTGTCTCTCTCAATATTGATGTCTATATTCATATTTAGATATACACTAATATTTATAGATATATCTAGATCTCTCTATAGAGATATAGTATGTCTATATATCTAAATAGCTCTATCTACATAGATCTATGTATCTAGCAATCTCTGTATAGAGAGATATATCCATAGGTATTTATACTGTATGTCACTGTCAATAGATAGATACACCTTGGGTTAAAATAATGGCAAGGCAGTTAGAAGTTGAAATATCTTTTATCTATCTATCTGTCTATATATAAAGAAGGTAAAACACTATAAGCTTTAAGACTAAAATTGAATGTTATTACTAATTTTAGCCATATATCCCCAAATAGTAGGCACCATTTCAGGTAGCATTGACCTTTTCAGGTTAATTACAGATTAGTTAATATATCGAGATAGAATTTATTATACTATTAGGGTACCTCACTGAAATAAATGACTTAGTACTGATTTAAAAGATTTTTCAGTCTTATAAAATTCTCCAAGATATTTTCAACTTTCAGACAGTTTTCTTTTTCTGGTGAATTTATGTGCATGTGACATACCATGTAGTTTTTCCTGCAGATTATTATTCTCCATCATGTTTACTGCCCCTGGTCCTCTAATTCTACAGAGTTTCCTCAGGCTGTTGTAGACAAAAATGACAAGACTGACACTAATATTATCAGAAAATGGTTTAGATATTGTGTTAATCTGAACCATAATGAACATGAGTACTGTAAATATCTAAAATATATCTAATACTTTTTAATATTATTCTATATCATATATCCCTGTTGTACTAAATTGAAGATCTTTAATAGGGTTTTTATACAAAAAAGATTTTAAGTTAAAATATAGCAAAACCATTAGGAGTTGAAATTTTCTTGTTACTTAATATCATGTTCTAATCTCTTTCCTTCCATCTAGCACAACCTATGAGGGTGACATGGTAGTTATTTTAAATTGCTCCTTAGTGGTTTTTGCTCTAAGACTTGCAATATCTATTAAAAATCTCAATGAGAGGGATTATAAACCTTTTTGGCAAAGATAAACAATATAAATATTTCAATTAAAACGGATAAACTAAAATGGGATTTGAAGCTAAGATAACAGCCAGTAGGGTAGAGATTGATTTTTTCCTAGAAGACAAACTTTCACCATTTCAATATGGAGTCTGGAAGGCTGGCCATAGACTATTAAACAAGTGGACCAATTTCATTGCATGGAGGAAGTTATTGACATATATATACCTTTAAGAAAAAACATTTCCTGTGCACTGAGTATAGGGACATTTCATGTTAAAATTTTGTTTCTTATATTGATGAAGTTTTGAGACATAATGCACTTAGAAAGCATATTAAAAAGCTAAAAAATGCTCAGTTTTTAGTTTTCCCATTGATTTTATTTAAAAAAATGATTTTGAGCTACATAGCATTAAAAAGAGTAGACACAAAGATCTATATGGAACCAAAGTTTGTCTCAATGTGTGTGAACATATACATATATAATATACACAAATAATTTAATAAAAATAGAATATTTTAAATTTTTTATAACTTTTTATAATTTCATGAGTTTTTCATATGCTGATAAACAGAATATTACATAATTTTTGCCTCTTACACAGTAAATACCCAATAAATATTTTTAAACAAATTTTTAGTCCAGGATATATATTCAATGGCCTGCATGATTTGACTTTGTCATACCTTAAAATTGTGAAGTGTGTGTGTAATATGTGACCTCCGATATTCTAGAATACAGGTTTTAAAAACCGATATATATATATATATATATATATATATATCTATTTATCACTGATATAAACAAAAACTAGTGTCTATCTTCCAAAATAGTCATCAGTGTGGAAGAATGCTGAAGGATGCTTCAAAGATTTGGAAGGCTCTTGTATAATATGTTATATATGATATATATCATCTTTTATTAATATCAGTGATATACACTGAAAGACATACATATCACTGATAAAAACATACGTGTGTATGTGTTTGTGTGTATATGTGTGTGTGTGTGTGCATATATATATATATATATATATCACAAGATTCTTTCAACTCTTTGAAGCATTCCTTCAGCATTCTTCCTTACTGGTGACTATTTTGGAATATATTTTCTTCTTCTCTACACCAGCTAGGTGGTTTGAAGACTTATCTGAAGATGAAAGAGTTCTTGTGGTATTTGTGGCAATTAATCAATACATCAAGTTGCATGTGCATACCCATCTTATTCTCAGTACCGATTACTTCTATATCCCCTTCAATAACTAATCAAAGACATAATTAGAACCCTCTTGAGTGATGTGTTTATGGTAATCAGTGTTACCCATTCTTCAATTCATATTTATTGATCCCCATGATTCCTATTTCTTCTTCTAGAGCTTTAGCAGTTTTTCTTCTTCTCTGTGACTTCATGATTTGGCTTTTGCCTCATCAGCTTCAAACAACTTGTGTTTCAACCATGTAAATCTATGCATAGTTTTCTAAAACACAATGTTTTCTCTATGTATTTTCTTTTTCTTTTAAATGACTTTCCTAACTTCTTTTTATTATTTTTTTAATTTCACCATATTATGGGGGTATAAAAGTTTAGGTTATGTATATTGCCCTTGGTCCCCCTCCCCACCCCGAATCAGAGCTTCAAGCTTGTCCATCCCCTAGACGGTGCGCATCACACTCATTATGTATGCATACACCCATCCTCTCCACCCGCCACATCTACCTGACACCCAATTAATGTTATTCCTAAATGTGCTCTTAGGTGATAATCAGTGAAACCAATTTGATGGTGACTACATGTGGTGCTTATTTTTCCATTCTTGGGGTACTTCACTTAGTAGAATGGGTTCCAGCTCTATCCAGGAAAATACAAGAGGTGCTAGATCACCATTGTTTCTTCCATGGTATACATATACCACATTTTATTAATCCACTCATCTATTGATGGGCACTTGGGTTGTTTCCACATCTTTGCAATTGTGAATTGTGCTGCTGTAAACATTCGGGTGCAGATGCCCTTGTTATAGAATGTCTTTTGTTCTTTTGGGTAGATGCCCAATAATGGGATTGCTGGATAAAATGGTAGGTCTACCTGTATCTGTTTAAGGTATCTCCATATTGCTTTCCACAGAGGTTGCACTAGTTTGCAGTCCCACCAGCAGTATATGAGTGTTCCTGTCTCTCCACATCCACGCCAACATTTATTGTTTTGGGACTTTTTGATAAGGCCATTCTCACTGGAGATAAGTGATATCTCATTGTGGTTTTGATTTGCATTTCCCTGATGATTAGAAATGTTGAGTATTTTTTCATATGTTTGTTGGCCATACTTCTGTCTTCTTTTGAAAAATTTCTATTCATGTCCTTTGCCTACTTTTTGATAGGGTTGTTTGATTTTTTTCTTGCTTATTTTCCTGAGTTCTAAATAGATTCTAGTTATCAGCCCTTTATTGGATGTGTAGCGTGTGGACTTTCCTAACTTCTTTTTGGTAACCTCTTAATTATGTTTCAAAGGTCAGTTCAAATATTACCTATTCTGGAAAGCCTTCTTGGGACCTCTCTTTGTAAAATTAATCATTCTCTCCTCTGTGTTTCCGTCTCACTTGTTATAAGCCTGTTTTTTTTTTTTTTAATACTTACCACAGTGCTATAATTATTTGCTCATGTTTGTGTCCTCATGTAGAATTCATCTTTCTATGTGAAGCACTGAGCACAGTTTCTGACAAACAGGGAGTACTTAATATAACCAAGACATGACCGGGCCATGGAGAACCTCCACCCTTGAAGACAAACTCTACATTCATGAAATCTTCAGAAAAAATATTTAACTTCAGAAAACATTATCAATAATATAAGTTTTATTAAAGATTTTGGGGAGAAAAGAAGATTAGGGCTTTATATCAAACACTAAATTACTAACAACTTGATTAAAAACCTTTAGCATTTTATTCTTATTTCTTTCTTTCAGGTTCTCTTCTGTATTCTTCTAAGCCAAGGGACACATCAGAATCTTTGTGTATATAGTAGTGTAGGTGTTGGGGGCTGGTGCAAACAAGTTGTATGTCAAATGGATACAGATTTTAAAAGATTAAAATGCTTGTAAATGTCCACTCTGGTAATTATGCACAAGAATGCAAGGTCGCCTATGACCTCATTCCTCCAATTCTCCTGTCCAATCTTTTACAGTTCCCATCCTTGCCGATTCTTCTTGTAGTGTATGGTACATAACAGGATGTTTCATGTTAGGATTTCCTCACTCATGTATTTTCCTTTTTCAGTAGTGCAGTGTTTCTCATCTTTGTCTGGATAATCTCAACTCTTCAAATTCTCCAAGAATTCTTACATAAAAATTTTGCAAGTACTCCTTCTCTGTGAACTTGTGTGTAATAGTACACTAGTGGGAGAAACCGATCTACAGAAAAAGAGAAGAGCACGAGCAAGAAATCAGCATGATGACGAGTATGTTGTGTGCTTCAAACTAGAAAGGAGACATGCAGGAAAGGCAGTGCAAACATTGACATGCTCTGTTTCAGACCCCTGCTAGTGTGTGGACTTCTCAAAGGTGGACTGTATCTTAAAAGGTTTTTGCCTCCCATATAATAAGTGCTCAATAAATGTGTTGAACTGAACTACATTCTATCCCAAGTAGAACATAAGCTTTCTTAGAGATCACAGCTTCCATGTCATTTCCCACTTGGTGTACTGGCTACAGATTTGTTGCTCAACAAGTGTTTTTGATTGATTTTACAATTTCTTTTTTCTTTTTTTGGGCTATCAAAAATTGCAAACCAATCCTAGCACTCTGGGAGGCCAAGGCGGGTGGATCGTTTGAGCTCAGGAGTTCGAGACCAGCCTGAGCAAGAGCGAGACCCCATCTCTACTAAAAACAGAAATTATATGGACAACTAAAAACATATATAGAAAAAAAATTAGCCGGACATGGTGGCACATGCCTGTAGTCCCAGCTACTTGGGAGGCTGGGGCAGGAGGATTGCTTGAGCCCAGGAGTTTGAGGTTGCTGTGAGCTAGGCTGATGCCACGGCACTCTAGCCTGGGCAACAGAGTGAGACTCTGTCTCAAAAAAAAAAAAATTGCAAACCATATCTATAGAGATAAATCCATAAATTGAGCTTTGATAATTGCTTTTGAGCTATTGAAATAAATTTTGCAATAATTGTGATGGGTCAATTCAAAATTTGTAGCTTGTTAATGACGATCTTTGCCCTTAGTCTGACCAACTCAAACCTGTTATTGAGACAAAATCCACTTTTTCCTGATCTATTTTTATAGATTATTATGTGGATATTTGGCAGAGATCAGGATATTCAATTTGGTGCAGTTAGATAAATTTGTCATTGTTTAAACATATTAGAAAGCTGTTTATTTCTGTCTAGCTGTGGGAAAATCCTTTAATTGCTTTGAGACTCTTTTGTATTAAGTATAAAAGTAGAGAGTATACCACTAGAACTACCTGACCCCTATGATTCACTTGGGTTCCATTTAGTTCTAAATATTTGATATAGCCACCTTCATTATCTACACTAGGGGTTGACAAACTACAGCCAGTAAGAGTTAGACTACCACCTATTTTTACAAGTAATGTCTTAAGAACACAACCAACCCCATTCTTTATGTATTGTCTGTGACTACTTTCGATGGCAGAGTTGAATAGTTGCAAAAGAAATCCAGAGACTGTATGTCTCATAAAGCCTAAAATATTTGCTCTTTGACCCTTTCCTGAAAATGTTTACTGATCCCTAATTGCATTCCATTTTGCTGATCTATACTGATCAAATGCATAGAGAACAGTTTCCATGTATCTGGTTGGAGTTTGTAAGTTTTTCCTCTAGTCCACAACTGAAACTAAATGTAATAAAGAAAAATAAAAGTAATTTGAAAATCAAAATGTTTTATCTACGTAATACTGAATATCATGAAATTTTTGGATAATTTGGCTTTTTATTTCTATCAGGATGCTGGTGTGCAAATGGCTCTGGGATGTATGTGACTTGATGTGAAATCTGAAGATCCAATAGTAATGTTTCTTATCGTTAACAGGGATCATAAAAGTAGTCTTGTCTATCTTCTCGTGCATGAAAGCCATTATTTTACAACATTTATTACTCCTGTTGTGTCCTCAATTACATGGATGCCTTAGATGTGTGGATGATGCCATAGCTAAACCAACAGAACTGGGAGATCCTTCTGTATGTCTGATTAGAAATTAGATACTAAGCATATCAATTGTGCCTCTTATCCAAGTTAAAATAAACATGAAGAATATAGGGGAAATAACAAAAAAGGAAGTAACAAAAATCTAATGCTGAGAAAATAGCTGATATTTATACCCCCAATCAGTGGCGTCAATGATATCATTCAGCTAAAATTGTAAATCCACACTCACACAACAAACGCCTGCTATGAGTTATGTCCCTTGGCAGGAACATTAAGGAGCTATTTAAGAACTTCACTCAGATTCATAAGTTCTGTATCTTTGAGAAAGTGTGGTATTTATTTTCATTGTATTCTGACAGCCTACTCCTATGATCACACATTATGATGATTTAGTCCTTCTTGGAGCCTTATCACACTTTACAGAATTAACACACTGTATCCCCCGTCACCATTTTCTAAAAATTGAATATTTTCAATCAATGGAACTAGCCAAACAAATAGCCTTGTATTATCTGACATTTTTTCTATCTTGGTAGAACTGAGTATTTTTTTCTTTTGATTTAGACAAAAAAGAAAAAGCTGAAAAACTCCAACCTGTCAACAAGAGTAATTAGGATGTCAAAAATTAAAGCTTTTCTGATATTCATAATCATTATGGAAATGCTGAGGGATGTTCAATCTAGAAGGTAGATATTTTGATATGAGAAAAAATCGGCATTTTTGTGGAGATCACCTTTGCCTTGTGGTTTTTCATTTGTCTCTTTCCGTCTTGTATTTGAGTCACAGAACTATCTGCACTATCAGACATCCCTTTCCATGGTGTATTCTCTCTCTCTATATAAGTATAAAATATATAATTTATATATATAATATATATTTTAAAGTATTTGCTGTTCTTTTGGGTAAATGGGTCTAGAAATGAAAAGATCTGAGAAAAATATTAGATCTTAGAAAAATACTGTTAAAAACTGAGTTAATATTTGAAATGTATTCAGAGTACAACTTGGAATTGGTCTTAATCCTCCAGTTGTTGCTCCTGTTCAGCTCCGCCGTGGCAGGTGGGCCTTCATTTGTTTGGAGGCTGGCATGATGGATGAGCTGGTACCAGTCCAATGTGTTTAAGTAAAACCTGGGAGTTCCTGGGTTAGCAGAACACAATTCATGTGAAGCCTTGGGAACATCCAGCAGCTGTATTGCTGTTTGTCTTATCAAGGAGACTGATTGGCCCAAAACACATCCCATTTTTATTATTGAAAGAGAAAAAGAAATAATTTGAGGGCACTCTCCCAAACTTTGAACTTGATTCTTATTCAAGCAGAAAATCTTGAATTTTTATCTAAAAAAAACAGCAAAAGAAACACATGGAGAATTTATAGTGAAGAATCCTCTAGGCTCCAAACTCATTACAGACTTCCCCATCTGGCCTGAGATGGCAAATAGAATTACCTTCATTTCACAGGCAAGAAAATAGAGGTAGAGAGAGAATAAATGATTTGGGCAAATTGGAAAGGTAGGAAATTGAGCTTCGGTCTCCTGGCATTCTTTTATTACTAGAATAGTAAATTTTCAGTTTGAAGCTTTTGCTTTGTTGTTGGTTTTTGTGTACACAGTACAGATGCCACAGAATATGTGGATTTTACAACATCCTCACATGGACATCCAGTGAAGGATTGAAAGCCTGCAGTGGGGCAGCCCATTTAATTTTTGTATACTTTTGACTGTAAGAAGATTCCTTTTTATGTTAACCAAATCTTTTATTTTTCATTCAGTAGTTCTCTTTGAAGCCATATGGAACTAGTCTAATATCTATGTTACATCTAAGCCATTGAAATATTTGAAGATAGTAATCATATTCTCCTTGGATTAACATGTCTTAAGTCCTTCAATGTTTCCTTAACAAGTATAGTCTTAAGGCCCATCCTTACTCTGGTTTATCTTCTTGGGTTAGTTCCTTTGTAACTAAAATCTGTTAAAAAATGCAAAGCCCAAAACAAAAATGCATTTCTTTAGCTATTATCTGGTCATGGAAGAGTAGACTCATAAATTCCTTCGTTATAGATTGTGTGCTTCTGTGAGTGTAGCCTAGGCTCATATTTTTTTGGGGGGTATCACATTAGTCTCTTTACTCGGTTTATTGTCAATTAAAATCCTCAAGACCTTATATGTTGAGCTGCTATGTCATATCATTGACTCATTTTTTCAGGTGTGGTTGCTTTTCCAGGCTAAAGTGCACATACATTTATCTCTGTTGAATTTCATCTTATTAAACCCAATTTTTTGGTCCAGTCTAATAGACACTTGGGAGATTGTTTTTTCTTTTGTTTTGTTTTTGATTTTAGAGATGAGATCTCGCTATGTTGCCTAGGCTGCAGTGTGGTGGTTATTCACAGATACATTGCATTACAGCCTTAAACTCTTGGGCTCAAGGGATCCCCCTGCCTCAGCCTCCCAAAGTAGCTGGGAGTACAGGCATGTGCCACCCCACCCAGCTACATTTTGGAGTTTGACTATAATGTCTACCATGCTCGTTATTCATCTTGGGCTTTGTGCTATCTGAAAATGTGATGACTGTGACCTCTAAGTCACCATCTGAGATTTTGAAGACCATTTTGGACAGTCCAGAACTAAGGGAAGAAATCCTCCTTACTGATCTGTATTCATAGCTTGGTACCATTTGGGTTGGGATATTTGAAAATTCTAATTCTCCATCTAAAATGTCCTTGTTTCCAGTCCGAATCCCTTATTCTTTTGTTAAGACCATTGTTATTGATCTCATTAAATCCCTTGGTGAAGTCCTGGTATATCATGTTTATATTTGCTATGTTTTTTGCATCCTAAGGGTATCCAGTCTAATCTTTTAAAGAAAGAAATTAGATGAATCAGACATAACTTGTTGATAATGAACCTAAATTGAATCCAGTAGTTCTAACTCTGGCAAAACTTTATGGAGAGTGAAATGTAGTGAAGACTCAGTAAAACGCATTGATTATGGCTCAGATATGACCTGAAGATTTGAAGTTTCAAGGATTATTCAACTACTGAAATATTTTATGTACCTTGATTCAAGAGAAAATTAAACTTGATATTACAACTATTTTTAAATCAATGAGGAGATCCTAAATTTTCTGGATTATTGAAAAGCTTTTTCTGATATACCCAGAAATATCAACATCTAGATCAGAACTTCTTTGTACTGAGAAGCCACTCATTCATTAAGAGAGAACAGACAGATGAAATCTATATGTCCAGTGGGAAGTTTGTCAAAGAATTTCTCACAAAGAATAAGAAGGGAATGTTTTAATTTGCCAGAGGAAGATTCCTATTACCAATCTTTACATTTCCAAAGGTGGAAGGAGGATTATTGGCTTTATTTATTTATTCTTTGCTGATTTGCCTCTGACTCAGTAAGTGATTATTCTGTTTTAGTGAGCATAATATAGAAGATTGAATGAGTCTTAGACTATTATGAACAAAAACCAAAGAGCTATATGAGTTTTGGAAAAATCCTTAAATGTCACGAAGTCCAACTTTCAAACAAGGTCGTATCTCTTTCTATGATATCCCTGATAGATGGCCATCTAGTCTTTACCTGAATATCTCATGTAATAGGGAACTCATTATTAATAAAGGAACTATGCTATTTTAAGTATTAAAAAGTCCTTTTTGATAATGAGTAGAAATCTGCCATTCATTTCACCTATAGACGAAAGCTATGGGGAGCCAAATCTCCCACCTTTTGTATGAAGATAGAATAAGTTTAGTCTCTCCTAAACCTGGCAGCTCTTCAGCTTTTAAAGGTGACAATCTAATTTAAAAAATAAAGTTGGGTATGCCAACATCAACCAGAGATCTCTTCCCCTGCCTAGACCCAGGGAAAGGGAGGGGTGGTGGCATGCGACTCCCACGGGAAGGCATAGTAAGGTGGTCACAGTAGAAGTTGACAGACTTGCAGTTTACTCTCAGTTCTCCCTTTAAATATGATGTGGGGGTCTCTCATCTCTATACCTTGGCTTCACCATCAGTAAAAATGAGACTCAGGGAATTTTTCCTAAGTACAGAAGAATGTTACTGGGATGTGATGAGACAATGAATGCTAAAGATCTTTGAAAAGATTACATATTTTGTAAATATACACAGGGAAGACATCAGAGAAAAGAACAGAAGGCACTGTATCTGTGGCCCCTGGTCAATCATCAGCATTCTCTGCCCCCACTCCCTTTTGCTTTCTCAATGCCTGACGCAAAGGACTTGTTTCCCCTGGGCTCACTCTGTCCTAACTACTCCTCTCCCATTCTTTTCATCTCCAAGTCTCTTTCACTCAGTTTTTCCTTGACTCTTGGCCCAGAGATTTAAAGCCCTTCTTTTAATTGTTCTGTTCCTCATCCCCTTCATCCCCAATTGGCTGTCACATTTCTATTAGGAAGATAATTTTTTAAATTTCAGATCATAACTACTATTCTGTTCAGTCCTATTCTGCTTCATTATAATTTCAGTGTTCGCAAATACATTAAATCCCTAATTAAAATGAAATAAAATACAAGCTTCTTTTGGGTTTGCCATATATCACCTTATTCTTTTTTTCTCCAAACCGCTTACTCCTGCTTTATAATCTTTGTTCCAAATCCTCCTTTTATATTACCAAAAAAAAAAAAAAAAAAATTAAATACCTAGACCTTCTCCTCCTAAGATCTTATTTCTGGTTGTTTAGCCTCTGTAACTCCTCAATACCTAGTTTCATTTCCAATTTAAATCATTCTTTCTATAAGAATAATGCTGCACTTGTCTTTTAATCTACATGCTGTGAATAAAATGAAAGGATTTTAAACAAATAAAAACCAAAAAGCTTTTAGAATTGGTGGAGGGAAGTGACTACATGTTGGGGATTCTGAATCTTTTTAGGAAGTACCAAATCTGGGCACCTGGGTGTAATATTTGGGATGACCCCAAGTTATCTAATTCTCACTATGATCACTACAAAGGAAGAAATGAAGAACAAAACAGAAAGGAAAATGCATGTGTCCTAACAGACAATATGTTTTTCCTCTCATAATATCATTACTCGTGATGGTAATCACATTGCTCTGAAAGGAAAACAGATTTCCATTTTATTTCATGGTCCTAATGAATAGATCTCCATTTATGCTACTACAAAGTCGTTTCAGGGTATGGGCTCTTCTCTTTCAGAGTAGTTAGAATAATGGATGATCTTTTCTGCAATTACTTGGGTGTAATTAAATCTGTGGATTTTGCTGACTACTCTCACAGTTGAGCACTGAAGCTTGTTCCTAGTGGTTTATTATATCAATTGAATGGCAGCTCTCCTGCCTAGCTCTGCCCCTGTAGATGGGTTTATGAATTTATGTTCCATAGTGCCCTTTTCAGAACATACTGGGTATAGCTGAGATGAGTTAGGGAGGACTGGGAAGCATATTTCTACTGGGATGTATTCTAGTTGTACTTATGTCTGACAAAGACAGAGACCTGAAGAGATTTCATGTAAGATAGGTCTGCTTAGATAGGCTTAAAACCAGTGCATGTCTAAGGGGAAATGGAACATCTGGGCATAATCACTACGCTGACCAAAAGCCACTTGGGGGCAGGAACCTTATCGTATTCATTTTTGTCTCATTGATATCCAGCATAGTGCCATTGATGAAGATTATGTGAATATTAATTTGAATAGCTTTAATATTTAGTTTCTATTTTCACAGCATCATAGGGTTAGAAGATTTCCTGGCCCTCTCTGGGTATGAGTATTTCTACATAAATGCAGATGGAGTTTTCTATTCTAGTGTTGAAAAGCTGCTCTGCATTGATACCCCCAGCAGCAGTAAAATTTTTAATATTTGGATAATTATGCCAAATACCTAATTCAAATCTGTTAATACACATCAAAGCCATTCTTCTTTGTTTTCCTCTTCCCTTGGTAGAAAATCTTTTCCTTCAAATATAACACCTGCAAAATTTCTTTACTAGAAAATGGACTATTGCCTGAAAGCCTTCTCATTTCTCTCCCCAACTTCTTGGAGAACAATAATCAAAAAGCAGAAGGGGGGATAATTAGAAATTGAGTACAGGATAGAGGAAGTGAGAAGAAGTAATGGCTTCCAGAGGACTGACTCTCTCTTAGAACAAAATGAAAAGGAACACCTTCTGAAATACTCAGCAGGTGGTGTGTTTGTCTCCACTCTGGCCCTGTGATTCTTATTAGAATGGTGATTGTCCTAGGTGTCCAGTCCTCCTCTATTTCTGAGACAACAGAATATCAGTTCCTTCCTCAAATCCTACTAATATCATTGGCATTGCTTTCATCGTGACCAATGCTGAGTTCTGCACACTGTACCTCTGACGTTGTAAAATATATACAGTCAGGAGACACAGAACAACGTTTTGGTCAATGACGAACCACATGTAGGACAGTAGTCCCATAAGATTGATACAGTATATTTACCTTTTCTATCTTTAGTTATGTTTAAATACATAAATACTTACCGTTGTGCTGCAATTACCCATAGTATTCAGTACGGTAACATATTGTGCAGGTTTATAGCCTAGAAGTGATGGGCTATCCCATCTAGCTTTGTGTGCATCACTCTGTGGTGTTCACATAATGACAAAATCACCTACTGGTGCATTTCTCAGAAGTATCCTCATCACTACAGGTGACTGTATTTGGTCTTCTTTCTGCTTTCTTGACTTAGAGCTCCTAAAAGCCTTAGAATATCCTGAATGATAAGAGTGCCTTTTATATGCTAATAAGGTGACTGCTGGAAGCCCTTAGATAGCTTTAGGTTGGGGGCTGGTCACCAGAAAGGCCAAAGCATGATTAGAAGGTTGGGACTTTCAGCCCCGTCCTTCAACTTCCAGGGAGAGGAGAAGAGCTGAAAGTCCAGTTGATCATTTGTGGCAAATGATTTGGTCAATCATGCCTATGTAATAAAGCTTCCATTAAACTCTAAAAGAACAGGGTTCACCGGGGCACAATGACTTTGGGAGGCCAAAGCAGGAGGACTGCTTGAGGCCTGGAGTTTGAGACCAGCCTGGGCAACATAGCAAGACCCTGTCTCTACAGAAAATAGAAAAAAATTAGTTGGACATCTTTGGCATGTGCCTGTAGGCCCAGCTACTCTGGAGGCTGAGGCAGAAAAATCACTTGAACCCAGGAGTTTGAGGCTACAGTGAGCTATGATGATGCTACTGCACTCCGGCCTAGGTGATAGAGCAGGACCCTCAAAAAACCCAGAGGCTCTTCTAGATAGCTGAAGACATGGAAGTTTCTGGAGGGTGACGCACCAGGAGAGGACATGGAAGCTCTAGCTCCACAACCCTTCTCCCGTACCTCTTCCTATGCATCTTTTTCATGTGGCTATTCATATGTGTCCTTTGTAATATCATTCATAATAACTGGGTAAATGTAAATAAATGTTTCCCTGAGTTCTGTGAGCCATTCTAATAAAATGCATTGAACCCAAGGAGGGCGTTATGGGAACCCCAATTTATAGCTGGTCAGTCAGAAGCATATGCCACAACCTGACCTTGCAATTGGCATTTGAAGTGGGGAGTAGTCTTGTGGGACTGAGCCCTCATCCTGTAGGATCTCACACTACCTCCCGGTAGATAGTGTCAGAATTGAATTGAATTAGAGGATACCAACTAGTGTCCACTGCAGAATTAACTTTTTGCTTGGTGTGTCAAAATAAGCCCCCCATACATTTGTGTCACCCGAAGGACCACCAGAGTGGTAAAAAAGTAGAAAGAAGAGTTCTATTGATGAAAATCAGTTTGCAAACCAAGAAGAGAGAGCCTCTCATATGAACCAAGGTGATCTCACTCTGAAGAGGGAAAAAAGAGATTGGCTTTTATGCCTCACAAGGTCTGCGTTACACAATAGAGTCATATATATTCAGCAGGTTTGGGGAAGATCTAGACACAATTACGAGGAGAGTCAAATGTACGTGCAATGAGTAAACATGTAACATACATGACCCCATGTTCCCTTTGGGGAGGGGTTTTAGCATTAAAATGAGGTAGAATTGGCTTTATAAGATAATCCATGAACCATAGGACACAAAGACAATTTGTACGCAATCTCTATAAGCTGGCTGAAACTAGTTTGGGTTTTGCAGTTGTATGTAAGGAAAGAATGTTTGTAAGGCTGGTCCTCTGTCCAGTCAGAGTTGTAGTGGTCTGGGTTGTAAATCAGTTAGGGAGGTTGTGACATTTTGCCTGACAGCTCTTATTGTTAGGGAGTTTAGCAAGTTATAGCTGTAGGAATTTAGGGGGTTGATGTGCCAGCCGAGTCCTGAGCTCTTTGCCTATAGGTAACTTTTGTTTTCTTTAGGGTCCATCTTAGTTGATCAAGAGGCATCAATTTTGGTCTCTCAGATCACATTTGGTCACAGCAGCATTCTGTGCAGTGAGAGTATAGTAGGAGAAACGGTTTGTTTTTCTACTTGTACCTATAGTCTAAAATAGGACAGAGCACACTGGAAGTGTACTTCCACATTACTGCAACATACACAGCTTGACTCACTGGCTTATCTCCAAGTGTTGCCTTGCCAGTTCCCAATCATATTACTAATTTCCCATTAGCAAGTAGAGCTTAGTAAACAAAAGTGACTGTTCTTCAATTTGATTCATTTTGAGGTTTAATTTTTAACTCCCTTTCACTTTTTTGCCATGAAAAAAATTTCATGAAATTGAGAAATAGTACTTGCTCACCCCAGGGTTCCTAAGAAAAGCCAAATAATTTTTTCCCTTTGCTGGACTTGATATTTATATCTAGGTCACATTTGAAAGATGGAATGAAAGTAAGGAGTCTGGTTGAGATCTTTCATTAACTAAGGTTTTATTTTGGGGTAAGTGAGCAAGAAAATTATAGAAAAAACTTGTGCTTTGAGGGCGTGCCCTTACTTTATATCAATCAACTAGATCATCTTGTTTCCTCCCTTCCAGACGGTATGAGTTTAAGCAGGTGACTAACAGGTCTATTTTGTAAGATCATTCTTTTAGTTCTAAACTTACAGATATAATCATAATTTTTGATTGTCCCTACATTACAATGGGAATATGGGAAAGGCCCAAAAAAGAAGCCCTACCAAAAGAATCATCATATAGCAAAGTGAGGATATGATATAGCAAATTGAGGCCATTTAAGGGTGGAATTATGAGTATAAATGTGCTTGGTGATCAAGCATGGTCTCCAGGGCTGAGGTTCTCAAAGTGTAGTGTTTGGGTCAGTAGCATTAGCAACTCCAGAGTGATTATATTCATAATGCAAATTCTTGGTCGTATCCTAGATCTAATGAATCAGAAACTGAGGGTAGGGCGATTCTGATGTGAGCTCAAGTTTGGGAATCAATGGTCTGGTTGGTGCAAGAGTTTTTGTATCACATAGATCTAGAGTTAAATAGCATCTCCATCACTTACAATCTGCATAGCCTTGAATAGATTACATGACATGCTGGAACCTAATTTCCTTACCAATAAAAATAGATAAAACGCTTTTTCTTTTTCAAGTTTGTTAAGATTATATAGCTAGATAAAACTAACATTTTATTTAGTACTTACTATGTACCAAGCATTGTTCAAGAGACTTTACATGTAATGACTCATTTATTCCTCACAACAACCTGATGAAACAGGGCATTTTACAAATGAGGAAATGGAGACAGAGAGAGGCTAAATAATTTGCCCAAGCTCACACAACTAGTAAAGAGTAGAGCCAGATTTGAATCAGTGGGGATCTAGAACCTTTGCTCTTAATCACCTGCCATTTATAAGGTGCCTGATATATAGTAAGGACTTAATAAATATTAATTCTCATTTCTACTTTATTCTCTTGGAATGCCATTATATTAACTATGAGGAATTCATTAATTACCAGTTCAGCCTCAGTTATATTAATAGGAAAAAATTAACTTCAATTGAGTCCAAATTGAAATCCAAATCAATGGAGATTCAAATTAATGCTTACCATATGAGTAATTCCTGGACATTTGAGCCCAGCATAAGGAGCCCTGCCATGTTGACCTTTTCTTTTTCTCTCCTTTCTGCTTCATGAGTTTATTATGGAGGAATTAGTTAGCATGCTAAGTCAGTGGTTTTCAAATTTTTTGGCTCCAAGTTTCCTTTTATACTCTTACAAATTATTGCAAACTCCAAAGCACTTTTGTTTATGTGGGTTTTATTAATCAATATTTGATGTATTGGAAATTAAAATAGAAATTATTAAAGTTTAATTTATTTGAAAATAAGTTACTACTATAAATAACACATTTTTGTGAAAAAGTCATTTTCTAGAGCTAAAACATTAGTGAGAAGAGTGGTATTTTTCTAATTATTACAAATCTTTTTAATGTTTGGCTTAATAGAAGATAACTGGATTCTCATGCTTCTGTGTTCTGTCTGTTGCAATATCATGTCAGGTAGTCTCTGGACAACTGCCCTATACACTCATGAGAAAATAAGAGTAAAATAGCAAATGATTTTTTAGTACTATTATAAAAATAGTTTTGATCTCATAGACCCCCTAAAGGGCATTGGGACAGTCAGGGGTCATTGGATCACACTTTGAGAACTCTCTGGGCTAATTGATAGCTTAATGGAGGTGCACAGTCAATCCAGAATACTCATATTCTAAATCTTTCTCTTTCCTATTAGTTAGAATTTTTGGGTACTGATTTATAGCTAAGAATTAATCAAAGTGAATTCGTTTATATAGAACTATGCCAGAAACACCAAAGAGTGAGATACACAATAATGTATGTAGCGCAACTGCAAAATAAGAACAAACTTTATTTTGATTAGCTTATAATTATTAACTTTGACAGCTGAATATCAAAACCATTTGCAACATCAATGTAAATGGAACAGAAATAAGGTGGTGAGAAAGAGGATAGGTAAGTTTCCATGACGAGAAATAAGACTGTGTATGTTTGTATGCTCATTGGTCACAAATGGTTTAGAATGCCTGAAAAATACACTGTGCCTGCAGCATCTACTTGGGTTAGAAGATATGTAAAAGTTTAGTATTTCTGTCTCTTATTTAACCATGTGTACTTGAAATTGAGTTTAAGGTATATCTGAAGTAAAGGAAATCTACTCCAAAGAGCAGTTATTTTAGCACCATTCTTTTTGTGAGACAATAAATAGACAGCTCCCCTTAACTTTCTGGGAGCTTATTTTTAGTCAACAGGGATAGTATGAAGTGAAAATGACATAATAAAGTGAAAGGAATGTTTAGCAACATTTGCTTTATATCAAGGCAGTTTACAGCGATTATTCTTTTACTCACTGCTTCAAATAACCAGGAATTGCATTATGTTAAGAAAAAAATTTAAATAAATGCACCATAACATCTCTGCTGTTTTATGTGCTGAGTTTCTTAAACTTCATGCTTTACATGTGAATGTAACATGTTTATGAACCCCAGTTTTGATTTTCTTAGAAACTATAGAATATGGTTTGCTATCTAAGTATAGAAAAAGTCCATATAATCTGTATTATACCTATACATAACATTCTAATTCAATTTCAGTGCCACTGTAGAGTGTGGCAAGATTACAATAGGTTAAACAGGATGACTCAGGCTATAATAATGCTTAGTTTAGCCAGAAGTGGTACATAAAATATATACAATGAACATAATGTTTAGTATACTATAGATTATATTTGGCATGTTTGGTAGGTATTTTATAAGCATATCTGAAATTTTATATCATCTTCAACAGATGGGAAATAAACAGTAACAGGAATTGTTAATTTTTATTATACATTGGGAGAAAAGGAGTAATAATGTTAGGAAAAACATATTGAGGCTAAAAAACTAAATAAAATGTTTTTAAAACCCATTTTAAAATCTTGAGAAAAAAAGAAATAAAAAGTAAGTTGAAATGTTTCAACATCTGTTATCAGTAATAGCAGCCCTAAAAATCACTCTCTGTTAGGTAAAAAAAATATATTTTCTGGTTAAAATGTAGCCAACCTGTTTTTAAGATGCTAGGACAGGTGTTTGCTGGGTAGATGAATTAAAGGAGAAGAAAATTATAAAAACTCAAGTGTGAGACAAATTAGAACAAAGTTCAAGACTCAAATATTGGTTTAGACCTGAAAGCAACACAGCACACATTCAGACACACACACTCACATATACACAACACACATTCTCTTTTGTCAGGGCATTTTGAGATAGCTTTGGGTGCTGCTTTAGATCTTAACTACACGAGAAAAACTTTCATCCTGTCACCTTTGCTCAAGAATGTAGTCCAGGCCTTCACCTTGTTCCCTTGATTTTTGCTGCTTTCTTGTTGCCTCCTAACTGGTATGCCAGAAACAAGTCTTTTCCAACTGTGCTTAACCCTCCATATTTCCTCCATGATAATCCTCTTAAAAATAGATACGGTCAAGTCATCCTCAAGCTTACAAGCCTTTGTTGGCCCTGGCTGCTCACGGGCCACTCTCAAGTGCAGCACGTACAGCTCTTCACTTCTCCAGACTCCTCGACCACCCTGGCTGCATCTGCCTGCAGCCTGCTGCCACATTTTCCACTCGGTTCCACACACTGAGCCCTTTTTGGTTCCTCTGGGCTTTGTACATGCTCTTCCTCCAGCCTGGAGAAATGTGCTTTCCGGGAACCGCTCTATTTATGGAGGTCTTGCTCATCTCGTAAGATATTGGTCACGTATTTCTTCCCTTGAAAATTATCTCCAGGCTGCTCGGGCAAAGTCCCTCTGCCTCTATCTGTATCTCAACAAGAACACTGTACTCATAGCTTTATGGAGGTGTTTATTACATCGTGTATTCATTACGTGTTTACAGTTGCCCCTGGATCGTGGGCTCCTTCTGGACAGAATCTTGTATTTGAAGGACTTTATTGGTGACTGAAAAATATTTGTTGATTGAAAAATTAAGCGGTGAGATCTCTTTAACCGTCACGGAAGCCTATCATTCCACGATTAGAAATGAGGCTTGGAATGTTAATTTTCATGAGAAAATAACTGAGGTGGCGATGGTCATCAGATTTAACTGAAATCAAAAATCAAATACGCTTCTTCTGAGAACTTTAAGGAAGGAGGCAGCGAGAAGCAAGCATACCTGGGAGAAAGGGGGATATTTCACAGAAAAGGGAGACTCAGGACAAGCAAAAAAAAGAGAAGGGCTTCTTTATTTACATTACATTTCATTTTTCCCAGACGGACACTCTGATAGAAGCCTTTAGAATTTAGAGGGACACCATTTCATTTGTAAATTATCCTTAAGATTGTTAAGTGCTTTGCTTTTGCAAAAGATGACAGACTCAGCAGAGAGTTAATGCTATTGTAGAGAAAGGTGATAAGAATAAACGGATAACTCTAATTTTTTATCAGGGAGTGCAAAACCCAGGGTAGGGTTACTGAAAGCAGATAGGAGAGGCGCTTATCTACTGGCCCCTCCTCTTGGCTGGGACAGTGGCTCCTGTCTGGCCCGGGGTTCCCGTTGTGGTTCAAGTCAACACCTCCTTTGTCATCTGGGACCACGGAAAGCAAAGGGCCTGCCCTCTAGTGTTAGGGATTTGGAAAAAACCTCACTATCTCCCACTTTTGGGGCTGGCCAGTCAAATTGTTGGGTTAAAGGTTGCAGTGTCTTCAAGCCCCTCTAGGCTTTCTAGCCCACTCTTAGCCTTTAATCTACCTTGGTCTCTCTCTTCCCCCAAGGTTAAAATGTCAAGCTCTACCAGCACTTGACCAAGCCAATCAATTAAGATATTAGAAAGTGCTAAATCTCATTCCCCTCAAACTAGTTAAAAAGTGGTAGTAGAGAAGGATGAAGTACTAATAATGAACTTTCAAGCATTGACTGGGGGAAGAATTTGCCCTCCAATTATGCATCAGTGGGTAGTGGCTTACATTGTCTATGTGTTGCCCATTATCTTTACATTTATTTGGTGTATAGTTCACATGGGTACTGAAAAGAATAAAGACACATTTGCATGTGGGAAAATACTGAACAGATCAAGCTGAGGTAAAATATAATCCAGTTTTATGTATCCAGGCTAATGGGATTCTGCTTAATTGGGGTGAAAAGTGAGAGCATGTGAATGACTCAGTCAACATGGAGGACAGAAGTGGGCTGCCCTTGGCATATGAGAAAGCCTCCCAAGCAGCCAGGGGGATAGAGCAGGGGCTTCTGCCCACAGCCCTCTTCTCACTGAGGCCTTAATGAAGCTCAGAGCAGCTCAACTCTGCACAACCAATTGAGCTGTGCCTCTCCTACCACTAATTCCTGTGAATCTAGGGAAGGTAGCTGGGGAAGCAATTAGAGAAGAAAAAAATAATTTTCAGAGTCTTATTGCTTTTTTGTACAGAATCAGGGTTTTGTTGCTTCTGTTGTTGTTTTTTCTGGCATAGAGCCAAAGGAAATAAAGCAGTTCAAGACTTTTACATCAAATTTCTGCTTTCAAATTGCCAGAGGAGGACATATAGTTAAAAGAACATACACGCACATACCGCAAACACATATATTCCAAATTATAGATTTACATACATATAAATTTTGTATTTTGTCATATCATATTAATTTTGATTTAATAAATATTGACCATGTTCTATATGCATAATGCTGAGTTATAGGTATAAAAAGAAGGAAAGAAATTAGCTTTGCATTTCAGGAGATCAAAATCTAACGGAGAAAAGACCATAGGTAAGAATCTCAGATACAAGGATTTAGCAAGAGTGCATAATAATAAATTACTATTAATATAATGAAGTCATTATAACATATGTTTTGAGTTCATTGTCTATCTCCTCAGCCCCAGCTCTTCCCAGCCCCCTTTGCACAGACCCGTTTTGTGCTGGCTTCAATTTGCTTTGCACAGACCACTCTGAAGGTGTCTCACCTTGGCCTCGGCCTCTTGCCTCTTGCCCTGGGTCTTATCTGAGGCAATGGTGTAGGACACTCACAGGAAACCACTCAACTCATGCTTTAGCAACCTGGAGAATTAAGTTGATGAGGTGGGAGAGAGGTTATATATCTCTGATCAGTCAAGAACAGAAGCTGATGGATAAATGCTTCCCCCTGTTGTCATCCAGGACACATCATTCTGAGGCACATTTCGTAATGTTTTCCAGAAGGTTCCCTGCAATCCGTCCCCAGTCACTTGGATTGGCTTTTCATCCTTCCTGTATTCCTGCTTTATGGGATTACTTCCCAAATAATTTACCTGCACAAAGATGGGCCTTTTCTTCAAATTGTACTTTCAAGAAAACCAAGGCCAAAAAAAAAAAAAAAAAGCAAAAAACAAGTAAATGATATTTTTGAGCATTTACTATGTGTCAGGCATTACATTGAACACTCTATATGAAATAGCTCAGATGATTCTTTCCAGATATCTATTAAGGTAGTAGGAGGTATTATTATTCTCATTTCATAAATAAAGAAACAAATTTAAAGAGTTCAATAACTGGCCAAGGTCATACTGTTGGTGACAGCGTCAAAATTTAAGTGCAGGTTTGTTTAACATTAGGGTCCAAACTCCCATAGCAACAACAAAAAGCTTGGAAGTGTGTGGTTGGTGTGATGGGCATTGTGGTGCCTTCCCCAGCATCTCTCACTCCTCTGTGCACAGCCATGTGGTTTGACTGGGGGAAGTTTGCCTTGCCTTCCCTCTCCCACAACTTCAGAGGTGGTCTGATTGGTCTCAACCTGATTAATCCCATCTTTCTTCCCATAGTGTTTGTTTCAGATATGTCTGGCCTCTACCCATCAGGACACAGCATTTACCAGGCCACAGTGGTTGCTTCATCCATGAGCATATGACCCAAGATGCTTCCGTTAGAGGTGGTTAAATGATTAACATTGGAGTACTCAAGAGTTTGATCTTGGATCTCTTCTCTGTCTGTACTCACTCTCCTGGTGACCTCATCTGGTCTCATGGCTTTAAATTCTGTTTATACATGACAGTCTCCAAATGTTTATGTCCAGTACAGACCACATCTCAGAACCCTACACTTGTAAGTACAGTTGTATATCACTTAATGGTGGGGATGTGTTCTGAGAAATGCGTCAGTAGGTAATTTCATCATTGTGTGAACATCACAGAGCATGCTTACATAAACATATATGGTACAGCCTACTACACACCTAGGCTATATGGTATGGCCTATTGTTCTTAAGCTATAAACTTGTGTAACATGTTACTATACTGAATACTGCAGGCTGTTGTAACGCAATGGTAAGTATTTGTGTATCTAAACATATCTCAACATAGAAAAACTGTAGTAAAAATACAGTATTATGATCTTATGGGACCTGAGTTGTATATGCTGTCTATTGTTGACCAAAACATTGTATGCAGTTGCATGACTTTGTACATCAAATACCTCTTAGGCATTTCCACTTAGGTATCTAACAGATACATAAAATTTGAAATGTCCAAAAATGAACCCTGGATCCTATTTTTTCTCATCTCAGTTAATGCTAACTCTAACTTTTCAATTGCTCATGCTAACACTTTGGAGATCTCTTTGACTTTTCCCTTTTGTTCACACCTACCATCATTCATTCATGATGATGGTAAAACCAAATGATTGGTTTTACCTTTAAAGTATAAGCAGAATCTGACTGTGACTCTTCACTCTACTGCACCACCCATTCAAGCCAGCACACCTTACCTCTGGATTCTTGCCACCTGGCTTCACTACTCCCATGGCCGACCTCCTACCTACTACCATTACAGCACTTACCTGCTTTGACACTTTTTTTTTTACCTTTGGAAAACACTTCCATTACACCGAATTACGTAGTTATAAATTTAAGGATGATGGCTATGTATATCCATGATCAGTATTTCAATTCAGCCTTTGGGGCAATGTATTAATAGATTTTGGTGATGGCTAAGATTCTTGGGAGGCTTAAAGAGCAATATATTAAATAATGTCTATGACAGGGAAAGAGGAAGTTGTTGCTCTCTTGAATTGACTCATATCCAGAGAGGTCAAATCATTTCTTGGGACAATTTTTATGTTTTCACCTATAACTTTAGGCACCTTCACAGGGAAAGAGCTCCAGGCCAGTAGTCAGGAGAGCTGGTATAAGTTCTGCCTAATTAACTTTTTCTCTTAGATAAGTCACATGTTTTGGGGTTATTAATCCCATGTATAAAATGGTAACATAATATCTGCTTATGTACCTCACAAAGCTATTGTCAGTATAAAATGATATAAGTTATCAGTGACAAATTTTTAATTGGTTTCTATGAAATCCTACTAAAAGATGTATGGGAACTCCCATCTCCCATCTTTCCTGAATTGTATGTAAAATTGTGTTTGTGTATGTGCATAATACACTGTTTCTTTTTTTCTGAAAATAAGGTCTATAGCTTTCATCATCTTCTCAAAGGGATCATGAGCTAAGAAAGATCAAAATCTTCTGGTAGAGGTACTTTATAAAATACTATTCAAAGAAAAGTACCATCTATTGGACTCATCCTCAGCCTTAAATATCCTTAATGACTTTATTGTACATAGAGACAAGGATCCTTTAGTAAGAAATTGTGAATCTGGCCTTTAAAAATCAATGACAAATCAGAAAGCTTTATGTGTCCATAGCCTGTTAGCAAGATTAGTAAGCCTGGTTTCATAAAAACATTGTCTAGCACATATGGTTTAACAGTCCTGATACTGCTGCAATCTAGAGCTGACTATGAAGTTCTGAACAAAGTTGAGGTAATTACCACTAAAATATCTGACTAGCTCTCTCATTGTAATTCTCCAAACCCAATAGGTTACTCCATTGAAAAGTTACTTCCAATCATGTCCTTGCCTCCCTCACTTCCTCCCTTTCTCGCTTCCTTCCTGTCTTAGGCGTTTATTGAACGCTCAGCAGGCCTTGAACAGCATTGTGCTGGCATCGGTTCCTCGAGGAGCCCTGTCCTGTGAGTTTACAAAGGGAACACCCTGGTCCCAGGAAATAAGTGCAGTACTGGGAGTCTGAAACCTGTCTAGGAGCCCAGCTCTGCTATTAAAATCACTTTGTGACCTTCTGTCGGTCACTTAACCTGCTGTGCTGCTATTTGCTCATCTGTAAAATTGCTCTCCCTCTTGGGCTCATTGTGAGGATAAAAGAAAATAATAGGTGGCAAAGTGCACTGAATGGTAAAAGTCTAATACTAAATCAAAGTATTATCATTTTAGAAGTTTATCCCTGAGTAGTGCTGACACTGACATATGGAAGTTAAAGCTGCAATTAGGGGCCTGCTTCATCTTTAATCCACCAATAATAAAGCATTCTCCAAGCAGTGACCCAATTTCAAGTATCATATGGTTATTTGCAACTTTTTCTTCTCATTCTTGGTATAAGTACAGCAACTCTGAATTTCTGAGGACAATTCCAATATCAACTAGTCTGCAATCTTGCTTCTTTAAGCATGGGTTTAAAAAATGTATCAGTAAAACTATTAGGAGCCTTATTTAATGGGTGTAGGCTTGTATGATGATTTTATTTAATTCAACAAATCTTGACTAAAGCCTGCTATGTGCCAGACCTTGGGGATACAGAGACAAATAAAGCACATCCTAGACCTAAGGGATCTAACAGTCTGGTAAGAGGAGACGATTAAGAAAATGTGTTCAAAGCAATGGGGGAATATGACTAAAGCAGCTCTCCTTTAGCGAACATACAGTACATGCTAAGCACAATGTGAGAACTTTTTATAAGTTATCATTTTTAAGGCTCCCAACAAAATAATGAGGTAGGTAATTTTACATTAATTTTCAGATGAGATACTTGAGCTTCAGAAATGTTAAGTAACTTGGTCAAGATCACACAGCCAACAGGTTTCAGCAAGGATGCAAAATTTGGCCCATCTGACTTACAGATGCTATAAGGAAACAGAGGAAAGTATTTAGCCCCCAGGGAGGGCCAGAAAAGCAGCTAAAGGATTGCACTGAAGTTTAAATTGAGCAATGTATTTGTCTAGTGCTAAGGGATGGGATATGTTTCCTTTAGTAGATGCAGTTGGATTACATCTTGATTTTGGAAAACAAGCTAAGTGTTAAATCAAAAAAGCCCTATTATCATCTGGATAATTCTAAGATACAAACAGGTATAAGTGACTCTAACTAAAGTTTTGATGATTGAAATCTCTTATCTTTAAAATAATAAGTAAAATGCCTTTTCTCATGAAAACCATACATTTAGTAAACCAAGCTAATCAAGTGTTACCTCTATTAGCAGGTGCCTATTCTATATTTTACTCTAACAACAAAATTAACAAAGACTAGTTTAGGCCAGGGCTTTCACTTGCATATTTCTTCCATTTGGAATATTCTTTGATAATTATTTGGGGATTTGGGAAAATCAGAGATGTCTCCTTATTCTCCTGATAGTTGCTCATTCCCAAGCTCCACCGTGAGTGCTTCGTTCCTTTACCTGAGATCTTTGGACTCTATTGTCATAAATGCACTTTGAAACGATAACCTTTTAAATGGGGATCAGCAAGCAATGATCCATGGGGAAGATCTGGATTGTGACCTGTTTTTGTATGGCCTGCAAGAGCTAAGGATAGTTTTATAATTTTAAAAAATTTTCTTGTTTAAAAGAATATGTAACAGAGACCGTATTTGGCCCACCAAGCCTGAAATATTTACTATTTGTCCCTTTAAAAAGAAGTATGCTAACCCTGCTTTATATTTACAGTGAGTGGTTTATTCCTCAGGGAAGGGCAAGTTTTTAAGGAAAAGAGAGAGGCTTTTGGGCCCTGGAAATGTATTTCCCATCAAAAGCCCTACTTAAGCATGATACAAGATTTATTCGTTTTACTTAAGATGGCTTTGGCCATTCAGGCTCTTTTGTTGGTTCCAAATGAAGTTTAGGATTATTTTTTCTAGATCTGTCAAATATGACACTGGTATTTTCATGGGGATTGCATTGAATGTGTAAATCACTTTGAATATTGTGAACATTCAAAATTAAACATTTTAATGATGATTTTACTAATCCATGAGCAAGGAATGTTTTTCCATTTGTTTGTATCATCTCTGTTTTCTTTTATCAATGTTTTGTAGTTCTCCTCATAGAGGTCTTTAAGCTCCTTTGTTAACTATATTCCTAGGTATTTTATTTTTTTGTAGCTACTGTGAATGGTATTGAGCCCTTGATGTGATTCTCTGCTTGACTATTACTGGTAGATAGAAATGCTACTTATTTGTGTACAATGATTTTGTAACCTGAGACTTTAGTGAATTTATTTATCAATTCCAGGAGTCTTTGGGTGGAGTGTTTCAGATTTTCTAGATGCAAGATTATATCATCAGCAAATGGGGATAGTTTAACCTCTTTCCCAATTGGGATACCCCTTATTTCCTTCTGTTGCCTGATTATTCTGGCTAGGACGTCCAGTACTATGTTGAATAGAAGTGGTGACAGTGGGCACCCTTGTCTTGTTCCAGTTCTTAGTGGGAATGCTTCAGCTTTTCCCCATTCAGTATGATGTTGGCTGTGGGTTTGTACATAAATGGGTTTTTTTTGATAATTTTGAGATATGTTCCTTCTATGCCTAATTTATTGAGGGTTTTTATTATGAAAGGGTGTTTGATTTTAGTGAATGGTTTTTCTGCATCTGTTGAGATGATTGTGTGGTCTTTGTTTTTGTTTCTGTTTATGTGGTGAATCATGTTTACTGATTTGCATATGTTAAAGCATTCTTGCATCCCTGGGATGAAACCCACTTGATCAGGGTGGATCATATTTTTGATGTGCTGTTGAATTCTGTTTGCTAGCTTTTTGTTGAAGATTTTTGTATGTATGTTCACAAGGGATATTGTTCTGTAGTTTTGTTGTTGTTGTGTCCTTTCCTGGCTTTGGCATCAGGGTGATATTGGCTTCATAGAACAAATTAGGGAGGATTCCCTCCTTCTGGATATTGTGGAATAGTTTCTCTAGGATACATACAAGTTTTTTGTAGGTCTGGTAGAATTTGGCTGTGAATCTATTTGGTCTGAGGCTTTTTTTGTAGGGAAATTTTTTATCACTGCTTTAGTCACACTGTTTATTATTGGTTTGTTTAAGGTTTTTATTTTTTCCTAATTCAGACTTGGGATATTGTGTGTTTGCAAGAATTTATCCATTTTCTTTAGATTTTCTAGATTGTGTAGAGGTTTTTGAGTAGTCATGGATGATATTTTGTATTTCTGCAGCATCAGTTGTAATGTCTCTTTTTCCTTTCTGATTGAGGTTATTTGAGTCCTTCCTCTTCTATTTTGTTTAATCTAGCGAGTGGTCTGTCAATTTTGTTTATCTTTTCAAAGAATCAACTTCTTGTTTCATTGATCCTTTGTATTTTTTTTGTTGTTGTTGTTTCCATTTTGTTTAGTTCTGCTTCGAGCTTTGTTATTTCTGTTCTTCCGCTGGCTTCGGGTTTTGTTCTTTTTCTAGTTCCTTGAGATGTGACATTAGGTTGTTAATTTGTGATCTCTCCATCTTTTGATGTAGGCATTTAATGTTATGAATTTTCCCGTTGGGGTTGCTTTTACTGTATCCCATAGATTTCGAAAGCTTGTGTCCCCTTTGTCATTCAGTTTGAGGGATATTTTGATTTCCATCTTAATTTCATCCTTGATCCAAGGATCATTCAGCATCAAGTTAATTTCCATAACTTTATGTAGATTTGAGTGTTTCTCGTTGAATTGATTTCAGCTTTATTCCACTGTTGTCTGAGAAGATTCATGGTATGATTTTGTTTTTTAATTTGCTGAGGCACATTTTGTGGCCTATGACATGATCAATCTTGGAAAATATTCCATGTGCTGATGAGAAGAATGTATATTCCATAGTTTTGGGGGAGAATGTTTCATAAATTTCTGTTAGGTCCATTTATTCTAGAGTCCTGTTTAAGTCCAGCGTTTCTTTATTCAGTTACAGCTTCAATGATCTATCTAGTTCTGTCAGTGGAGTGTTGAAGTTCCCAATTAATATGATGCTACTATTTATTTCTCTGCTTAGATCTAGAAGAATTTGCTTTGTGAAACTGGGAGTTCCTGTGTTAGGTGCATTATCTTTATGATTGTTATGTTTTCTTGTTGAATTGGTACCTTTACCATTATATAATGACCATCTTTGTCTTTTTCTTATTACCATTTTTAATTTAAAGTCTATTTTATCTGATATGAGAATGGCTATACCTTATCGCTTTTGGTTTCCATTCACATGGAATATTTTTTCCATCCCATTATCTTGGGTCTGTGTGAGTCCTTGTGGTTTAGATGTGTTTCTTGGAGACAGTAAATATTTGGGTTGTATTTTTTCATCCATTCAGCCAATCTGTCTTTTAAGTGGGGCATTCAGACTGTTCATGTTGAGTGTTAGTATTGATATGTGGGATCCTGTTCTGTTCAGCACATTGGATGATACCTTATTGGTTTGTTTTCCTTCTTGTACTATCGTTTTATAAGAGCTGTGAGCCTATAACTTTTGGATGTTTTTACACTGGTTGGTATCTGTTGTGTTGTTGCATATATAATGCAATTTTGAGCATTTCCTGTAGGAATGGTCTGGTAGTGACAAATTCCCTTAATGTTTGTTTGTCTGGGAAAGACTTCCCTTTTTTCAACGAATCTCTCAGGTGTTTATTGATCTTATATCTGGATGACAAAATCTCTAGCAAAACCAGGGAAGTTTTCCTCAATTATTACCTCAAGTAGTTTTCCCAGACCTTGTGCTTTTTCTTCTTCACCCTCAGGGATGCCTATGATTCTTATATTTGGTCATTTTACATAATGCCATGTTTCTCTTAGACTTTGATTCTCTTACTCTTCTTGTTTTTGACTGACTGGGTTAATTCAAAAGAGTAGTGTTCAAGCTCTGAAATTTTTTCTCCTTCCTGGTCTAGTCTATTCTTAAAGCTTTCTACTATTTCCTTAAATGAATTTTTTTTATTTCCAGAATTTCATTTTTTTACTATATCTATCTGTTTAGTAGATTTGTAATTCATTTCCTGAATTGTTTTTCTAGTTTTTGTGAGTTGGTTTTCCATTTTCTCTTGAATTTCATTGAGCTTCCTTACAGTCCATATTTGGAATTCCTTTTTTTTTCATTAAATGTAATATATATATATATATATATATATATATATATTTCAGCTTATTATGGGGGATACTAAAGTTCAGGTTACATACGTTGCCCATGATACCGCCTGTCCCCCCAAGTCAAAGCTCCAGGCATGTCTGTTCCCCAGACAGTGCGCATTGCACTCATCATGTAGGTATATACCCATCCCCTCCTCGTATCCCTCCCCTCCCCGAGTCAGCACCTTCAAGCGTGACCATTCCCCAGACGGTGCGCAACGCACTCATCATGTAGGCATACACCCATCCCCTCCCCCCACCCCCCATCTCAGTCTGATATCCAATTGGTATCATTCCCAGATGTGAATTTAGGTGATGATCAGGGAAACTAATTTTCTGGTGAGTACAACAATATGGAATGCTTCACGAATTTGCATGTCATCCTTGTGCAGGGGCCATGCTAATCTTCTCTGTATCGTCATATTTGGAATTCTTTATCTGTCATTTCATTATTTTCATTTTGGTTAGGATCCATTGCCTGAGACATGGTATTCTCCTTTAGGGGGTATCCTTTTATTCTGATTTTTCATACTTCTGGAGTTATTGTGCTAATTCCTTCTCACCTGGAGCAGGTGTTGCTTCTTGTTTTGGGATTTTCTTTTGTTTAAATGAGGCTTTATTTTTGGTTCCCTCTCATTCTTAAGAGAATGTCTATAGCATATGTTGGGTAAGGATATTTGGCTTTGCTTGTGGGTATCTTTGAGGACCTAGGTTCTGGATAGATATATCCTTACTGTGGTGGTTTTCTCAGTTGCTAGTTGTTTATAGGCTGTAGCAGTGGTGAGCTATGTGTCTGGGCAGATTCCCTGTCTCTTCTTGATGAGGAAAGATGGATGTCTTTGATATTTTTTCTTTACTCAGCCCTGTGATCTTTTTAAACAGTGTGAATTATGTTTGGATGACCAGTTTAATCTCTGAGACAGTAGGTGGTACTCGTGGGTAAGAGTCAGCCATGTCTTGTGTGACTGAGTCAGTAAATGCTGTAATGGGCTGTGCAGATTGTCTTCCCTGACAGTAGGTGGTATTTGTAGGAAAGGGCCAGCTGCAGTGTTGTTTTTGGGTCCTGTGACCAGCTTTTTTCCCCTCAGAAGAATCACTCGAATGCCACAGAGGGTGGGTGGGGCTGTGGAGTCCCCAGGGAACTCCTTATTCTCCACCAAAGCAGTTGTAGGTAGAGGAGCAAGGCTAGATGGGGCTGGTTCAGAAGAACCTGCTTTTCAGGCTCCACAAGGTAGGCACAAGAGCCATTGCAGCAGGGGTCAATGGTTATCTCCCAGGTCACTGGGGAAAGCCACCAGGGAGGGGCTGAAGCAGCCGCCCCTAAGCCAGAAAGTCTGCTCATGCAGCAGAGGTCATCTGGGATTCACAGACTGGGCTGTCAGGAGTGGGTTTCCACTCTTCCCCCTCCTCCCTTATCCAGTGTGTCTCCTTCCAGTGTCTGGCTAGAAGCAGAAGCCCAACTAGGTGAGCTCACCAGCAGTGGTGCTGTGGGCTGGGAGCTTCCCTGTCCAGGATCCCATACTGAACTGAAAGCATGGCCTTTCTGTGGGGGGAGGGGTACTCTGCGAGTACACTGCAGTTCAGACCCACACTACAGTTTCGTTTCAGTTCTGACCACATAGACTTCCTCACCTCTCAAGATTAGTTCACAGATCTCCCTCCATGCCCCTGAGCAACATGATTGACTTCTAGGGATACGGGATCTGGCCTGTGGGCCTGTCCCTTGTTCCCCTAAGTTCAATCCCTGTGACCATTCCAGGGAAAAGTGTGCTGGTCTCAAATTGTGGAGTACTCAGGCAGGCTTAATGTCCCTCTGCTTTGGGGTGTGCCCTGCTCTCCTGGGGCAGCAAGGTGAGCAACACCAGAGAGAGTTGGCAAGCAGGGAGCTCAGAGTCTGAGCACCCCTTGATCTGCTGAAGATCTTTAAGAGGAAAGGTGTGAGCCCCACTCTCTGTGGAGGCCTCGGTGTAATGGACATGCCAGCAGTGGGGAAGCAGCCATTCCTGAGAGCCCTGGCTTGATCATCTCTTCGGTGACCTGTACCACTTTCCAGCAGTAGGTGGGGAAGGAGAGGGAGAGGAGAAGGGTCTGAATGGAGGGGTGCTGGCAGTCTGGTCCCCTTTGTCCCTCTCCAAGGAAGGCAGCCCTCCCACTATGCCCAAGCTCTGGGATCACACAGTTCCTCCATGACCCCCTAGCCCCTATGACCAACACAATCTGGGTAGGAGTTGGAAAATCTTTGTGTAGGGACCAGTGACACAAAAACTGAAGGGCTGACGCTCCCTGGGGAGGACAAAGGCCCACAATGGTTGGAGAAGCTGTATGGTGCCCACAATCTCTGCTTAGGTCTGTGGTGAGGGGGAGCAAACCCAAGGGGGCTGTTAGCCTGGTGCTTTGTTTTCAACAAGCTCCCAGTTCACTGATGGCAGCAGCTTTAGGGCTCATGAGGGTAGAAAAGCTCTGTAGCAGCTCAGGAGCCTGCTGACTTCCTGAGCTGTGAGAGAAGGAGAATTAAAACCCCCAACTATCTTCTCCACAGACTCCAAGTTTCTCAGGGGTTGATCTCTGCCAAAGAGATCTTGCTCCTCCTTGTTCTGCTCCACAACTTCTTGCCGTGGAATCTCTGGTATGTTGTGTCACTTTTCCCACTGAATTATACCTGAGCTATATTTTTTTTCATCACAAACTTTTCCTGCTTTCTGAGATGATCTAGCAACCGATGTCTCTCATCAGCCATCTTGCCCCACCTCGCTTGACTTGTACTTTTTCTGTAGTGGATTTCTTACTTTTCTTCTTTGCTTATATATGTATATATATTTCCTATTAGAATGTTCATTTTTCTTACCAACTGGAATTTTTAAAAAATATATTAAGGTTCTTAATCTTTTGTTTCATTGTATGCCAGAAATATTTTTCTCTAGTTTGACAATGGTCTCTTAATTTTTTTGTGAATATTTTTATTATGTAAAAGTTCTGGAGTTTGCATGTGATCAATTTTATCAATTTTTTCATAGTCTTTGAAGTTATACTGAGAAAGTCATGCTGAGAAAGTGATACCTTCCTTCGGTTGCAAAATACACTCATCAGTATTTTTCTTGAACTGTTTGCATTTAATTCTCTAACCCAGCCTAAATTTATTTTAGTGTATGATTTTCTTCTTGATTTTTGCATTCTGAGCATTTTAAATGCAATTAAATAAAGTCTTTAATATAAACAGTTTTTTCACATACATTCATTTTCTTCATTTCTACACACAACTACATAAGCAAAGAAAGTATAAATGTTATGACCCCAAGGGAGATCTCAGGAGAGAACACTTCTTTAATGTCTTAATGCTTCAAAGAACTTGTGAACAAAGAAGGCTTTTCTTTTTCTATTGACCTATTATATTTGCATAATCTTTTCTGATGTCACAGAGAAGAAGAGAGAAGACTTGTTCTGGCATCAGAAGGCAGAACTAGGACAGATGGGTGGAAGTTACAGGAGACAGAGCTTAGCTCAAAGTAGGGAAGACAATGCTGCCTGGAAGTCATTGTCCTGACCATCCAGTACAGGTCTTCACTCAGGGGCTGGGTCTGGTACTCAAAGAGATGCCATCATTAAGGATACTTTGTGGTGAGAGTTAATGGGAAGGTATCATCAAGAGTTGGGGGTAAGAATACTGTCTTTCAGTTAAATAATTAAAATCTCACTGTTTTAGTTATTATCCCCAAACTAGGAATTTTAAACAGCCATTTCATTTTGCTTACAATTTTGTGGGTCAGAAAGTAAGGGAAATTTCGGCTTGGGAGGTCTCATGAAGTTGCAGTTAGCTGTTGTGCAGTCAGCTGAAGGCTCAGCTGGGCTGGATGTTTCAGATGGTTCATTCACATGGCTGCCAGGGTCGGCTGTTGGCTGGGAGCTTAGCATGGGCTGTTGACCTGAGCTCTCAAGCATGGTGGTCTCAGGGCAGCTGGACTCCTTACATGGCACCTGGCTTCCCCCAGAGCAGGTATCCCAAGAGAATCAGGTGGAAGCTAACATAGTATCACTTCTGTCATACTCTGTTAATGAAAGCAGTCACAAACACACCCAAATTCAGGAAGAGGGAACATATACTCCATCTCTTATTGGGAGGAGTGTAAAAAAAATTGAGCACATTTTTTAAAATCTCTCACACCTGTCCATACGTTTCCATTTACTCTGCCCACTCTTCACCCATGATTCGTGTTTTGTGGCTCCTTATCTGTGTGACTCGATTCTTCTTTGTTCCAGTGCAGAGACATATTTGCAGGGAGGGTGGGAGTTTGCTGAAAGGGAACATATGATTTGTCTTTCTACAGGGCATTTCAAGCAAACAGTTTGGAGAATTTTTTATTTCAATTTTGCATTGAGTTACTATTTTTAGATTTGTTGAACATCAAACACATAATCACATCCTAAATTCATTATGTGTTCATTTATTTCCAGACAAAACCTAATTTAGCTAAGGAGAGAGGATGAAAATACATTACATTGCACCAGGCTCCATTTACCTTTTCTATGCCAGGGTTCTAAAGTTGAAATTGGTTGCTGGCCCATAACTCTCTGGAATGACAGGCTGAATCTGCTGCCCCTTCATGGATTTCTGGGTTTGACCCTCTGTGACTCCAACCTCAATTCTGTCTTTGGTCAGCTCTCCTGGTAGTCAGGCTACAAGATATAAAGAGTGCTATAAGGGATTCTTTCCCTGAGTAGGAGAATTAACTAAATGTATTCTAAGATTCAATATTCCTTCTATACACACCTTTTAGAGGCCAGAAAGGCAAAAGTCCAATCATTTAAAGTGGAGAACACTGAGTTGTAGATGAATTTATGTAATTCACGTAAGCATTGCCGTAACCTGGAAGCTGAGGAATCAGGCAGGCAGCCCCTTCATTTGCTGTCTGGCTGTGTCTGCAGCGCTGTTGTGTCTGCTTTAATTAGGGCACGTTTCCATTTCCAGAAGGGTATGAATGCAGCATCTATTTGTTGGTTTATGTCCCAATAACATCACAATGGCCTAGGGTTTATTTGCATCAACTGCTCTGGGGAGCGGATGGCTTTTTGATTGTTACCTTGCTCGTTTTAGCCTGTCAGGGACCACAGCAGTGGAATAGGGAAGGAGTGAATTTGTGTAACAGCAGCTGCAGTGCTGCTCTGTGCTGCATCTTCTAAGGGGGTGGCAGCCAAGACCACGGGATTTGGTCTAATGAGACAGTGAAAACTGGATATACACGGTGAGTTAAATCTCCCTTTCTTTGACCTGCTTTAGAGGCCCTCCTGCTGTTCAAGTTTAAAAAGAAGAGTTAATGGGCTGGGTAGAAAACTCTAGCTATAAAATACCTTATAGGTTTGATTAACCATTTTGAAGATCCATTTCTTTCAAATCAAACATACGTTTGCCAAATTTTTGTTCTGTGATACGTGCTCATCATCATGGATCGGAATTTGCCTTTGTAAGCAAGAATCCTACTATTTACCCTTTGCTTCCTAATCTAGCCATTTTTTCTCATGTAACATCATACTTAGCCCCTAGCTGACCCAAGCTTGGAGATTGGTTCTTTCCCTAAACAGAAAAGATATTAAAGCTCTCTGGCATTGGCAAATGTTGGTCTAAAATCAACGGTCCTTCTCCTGAGGACCTCTGATCACTTTCTGACTCACAAACCCCCTCCTTGGTTTCAGATGTTGATCTTGTACTGGCAGTTGAAGCATGCCCACTGCTCCAGCCTTGCTTTCGTTCCTTGAGCTCATGACTTGTTGCCTGTTAACTCTCAGTGTGATATCCAGACATGCAGCTGTTGAACATTGCTCAGCTGTCAGATTATATGTATATATATATATGCACACACACACACACACACATATATATGAATGGTGATATTCAGGAAGACTTTTCTACCAAAGTAATGAAGAACAGAGTCTAGTGTATTTTTCCACAGAAGCCAGGAACTCTGGGTAAGATTGTGAAATTGTGTTTTATATCTTGTTGAGGTCTACAGTTCATTAATTCATCTAACACATTTATTGACTGTATAATATGTGCAAGATGGTAGGACATAGCAAGAAAATTTCACATCATGAAAAGTGCTATGAAGAATATTGAAGCACAACTATGCAATAGAGTGATTGGGGACCAGGGGTTGAGAGTAATTATAAATCCTGTGGCCAGGAAAGGCTTCTCTAAGAGGATAGAGACCCAAATAATAAGAAAGTCTAGCCAGGCAAAGATTTGGGGGAAAGGATATTCTAGGTAGATGGCATGAGTAAAGGTCCTAAGGAGGGAAGGATCCTAACAAGGGCAAACGGGCAGTGGTAAAGTGAAATGAGACGGAGATGGTGCAGGAAGGTCTGGGAAAGCCTTGGAGGCTGGGGTGGAGGAGTTCAGACTTAATCCTTACCCTTAATGGTTAGGCTGAGCCACTGGAGAGTTTTAAGCAGGAGGATGGTACAGTGTGAATTTATAATATATTGGGGTCAAAACTAGAACCACAAAAGCCATCTAACAGGCTAGAACAGTTTTTCAGGTAAGAGATAATGGTGAAATTCATGAGAGTATAGTACCCCCACTAGAAAGGAGTGGTTGAAGAACAGATAGGACTTGATGTATTTGGGTAGCCAATGGTGAGAGAGAAGGCAGGATCAAGGAGTGCTTCTAGGCTTTCAGCTTTAGCAACTGAGTAATGTGGTGCCATTTACTGAGCTGGGTAAGGCCAGAGGAGAAACAGATTTGTAAGAAATGGATACTGGTATTTGGAGTCTACAGGAAAAGTCAGATTTAAAAATTTACCTTATATATGGTATTTAAATGCCTGGGACAAGATGCAAATAGTTCTTCAATTAAAGTGTTAGATAGAAAAACCCAAGAAACAGAGGTAAAGGAACAATTTTCAACTTAAGAAAGAAGAATCTGAGAAATGGAAGAGAAAGAAAAAAAAAATGGACTTTACCTGAAGAAGAAGGGACTTATTGGAGCTAAACAGATACAGGAACCAAATTGAACACCTGAAGGGAAACTGAAACAAATCTCATAATAGTTTTTTTAAAGCTATGTGTAAATGAATAGCTAAGTACACTTATCACGTGTACAGCTCATTGAATGTTCACAATATGAAAATATCTATGTAATGTTTTAAAAAAAATCTATTGGGAGGCCATTAGACTGGGGTGGCTCTGGTCTTTTCAATTCCTATGTGACCAAACTAAAGCCCAAGGGAAACAGTAAATTGCGACTAAAAACTGCATGAGACAGAAACCATCAACTTACCAACTACTAACCTCTAACTTGGGTCTTTTCATTCTAACCAATCAAAATTGTTTTCTGGGTCTTGCTTCTGCAACCACTTCATAAGTTTCCCTCTAGCCCCTCCTGGCTCACTGCTTGTGCTCTGATGATAAATTCATGAATCACTGAATGCTCAAATTCTTTACAGTTTAAATAAGCTGAAGGTTCTCTTTTCTCACTAACCAGCACTCAGATCAAGGGACGATATTTACCAGCACCACAGAAGCACACTCATATTCTTCACTATTAGAAAAGTGACTTTTAAAGCATAGATTAATTTTGCCTTTTAGTGTCTATTTTCACTCAACAGGTGTGTGAGATTTATATTTCATGTTCATTCCCACTGATGAATTATATTGAATGTACTATAATTTATCCATTCTACTGTTGAGCATTTTGGTAGTTTCTACCTTCTGGCCAATGTGAATAACACTATTATGAACATTCTGGTACATGTTTTTGGTAAGCATATGTACATATTTCTGCTGGGTACATAACTAAGAATGGAATTGCTCATTTGTGGCGTGTGCCTATGTTTAGCCTTAATAGGTACTACTGAGCATTCTCCTAAGTGGTTGTAGCAACATTCACTTGCATTAGCAGTATACGAGAGCTAGTGTTGTTCCAAAGCCTTGCCAACACTTGACTGGCCTTTTTCATTTTAATTATTTTGTTGGGTGCGTAAGTGGTATCTTATAATCTTAATTTGCATTTCTCTGAGGACTTATCAATTTGCGCACTTTTGAAATGTCCATTCTTTTCCCAAGAAGTGTACAATGTTGCCTTTGTCAAAAATCAAGTGACTAAATATGTGAGTTCATAGGCTTTTTTTCTTTTTTTTTTTGGAGGCAGAGTCTCATTCTGTTGCTCAGGCTAGAGGGCGATGGCCTCATCGTAGCTCACAGCAACCTCAGACTGCTGGCCTCAAGCTATCCTCCTGGCTCGGCCTCCCAAACTGGGATTACAGGCATGCACCACTGTGCTAACTTTTCTATTTTTAGTAGAGACAGGGGTTTCTCTCTTGCTCAGGCTGGTCTCAAACTCCTGACCTCAAGTGATCCTCCCGCCTCAGCCTCCCAGAGTGCTAGGATGACAGGCATGAGCCATAGCGTCCAGCCAAGGTTTTCAACATTGAATTAAAGCCTCCCCTTTCTTCCACCAAATGATAACCATAAGAAACAGATAGTTAAAATCAAAATATAGCTTAGATATCTTCTAGTCCAGTGGTACTTGAAGTGTAGTCCTGGACCAGCAACAATAGCATTACTCGAGACCTTGTTAGAAATGCAAATTCTGTAGCCCTACCCTAGTGTTACTGAATCAGAAACTCTAAGAGTGAGGCCCAGAATATGCATTTTAACAAGCACTCCAGGTGATTCTGACACACATTCAAGTTGGAGGAAAAAAATGATTCTAGCTTATCTCCTGTTTACAGGTGAGGTACTGAGGACAAACCAAACAATGAGTATTTTTGTTTTAGTCAATGAGTTAGAATTAATGCTGCAAATATATCAATTCTACTAATATAGAACAAATTTAAGAACTTCAATATATTTGACATTTTTAACCTGAACAAAATCATTAGTATGTTTAGTTCAATACGAATTTCTTGTGAGTGGAGATTTTTAGAGGCACGAGTAACTAAAAGGGGTTTGGAATTTCTTTCCATAAGACTCTCCTAATACCACTGCATGCCCCCAAGCACTGTTTGGGCCAACTGGTGAAAATACACCAAGGCAGAAAAGCGATGGACTGGGAAAATTCTCCATGATATTTCAAGCTTTTGTTTATAAAATTTATCCATTTTTAAAAGCTTTTCAGACACTTTTTAGGTAAATTCCTTATCCTTCTCTATGTTAATATTAAACAAGTACAACTCCTACTTCTAGAATCACAAAGATGAAAGCAGCTCCTCCATGCCAGGCTCTGTGAGTTGTTCATCTCTCCTGAGCAGACCTTGGCAAATTATTTATTGAGGACTTCTGTGCAGGCTTGCCACCTGCACACCACTGCTGTGGTTTGAATGTGTTCTCCAAATTCCATGTGTTGGAAACTTAACCTCCCAATGCATATGTTGATGGCATTTGGAGATGAAGCCTTTGGGAAGTAATCATGATTAGATAAGATCATCAGGGTGGGGGCCCCACGATGGGACTTGTGGCTTTATAAGAGGAAGAAGGACCTGAGCTGGCGCAAATGCTCTTGCCCTCTCACTGTGCCATGGTGTGACCCAGTAAGAAGGCCCTCACCAGGTGTTGGCACCGTGTTCTTGGACTTCCCAGCCTCAGAGCTGTAAAAAATAAATTTCTTTTCTTTATGAATTACCCAGTCTCAGTATTCAGTTATAGCAAAAGGGGGAAAAAAACCCTGAGACAGTCACCTTCGTCAGCTCCTGAAATGGCGATGCCTCCACTGGGGGAGAAGAGTTAGCAGGTGTCCAGGAAAGGCCATATGAATTGCTGTCCATTACTCCTTCTGTTCTTGAAATCACATGGTGAGACACGCATGCTGCATAGAGGCTGCTTTCTGGACATAGATAGGATAGGATGATCTGGGAATTGTCTCCAAAGTACTTCTAAACCTCCACTGATTAGAATAAGTGAAGAAAGCAGAGAGAGACACTCAGGGCTTTGTCCACTAAACTCAACTTCTGTTCCTCTGTTTGCTACCCAAAATATTTTGCCACTCATTTCCCTTACTCTAAGGCTGTATCTTTGGGAAAGGCAATCTAGGTAATATGCAAATCAACTCGAAAGTGTGGGTTTTCTCTTCCTCCTTCTGTTCTGAGAGTTTGGGGCAAGCATTCAAAGTATCTTACTTTCTTGTACAAAACTGTAGCTGTTTCTTCACACTCAGCTTTGTGTGATTTTTCTATTGACAATGAGTCGATATTTCCAACATAGCAAATGAAAAAGAGATCTTAAGCCATCAGGTATCAATAGCATTGTTATTAAATTTTATCTTTTGGAAATTGCCTTTTGCCTGTTTGCTTCTGTTTTAATATGTTAGGTTTTTATGACCTTCACATTATTTGTTTGCAGGGTAAGAGTTAATGCTTCCCACTTAACATAGGACTTTTCATCTTCAAAGAACTCTTTAAATAAGCTAATTGAAAGGAAGCTAGCAGAGGAGTACAAAGTTAACATAAAAAGGCCTCTAAACACAAACTGGAGAGATAATGGCAAAAAGCAAATAATTCAAAAACATATTTATGAGACTGAATTGAACAGGTCTAGAGGAACAATGGAGCAAAGTCTAGATGGAGGGATGGTGCTAATAAGGACTGCATGTGTGCGTCTGTACATATACAGTTTTTCTTATTTAACAAAGTTGGGGTATCCAAATGTTGAAGAAATTCTGCCTGTGCTACTGATTATAAATTGTAGGACCAACTTATTGTTACTTTCTTACCCTCTTGCTACTTGTAGCCACAATTGGGTAAACAGAAATTCATTTCAAGGTTAGAGATAGGTGCTTGAAGAATCTTCAAACTTGTTTTTCACACAAAGTTGGGGCTCCACTTGGGTAAACAATTGGCTTGGTTTTTATAATCGTACCTGGCCTTTTTGATTTGCTAGTTTTATTCTATTGGCACCATTCATAGGTATTTTCCAACTCATGATGGAGGAAATGGCATGTTTGAGTCAGAAAGCTCCAAGGATCTGAAGGTAATGTTAGGCCAGATACCTTCACGGCTCTACCCCAGTATCTAGCACAGTGCCTAGCTCAGGGAATACATTAAATTAATATTTGTAGAATGGTTAAATAAGTTAATGACTCACCTTGGGTTTTTTGTAAAACTCTTGAATGGTTAGTGTGAAAGTCCACCTGAGCATGACCCTTGTTTGCTTGGCTTTTTTTTGGGTGGCTTTTGAAAAAATATAAACCAATCAGTAGCCAGCTTTCTTTCTGAAAGAATATTTTTAATATTCATATTATGTTACATAATATTTTAATATCTATAGTTCATTCAAATTCCCCATTGCCTTGAAGCTCTCTGATATATATGTGTTATATGAGCTGGGGAGAAAATTTGCATGACTAGTCATTTATTTCATACCAGAAAATAAAAAGCACCAAACAAGATCACAAAGTCCAGGTGTATTGCTAACACTATATGAAATATTGATTTTCCAGAAGGGTCTCTTCTCTATCCTCAATCCATAAAATTGGCCACAATGCCTCACTTATATGGGGAAAATAACATCTTGCTGTTAGTAAATCCTAGACTCTCCATGGTTGATAATGGAAGACAATGGAAAAGATCTTCTAGGTCTCCTGAATTTCACCTTATTCTTGGAGATCTCAAGTTCCTTATTCTTGCTAATTCAATATTGGTCTTTTATATATTTTCAAGTAACATTCTGGCCAAGTGTTAATACCTGATTCCTTATTATTCCATAACAGAGCTGAGACAAGGCCAGTGGGGGAGGTCTGTTTTTTCTAGTGCAATAAGTTAAACAGGTAAGAATATTTCTGTTGTTAGAAAAACTTAAGTTACTGTTTTGCCCATTTTTGGCTGTCTGACTCTGAGCAGGTCACTTTATCCCTGAGTCTCACTTTGTTTATCTATAGAATAGTGATACATATAATACCCATTTCCTGGGACTAATATGAGCACTGAATTAGACAATTCCCAGACAACTTAGCATAGTCCGTTGCACATAGTAAGTGCTCAGTAAATGTTAGTTGTTTTTATTACAAAATACAGTTGACCCTTAACCAACATGGGCTTGAACTGCACAGGTCCACTTATTTGTGGATTTTCTTTGGCTTCTGCTACCCCTGAAACAGCAAGGCTAACCCCTCCTCTTCCTCCTCAGCCTACTCAACATGAAGAGAAGGAGGATGAAGACCTTTATGATGATCCACTTCCACTTAATGAATAGTAAATATATTTTCTCTTCCTTATGCTTTTCTTAATAGCATTTTCTACTCTCTAGCTTACTTTATTGTAAAAATACAGTATATAATATATAACATACAAAGTATGTGTTAATTGATTATGTTATTGATCAGTGCCTCTAACCCTTGCATTATTCAAGGATCAACTGTATATTGGGAGGTGGTAGAAGAGAGTCAAACACAAAAAAGATTTTGTGGATCCAGGAAATTGAGTTTCAAGAAAAAGTCAACTCACTTTAATTCCTGGTGTGCCTCTGTGAGGAGGCCACACTCCTAGTACAGAGAGCCTAGGAGGCTGGGCCTAGGCTCAAGGGAGTGAGGCCAGGGCATGGCAGGACTTTCTTCACCCTCCTGCCTAAGGCTCTGCTTCCCAGTTTCGTTTTCCTGGTTGTAAAGCTGCCTGTTTCAAGATAATGGAAACTAGAACTGACTTGGTCTCTAAGGGAAGGGCCATGTGATGTGGGAGAGAAACAGGGTAGCCTCAGCAGAGAAATAACAGAATCAAACAAAGAAAGCCTAACACACATATAAGAAATATATGTAAATAGCAACAATGGGGCCGTTTCATTATATCTAATTTTTTTTTCTCATTTTGTGATTTTCCTTATTTCCTTCAAACATGCTCTCCCACACACAATTAAGAGTTATGTGTTCTACTCTCTTCTTAAAATTCTATCTGGGCAGCTCCTTCCCTGGCAGGATAGCGCTTCCCTCTCCAGCACCAATGTAGAACCAGGAGATGGGCATTGGTGGATGATAGAAGGGGACCTCCCTGGCATGCCAGACAGAAGAGGATGACTGCAGGAGATGACTGAGCAGCCCTGGCTCCAGGGCCAACCGTGACACTCAGGGTGCCAAGGAAGAGGTAGAGCAGACACTGTGAGGATCTTCAGAAATCCTCATGCCACTGCCCTACGGCCGTAAAGGCCACGGGTGTCACAGACCAGACTTCACTTGGAAACTTATTTTGTGCCAAGCTCATGGATTACCATGGAAATGAGAAATTGAAAAAAAAAATACATTCATGATCTGTTGAAAGTTTTTCTATCAGTCAGGAAAGAAGAACCTACAGGGGTGTCGATTCTACAGAGGTTAAGGCAGAGACTCCTATACTCTGCAGTATAGGAAAGCACACTGAAAGAATTCTAAAAGGTAATTAGCCTAGTACCAGCAAAGGAAGATGGAAGATTTGGGCAGACCAGAGATTGAGTTCAGACTGTTCATTGGCTAAAGAGGTAGAGCGGAATGGTTACCAGGAATCCAGAGGTGAGAAAATCAGTCAACAGAGATGAAAAACTAGCTTTGGGGAATTTCAGTGGCAGAAGGTTGAGGAGCCTAGGCAAACAGTATGGCCAAACTTGTCACCATCCAAGCAAGGCAGACAGTAAAAAGCATGTGTGGGTCCAGTGAAAGTAATAGAAATTGATTAAAGACTGCCACTTTTGAAGTTTTGGGATTCTGCTGCCCTCCATGTTCAAAGCCTCAACTTACCTAAAGTGTGGGTAGGCCTGAGCCTGCAGGTAGAGGGACACGGGCGTATTGATCTGGCACAGGGAAGGGGAAAGGCAAAAAGCAAAGTCCGGGATTCCATCTGACCATCCGAACCTTTCTGGCCCCCTACTGACCGGAATAGCTTGGCACCTGTAGCTGTATTCATCCCTCCTACTTTCTGTAGTGCTTGCTTCAGATGCAATCTCTCAAATACACGATACTGAGGTCTGTAAATTTACATAAAAGTACCGTCACCGTGTTTTCAGTGTATTAGGAAAAGATACTAAGGACCAGGTTATATGTGGACCTGACTCAGTAATGGTGCATATTAACTACTCCCTTATCAATGAAAACAAAACACTAAGCACCTTTACTATGTATGATTATGTAAAAATTTCCCAAATAATTTATGCCAACTGTAAAACAATAGTAAGCATTAAAATGAAAATGCAGAGTTAATTTGAAAAAGAATTCATATGTGAGGACATACATACACATGTATGCAAGTACGTACATCCATATGCATGTGTATGTGCATGTGCACGTATATACATATACACAGAAATGAATTAATATATACACATGCACACAGAAATTGTTTTAAATTAAGACAACACAACAACAACAAAAATCCCATCACCTGAATTCTCAGGACTTAAAGGGAAAAAGTAGTAAGCAGTACTCACACACCAAAAATTATTTCCTTGGCAAAATAAGGTCTTTTGTGAAAGGAATTTTTCAGCAAACAGATTTTGACAATTGACACCCCATGAGCACCATTTGTGAAAAACATTTTTTTTTTTTTGCTGTAATTTGATGAAGTGGGAAGTGGAAATCGATAGCACGTTGCCAAATGCATTCTTTGCTGATGCTCCTGTCTTTCTCTCGTTTGCTCCTGTTCCGTAGTAGATAAGAGATAGGAGGAGCCCAGAACACAATATATGGATTTTTTTAAAAACTAGCACAACAAAGGAAGCTACAGAATATTTTTAACCCTGGAAATATTTTCAGCACTGTATTGTACATTTACTATGCAGCAGAACAGGCTGACTTCAAGCCCAAAGGTGGGTTGGGAGTTTATATGATCCCCCAGAACTTCAGGGAGAACCTTTCTCACTGGAGCTCTCATCTCTACCTCTCGGCACTGCTGGTTTCCATGACAACCAGGCCAATGTCTAGTTCGGTTTTGCAAATACTTTCCAAAGCCCATTAGGCCTAAAATCTTTTCTTTAGACTCTCAAATCTGCCTTACTCCATCCAACCTTCCTGCTGCATGCTCTCCCTTTAATCTTTTCAACTTGTGAGATAAAGAACACAAGATTTTATAGCAGCAAATATACCTAATAGCTTTACAAAGACAGATGCTAGGGAAAACACAAGGAAAAGGGGCTAAAGTGGTTCCCAGATTATCCTCAGGTCTGCTGTCTGATTGCCACTCAGTGTTTCATCTTGTTTTAGACGCTACTATGTTGGTTCTATGCTTATTTGCCTGGCTCTTCTGAATGGGTATGCTCTCAGTGGGTAAAATGAAAAATGATGCAATGCAGTAGTATGAGTGGAGTTCTAGGAGTTGAGACCTCAGCTCTGTCTCTGAGTGTCTGTCTCCATGACCGTGGGCTACTGTAAAAGGAGGAATGGGATAGGAGGGTCTCTGGAGGAACTTCTCAGCTCTATTATTCCATGACCTAGTGTGAGCAAGATTCACTCTGTCTACCTTTGGGTCCATTGGTGTTTTCCTAATCAAATATTCTTCCCGCTGGTTGATGATTACATAGGCTAATCCTAGTCTTAAATCAAGAATATGATAGAAAAAACAATCTACTACTGCTTAGAGAGAGGACTTCTAGTTATTCCATCAAAAGGACCCACTTCATTCCACAGTTCAGAGTAGGGATGGGACTTTTAGGGGCAGCTCTAAAGATTTAATATTTATTTCTACATTAAGTCTGTGTTCAGATGCATGCTGGCATTCACCTGACAGATTCATCCCTGACTTAAATATCTCAGAATTGTTCCATATCTGTTAACTAGTTTGTTTATGAAAACTTTATCAGAAAACATTCTGTAAATTGCCATTTTCAGAAGTAGCTGGTCTCAAGTAAAGATATGTTTATTTCTCCCACAATTCTGCTTACTTCTGGACATATCTAACATCCTGATTATCTTCAGCCACCCACTGAGCTGGGCACAAAGGCTGGTCCAGTGAATGACCCTCTTGAAGAGCATGCCACCAGTCATTTCACACGAAGCAGTGCACATTTGTCGGAGCACTGTTAGCAGAATATTTTCCTAAGATTCCTTACTAGAACTTTTAATTTCTTACAGAAACCCCAGTTTCTATCATGAAACTCTTTCTTGCCATGATGAGAGAGTTTCATCTTAGATGTGATACAGGTTAAATCTGGGGATTCTGGGAGGAAAAATGCGGTGGTTGGGGGATGTTGTAGCCAGAAGACAGTTTGAGGGTGCTGGGTCCCTGGTGAGTGCAGGGGGTCTTCTAATTGAGTGTTTGCCCAAACTGGTTTTGGTGAAATCCTGCTTTTTATTTTCTTCAGAGTTAAGGAGGCTTGATTTTCTTATACTTGGTGATCTCTGACTTTTCAGTTGCAGTTTATTGTGACTACCAGACTCAGGAAAGTCTGGACCAATCCCTTTTCTTTTTTTTTTTTTTTTTTTTTTTTTTTTTTGAGACAGAGTCTCGCTTTGTTGCCCGGGCTAGAGTGAGTGCCGTGGCATCAGTCTAGCTCACAGCAACCTCAAACTCCTGGGCTTAAGGGATCCTACTGCCTCAGCCTCCCGAGTAGCTGGGACTACAGGCATGCGCCACCATGCCCGGCTAATTTTTTGTATATATATATTTTAGTTGTCCATATAATTTCTTTCTATTTTTAGTAGAGACGGGGTCTCGCTCTTGCTCAGGCTGGTCTCGAACTCCTGACCTCGAGCGATCCACCCGCCTCGGCCTCCCAGAGTGCTAGGATTACAGGCGTGAGCCACCGCGCCCGGCCTCCTTTTCTTATATGTAGGCAGCTCATACCTATTGGTACAGTTAATTTGATTGGATTAAATTTTTAGTCTCCTGCCATCTTTATGAGCCGTGTTCTGATGACTTCTGCAAAGTGTCACATTTCATCAATGGAAGTGTTAGATTATTGAGAGGGAATAAAGGTCAGTGGATATATAAAAAGTATGGCCTTTGGAATCTTATTGATAAATGGACATCTTTTCATTTTCTTACGGTTACCTATATAAGCCTGAGAAATCAGAGGCATTTTTGTATGGAAGATTAAGGATTTTGGCTGACTGCCTCAATTTTTTCATTGTACTAGGTCCTAAGAACAGCCATTTGATTACATTTAATTTGGTTTCTTTTAGCCTTTGTTAAAACACACACACACATGTACGTAAACACACCCCTGTTGAAAAATATGGCAGCTTGAGAACATTGTTTCTAGGTAAAATGAGATCTTTAAAAAATGAGCTACAGGCTCAACAACTAATCAGTTTTCAAACAACTGCATTAATCCAAGAAAGAAGCCTTTTCCTTTCTAATGTCCCCAAAGGGTAGGAGATGTTCAACATTCTGTCGTCATCTTGCAGACCTTTGCCTCAGAAGGTACTTTCACAGTGTTGCTCAGTGCATTTGGAGAAAATTCAGAAAGAAGCTTATACATCAAAGTGCAGGAAAGCCAACTTAAGCTTTAGAATAAATACCCAAATCTCTTATCTTTTCATATCAGTCATTTGCTGTAATCCTTGCAAAGTAACCTCTAATAATCAGAGGAGGGGCTGGGAAAATGGGTAGGAAGGGAAATTATTGGATTTGAATATCTGATTAAAAACAAACAAAATTCCAACATCCTTAAAATGTGGAAAGTGAGAGAAAAGAAAGTGTTCAAAATCTATATAAGCTTCTTATAATAAAAACAAATCTCCCAGTGAGAACAATTTTCCACAAAGATTTACTGTAACCTAATAATGGGTTCCAATTACCATCCAGGAGAAATAGAGACTGAATCCTCATCGTCATACCCCTCATGTTTGTAAGATAGAGATACAAAACAGTACCTGCCTTGAAGTTTTTTGTTTGTTTTTTTTCTGTGAGGACTAAGTTTGGTTAATATAGTGATTAGAGTAGTAGCAAGTATATTATAAATGCTGGGGGAGAGTTTGCTATTATGATTGTTTTTGATTATAATAGTAACTAACATTTAATGATCACTTAATACAGGATTTCTTGGCCTTGGCATTACTGACATTTTGGGATGAATAATTCTTTGTTTTTTGCGGGGGAGTGGAGCTGTCATGTGCACGGTAGGATATTTAGCAGTACCTTTGGCCCCTACCCGTTAGATAAAAGTAACCTCCATTCCTTCTAGTTGTGACACCCAAAGACATCTCTAGACATTGCCATATGTCTCCTGTTGGGGCAAAGTCACCCCCAATTGAGAAACACTGCCTCAATGTATCCTGGGCACTTTTCCAAGTGCTTTGCAAATGTTATCCATTTGTTGGGCATTATTTTTTCTTTTTGACGGGCACTACTTTAATCCCCATTTTATAGATGCAGTCATTGAGGAAGAGAAAGGTTAGGTAATTTTCAAAAGTCATACAGTTAAAAATGGTAGAGTCAGGATTCAGATTTACATACCCTGACATTATCCACCATATTATAATGTGTATGAGCTCTTGGCAGAGCCAACAAAAAATAATTATTATTTCCAAAGTAGTTTTTTATTTTAATTTGGGGATATTGATAAGGCAGTAGTTGAGTTTTGGAAAATAGGGAATAATTTTCATGCCCTGTCTCTTGGTAGGAAAAGGCTCAGCTAAAATACTTCACTAGTAAAATAATGATATGGATATGTTACAGTTCTTCAAGTTTTCTGTTTACATCAGCTGTCAAAACTATGTCATTTTGTCACAATTAAACACATTGAGCATCTAAAAGTATGGGAAACTGTGCTACAAAGATTTTAAAAAAATGAGAAAGACTAGAGTTTCTATGGTAGAGACTTGGAAGAGTTCTCCCAGCACTTGTTTGAAAATCCCTCCCTTCCCCCAGTCCTTGTCTTTAACATGGGAGCCTGTATGTTAGTATAATATAATCCTGCCTCTTGGAAACACCTGTCCCAGGCTAGAAAAATCAGTCTGCAACCTGGGAATTTAAATCAGGATATCAGAAAGTATGTGGTCTCCTTCTGAGGATGAAGATGCAAGACAGAATCTTTTGAGAATTAGTGGTAGTAAGGTTTCCACCATGTGGAGAGAGATCATCTGCAGGAACAGACTAAAGTTGATACATAGAGTCTTGGAAGTTTCTAACCCCTTTGCTTTAGTTGGTTACTGGGCTGGGCTGCACTCCTGAGCCTCAAACAGTTGGATTGTTCAACTTACCTCAAGATAATCTGCACCAATGAAGGTCCTTTGTTCTGCTAGACAAAAGTATCTTGTCCCTTCCAACCAAGAGAGTCTTACTAATATTGCACCTATTATCAAGTTTAGAGGACTCAAGAATTATTTGGTGGTGCAGATTATGAACGGCTTTGCATGTGTATTATAGACAAAGGACCTGAAGAGTCCTTTCATGGAGATTTGATAAGTCTTGCAGCATTATAAGGATTGGATTTGTGAAGTACTGGGAAACCTCTTGGGAGCTACTGCGGAAGTTTAGGGAGAAAGAAATGGAGCCTTGTATTACAGGTTACAGTAACAAGAACTGAGATAAATTGGAAAAGGGTAGGAGAAGATGTTATGAGATCCTTGAAGTCCCTAGTGTGTATAGGAATCAGGTAGTCAATGTTAATAGCTGTGTTCTTTTGGGAACTTGATGTGATGCAGCAGCCAGCAAATTCTAGACTGCCAATAAGTAACTTGGGAAATTTTATTTTTCCTTGGACAGGCAGAGAACCACACTGGAGATGAGTAATGCATTTATTCATGTAACAAATATTTATTAAGAGCCTGTCATATGTAGACACTTTCCTAAGTGTTTGGATAAATCAGAGGACCAAGAAGACAAAAAATCTATGTCTCCTTGACCTTACATTCTAACAGGAGAAGAGACAGACAACATAGAGACTTTGAAAGTGTTAGAGGAAGGTGTCAGGGGAAATTTGCAATTTTAAATCAAATACGTCCCTTTGAAAAGACATTTGTCTATCCCAAAGATGTATTTTTAACCAAGGCTTATGTAGACATCAGGAAATCTCTATCTTCCATTACAATTTTCTTGTAATTTTATCCTTCTCTAAACATAGTATAAGCATGTATATTTATGGCTAAAAGGGAGGGAGGGGTGGGATGGGTGGACATTGGACATAATCAGCTCACTACTACAATCTTTGCCCTTTGTTCTAGAACTCATCTCCATCTTCTCCGTGTGGCCTCCTTCCATTTTTCGTAAGCACTAAAAAGATATGTCTTTATCACCTGTCTTGGAACATGGGACTCCTGCCAGATTTAGGGTCAGTAGATACAAATAACCTGAATTACGCAGATTTCACATAACAAGTAGGAGAAGGGAAAAAGCATAAAAGAAATGCTGGAACTCAGGGTGTCACTCAGTATCTTGCTTTAATACCTGTAAAATGCAGGCAGAGGCTCAGGTATTGCTGTAGAAGTTTCTGTCCTAAGGGAAATGTTCTCTATCTCGGCTGCCCAGTACAGTAGCCACCATTTGCAGGTAGTTGTTGAACACTTGAAATATGGCTGGTGTGACTAAAGAACTACATTTTAATTTAAATTTAATTACTTAAAATTTCAGTAGCTCACATGTATCTAGTGGCTACTATATTGGCCTAGCCTCTTGATTGTTACATGAGGAGTCCAGAATATTCTCCTAATCATAGTTGAAGCTACTGTGACATCATTCGCTATTTAAGATGAAAACTTCTGGGAGCTGAATTGTACTTTTAGACAACTCAGAACATCTTTCAGCAGAAATGAGCTCTATAATTGGCCTTCTGGATTGAGTGCCAAGAAAGAAGGGGCCCAATTGTGTCCCCCAGTTTATGCATCTGCTAGGAAAAGACACGTTTGCAGTTTTAACTCACAGCAAAGTTGCACTCTCTGTAGAACCCAGTCCAGGAATAGGTAGGTTCTTGGTTCCACCTCTAGTGAGGCCAAGCTATGCCCCTTCTGGGGGTTCCTATCTGAAGAGGCACTAAGTGTGAGGGATTGATGTGAATGGCTGAAAAGCAGGGTCTGTCTTTTCTTCCCCTGTTAAATTGCCAAAGGCATCTCTCTGTGCTTACAATAGATTTCCCTACCTCCTCTTTCCTTTCTCCTCTTCCCCTAGGAGAGATAATTGGACTGTGTGATTTCCATTAAATGTAATGTACCACATGCAGATGAAACACAATAGCAGAATGCATTAAGATGGAATCCCTTGGAAAAATGGCCTGGGTGTTTTTCCATTTGTTAAAATTAGCTACCAAATTATTTTGTTTCATACAATTAAATACAAAGTTTTCATTTACTATTTTAAAAGGTTATTTGCATTTCATACTCCTGTGAACAATGATCCTCTTTTTAATAAGAGAAACATCACAATCATTTTCTTTTGTTTTTGTTGTTATACATGTATATATGTACATATATATGAAAAATATATACACAGTTTCACATACTCACCAACAGACCACATAGTGGTGCTCTACACCTGCCAAAATCATGCATAAGAGCTTTGCAGTTGTTAGATGAAAATGCGGTGAGCCTGATTGCAGTTAGAATTATGTCTGAAATGGACTACTGATAAGTTTCCTTTAAAAATGTCTTCCAGCATTCATCATTTTGCAAGATAGATCCTTTGCACACACTCAAAAATGATAAGTTGAACAAATAGCACTAAAGGAGAAAGTCATTTGAGGAAGCCCTGCCCATTGAAAAAACTGAAATAACCATTTCTTTTTTCTTCCATAACTAGTATATTATTAGGTTTTAATTAAGTTCATGCCACAGCTCAGTGGTTAGGTTTAGGAATCACATGCTCTGGATAAAAGGCAAAATGAATTTAGTAGTATCTATTTCAGGTTCCTTAGGTAATCAGTCTTTGTGTACCATCACTAAACAATTTTGCCTGATAGTTGTATTTTGTGGGCCATGGAACAGTTCAGAATGTCAGGGTCAGAGTGTTCTGGTAACAACATACAGTATCAGCAACTAATCAATCTACTTTATTTTTTGAATGTGATTGAGTTTTACCAGTTAGATAGAGGAAATGTACACAGTAAATCTTGTAATATAGCAAACATGTAAAAGTGCAGTGTGATTTAAAAAAAAAACACACTGCTTTTTCAGCTAGTCTGAATTGTGTGTGGTGGGGACTACTTTATGTTCTAAGCAAACTATCTTTTTTTTTTTTTTTCTTTATGATTGGCCTCAGCTAATACTGCTACATTCCTGTAGGGCACTATGATTCACATGTACTTTAATTTTATTTATAATTGTAGGAATATATGATTGAGAATGACTGGAGTAAACACACTTTCTTCTGGAGATTCAGGAAATGCATGGAAAGTATACTTCGGTAGGCTTTGTCCTTTGTACTATGGAAAATGCTTTGTCTGATATTTTGAACATTTATAAATCAGATGGTCTCTGTATCAGTTGTCTATTGCCATCCTACTGTGTAGCAAATAACAACAAAACCAAGTGGCTTGAAAAAAAAAACAAGCATTTATTATGTGAATATGCAGGTCTGCTGGGTGTTTCTTTTGGTTTTAGCTAGGTTTGACTAATTCAGCTGGGCTTCTCTGGGCATCTGTAATTAGAAGCAAGTCCACTGGCTGAAGGCTCTTTTAGGATGGGACCCCTGAGTTTTCTTCCACATCATCTTACATCCTCCAGCCGACTAGTCCAGGCTTGTTCCCATGGCAGTAGCCGGGTTCCTAGAGAGAAAGAGAACAGACCCATGCAAGGCCCCTTGAGTGCAGGCTTAGAATTTGAATGCTGTCTCTTCACGTTATATTCACTAGAGCAAGTCACAGTCCAGCCCAGATTCCAGGGATGGAAAAATAGACTCCACCTCCTGATGAAGGAGAATCATAGCCATTTTTGCAATGAATCTACCATAGAGAGAACTGAGCTCTAAAAATGAATTGGTACCAACCTTGTGAGAGATCTAACTTAGTATGAAATTTAAAATGCTGCCCATTGCTGTCACACCATGTGGGGTACCTAAGAAATAAAGAGTAATTTAAAGGAAAACAATAGTAAAACTTATTTATTACACTGGTCACCTAGATTACTAAACTAGAACAATTTGTTCATACCTACATTGTATTTCATAATATCCACAGGCTAGTTCAAAATTTCAGTGAAGCCAGGCATGTAGTTCCTCATGCCTATAGTCCCAGCTACTCGGGAGGCTGAGGTGGGAGGATTGTTTGAGCCCAGCAGTTCAAGGTTGCAGTGAGCTATGATCAGGCCACTGCATTCCAGTCTGGGCAAAAGAGTAAGACTTCATCTCCTAAAACAAGAACAAATTCAGTGAAAGCAAAGTATGATCGATTGAAGATAAGAATCTTCATGATCAATTAGAACTCTATAGCCATAATAATGGCTATTAATTGTGGCATGACCAAACCAGAAACAGAAAACCATTCAGTTAGAATATTTACAATGAAAACCCTCCTGAAGAAATTTTGAGGATTTTGTTGCATCTAGCTTTATATAGCACATGGTGAAATTCACATCCTAACCTTTGTATACTAACTATGATAAATTGAATGATCTTAATACAGAACAGGGTTGGTCTGTGTGGCAGGTGTTAGTTCTGTTTGCCAGTGGATAGTGTTTTTTATTATATTCATTTCCCTTCTGTTCTCAATATAAAATTATGAGAATTGTAATACAGGAACAAAAAAAATAGTGCCACAACCATGGCACTATCAAGGCTTTGTTCTTGCTATTAAATCACAATTCTTCATATACAAGCTGCTGGAGACTGGTAGGTACATGTGTGAGCTTCAGACATCCATGGCTGGATTTCTAAAATGAAGACCAACTCTGATGATGTCCCCTTTGGATGGTAGTTTTCAAAATTTTGTAGTATATTAGAATCACCTGGGAGCTGTCAAATTTGGTAGCCTGTTAGAATCACTGGGGGATCTTTTAAAACTGGGGATCTTGCCTTAGCCAAGATCAATTAAATCTGAATCTCTGGTGAGGTGAGCACAGGCATCAGTATTTAATAAAAATTTCCCTGGTGATTATAATATTTAGCTAAGGTTGAGAATCTTACTTTAGGTAAGTGATCACAGGGTACCATATTAATTTGATTCAGTATTCAAGCACACTCATGTACCTGTTGCCTTATTCTTATTTTCTATTTTGTAAGCACAATGTTGCTTGAACCTGTAGATCACAAGTTTAAAATCAAGTTAATTGTCTTTATGTATAGATGATTGATCCTTTTACCTTTCATCCAGATGCTTAGGTTCTTGGAGACAGATATCTAAGTATATAAAATGTCTCTGGTAACTTATGAATTCTTACAGTAAGGAAGAATTTAAGATTTGCTTTCTGACAACCCCCTTTCAAAGCATAAATAAAAACATAAATTATGATTCGTAGGCTGTGTGGACCTAGTCTGAAGGTGGTTCAAGTCCTCCCTTATTATTACTCAACACTCCTAAAGGAACATGAAGAGAAGAAGAAGAAAGGAAAAAAACAAAAAAGAAAAAAAAAAAGGCAACCCAATGACAACAAAAAAACCCTTCCTTCTCAGCAGCCTAAGACAAAAGATGAAAAATATCAGTAAGCTGAAGGAAAAGTTAGTTTTCTTTGTTTTCTTTTATTTAGAAAAGCTTACTTTAAAAATTTCTCCTTCCTTTCTCAATCTTCATGGGGAAGAATGGAGAAATAGGTATGTCGGTCAGGGTTTTATTACGATTGTATGAAATTGTGATAGAGAGGACCATGCTTGACCACATGGCAGGTCGCAGAGGCTGGGACCAACAGCCAGGAGGGCAAGATACACAGTCTTGTGCCTCCCAAGCAAAGGGGGGAGACTAACATCCATGGCTCAGGTATGGTATTAAGTGGAACTTCTTGCTGCTTCATTGTCTAACAGACTTTTCCAGACATTTCAGTCTTATAAACAGGTACTGTCTCAGGATTGCTGTTTCTTCCCAACTAGTGGCTGTCATTTCTGGGTTGTTCAATATATTGCTGCATATCAATGGAAATAAAAGTTAACTGAGTGATTATTCTGTGCCCAGGACTGGAACTATACCAGATACTTCTTCATGCATTATCTTAGTTAATTTTTACAGCAATCCTAAAAATAGTTACTGTTATTATCTAGCCTTTGGAGATGCAGAAATGAATAATTAAGGAGATCAAATAACTTTCCCAAGGTTGTATAATAACTCTTTCAGCTGGTGAATATATTGAGTGCCGGAACCCGTATTATTTTAAATCATTATACAGTGTACCAAGTATGCAAATGGCAGTATGACTCCATTTAAAATCAGAGAAAATGTTGTCTGATATTATGTGACTTCCTAAATGTGTTTTTTGGCAGTGAATATGGTATAGACTTACAACACACATGTACATGTGCACACACACATATCTAAAAGGCATTGAAGAACATATTCTTTCTAGCACCCATTATTATGAGGTAAGATTAAGTAGGTAAAATTTATACATCTTAACGTTTGCATAAATAACACATCTCTCTCTCACCATGCGCATGAACAGACACATACACACACACAAAATAACACTACCTCTGCTTTTTAGTGTTTTACTTTCCTCCCTATGACCAGAAAATTTAAGTGAAACTGCTCTTAAACCCATTTTAAACTCTCCATTATCTTTGTTCTCTCCAGCAACATGATGTATAATTCTGTTCCTCTTACTGTCTTTGACTTTCAGAACTTAGAAGTTTGAGAGAAGTTGCTTTAAATATATGATATAAAACTTCAAAGTGTATTTCTAGACTTATGAACATTGAAGAAGTTTGGGTAATTAATTTGGTTCAGCTTCTTCTTTTTCTCTTTAAGCGAAACTGGTCCCCAGTGAAATGACCTTTCTCTGTTTTCCTCATAGTTCTATCACACTAAGGAATTCCTTTCAGTGAATCATACTTTTTTTTCTCAGTTCTAAGGAAGTCTCTTGTTTCTGGATCTCCCTTTTGTTTTCACTTTGGCCAACTTAAATGGCCCACCATGCTAAGTTGAACCTCCTAGAACAGAATTTGCTCAGTGAGCTGTCATCACTGAAATTTGGATGTGTTTGCAAAATAGCAAATGTGTATTTTGGGAGCCAATTTTTCAAAGGTCAGTACATTGCATTTTCAAAATCTGGACTAGATTTTTGTTTCTACACACTTGTTCTGGCACATTTAGTTATCTGTAACACTAAGCAAAAGAGTTGAGGCACCTCGTTTGTTAAATTGTATACATACACACACACACATATGATATGTGTGGGTATGTATATATGCCAAGATATTTCTAAAATTCAGTACAGAAACTCTTTATAAAGAAAAATATCAAACCAAGTTATGTATTAGCCAACCTTTATTTACAGTTGGAATACAACTAGGCTCTGCTAGTGAGAAATCATTTGGTACACATAATTTGGTGAAGCAGGAAATAGGCTTATTATCTATGAACAGCTGTTGGATTGACTGTATCTCATGCCAAATTTTGTTCTCTTCAACGATCAGAATGTAGTTTCTCTGTTGTACTGTAAGCTACTTTAACTCTACTACGCCAAGATCTATTAAAGAAAATGATTACATCAACATGCATCATTTGATACAACAGAAATGAAGCTATTGTATTAGAACATTTTCTTACAATCAATGTTTCTCAATTTGCCTCAACATTTACTTTCAATAAATGTCTAGTTTTACCTTGGCATTTATCTAGCAACAGGGGACTATTATCTTGTGATAGTGTTCCAGTCCAATAACATTATCTCTTATATGTATATTTTGAAAAATATGTTTAGTAATGAGTAGTATATTAGGAAGAGGCAAAAACTGAAATGAAATAGCTAGGTAAATTATATTATTAAGATTAATATTCAGCAAGATAAAAACAAAATAAAAACATAAAATATTTTTTTAAATTTACATCAATAAATTTGCCCAAATGGCCCAAATGCCTTTTATTTAGGTCAAATGTTTTCTTGTATTCTTCCTTCCTTATGTCTTTCTCTTGGCCACCATCAATGAGAGCTTTGCAAATTTTGATGAAAATCCTCAAATATTTAAGATGAGATCCTGAGAACTTATGTCTCATCTCATGCTGGATACACACATAACTATTGATATTTATTTATTCTTGGAGAAAAGACCAAGAATTGGCTTGTTGCAAATGGGCAAATCTGTAATAGCTTCAGGGGCCAGTCAGTTGGAAGGGGGACTCTAGCATATGGATAGAGATGCCTAAAGGCTATTGATAGGACTGCTGTTGTTTGTTCCATTCCTCTGGCCAATTGTATTCTTTTTGTCTCTTCTTTTAATTCTATTTTATTATATTCCCTTCTTTGAGGGTGATAGATTTCCTTTAGGATAAACACAGTATATGCAGAGTAGGTATGTGATATTTGTGTCTCCAAATAACCAACCCAATTTAGAGGAATAGTTAATAGATTCCAAGGAGATATGGATCATAATCCATACTCCAGTACTGCTAATTAGTTGTGAAATTTTTGGACAAGGCACGGCAATTTTTTGGGTTTCGTTTTCCTCATCTACAAAATGGAGATATCTAATGTTATCATTCTATGTGTATATGGTATGCTTCTATAAAGCATTAAAATATCAAAACTATACTGAGTAAACAACACTGACATTCTGATAAAGTAAGTTGTTATTTGAGAAACCTTCCTTGTATCTTTCCAAATATAAATCTGTGTGTTTACTCTTGTAGTGCTGTTATTGTGGTTAGACCAAAGTATTGTTGTCCCAAAGTTTCATTTTCTATTTTCCATGTAAATGGACTATCTCTAACTCTTTTATACAGCATTGTTTTGTTCTGAGAGTCATATCCCATGTTTAAGTGATCAGGTTGCTATATTCTATATCTTATAAATTTGTTAGCTAGGTGTGTCCCCTACTGAACAGTAGCAACTCATTTTCATAGATAAAAAGCATGGCATATTTGAGGAATAGAATGAAACCCAGGGTTTTTGAAACCTTCTCATTTTTCATGTAGATGCTTGATCATTGCTTTTGCATGAGATAATCTGCCAAGTTGAAATAACAGGGCAGGTAATATTGATGGTGCTATGCTATGATTAATATCACTCAAGGTATTCGGGCATTATAAAATAAAGAGAAAAAAGCATGCTGAGTTAAGCCAATCTTTTCACATGTATTACTTTTAGAGGATTATGCTTCGAATCTTGGGGTGCTTTGATTAGATGGGAGTTGTCTACCAGATGACTTGACCATGACTCATTAACATACAACTTTGGAAAAAATGTTACTGGAGTCAGTGAAATTAATAAGAATAGCAGTTTTGCTTTCTTAAATGGAGGTCTTTTGTTAACTATGAAGCATTTCTAGAGAAGTCTACTTCTTTAGAATTTTTTTTTAAAAGGTTCTTAAGTGATAACTTAAGCAGGGTAAATAGAATCAATTAATTCTCATTTTATTAAGACAAAATAATGCATCGCTTCTGTACTACTGTCTCTAGCACATATTATTCCATTGTATTTATGTAATCAAACATATTTATTGAATTGTATACTTTTATAGTTTCATAATTTATCTCAGATATAAAAGCAATCAGAGTATATTAAGATAAAGACCAAGTTTGTGTCTAATTATAAAAGAAGCCTGAATTTACTCTCATTTCAAATCTCCTATTATTTGCTTTATAATCACCAACAGAACAATTCTGGAAAATAATTCCGTGGCTAATAACTTTGGGGGAAAGTTAAGGTGAATCACCTAATAGTCTCATTAGCTCAAATCACTGCCTAAAGCCACATTCAGATCCTAAGGCTTTCAGTACCTTAGCCACTAATCTTAAAAGCTGTCACAGTTTCCCATGACACCCCCAAATACAGTTTTAAATGTGATTTGATTATTTTAGATAACTTGTTAACAATAGTGAAATCAAGAATTATCTCTTTTGATTGAGCACTGTTAGTAACTTCAAAGAAAGTAACCAGCCTTTGTGTTAAGCCACTAACTGGTTTGTGATGTGGTATGTTTATCACCCAGGATCTCAGGCTATTAAGAAAAGAACATAGGCAAACTTCTGGCAAATTCAGTTCTATTGAACTCAATTTGGCAAATATTTATACTTATAATTTTTATTTACAATATATTTATTTATATAATATATTTTATTAACCAAATGTTTATTTAGTGCCCAGGCATGTAAGGGATAGAAAAATATATAAATTCTATAACCTATTCTTGAAGAATCTATAATCAGGGGAATATGATGAGTATATATACATATATATAAAAATGCTAATTCACAATAAAATATAAATGCTATAAGGCCAATAAAAAATGAAATTCAAGTTCAAAGGAGAGAGGGATGCCTTTTAGTTGGATAGGTCAGAAAAATTTCAAGGACTAATAGGATATGACAGGAAAAAATGGGGGAATAACTATAGGAATGGCAAAAGTGATGTGGATCATGTGTGAGCAATTAAGCTGTAATTCTTGTTTAGCAATAGTCTAGAGCAGGGATCAACAAACATTTTCTATAAAGGGACATATGGTGTTAATAAATACATTGGGATTTGTGGGGCATGTGAGCTCTGTCATAACTACCAAACTCTGCTTGTGTAGTGTGAAAAGAGTCACAGACACATGTTAGTAGTAGACATAGAAAATTGTATAGGTGGATTTGAAGCTAACAATACATAAGTGAATGAGTATGGCAGTGTTCCAATAACACTTTACTTACAAAAATGGTGGCAGGGGAGGCTACAGTAGGCCAACTCCTGAGTCAGTAGGAGATAAAATAATTTGGGCTATATTATTAAGTATCTTGAATACCCTATTGAAGACTTAAGTCAGTAATAAATAGAAAGCCAGTGTTAGTTATTGTGTAATAAAAGTTTAAAATTCATAGCTAACATTTATTTCATGCTTATAATATATCAGGTACTGTGATAAGTACTTTTTAAAGATGGAATTTGGGATAAAGTTAACTAGGCAGTGTGGGAATTTTCCTTGATTTGCCATCTTTCCAAGTACCCTTTTGTCACACAACATGTACAAAAGCCTTATATGATGGAACTAAAGGCTATCTTTATGTCTACTCAAAGAGTTTTCTAGTTTATTAGCACAAAACAAATAAAGTGAGCATTTACGATATTCCTACCATATGCCAAAGAATGTGCTGATACTATGGATACAGGAATGAATTAAGGCAAAGGAATATGCTTCTATGGAGCTCATAGTCTTGTAGAACATAAATATGTGTAAATAAATAATTATAGTATTAAGTGGAATATAGCAGACTGTACATTGAAATTGTACTCATCATAAGGGAGTGATTCTGTTTAAGGAGGTCAAGGAAAGCATTACAGAAGTAATATTTAAGATGGGTATTGGAGAACATTTAAGCACATGTCTCCAGAGAACAATGACAGTATTCCAGGGGAGTGTACAAAAACACCAAGGTGTCAAAGTACATAAAACATGGCTACTACTTTGGCTTATCAGTCTGAATTTAATATAAAGAGTTTCAACTAGGCAGAAAGTCATTAACTAGATAACTATAAAGAAAAAGAAAATAGTAACATATTACAGAGACAGTAATTGTAGGAATCAGGGCTAAAGAAACAACTCAATGAAGTTGGAGTTATTAAAACCTAGAAATCTAGAGAAGGTGGCTGTGGGGCTGGGACTCAGACATGTGAGGGGAAGTGAGGTCACTGGTGCTGGTATCTCTGAGGGGCCCACTGTGAGGATAGTTCTGTAAGTGGTAGACAAATTGCAAAAGGAATTCAGCTGCATTTATGGAAAGAAACTACCACTTCTGGGGCAGAGGAGCACTGCTAGGGTGATGCTCACAGGAACAGGAAGTAAACCGGAAGCGCACATGAAACAAGCAGGAAGGAGTAATTCTTTTCTTCCTTTGCTAGTCTTGCAGCATCTGTCTACTGCCCCTACTGGCTGAACTTAACAGGGAGACACTGGTAATGCAGAAACGCTATTTGCAGAGTCCCAGCCCCAGCAGCACTAAGCTGAGTATGTAGAAGGGTAGATTTGGAAATGAGAGACAAAGGCTTAGTAACTGGCACCTTCAGTATGTCTAACATACAAGGTATGTATTGGAAATTAGGCAGGATGTGTAGTTTGATATCAGGTGACGGTCTGGACTTTGTCCTGTAGGCAATGGAAAGCTACACAACAGTAGATGGGAGAATTAACATACGGCATCACTCCTGGTTTTATAGCACATCATATTGTCAGTCCTGGTGCAGGTTTGCTTATTGTTTCTTTCTTCAGAATGATTTGGTAATAGTAACAAGTGTTATATATGTCCTAAAACAGATATCACCAATAAGCGATGCCAAAGCTTAGCATAACAATGGTTTACTCATACATTTTGGAATTATTAGTGATGATAGTATTAAATTTGTTTTTACTGAGGAGAGATCCACTGCTAACTCACTGATATATCTACAGAAGGTTTCTTCCCAATTCAGCATTTGTTCTTTTATTTGTAAATGGAAGCAATTTTTAGTTTAACAGTGTTTTAGAAAATTGAGCTTAACGTTCTCTATGCAGGGTGCTCAGTGCTGAGGTTAGGATGTCCTTTTTCTATACCAGACAGATGAATTACAAGAACAAAGGGCAGAAGAGGTGAGTGAGCCATGGCAAGAAAGCAGGGCGGAACAGAGATGCGTGGTTAGTGAGTGTCCACAAAGAGTTACATTATCTCTTGTCTTCTCCAGAAATGTTATGCTAGGCCAGGGAAGACTAAAAAAGATTCAGAAGAGTTAATAATTGAGAGGGATTCGAAGGAGAACTGTTCTACATAATTTAGTGGATAGGAATAAATCTCATTCTCACTCATTAACTTGATTTTTTAATACCTTGTGGACTTTGTGTAATTTTAATAGGGGCATTTAAAATGTGATAGGCTAGAGAAAGATTGAAACTAATAAGTAAATTCAGAATTGTTAACAGAGTTACTGATGGTCTTTGTTAGTCTCAAATGTTTGCCCTATTCTTTTCTGTAACAAATCTTCTACAATAATTATTAATGCTTCCAAATAATTTTAAAAGAACTCAAAAATTCTGAAGCAAAATGATTTCTTCAGTATAGAGTATTTTTCTATGTCCAATGTGTCATCATTTAATAGACTTGATATTAATAAATTATTGCAATAGAATCTAATAACAGTGGATTCTTATGTGACAAGAGCAAATTTTCATTGAAAGTGAGAACATATATTATGATCAGAGACAGGGTGCTTGAATTGAAGATTACCACTCTATTAAAATAAAAAATAATGGAAATGATATTTGAAAAGAAAAACATGTCAAATAGAGGCATGCTATAAAGTATAGGTTATAATAATTAAAAAAAAATTTTCTATTAACTCTTCATGCTACTAGAATTTAATATGCCAACATTCAGCCATAAAATATGTGCCTAGCTTGATACATGACATATCTTGAAATTACCACGAGTTATTTGGCTTGCTTTGATTTGAAACCTATACTATATTTATAAACAAATAAAATCCAAACCCACAAACTCTAATTAAAATACACAGCTAACTGAGTAACCACAATATTAAGCTACAGTATGGGGGGGTTGGTAAGAGGCACTGATGGCCTCTGGGATTGAGTAAGCAAATCAGAAGCAGTGTAGCTGGAGCCCAGGAGGCATTTGTCCATAATGTTGGCATCTGTCCTGAGAGACAAAGCCAGAGCCTGGTAGGACAGTGAAGCAGAAACTGCCAGGGAACTTCAGGAGGCATTGGGTGGCAAGACTAAAACATCCGTGACGTGGGCCTACACCTCTATGGGGGCTTCACAGCTGTTTCAGTGTAACTATCCAGCTTTCTGGGGCCATTTCCTTGGGTTTACTGCTGGACAGTGTGAGAGGCTGATGGTCACCTAGTATTTGTAACCTACCATAGGGTAGCAAGACTAGTTAAATAATTGCTGCCCAAGGCAAAATGAAAATGTGAAGGCCCTCGTTCAAAAATGGTTAAGAATTTCAAGATGATAGCCAACGAGCATTAAACCAAGCCTGAGGTCCTTCGAAATAGGGAGCCCTACTCAGCTGCATAGGTCACATGCCCATGAAGCTGTCCCTACTGGATTTGGAGTTAGGTTTTGTTCATTCATTTCTCTAATTCACTTATTTTACGAGCATACATTGATCATCTGCTATGTTATGCCAGAGATATGGCAGGAACCAAAACAGACAAGTGCTCTGCTCTTATGAAATATATATTTTGTTGATATGGTTGGGAGGATTTGATAATGGCATTATAGTCTTTCTCTAAACACTTCAAAGTCATGTTGAAGAAGTCTTGAGTCTACTACAGTCAGCACGGGGTCAAATACATATGGCATTATTATGTATGTGAGCAATGCTGTCTGCTTCAGCATTTATTCCTCTACGTTCATCCTAGAAATCTGTCGTCCTAGGAGCAAAATCCCAAACCATCCTCTGAGAGCATTTACCTTTAATTATTCATTTGATGTCTGATCATAGGTTCCTTTTGTCCATCAGGAATCCCTTCTACATCTTTTTTTTTTTTTTAAGTAGAATTAGAAATGCAACATTTGAGTTTTAGTTTTCAGGTCCTTACGAATATTTACATAATTGACTAAGCAACAGGGATTTTTTGAGAACTTGCTCTGTGCCTGGCACTGTGCTAGCTATTGTGGGGACCTCTCAGCTAGTGTAAAGTCTTTTAAAAGATCAGGAACAGATGACAAGATGGAGCCCCCAAAGGGGCAATGTACTCTTATTGGGCACTGATGCTCTGTTGTAAATACTGTCACCTGTTCACATATTCAGTCTTCAATTCAGTGAGGTAGCTCTTAATACTAAAGATAAGAGAGAAGAATAGCTTTCTCAAGATCACACAACTAGTAAGTACCAAAGTGTCATATCCTTAAGTGCTAAGTGGAACGTCTTTTTGACCTAGCTTAATTGGTAAAGTCTTCACGAATAAGATGCCATTGGCATTGAAGGATATTTCCTTACCCATGCCCCTTTGTCTGAGAATGGTCTCTATCCCCACATCCAACATGTAGCCCTAAGACCATGTTTGTACTAGGAGACTCCACGAGCCCTTCCATGACCTCAGTTGTTTGAACTAAATGTATATGTGTCTGATCCAACGTGGGCCCAATTAGATTGTCTCTCATGGGAACCTAAAATTTGGACTCAATTTAATTAGCCTTTGTTCTCTGGGAAGTAATGTAAACAAGGCCTAGGGCTTTCTTGTTTGCTTTTGTGCATTTGGAAGCAGAAAAGTCAGTGTAGGCTAGGGACGGGAGAAGAGGGAGAGAGAGTGAGCCTTGTTAAGTCAGAAAGAAAGAGGGAAGGGAGAAAGTGCAAGGGACAGACACACACACTCTCTCACACACGCACAAAGGCATAGACAGAGACACAAAGTGAGACAGACAAATTCACATGCAAGGCACAGAGAGATTGAGACCAACAGAGAAAGGAAAAAGACACAGAAAAAGGGGAGAGCGAGGGAAAGAAAGACAGAAGCCAGAGAAGCAGAAGTGACCTTTTCACTGAAACAGATCCTGTGTGACTCTACTGTCAATTCTCTGTACGACGAACAGTACAAGATTCTAGTATGGAACCAAGAAGCTGTTTATTTCCGTACCCTTTTAACACTACAACCCATTGTCCCTACTTTATAATCTTTTCAGTTCATTTTATATAAATGATGTAGCAGTGACTTCTTTTTCTTCTTTCCATATTTTTTTTTTCTGTTCCTAGATAAACCTGCACAGCTGGTATTTATTTGGGTTTCCTTTTATAGCTTGAAAAATATTTAGGCATGTTTACCACAGTGGGAATCTGGAGACAGTTTATGTGTACATACATATTGACACATTTCTTTTCTGAAACTGGATTATAATAAACACATTGATTTAATTTTTAAAATATCAGCTGATTAATAGACTATAGCAGTTTGAAGTAACTCATTTCTTTCCATCAGGCTCTTTCTGCTCTCAGTTCCCAGTCCTTGAAAACCAATGCTGTTTTTTTGAAAGTAACATTTAGGAAGATGTGATTATGAAATCAAATGCTGAATATCTCTGCAAACTCTTTAGTTTCTATGGAAATAACTAAGTAAAATTTAATTTCCTCATCAGGCACTAAAAGCTTAAAATGATTCATATTAAATTGACAAATGCAGTAGTGGATGCCTCTTATCAGAGGAGAGCATCATCTTGGTTGTTGTTCCATCGTCACAATCTCTCTGCTTTGCAGTAAGGATGCATTCCCCCAAAGACAGGGGATAGAGTTCTTTATCAGTTGGGAGTGCCACACAGCCCTTCATGGCAAGGAGTATGGAAAAGTATTTGCATGGCTCTGTTTCTACTTTAAGACTGATAGATCGACCAGTGTAGACCTCAGAATAGTGGTGTGTGAGTACAGACTGTACTTTGGCACCACTAGGTGCACTTTGGGGGGACTTCATGTTTACTTCTTGTTTGGTGAGCATCTTGCTTGTCATGTCATTGTTGGAAATGTTCTGCTCTGGTGTATAGGTCTGCTTTATAACAAACTGTATTGTCAAAAATTTACAGAGGCATCCAGTTAAAGAATCAAATGTTTATGGAAGAGCAGGTATGCCACCAGCTCTACAGGGAACCAAACAATATTGTTGTCGCTGAGAAGAAATCCTAGAGGCCAAGGTGTCAGATCTTGAAATAGACTGATATTACTGACTGTAGGTGATGACTCTAAAGTCAGTTGGACTATATCTAAGTAGGTAATCAAAGGATAAATCCAAATAGCTCCAAAGAGACACAGAGAACAGGAATTTTATATATGACTTTGATCTACAGATTCAATAGCCTCAAAAGAGTTCTTTGTGCTAATCCCAAACAGCCCTTATGGAGCAATTACTGTCTGTTATGCTATAGTCTGGATTTTAAGGGTTGACAATGCTCTTTGGATAACCTTGGACATACTATGTATTTGTTCCACTTTTACTTAGTGTTATGCTTGTAGTATTTGTCTTTCCCTCTTTTTGATAATTAGAGACAGTATATTTTAGAGTAAAAGCCAGTTTACTAAATTGTATCTCCCCTCCCAATTGATATTATTTAAAGTATTGTTCAGAATCCACCTGTTTCTGGTGATTTTTTTTTTCCTTCTTACACCAAACCAGATGATTTGACCATACTCAGAAGGACTTAAGAGCATAAATAAAACCAGGGTTCCAAAAATTAGATGTGAGGGAAAAAAGGGATTGCTCCACTAATTTGATAAAGCCCAATCATATCACTTTTATAGGTGTCTGCACACATTACAATGAAAAATTGTTAAAAGTTGAGGAGAACTTAATATTTCTTGTGTGGCAACCCCATCATTAACTTTCTGTCTCCATACCTTTTTTTTTAAATTTTGTTAAATTTTTTTTTTATTATTATTTCAGCATATTGTGGCGGTACAAAAGTTTAGGTTACATATATTGCCCTTGCCCTCCCCACCCCCCAAATCAGAGCTTCAAACGTGTCCATCCCCTAGACAGTGCGCATCACACTCATTATGTATGTATACACCCATCCCCTCCCCCACCCACATCTGCCCAACACTCGATTAATGTTATTCCTAAATGTGCTCTTAGGTGATGATCAGTGAAACCAATTTGATGGTGAGTACATGTGGTGCTTATTTTTCCATTCTTGGGATACTTCACTTAATAGAATGGGTTCCAGCTCTATCCAGGAAAATACAAGAGGTGCTAGATCACCATTGTTTCTTATAACTGAGTAGTACTCCATGGTATACATATACCACATTTTATTAATCCACTCATCTATTGATGGGCACTTGGGTTGTTTCCACATCTTTGCAATTGTGAATTGTGCTGCTGTAAACATTCGGGTGCAGATGTCTTTGTTATAGAATGTCTTTTGTTCTTTTGGGTAGATGCCCAATAATGGGATTGCTGGATAAAATGGTAGGTCTACCTGTATCTGTTTAAGGTATCTCCATATTGCTTTCTACAGAGGTTGCACTAGTTTGTAGTCCCACCAGCAGTGTATGAGTGTTCCTGTCTCTCCGCATCCATGCCGACATTTATTGTTATGGGACTTTTTGATAAAGGCCATTCTCACTGGAGATAAGTGATATCTCATTGTGGTTTTGATTTGCATTTCCCTGATGATTAGAGATGTTGAGCATTTTTCATATGTTTGTTGGCCATTCTTCTGTCTTCTTTTGAAAAATTTCTGTTCATGTCCTTTGCCCACTTTTTGATAGGGTTGTTTGATTTTTTCTTGCTGATTTTCCTGAGTTCTAAATAGATTCTAGTTATCAGTCCTTTATAGGATGTGTAGCATGTGAAAATTTTTTCTCATTCTGTAGATTGTCTATTTACTCTCATGACAGTTTCTTTGGCTGTGCAGAAGCTTTTTAATTTGATCAGGTCCCATTTATTTATTTTTGTTGTTGTTGTGATTGCCTTTGGGATCTTCTTCATAAATTCTTTGCCTAGGCTAATGTCTATAAGAGTCTTTCCCACATTTTCTTCTAGAATTCTAATAGATTCACACCTAAGATTTAAGTCTGTTATCCACCATATTTGATTTTTGTGAGAGGTGAAAGGTGTGGGTCCTGTTTCAGTCTTCTACATGTGGCTATCCAGTTTTCCCAGCACGATTTATTGAGTGAGGATTTTTTTCCCCAGAGTATGTTTTTGTCTGCTTTGTCAAAGATTAGATGGTTATATGAGGATGGTTTTATATCTGGATTCTTGATTCTGTTCCATTGGTCTATGTCCCTGTTCTTGTGCTGATACCAAGCTGTTTTAATAACCACAGCCTTGTAGTATAGTTTGAAGTCTGATAAATTAATACCTCCCATTTTTGTTCTTATTGCCTAAAATTGCTTTTGCTAAATGGGGTCTTCTCTGGTTCCATACAAAGTGTAAAATTATTTTTTCTATATCTGTGAAAAATGATGTTGGTAATTTAATAGGTGTCTCCATACCTTTATATATGTTCTTCTCTCTGTACAAAATTCTCATCCTCACTTGATTGCTTTGTTAACTTTTATTCACATACAAAACTCATATCATTTGCTACTTCCTCTGTGAAGATTTTCCTGAACCCTCTGCGAAAATGATAGGCACTCTCCTCTGGGACCATCAGCCAATTACATACGGTGTGGTTCAAAGTATTAAGCATCATAGTGATCATTTTATACCCTAAGGTCAGGAAACATTCTTTATTCATCTTTGCTGCATTAGACCTACAACATGTGTCACACAGTAGATGCTCAATTACATATTTGTTAAGAGACTAAACAAGGGATGCATTACATAAATTATGGTTTGCCATTTAATAGAAAACATTGCAGCTTTTAGAGATTGGTCAATATTTCTAATATAATGTAATGACTGCAGGTTATAAAACAATATATAATATCCAAAATATATGTAGTATGATCCCAAAAATGTTTATATATACATGTATATTGACAGAAAAAGATTCTGGAAAGATATAATTACACTGAAGTATTGCAGTATTTATTTCTTGGTAGTGATATTGTGTTGAAGATTTTTTATTTTATAAATTTCTTCCCTAAGTATATATTTTGTATTCTGGGAAAAAATAAATAGAAAAGCAGAGATTAAACATTCTATCTTTCTTGACAGAACGTCCCTTCAATGCTCTTACTTGGTGGTCATTTTTAGTCCTATGCAGCATTTTTCTTTTCTTGGTGGGTTAGGATTTAGATACAGTAACTGTCACCCCTGGCCTAGAAGCCAGCTGTACAAATGGATATCCACTTTGAATTCTCTTTAGTTTACAAATGGGTGTGCATATAAACATAAATTACAATAGAACATAAAGATATTCTGCCTAAAGGCACAGTTCCAACTGGGAGATAAAACAAGAGAGGGCAGAGAAGACAGGGAGATGAGGGTGTCATGGCATCACTCAGGTATTTAATGCTTCTTTGATGTTTTAATTTTCAATTTTCCAAAGTGAAAAATCCTAGTATAAATAGTAGCAGTCTCCATCTTTCTATTCGGTGCTTTTGTTTTGACTGTTGTTGTTTTTATAAAAATTGTATTCTCACCATTTCAGAGAAGAATTAATACCCCCAAATCTCATTATTGTGCAATTGTCCCCTGGTGGTTTCTTTGTTTGCACATTGTAATTATGGATAGCATTAATTGCTCACAAAACTACCATTTCTCCTGTTTACTTTTGCATGTATTTCAAATACCCATTATAAGTTCCCCGCCTCCTATATAGTGAATCTATTTCATTGTGGTACAACAATGCATTTGTCTTTTGCATTGCACTGTGCAGGGTTAGAACAATTTGTAAAGAATCCACATTATTATTTTGGAGCAGAGCTGAGTGTGGGTTTTAATGTAAATCTCCTCAAAGTACTTCTTGCCATAGTAGCACATTTTTTTTTTTCCCAGAGATACCATAATTCTGGGTTGTATTTGTTGCTTCCTTTGGCAACCAAATGTCCCATCATTGCAAATTGATGGCAGTAAAATTGACCTTTATTATGGCCTTTTTATTCGCTTAACTCAGAAGGATTTACAGCATTTCATTTTGTTACCACATTGACTGTTAATGGGAACTATAAAAGAATGACTGAATTCTACATATCCTTTTTATTTTCTAATGGCCTTGGCATTATTTACCAACTAGACTTTTCGATTTTAAGATTTTTCTCTTTGACAATTCAGGAGGAGTTTTGTAAAACCAAAGCTGCTTCCATATGTGAGATGCACATTTTGCTATATACTGTCAAAATAATTAAATGCTTGTTATAAATTTGGGCACTTAAAGTGACAAAACCATTGCATGTAGAATAATGGAAGAAACAAAAAATTCTGGAAGAAAAAAAAAAAAACCAACCCAAAACAACAAAATAATTCAAACTGTTTCATCTGTAAATAATGAGAATTTAATTAAGGTTCATATTAAAAAATCTCTCCTTTCTAAGTGCATAAAGCATTTATTTTCATAACTATCATTCTGGTTTCATTCTTAGGACAGTGTTCAGAGAGGAAAGGTTACATTTTTTGGTCTGGAAGTGAAAGCCTGTTAAAGCCCAGCCTGGAGCTGCCAGGGACTTCTTTCAAAATGGAAGGAAGACACTCTGTATTTGCTAACCTGGACAGCAAGGGCTGAGTCTCTCATGTGTATTATTGGAGCAAAGGAGAACTGTTCCTGAGTGCATGGGAGTGAATAAAACTGTAGGGGAGTGGCTGAGAGGTATGGGATAGGTTTTGTTATCTCAGTTCCATGCAGCCTTTCCAAGGGCTGTGATAAAATCCTGTTAGAGAGCCCTGAGTGTCAGAATGTTGGTGACCACAGGGAGGAAAAAAGTGCTGATTTCAATCCAAGGCTCTGTCTTTGCTAATAAATCTGAGTTTCCTTGTCAATTTACTGCCATTTTAACCAGTAGTATTGTACTAATTATCCAAAATTTTCTCTAGTTTCCAGAGACTGATTTTTAAAAACTATGTTCTCTCTCTCTTTACACAATCACATTTTATTTTCTGAATCTTTTAAATTTTAAATATAGTCTGAAATACCACTAGATTAATATTTCTTTATGCTTTTGAATTGCTCTTTAGATAGTTTGTTACATACTTTTTAATATTTTAGTTTTGAAAAAGTAACATATTTGCATAGTTTAAAAAAACTGGCCTGGATTATTCAAAAAGTTAATGTTATAAAAACAAAAATCTCAAAACTCTCAAGCAAAAACAAGAACAAAAATACAAGTACACAATAAAAAAAAAAATTCTCAAAGCAGTATAACAAGAGACACACTGAGAACCTTTGCTCTCACGTCTGCCCCTTTTATCTCGTTTTCCAGCCCCACACACCTTAGAGGTAGTCAGCAGCTTGTATTTGTCTATGCACTTACAGTAGTTAATTTAACTAGCTCTGTACTGAAAGACACTTCGGCAATTCCCAAACATTTGCGATTGTAAGCAATATTGCAATGAATAGGTTTGGGTATACATTATTTGTCATGTGGGCTGTTTTTTATCTGTAGGATAAATTCCCAGGATTAAGATTGGATCAGATGCTAAATGCATTTGTCACTTTGTTAAATATGCCACAAACATTGCCCTCCACTGGGTCAAATGTTAAACGCATTTGTCATTTTGTGAAATATGCCAAAAAATTGCCCTCCTCGGGGCACTTCCACCAGCAATGCATGAAAGTGCCCTTTTCCTCCAGCCTTGCCAATGGAATAGCTTGTCAAAATGTTGGTTTTGCAAAATCGATAGGTAAAAATTGTATGCCAGGGTAGTTTTAATTTGTACTCTTATTATGAATGAGATTAGGCATCTTTTCATGTATATAAGGTTCATTTATATTGCCTTTTAAAATTAACTGTCTGTTCATGAATTTTGCCCAGTATTTCTATTGGGTTGCTGATTCTTATTGATTTCTAGGCTCTCCTTAAATATCATGAATATTACCTCCTTGGCTGGGATATGAATTGTTAGCATTTTTTCAAGTTTATAATTTCACATTGGTCTTTATTTACAGTGCTTTTTCTTTGTTTTTTTAATCAAGCAGAAGTTTTTAATTTCTGTAAGTTCAAATTTATTAGTCTTGTTTGATTTCTGGATTTTGATACACTTTAAACAATTTTTCCTTGTGCTTCTTATAATTTAGTTTTAATTTTTTAGCTGGTCTTGTTTGTTCTTTTTATTACTGTCATGAGGTCTTTTTGTTTATTTTGAATCTTCCTGCTATCTGAAGATTTATTTTTTGATTTTTGGTATTTCTTTACAATTCCTATGACTGCCTTAAGATTTTTTCTTCATGTTCAGAGAGTAAGGCACAACTTTCATCTGCTCTTTGGCAACATTTTTTTCTAGTGAGTCCTCATCTATAGGAATAGTGTATTCTTTTCCATATTTTTATTTATATGGAATATATTAATTTCTTAGTACATATATTATGTTTCTAAATTACCAGGAGAAGGATTCTGTGGTGTAAGAGTGTCCAGGTAGCTTTGAGGGTTTAAACCTCAAGGACTCCCACCTCTCTTACTACAGGAAAAAGGGAAAGGCCCTCCTTAATATACACACAGCCTTTTCCCTTCCACCTGCCTTTTGGAGGCTGTGCAGTACAGAGGATCAGAGCATAGGCTTTGGTGCCAGACTGCCTGGGTTGAATACTGGCCGGTCCCTTATTAGCTGATGATCTTGGGCAAGTTTGTACCTCAGTTTCCTCATCAGTAAAATGGGTATTAAAAAGAGGACCTGTGTCTTTGGGTTGTGGAGATTAAGTGAGCTAATACATGTAAGTGCTTAAAGCAGTGCCCAGCACATAGTGAATGTTTGCCCTTGTTTTGCAACTGTGAGCGAATGCAAATGAGCCATGGTTTCCATCTGCCCAGCCTTGCTCTTACCAGCCACGGCTTATCTGCCCGGTTCATGAGAACCCTGGGCTTCCTTGCTTTTTCATCCTCTCACAGGATATAGCCCTTGCCCATTAAGGAAAATATGTACTTTTGGGAAGGTATTTTTAAAGATTCAGAGATTTGCTCCCATTGGAACCCCCTGTTTTGTGGACCTTTTCTCTCTGTTTCCCTCACTGATAGTACCCTGAGCAACTCAGTTCTGCTTCCAACAGCCCCTTCTTGAGGGGGAGGGAGACCCTCTCCTTTAGGGAGACGTCATTTGCTGGAGCTTTCTGAACCCTGCCGTCACTAGACTTTCTCCAAACCTGTTCTTCCCTGGAGCACACATGTGACTTCTGGCAAAGGTTTGCTCATCAAATAAAACTTGAGGAATGCCAATGCACAACTTGGGGTTTGTGGCTGTTATCTGAACCCCATATCTCCTGAAATTTGTGGATTCCCCATTATCTTTGTTTCTCTGGATAATTTCCAGCAGAAAATGTGGGAGATTCCAGATGAACCTCCCACTGTGCTCCCATTGAAATTAGTGTTAGCTTTTTTTTCTATGCATTTTCTTTGAGAACTTGAAGTTTTAATTTTTTGGCATTTCTTACAGAATCTGACATAGTATGAAATAAATGAGTGGTTGAGTGAAGGAACTTGTGTGAGAATTTCTGTCGGAGGGCACACTCCTCTGAGTTCAGATGTTCTGCAGCACACGATTCTGGGCACCCTGGCCCTTCGCAGGGCATTCTTTTAGTACTTCATGTTGTCTAAGTCTTTCCCTGTGTTGCTTCACAGAGTTCCACAACTACCACACAATGGAAGTTCATCACCTTGAAGTGCAAAAAAATTTTTTGTCTTGGTGATTTATTCAGTTTGGGAAAAAGAAACTCTCAGGACATTGGCTGGTCTGGGAATTCACTGGGTTTCACGGCAGATTTTGCATATTTTCATTTGCCTTTTCCCCCATCTACAATTTTTGATCATTTACATTGCATTAGGTGCACCAGACTAAAGTGCTAAATTCTTTCCATAACCAATGTTTTCTTCATAGCAATCTTCTTTTTTTTTTTTAAAAAAACAATAGTTTCATATTTTTTTCCCCACCCCCCCTTTCCCGAGTCAGCACCTTCAAGTGTTACCACTCCCCAAACGGTGCGCAATGCACTCATTGTGTAGGCATACCCCCATCCCCTCCCCCACCCCCCACCTCAGTCTGATGTCCAATTGGTGTCGTTTCCAGATTTGTATTTAGGTGATGATCAGGGAAACCAATTTTCTGGTGAGTACATGTGATGCTTGTTTTTCCATTCTTGGGATACTTCACTTAATATAATGGGTTCCAACTCTCTCCAGGAGAACCATAGAGATGTTGTATCTTCATCATTCCTTATAGCTAAGTAATATTCCATGGTATACATATACCACAGTTTACTAATCCAATCATGTATTGATGGGCATTTGGGTTGTTTCCACATCTTTGCTATTGTGAATTATGCTGCATAGCAATCTTCTGAGGGGTGACTATGATCATATTTGATAGATAAGGGAACTGGGATGCAGAAAATTCATATACCTTTCTTAAAGACAAATGGATAATAAATGGCAAAACTGGAATTTGAACTTTGGCAGTCTGATTCCAGAGCCTGGCTGCCACCAAGTGCTTTATGCTTCTGTACCACTGACACTTAAGAGAACCTAGGACTGCAGGAATAACTTAGCTGGTAGCCCTGAAATTGCACTTTTAATTAGACAAGCGAACAGGAGAGCAAGTAGGATTCTAGAAATCCTAAGAAGGCTCTGTTTGGGTTAGAAGTGGCTGTGGCAAATGTCACTGAGTGTGTCGTCAGGAGGTATGTTGGCAGTGGATACAGAGCCAGTGATGATAATAAGCAAGTGTTTGTACATGCTTACTACATGCCTGGCACATTTCTGAGCAGTTCACACTTTTACTAATTTGACCCTGACAATACCTGTGTGGGGTGGACAGTACTATCTCAGCTTTGTTAGATGAGAAATCTCAGGTCAGAGAGAGTACGTGTCCTGCCCAAGGGCACAGGCTAGCAAGTGGTAGAGCTCAGAGTTGTTTCCCAGGTGACTGGGCTCCGGAGCGCACTTCCTTCACCCACTGCGTTTTTTCCTCGTCCTAGGATGGCGAGAAAATGGGAACGAACCTGTGGACCCAGTGGGTTGCATCCACCCTGGCTGGATTTTCACTGGTAAGAGAGTTGATTCAGAGCTCTGATGGGAACAAAACCACTGTCTTTGTCTCAAAAGAAAATAATAAACATGTAGAACATCTCAACATAGAAATGTGTGTATTTTTAGAGAACATGAAGTAATTCTCAGTGGAATAGTAAGACCATAATTTCAAGTAGAGTTGTTTAGGAACTGCTTTCATTAAAGAACATCTTCACCTTTCAAAAAGAGTTACATATACAAATGATAGGGATGCAGACACTTATGGAATGATACAGTATACTAATATTTTTATGGTCCTCAAATGTCCATGACCTTTACCTCTAAAGCATATTCTTAGGCTTTCAACCAGTAATGATTTTCTTTCTGCAGCAATCATTTCAAAAGACAGTATGCTTCTAGTAGGTGAGGTCAAGGAACATTAGCTTATTTTCACTTCAGTCTTTTGTATTTTGTTGGTTTAGTTTCTAGTGATTTGTCCACAATAACAACAACATGTGACTCAGAATATTGGCAAAGGAAAACAACAACAACAACAACAACAACAGGGGATGGTTAATTACTAAAACAACCTGTTTCTTTCTACACTGAAGAAAGAATTGTTACCCAGCCCAGTGCTGAATGGCAAAGATTAAAAACAAAAAAAGAAAAAGTAAGAAGGCTGTACACATCTGTTTCTTTGTTTGCTTTAAGAATAGAGGCCTCTTGTTTTTTTTTTTTCTGTTGATTTCACAAGGTAAAGCAATGAAAGAATGCACCCAGAGAGGCTTCATAAAGTAGTTTTAAATAACGACACATTTCTTCCTTTCTATTATTGTCCTGTTCTCTATTCAGCCTGCAACAATTAGAAAGAGGCTTTTGTGTGAGGAGTGCTCAATTTGGCCTTTATAGATCTGCAAAAGAAATATGGACTCTGTTGTAGGAGGCTTACAGTCTAAAGCTGTTTGTATTATACTTAACTAAATGAAATGTGAAAAATTCAGAATATCTCCAATAATTTTTGTTTGCAAAACAAATAACCATCTTGACATGAAATTAAATTGGCTGATTTATGTACTACAGGTATGCATAGATATGTATGTCCGTATGTTTGCATATTATCACTGAATCACTTAGTGCATTATATAGCCATAATATTAACTGTGAATATAGGACAGATTAATTTTGGAAAAAATATAACAATTTTATCACCCTGTTAAAAATTTTAAAACTACATTAATAAAATAATTGCAAACTTGTTCTCTTTGACTTTTGGCAGATATATAGAATGAAAATAAGGGAACATTTAATTGTCAGTAGTTCAGATAAACCAAGGATGAACTTAAATATTGATTTTTTTAATACATATTTCACTTTCATCTATCAGAATTTTTTCTATAAATTACCCCTTCTCATCTGCAACCTTATTGTGATGTTTTGGTAGGCATTAATAAGCTTTTCCAACTTGTTTTAAACATGTAGCAAATGTAGAAAATTACTGGGCGATACCATTTGGCTATTGACTAGTGGAGCCAACTATTCACTCCTCTAGCTTGCAACCACATTGTTTATCCATGGATCTCTCTCTCTCCCTTTTCAGTATCTTCAACTTTGTCCCTATACCAACCCAAAATGCCCATCCAAAGAACAACTATCAAAAAGATTTGGGAGAAAATCTAATCGACAAGCCAACCCTTTATATATTTACATAGTAGGGTGTTAGTTTCTATAGGGACTGCAGAGAACTATATGTGTAATCTTTTCCCACTATAACGTAACCAAACAAACAAGAATAGTTGGGGTACAGAACTTGACAGATGAACGGGAATCAGCAGTTCAAGAAGAAGCTACTGTGTGCTGGCTGTGAAGTATAAAGTGTGGGTTTGAGCTGCTCAGAGGAGGGTCTCTGTGCTATCACAAGGGGACTTTAAGGACAGGGAAGGCCTCAGAGGAAGAGGGGCTTACACTGGATCCTGAAAGAAGAGTGGTATTTGAATGAAAATTGTTTTCATTTAATTTAGGCAAAAGATTAATTTATGATTTATACTTGTAGACTATTTCATCTAAATAAAATTTCCAGTCCTCTAAAAGTTCATATTCTTTCTCTGTCCAGCCATGCTGGCTTCCAAACAGTATTGAATCAAAAGAAAGTTTCAATCTTTCTGCTCTTGCATTATTGAACACTCTGAATATTCCCCAGGCCTACTCTTTCTGAAAACACTTTCCTACCATATGCAACTGTCTGAGAAAATCTACTTGTATGCAGTAGATTGCTGTTATTCATTATTCATTACAACATTATTTAGTTGAACAACCTACCAAAGAAAACTTGGTTCTGTAGGGGAAATGTACAAACTCAGAGAACTAAATTATTTTACTATAAATGCTTTAAAAAGAGCAAGCTTTATGGTCCTCATTATTTGGTCTGTGCTGAGGAAACAAGTTTTCTCCAATGGAAAATAAGCCATAAAGGACAGAAACTATGTGATCCAGTATATTTAATAAAAATTTGAGGTGTAGATTCTACCAGCAACACATTAAATGAATTAGGAAAGATCATTAAAAGTTTTACAGTTCTCAATCAAATAATAAGCATTTATTGAGTAGTCACTTTGTGCCTAGGACTATTTTAATTTCAAGATACACACATTTAACAGCCATGAAATGTGGTTGCCATAGTGCGCTGCTTTCTAACAATCCTTAGCGTGTTGGGGTGAACAGATTTCTTTGTCATGACTGTCCCTGCAACCCTGCTGTTGCTTGTTTTTCCTTAGTCCTGGAGGAAATCTTAGGCAGGTCCTTCAGCTTCTCTGAGCGCTCTCAGGTAATAAAATGTGCAAACCAATCTAATATCAGAACTCCAATTGATCATCCAGTATAGAATGTCTGCCCTCCCTCAGCCCCCTTCACTGTCTTTCACATCCTATCTGCTTTTCCACTTCCTGTCATCCCCCCGAGTTGGACACATCAGGACATCCACCATTCTCTCAAGATGATCTGGTCTGACCCGTGGAAAACTCACACATCCTTTGCCTTGACAGCTCAGGATAAGCAGACCACCCTAAGGCAGCTGCTTCTCTTTGTTCGAGCATCAGAGCATCTTGACTGTTTCTATTACTAGTTCCTGGGTTCCTCAAAGCCCAGAGGACCTACCTAAAGTGCTGAGTAGTTCCCTGGAAATATTCTTCACTTGGCTTATGAGCACCCTTTTTACTTTGCCCTATGGTAGGAGTAGGACTCATGAAACTGACAATTCTTCTCACAAATGTCTTTTCCACCAACCTTTTAGCCTTATGGGGTAGGGAACTTGTGGCCTTCTGTTTTCAAGATTGTTCTTTAAGAACCAAATAAGGCAAGAAAAGCTGCATTGGTTTCGGTTGCACCCCTTTTAATAAAAAGATTTGTTCTGTAAAATTTGAATTTGGTCAAAAGGCCACACTTAAGGACCTAGAAGGCCACATATGACCTTAAGGCCGCAGCGTAAACTAATGGTTACAGAGTTAGTTTCAAATCTCTTAGCATGTGTTTGTTTTATAGGTGGGCTAGCTCCTCAGTTTAGGATGTGGGGGTGCCTAGTGTGTGCTTAATTGTTCTTGCTCTTGGGCCAGAGCAACAACAACAACAAAAAAGACATTGCATTTAGCATTCTGTTACATGATTTGCATTTTCTCTCTTAGATTGACGTATACTATCTCAATAAGTTAAATCTTTATAATTCCTTGCTAATGAGATAGCATATGACCAAGGAAATACTTTGTATCAAAGTTCAGTATTTATTTTACCTAACAAATAGTTAATGTTGCCTAACTTATATATGTTAGGCATTTTTTTTTATTATAAAGAGACAAATGTACCATATTGGTGATTGTCTGTGAAAAGTGTCTGTCAGTATTTTATTACCCAGGAGATATTTAAAAAATAATAATCAGACATAATGTGTTATTTCATGTTAAATGTGACATGTTAACAATTAGTAAGAAATTAACACTTTTGAAAGAAACTGATGTCGTGGAGAGATACTCTGTGAAGTTTTTTCATTTATGTTTTTATTCACATTTTATATTCGTGTTATAAAATGTCTGGTCAAAAGCAATCTGTGCCACATATAACAATTCTCATATCTGTTCACTTAAATATTTTAGAAATGGAATTTTTTAACTGGTTCTGAATATCTTCCAAAGTAATCAATTTTTTAAAAGTCTGACACCTTTGTTAAAAATTACAAGTGCTATGTCTTCCAGTTAGTTTTCCAGTAAAACTGACAGACATCAAGGAAGATAAGAATTTACCAGATGAGTTTCACAAATATGGAATTGGTGGTTTGGGTTGAGAAGTGTCGGGAATCTGTGAGCACAGTCACAGTGGGGCTCATGTGTCTCTGCTCATGTGTCTTTGTGAGGTATGATTTTCAGCTAAGACAGCCAATGTAACTAAATATCCAAATAAAGTGAATTTTGAATCAGACCTTTGAATCACTGTTGAACTAATATTATCAAATTAATAAAACATTGAGTCATGTTTCCTTCACCAAAAATGTTACTAATGATCATTTTAAGTGGCTGCAAAAAGTTTTTTGAACTGAAATAACTTAAACTAAAATTATGATTAACCGTATATTGCTATTTTAAAGCTTCTTATATGTTTAACATCGGTATGTTATTAGTACAGTCATTCATGGATACAAATAAATAAGGTCATGTGTAAGCATTGAGCTATGTTCCACTGGAAGGTTTCAAGAAGAGGAGTAACATGGTCTGAATTAGTGTCTACACACTGAGGAGACCAGTGAGGAGGCAACTGTGGTGCTCCAGGTCCAAGATGAAGGTGGCTTAGACAGGTGGGCCTTGGATTCTGCAGTAAGAAAGTATTTGGGGAGCCCTGGTCTTCATCAGCTGGAGAGACTGCTGTGAAATATAAGCTCGTTCTCTCCATGTCACTCTTTGCTTCTAACTTTTTGTGGCTCTCCCTGCCTCCAGGAACTGCAAACTCCTTAGCATGACACACATGGCCTTTTATGATCTGACTCCTACTTAATTTTCTCCACTATTGTCTCTAGCCATGTTCTCCCTGTATCCTTCCTTCCTGATATGCTGAACTATTAATATTTTAGTTCCCTAAACTGGCAATACTCTCTCCTGTTTTTCCTGTCTCTATATTTTTTGCAAATGTAGCTATCTCAGTCTGGCACTCATGTCTGCACCTTATCACTCCTGCCTCCCTCAGACTCCCACTGTCTTTATGCAATGGATGAAATGGATTAAACTTTTATACATTCCTCAGCATGCCCCCAATTCACTTTTCCTGGCTCTATCGCGGTACCTATATCCCTAGATAGATAAAAGCTTTTGTTCGTGTCCTTTCCTCACTAGATTGCAAATTCCTTATGGAAATGACATGTGTGCTGAGTGTCTATACCTCTGGAACCTTGGTTGCTTATATTAATATTTTATAATGATAAAGATTTACTCAGGATTTGCTGTGGGCTGGGCATTGTTAAGTGGTGGTACTTTATATAGGTTAGTTCACATAAGCCTCATAATTGCTCTATGAAACACATATTATTTGTAACCCCGTTTCATAAGTGGTGAACCCCGAGGCACAGAGGGGTTAAAGAGCTTTGCTGAGGAAACTCTGATATTAAGGGGCAGAAGTGGGGCTTCAACTGTGTGGTTTAACCCCAGAGGCATGCTCTTAAGTCCAAATGTAGTGGGCTGAATAGTGACCCCCAAAAGATATGTCTGTGTCCTAACCTGTGAGTGTGAACTTATTTGGAAGTAGGGCTTTTGCAGATATAATTGATATAAGGGTCTTGAGATCATCTTGGATTAGAGTGGGTTATAAACCCAATGATGGATGTTCTTATAAGAGAAAGAAAAGAACATACAGAGAGGTTCAAAAAAGAAAGTCATGCAAAGAGGGAGGCAAAGATTGGAGTGATGCTGCTACAAGCCAAGGAATGCTAGGAGCGGCCAGAAGGTCGAAGGGCTGTTTTTCTAGAGCCTTTGGAGGGAGTGTGGCCCTGCTCTGACACCTTGATTTTGGACTTCTGGCCTTCATGACAACGAAAGAATAAATTTCTGTTGTTTGAAGCCACCAAGTTGGTGACAATTTGTTATGGTAGCCCCAGGAGATTAATACGCCAATGTATTTCACTTTTTAAAGCCATTCAGTAAATAGTTTTTAAACGAATGAATGTATTTATTGAATCTCTCCTGTTTCAGTCACTATGGTGGACGTCAGGAACAGAAAGGTTATTAAAACCTACTTGCATGGGCTCAAAGATCTCACTGTTCACTGTCTTTGAAATCTTTCTCTCACACTGTTACTCTTAGTTGAGCTATTATTTTTTGCCTAGTTCAACATAAGAGCTTCCTACCACCTTTCTCTTTCTTTTCTTCTCTTCAAATTACCTCCAATATTTCTGCCAGTTATTTTTCTAAAAATCCTTTCCTAAACCCTGGAATTTCTACTCTTTCGAAAATAAAGTCTGAGCTTGTTAGCATATTATTCAAGGCCTTCCTCATTTGGTTTTTTCCATGACATCTCTTCATACCTGTCTTCAGGCATCCTGAAGTTACTACATGAATCTAGTGTCCACCTGTCTAAGATACCCTAATCTTGGACCTGAAGCACCACAACTGCCTCCTCACTGATGTGTATAGACGTTAATTCAGAGCATGTGGACTGGATGGCTGTCTGGCTGATTACAAACCTAGGGATTTAAGATTGGGAATACATTAGGAATTCTGTTCCAAAGTCTGGGATACCAGGAGGGGGCATGGGTTCAGGGTGAAGTTCTGTTGTTATCCCTAAGGCAGCAAAGCCAGAACCACTAGGAAATAAATTTGAATGATGGGTCCCAGTGTAGGAGGGCTCAATCCTTTGATCTAAATCCCAGAGGTTACAGGATTAAGATTGAAAGTAGGCCAAGAGAGGAAGGATGCCAGTCAGGGAGCAGACAGTACCTGGCACTTGGCCAGTCTGCTTCTTTATCATACAATGCTTTGTTGAGCATTCTGTTTCTAACTAAATGCACATATGACCAAGGAAGGCCAAATCAGACCCACAGTTATAATTTGGTTTGCCAAGACATTTTAAAATTGACTTTCAAATACTGTTGTTGGGGCAGTGATGGTTCAGTTTGCTACAGGCTCTAACTTTCTTGAACTTCTTTGCCACCTGGCTGGCCTTCAAGGTGTTTCATTTTTCTACCCCTAATTATTTTTCTCACTTTCCAAGGCCCACCCCAATCTTTTCTTTCTTAGAATTAATGGCTCTTATTACTTATTATTGCAACTTTATATAGCATATTGTATTGTTCTTTGCAGTATGAATACCTGTTTGCATACTTGTCTTCTGCTTAAGATCAAGCACTTGAGGTGAGGAACTAGGTCTGAGTCATCTTGTGTTCTTCAGTGTTTAACACAGCATGTTGAACTTAGAAATGCTTAATCAATTTTTCAGTTGGATTTATTACTCAGAGTAATCATTGGTCATCCTGAAAAACAGGAATTCTTCAGAAAGTCACCAGCTCATCCATTTTTTTGTATCACATTTGTTATTTATGTCATCATTAAAGTTAATCACAGAGAAAAAAGATCAATATAAAAATGCCTAATCCAATCTGGCTGCTTCATGATTCAAATAACTGAATCATGCTGGTTAAGGTCAAATGATTAAGCTAATTGGATTGGATGACCACTTCTTAAGTGAGTAATCCCTTTCTCACCAACAACCTTCGAAGAGCTGATGCAATCAATTATGCATATATATGTGTGTGTGTGTGTGTGTGTGTGTGTGAATAATTACAGCATAAAGTGACTTCAGTATTAGACAAACTGTATTTTGGGATTTGTATAGACACAGTTCTAGATTTATTTGCTATATTTTGTTTCTTCAAGGGGCTCGGGGTGGCGGGGGTGGGGGGGAACTGAAGTAGAGGTGAACAAGAGGGATATTTTGGCAGGAAAACTAAAAACTTTGCCCTGGTCCTGAATGTCTGCTAGCTTGGTACTGGAATGAGTGCAAGAAAGACTTTTAAAGAAAAAAAAAAAATTCTGTCTGCATTGATTACAAAGTAAACCTACAAATCAGAAGGAATGCCCCCAGGGGGCAGCTTTGATCTGCTCTCTGCTCTATGATGGGGTGGAGAGGATGTGGGTTGTGCTCCTGAGTCTTGCACTTGCTGCTGCCCTGCTCTCTAAATCTACTCTTTTCACTTACATTGTTCCAGTGACAACTAAATGAGCCACTTTATTAACTGCAAGAGTCACAGGAAGGGAAAGACTGACTTATTAGTTAATAGGATGGAGAACAATGGTATGTGTCAGTTACCATCACCCAGATCATTCAAGTTTTATTGAACCACTAGTGACTTCCAGCCCCACTTTGGTTGCCTTAAATTAAGGAAGAAAAAAACTTTTGTAAAGGAGAAGTCACATTGTCATTTTCCAAAGTGTCAGCACATACTACTTTGTATGACAAATTCTCAATTATTCATTCAAAGGATGGATAAACTTCAAACATTTTTATTTGTTTTGGGGATGATTCGTACCTTTTCCTGTTAAAAGTTTTTCTCCTTAAGTATGCTTAGCTTAGACTGGTAATAAAATAAATTCAAATTCCCTGAGCTCACTCCCCACTGATGATGCTAGAAAGCCATCTGAACATGTGTTAAGTGACAGGGACACCAGCTTGGGATTAACATAAATGACAATCTATATTAAGGCATAGACATAGTTGATAGTGGTTTTTTCTATTCAAGTATGCTATGATTAGCTAACTTTTTTTTTTTTTTCTAATATGTTCTGTTACTGTTTCTGTACACCATGCAGTGTGAGAGCCTCCTTAATTCAGTGGGGAGAAACTGTAGCTGCTCATTTAATTGACATCTTGAAATGTAAATTTTACATTCCTGGCTAAAGCAGACAAGGGTAACGTATTCCATTTCACTTATTTCCTTTGGATTTATTGGCTCTCTTCTGCCCTCAGGGATCTGCATGAAATCTAGGCAACTGTAGTTACAAGGCTTTGGGGAGAAATCAGCAGTTGCAATGGTGATAATCACACAGTAAATAAAAGCACAATTTGCCTTTTATGTAAATTTTGATTTGTTGTATTCAAATAAAGGTTTGAAGTATGAGCCAGGAAATCAATTTCAAATGTAACAGCAGCTGCTGGGTCTTTTATTGTTCCAGGGGTTAATTTCATGTCTTTTGTACCAAAGTGGGCCTATATTTGATTGAGGAAACACTGCAAAAAATATGCCTTTATTTGGGGATCCTCAGATTTAGAAGCTACAATGGATCTTAAAATTTTTCTAACTCCTTTTTCTCAAATGAGCTTAAAATGATAATTCAAAATAGTTTTCCAAAGTTACATAGATTAGTGATAATGTCAGGTCTGTATTGGATGTCTTGACTCCAAGTCCAGTTCCATTTTCCCCAGACCATATTCAGAGATCCTGCTGTATTTCTCCTCAAGAAGAAAACATAAAGTCTGAAGGTACATTGCCTTTGAATAACCAGATATCAGAAAGTTGACGTGAACATCAGGATGCCAGGATACAAATGGCGACCTCAGAGGGCCAATCCTGCAGCCCCATTCCCATCCACCTTCACTCTGTTGTGGTATCCGATAGCATTGACGATCTCTCCCTGTGAGGCTGGGTAGTTTGCTTTAATCAATGAAAGAGGGAGACAGGTCCTTGTTCTCTTGGAGCTTCCCTTTAGGGAGCTCTGTCTTGAGGAAGAAGATGGAGATGCCAGGGTATCCTCTTTCCTTAGAATAGGTGGAAATGCTGTGGGATTTTCAGATCTCGAGATCCTATACCTGTCCTTCCCTTGGCCATATTTTCTGTTTTGTAATATTCTATGTCCCTGGCATTAGCATTAAAAAAAAATCATTTCTAAGAGTTTTAGAGATAGAATCTGGAAGGTTTGCAAACTCCTTCTGGACTGCTTATTCTGCCAACTTCCCTTACCTCTTTTGGCTGGTGTAGCCATTTGACTTTTCTGCTGGGCAGGTAGTAGTAATTTGGGGGGTCCCTAATTAGATTCCAGCAGCTCAATTCCCTGGTTCATTTACCCTGAGCCACCTTCAAATTGAATTGGTTTTTTCTCACTGCCAACCCAAGCAGGAGTGGATCCTGGGGAATTACACAGAAATAACAGCCTTCTTCTCCCCTTCTCCGTCTCTGACTCGTTCGCCTGCCCTTTTGTGCCTCTCGTCCATTATACCTTCACAACCACATGCTCTGCGCCTTCTGCTTAAGCTGTCTGAGCTCGTTTCCTCCATGAACCATCGTGATGTACAACACGTACAGACCCAGGGCCAGATGAATGGTTTTCCATTAGAAGTACACTGTGCCATCTGGGGCACCTGGGAAGATAATGCCACAAAGACACCCCCATCTTTCAAACACTCGGAAGGGAAGATTTGTACCGCTCTGCCTCACCCGCCCCTACTGCTGCAATATAACGTGCTGCTCCTCAGTTCTAAAACCTGCATTTTCTCTCCCTTATTTTCTGCAGTGTCTCAGTGCACTGTGTAGCTTGGGGTGTGCGGTCTTAAAATGGGATTCTGTATGCACCAAAAGGTAAAACACAATGACAATGCAAACTGTCTACACAGATAAAAGGATCTCCCTCAATTAAAGCAATCAGGTGAAATACTTGTCTCTAAAAAGGTCTTAAAGAATAAGAGCTCTGTTTAAAAAGAACCGGGCCCTTCACTGGGCCACAAAATTAGTGTTTTCTTATTTCAGCACATTAGTTATTTCTTCTGTGATTGAAAACGATTGGTAGGAAGAAATCTTGGTTGCTACATAAACCTTCTTAACCTTTTTCCTTTGTGTATGTGCATGTGTGCACCTCTATTTCTTTTAAAACCTGTTAAGACAATGTGGTTGCCTTAAAAAAAAAAAAAAAACCTCTTCATTAGTATTCTGCATAAGGTGCAGTCTTCATTGCAGTAGATACACAAAATCTATCTTCACTTTCACCACCTGTCACCTGAGAATTTTAGAATGATCTAGCTTTGAGATTGCAGGAAGCAGCCTTTCTGATTCTCATCTTTACTTGCCACCTCCCCCACCCCCTCCTCTTTGTCATTGGCTCTGCATCTACAGTGAACTCCGGTCCATTTTTATTCCTTTGTCAAATGCTTTTATTCACGGGAAACCGAAGGAACATGTTTACTAGGGATAGAAATAGAAACACAATAAAAACCAGTTTGATAGATGATCTAGCCTATTCTCCACACTTCCCTGTTGTTTTATTGATTTACAGAACACAAAGACTAATCCGAATTTACATTGCTTGTATTTCCCCTGATCTCAAAGGAGTTGTTCCCCTTTGCTCAGATTAAGCAAGCCAATTTTTTCTTTGTATCCAGTAGCCTCTGTGACAGTCAAATAGCCTGTCAACTAATCAATTTATGCTGCAAAAACTAATTTTTACTTTAAACAAACATCCTAACATTGTGTTGACACAATTAAATGATTTCTGCGTTATACCATATATCTAACACACACCCTAGGGAGCAGGTAAGAGCTACAGCTGAAATCACACACACGTGCTCCTGCATCAAATTAAATATTTTCCCCTTAATCCTACCACCAGCAGCTGTTAGGTACTGTGGCTTATTGCATATGGCCTACATAATGAGACCGATCCAGGCGGTTCCGGCTTCTCCACTGAATGCTGAGCAGCTCTGTTCTCCCCAAGGACATTAAGAGTTACTGCTATTGAAAGTTCTCATGCCAATGAAGAGCCTCAGCATACATGTTTGAAGATAAGGGAAGAAAGCATTTAAAGCCGGAGCTTCTACCTTGATTAAAATAAAAGGGATTGGCGCTCTGCAATGACTGGAAACTGGCAAGCTCCCCAGAGTTATGGCAGGATGGAGAGGGAGAAAGGGAGGTTCAGCAAGAAAGGAAATCTTTGCTCTCTTCGAAACCTGTCAAAAAATTAGGTCAACATGATTTTGTATTTTAATGAAATAACTTAAGGGTAAGCCTGAGACTTGGAGGCCGCTAATACTTTTATGCTAGAGTGGGTTGTCATGCTTGACGTAATGTCTGGCTCTGTCTAAGAAGTATCGAAGCTAATGTTCTCCATGGCTAATCGGCCTTTAGCTGCTCCTGTCCTTTTACATTTTCAGAAGCTGCAGCATCAATATGGATGTTCCCACCTCTAACAGTATAAACACGGTGCAGCCTGCACATCATCATTTCAATTGTCAAAACAGATGAAAGGATTTCTGATACTCCAATTAAACTAACCTGGAACAATCATTTTAAAATATGCTCCGTAAAATAACCCGAATATTAAAACACCAGAACACTCCAACCGTTTCCTCCGGTTGCATCATTAGCATCCCTTCCCCCTCCATAGTTCTTATCTGATTTGATTACTTTTAGAATGAATTTGGTTTTGAACATGAAAGCTGAGGAAGCTAAATTGGAAGAATAATGGCTTGGCATTTTGTGTCATTTGGTTGAAATTGCAGGTGTGGGAGTCAGGCCTGCTCCTCTAACTCGTGCTTGGCTATTTCCCCTTTAATTTTCTGAATTTGAAATGGATTGCTGGTTCCAAATTACACCACACTTAAGGGACTTGCAAAGAATGCTTGTGATTTAGGATCCTACATTATTGCCTTGATGAAAAATTATGCAGACACACTCACAGCCCTACAAGAAAACTACTTCTTGTAAAACAAGAGTATTTGACAAACACCAGGAAGCTGAAGATGATAAAATACATTCTAAGCTCCTTTAGTTACTAATCAAGAAGGGGTACTGTGTTAATGGCAGCCCGATGTGCTGAAGGGGAGTCAGTACAACAGGGTAGGCAATAGAGGATCATGGTGTTCAGAAAGAGTAGTAACTGTAGTCCAGATGACTGTAATAAAATTCTCTCATTTGAAGCCACATGGATTAAGGGATAGTTTCTGAATACTAGTATTGTAATTACCTTCAAGTACCCGAAGTAACTTGTCTATAAGCAACAGTATTTCCAAGTAGAAGAGGTATCTTTAATGAATAGGTAATACTTTATCAGTCATACTTAAAATAATACACACTTTAGTTCCAAGGCTTTTGCATTTTTACTCTGGCTTTAGCCTATCTGTTTTAATATTAATTTGTACCTATAAGATTGATACACTAGGAAATGTTATATTTTAGATCAGTAGCAAATATGAGGTTAAAATTTGACAAGTTTCAAGTTAGTCACTTAACCCTGGATAGTCTCTTTAAGCAGCTGTGCTCACCCTGCCCCACATCATGTATGTGAAACATACCAAAGAGGTGGGCAGGTAAATTAGAAGAGTGTTGTTTAATTTCTAAATACAGCCCAGAATATGCCTATCTTAGTGGACATGTCATGTACACTTGAAAGAGTGTGTATTCTGCTGTATGTAGGTAGAGTGTTCCATGAAGATCATCATCAAGTTGTCTGATAATGTTTCTCAGGACTTCTATGTCCTTGGTGTGATTATGAATCTACTTAGTACCATCAGTTATGTGTAGAGTGTGAGAGGAGAGTCTCTAAGTATAATTGCTGATTTGCCTATTTTTCCTTTCTGTTCTATCAGTTTGTGCTACATAAATTTTAAGCTTTCTATAGGTAGGTGCATATATATTTACATTTTTTATGTCTTCCTAGTGAATTGCTTCTTTTATCATTATGTAATGCATGTCTTCATCCCTGGAAATTTTTCTCATTCTGAAGTCTACATTTTTCTCACATTAATATAGCCAGTGAATCTTTGTTTCAATTAGTGTTTACATTGTATCTTTTTCTATACTTTCACTATATAATTATAATTAATGTGGGTTTTTGTAGATAGCATATACAATAGTTTGGTCTTTTTTTAATTCAGTCTGATAGTCTTTTAATTGGTACATTTAGATCATTTATACTCACGGTAGTTATTGATATGTTTATATTTAAGTGTACCCTTTTTTTTTTTACCTTTCTGTTTATTCTCTCTGAATTTGGATTTTTTTTTGTTGTTCTCTCTTTAATGTTCTCTTTCAGGTTGCCTGAATACTTTTAGTATTCCATTTTAATTCATTCATTAGGTTTTTGAAAAATCTTTTTGTATTAAGTTTTAGTTGTTGCTCTAGGGATTATAATGTACATACCTAACTTTCTAGTCTACTTATAATTAATATTTTATCACTTCAAGTAAAAGGTAGAAGCCTGACAACCATATATTTACTGTACATTCTCCTTTATGTCATACTTATCAGATATGCTACATCTGAATATTTAGGCTCTTCCTCCTCAGATAATGTTATAATTTATTTCTTTCAAGAGTCACATATATTATAAAGAATGTAATAGAAGGAAAAGTATATATTATATGTACCTAAATATTTACCATTTCTGCTGTTCTTCCTTCATTCCTAAAGTTCCAAGGTTTCCGTCTGATACCATTTCTCTTTAGCTGACAAACTTGCTTTAACATTTATTTTATGGAGGGTCTGCTGGTGACAAATTCTCTCAGCTTTTCTTCATCTGAGAATGTTTTTATTTCACCTTTATTCCTGAAGGATATTTTCACTGAATGTAGAATTCTGGAATAATATTTGTGTGTTGTGTTTGTTCCTAGCACTTAAAGGATGTCCTTTCCACTGTGTTCTAGCCCTCATGATTTCTCGTGGGAAATATGCAGTTTTTCTATCATTGCTTCTCTGTAGGTAATGTGTTGCTTTTCTCTGGCTATTTTCAAGATTTTTTATCTTTGGTTTTCCTTAGTCTAATTATTATGTGTCTGAGCATGATTTTCTCTGAGTTTATCCACTTTGGGACTCATTGAGCTTCTCAAATCTTGTAAGTTTGTGCCAGCAATTTATTCTCATAAACTTCAGAAAAGTTTTTTATATGGTATTTGCAAATTTTTCTCTGAGTTTGTGCTTTTATCAAAGTAATATAAAAAAATAAATTATGAATAAGCATGCGATAGAATTAATATCATTATAGGGAGATAATAGCTGTTGAACAGACCACATTGTTCCAAAGAGAAGAGAATTCCACTAAATTAGAGGAAATCATAATATCTAATGGAATGAAGAGACAAAAGTTATTTTAAAAAATTTAGGAAAAATTGTACAAGTTGATGATATCATGGAGTAACAAATAAGAATGAGAACATTGAATGTTTATATTCTTTTTACCCCAAAAATGAGATCAGTTAAGAACTCAGATGGAGATTGATCAAAGGGTACAGCTGGGTCTAAAGTGCAAATAACTTGATAACATTTATCTGAGAGGTGTAAGGTTTCTTTGAAGTAGCCGGGCACCAGAGAAAGACAGACGAGCAGAGTTGAAAGGGATAAGTAAAGAGGCTTTATTGGGGCGCTCCCGGGTGGGGGTAACAAGTCCCTGAGAGAGGGACCCGGGCGAGCCTCACGGGACCCACGGGTCCCAGAGAAGCTGCCCCGCCCAGAAGTCTGAGTGGGTTTATATAGGTTTTTAGGGCTGGGGGATGGGAGTTTCTTCGGCCAGGAGATGTCAGTGCCAGGAGTGAGGAATTTCTTTGTTTCAGCTTTGGGGCAGGTACTGAGGGACAGGAGGAGCCGCCTCTTTTTTCATTAGGGAAGGGAGGGGTGCCCGCCACCAGCCTTACAAGAGGGTAATAAAATCATAATATAGAGGAAAAAGCAAATGAAATAAATAATAGTAATAGTTGGCATCGTACATGGTTTAGATAGTCTACTTTAGAGGAAGGTCTGGAGAAGTTATGGGATGGAATTATGCAACTGACAAAGTATGAGATTATGTGAGAAAGCTTAAAGAATATGTATAAGATATAACAGGTTGTGTGGTTAAGAATGTCTGAGTAGTGTAAATGTCTAGTATTTCCCACTGACTTTTGTCATAGAGAATATAAATTAATTAACTGAATTTTTGGATTCATCATAATTCATGAAATGCCTAATGAAATGGCTACAGTGAGGAAAACCCTAGAGGGAACAAGGTGGGTAATTCAACAACAGATGTCATTAATTGAGCTCTTCCTATGTTCCAGGCTGTAGGCCAGGAGCATTACACAGATGGTTTCATTCAGTTCTTGTAACAATCGCATGAGATATATATTTTGCTGTTATACAACTTTTTTAGTGAGGCGACTGGAACATGGAATATGGCTAATTTACTCATCACAGTCCACCTACCAGGTGGTCAAGACAGATACGAACCTAAGGGTCTGACTCCAGAACCTATCCTCCTAATCACTAGGTAATAGTACCTTTACAGGTACTATGGATTTCCTAATCAGAAGAAGGAAATTGATAATACATTTCTGATACTGAATTTAAAATATTGGCACAAATAAGAGATATCTGTGATGGGGGACTTTAATCATACTAGAATATATTGGATGTCTCCATTAAGTAAAAGCATACCATATTACGAGCCTTATACTTGGTTGCTGACAAATGTTATCTCCTATGAAATAAAGTAATGTGGAGAGAACTTCTTTTCTGAATCTAAATTGGTTGATTAAATGGAAGTTACAGAGATCTTGGGAGAAATAAACCAGTGCAACTTAGAATTTATGGTCTCAAAAGTGAAGGCTAGGTACAGACAATTATATACACTAGATTCTATCAAGACAACCTTAAAAATATCCAGAGAAAATATTAGAATGTATTCATAAGTTTCTCAAATGGATGTTGGGTCAAGAAAGTAAGACATTTTTTAAGATTTAAATTAATTTGACTATAAAAATCTACATTTTAAAGAAGGAAAAGAGAAGAACTACCTGGAAAAAAAAAAAAGGGAGAACAAGTCATTCTATAATTAGTTCCGATTTTAAAAGGAACAAAGAATGCTGAAGATTAAAAAGTGGCAAAGACACAAATAGAATAAGGGAGATAAAAATTCAAATGAGCAGAGGTTTACAAAAGTTTAAAAGAAAAGGGGAAAAAACACAACAAGGAAGGATGGGCTTACCTCTGGTTCCCAATGGTATTAAATTAACGATTAAATGAAATAAGCACTTCTACTTGTTTTACTAGTTGTGCCTTCTCTGACAAGGAGAATGACCTCTGAAAAGAGGAAGTAGGAGCCCCAAAGAGATAAAGAAATTATAATTGGATACTTAATAAAAATGTCAGACATTGTGCCCCCATATGCTTTACTTTTCTATTTAATTATTCTATTTAACTTCTTGTATACTTTATGAAGGCCTACAAGTTAAAAATTTTTACCCATATTTTATGGATGAGGAAACTGAGGCTCATATAACATGCTCAATACATCATAGTTAGAACTCGGATAAATCAATAATGAGGACATCAAAGTTGGGTGCATTACACATGGTGCCAACATTGCATCTACTTAGCTGCTCAAGGTGAATTCAAGCTAGCAATTTATATGTAGTCATTGATAATGGGAAAAGTGTCAGAGGCTCAAAGACGAGGAAGTATGGTTTTCTAGTTTTAAAAGATAGAGAGGAGTAGAAAGAAAAGTACGCAGATACTCCAGAGAATTTGTCTTCAGTCTTACACAAGTTTAAAAAATGCATTATGAAGATGTTAGGTACAGAGTTAAAAGGATCATAGGGAGCCAGCATAAATTCACTATGGAAAAATTATATCAGATAAACCCAATTTCTTTTTCAGATAGACTTATTAGGCTGCAAAATTAGAGAATTGATTCCAAGTAACATTCTTCAGCAGCAGGGCAATGGGTCAGATCTTCCACACTATTCCTTGGAGCAAAAAGGAGAAATAGAGAGAAAATATTACCACCATTAAAAGTATCATAACTGGTGTGGCAATCGTACCAAAGCAGTGCCAGTGAGTCAATTTCAGCCCTGGAGAGCCATTTCTTATGCATTTGTCAGGACTTCTGTTTTAAATATATGACTGGGTAAAACAATGCAAGCTGGAATATATAACAAATATTTTGCATGACTGAGTCAAGATCTAAAATAGTAACATTTGCCACTTAATGGGGGCCTATAATTTATAAAGTAGTGTTCCAGGAATTGGAGATCAGAGAATAATGTATGTATCCTCGAATTACCCAACCTCTCAGCAGAATTTGACAGAGGGTAGTGGTAATTGAGTTCTTTGTCTTGAAACTGTCCTTTCTTCCAGGATCTCACACTCTCATGGTTGCCCTCCTATCCCACTGGTCTCTCTTTCTTGGTCTCCATTGCTGTTTCCTCTCAGTATAGGAGGGCCCAAGTACACTCTTCTTTATTCTTGTTCCTAGGAAACTTACCAGCTCTCATGATTTCATATACATCTGTACATTTGAGTTTCTAAATTTATATCTCCACCCTAGACCTTTCTTTTGCCTGAACTCCTGGCATTTGTTTTCTATTTCGTACTTGACATCGCCATTTCATTGTCTAATAGACATTCCAACTTAATACATCAAAAACAGAACTTTGAAAGCCAAGCCTCCACTTATTATCAAATTTCTCCTCCTGCAGTATTTCCTAAGTTGCTAAGTGGCATCTCTGTTCTTCCAATTGTCCCTGAAAAGATAATTTCTAAATAATTGACATTTTATCTCCTATTAACAGAAAAAAAAGGTGAACTCAGAAGTAAAGGGTCCTTGTCAGGATCACTCAACTGGTAATAAGCAGTGTCAGAGTCAAACCCAGGCTGGTCTGATGCCTACTGTTTCCAGATGTTTCTAGTCCAAAATAAAGTTATTTTGAAGTTCTTTGCTGTGTCAACAAAATAAAAATTTTAAAAGAATCTGTGAATACAGTTCAGGAAAACATAAGGCTGTGGCAGGAGCCCATGGTAAAGGACTTGGCTTAATCTCAGTGTTCTTATATAGGGAGTAGCTGCTGACCTGCGACACTTTAATCCTGGGCTGTATTTTTGAAAAGTAGTCCCTATGCTGATGGAGTTTTCAGTATAGTATATGCTATACTTGTAAAAACAAACTTGTAATATTCTGTTTCATTCTGGAGACAACATAATTAGAAAGAGATGACGAAAGTCATTCAGTGAGAAGGCACCAGGAAGATAAGGAAGTTCAAAGTCATAACTAAAGAAGAATTCTTAAAAGAACTGGGGATATTTGGCCTGGAGAGAAGACGGTCTGGGTGACACAATTTTTATCACTGTATTTATTCTATTCTATAAACACTTAATGAAACCCTACTATGTGTCAGTTGAGCACTATAATAAGCACCGGAGGTACAAAGATTGAAAAGCGTGGTCCTTGCCTTGCATTATCAAAGAATAGGTGCAGAATTTACAGAGGGATAGAAAGATTTGTCCTTTAGATTGAACCAAAATCTAATGGAATTACTCAAGGATGAAATGAGCTAGCCTTTTGCCATTGCTAAAGATATTTAAGCACATGCTGGAAGTCTACCTGGTATGGGAAGAAGGCTATGGAGTTAAATTAACTATCATATATGTGACTGAACTGCATGGCCTTTAAGCACTTCCAACCCTGAGATGCTATGATTCTGTCATCTGTGCTATCCCTGTCGCTTAGTACTGTAAATAATTGAGACATACTGCAAAAAATTATGTTTTCGTGGCACATGTAAATCATCTACTTGCTTAGGTAAGATTTGTCCTTCCTATTTTAAGCTCATATCACTTAGTGTGTCTTTTTCTGTCCTGGAGAAAATTATAGGGAACATAGGCCAAAACAGGCACACCTAGCAAAGTTGTGAGTGAAAGGGGGGTCAAACTTATGAATGTCTGCATGTATTTATGTTTGGTACCCCAATTACATCACATAGAACCAAATACAAACTATGTAGATAAGGGATAAGCATAGGGTATTTGGAAAGCATTTTTTTTTTTTAAAATAGGCATATGTGACATTCAATTAGGGACTAGTATAATTTTAGCATTTAATTCTGTGTTGCTGAAAGATCACTTTGCTCAAATCAGACCAACAGCACTCTCCTTCTGATCATAGCTATCTCTAGAATTCTCATCATTTCAGCAGCGGATCGAGTCCATTCCTTTCTATGAATTTTACAAGCCAAGGCATTTCTGTAAGTTGATTTGATCAGGTGGAAAAAAAGCCTAACAGTGAACTGACACAAGAGTTTTGGAAACAGTGTGGCAGAATTTGATCAGTTCCCATGGTTTCTTAAGAACAAAGAAAAATGCTCAGATTTAAAGATTTGTGAAAAATGGTAAAGGCAAGAAGAGAAGGGCAAGGAAACTGATTAATTCAAGGTACATCTTGAACTCTTTTGAATATGATCATTCCAATAAGTCATATACGTAATTTAAGATCTTAGTATGCATTATTTCACAAGGCATTTTACCATGGCTGCATTATTATTTAAATGGTCTCAAAAGGTTGAGGGAGGTGATAGAACTGCAATATAAATCACACCAAGCTATTAGGACGATTTATAATTGACCAGTGGTGAAGTGCAAATGTATATACATTATTGAGCAACTACTATACACCAATATATGCAGTTTCCTATAATCCTAAAAGCAATTCTTAGAAGTTGGTATTGCTACTGTAGTTTTACACATGAAAACACATAATCTTAAATAGCATGCCAAGCCTAGTTCTGATTCTAAGTCTGTTGTTCATTCCCCAAAGTCCATGATGGCAAATTATGGCATACATTGAGAGTCAATTTAATTTTGCAACTAATCTGATTATTTGAGCATTTAACTGCTCCTGAGACATAGGCAAATAGGGCTGGCCACATTCCTACAAAGATAATGAAACGAAACATTCAGCCAACAAGTCAAACTGCCTGTCCCTCAAAGGTATTTAGAAGGCCCACTTCTTAGTCTTGCCTCCAGAGTATTCTGGGTTCCAGCCTGCAGGCCAGCACCACTATTCTTGCACTGGGTTGGGGGAGACAGAGGTCACTGGCAGGGCTGGCCTGAGGAGGGACACAGTGCCAATAAACTGAGAGCTCCTTAGGAGACAATTGGATTTGGATTTAGGCCAGCACTGACAGGGATGGCACATGCTTCTCAGGGTCCAGTGAAAAATGAAAATATGGGGGCTTTTGATCAAAATGCAGGAAAGAAGTGCCATTAAAAACAGTAAATACAAAGACTTTTGCTTTCTTCTGTGGTCTACCTCTCATCTTGTCATGATGTTTTTGTATTTGCTACTTAATGTTGTTCTAAGTAAAAAAAAAAAAGTTAAATTATTAGCATGAATTTTACTATTCATTGCTATCTTGTGTAATGCCAGTTTTAAATGCAAATGTAAAAGCATTTAACTCACTGAAATTACACAGTTTGTACATATGTACTTTGTTTTTGCCAAAACAGTGGAAATGCTCCACAAAACTAGCTCAATTGTTTTTATTTCACTTCTTACTTTGCTCACATTCTACCAGTACTTCCTACTTTGTCCTACGGATGATGAGTAAGGAAGAACTGAAAGGAAAATAAACTGTTTTAGGAAGGAACTATCATTTCCCCCTTTCCTTCTAAATCATCATTTTCAGTGTAAATTGTTGGCGAACATAGGGAAGTGAGATGAATAAAGAAGGATGTGATAGGTTTCCGTGGTCATTTGCGTCTCTTCAAACACCATGGTCTTCCTTCTGTGTTCAAAGCAAGTTCTGGTTCTAATGGAAGGTATGGCTGTTGGCACCCCCACTTCCTCAGTGGCAGATGTCGTACCCTTACCTTGGGCTTGCCGGGAGTCTCACTGAACTCCCACACGTTGTGGGCCTACTGGAATTTTGTACTCATGAGGCTTCGTGAAGGCCACATGCTAGTGGGGGTAGCAAGAGTAGCAGTGCGCACGCAGGCTGTGGGTATCTCTTTTGCTCTCACACTTGCTCCATTTCATGGAATTTCATTCGCACATGTCCAAAGATAAAATCATTAGGAATTTCAGGATGGCAACAACAGAGCATTAAACTGAGCACAGGGCCCCATGTGACCGCACAGGTTGTACCCCCATGAAGCTGGCCTTCCCTGCTGACAGATGCTGAAAGGAAGCTGGGCCTTATAATGTCTGCCAAGAAGAAATAGGCACTATAAAGTCTATCCCAGTGATAACAACTAAAGACTGGTGAAAATACAAAAACGGCTACCTAAGGAGAGAAGTGTAAACAATAGCAGATGGACTGAGGAGGAAAGATAAAACATGAAGAAGTCGTAAGGTGGTGGCGAGGCTGAGCCACTCCTCACCCCCATCATCCCCCAGCGTTGACCAAGAGCAGGCCACACCGGGGATTACGCTGTGGCTGTGAGCAGCAAGTCTCTGGGGGAAGCCAGGCTTTCTGACCAGAGCACTGGGAAAAGGGGCTCCTGGGAGCCTGAGAGAATGGGGGAGATTGCTGGTTTTTGTTTTTAAATTTTCCTCTTTTTTTTGTCTCCTGGCCCTGCCCCAGGGCCAGCTCCAGTCACAGACGTGTACTACTATGGAGGCAGTGGCAGCTGGCAGGCATTTAGAACTTGAGGGAAAACCTGTGTTTCTGGATTGGATTATGTAGGAGGATGTCCTAGTTTGTAGGAATACACACTGAAGTATTCAGGGGTGATGGGGCATCATGTTGCAATTGACTCAATGTATATTTATTTCTGCATTTATCTAAATACATGGAAGCATCCAACCCAACCCTGCAGGGCTTCTTCTCGTGTTCCCTCTTAGTTTCTAACTCCCTTCCTCATTAGCAAGGAACCTAGTTCTCACTCACCTTAATATATCCACCCCTTTGATACATCCCTCCTTTTGTAATGTTCTGCTCCCCCAGTTCAGCGTGTGACATCCTGCTATGGTCCGGACCCACACTTGGATGCCCTCCTCAGCCCACTTGGGCTCTGACAGCCCATGATGACCACCCTCTTCAACATTCCCTTTTCTTATTCTCAAGGGCTCTAACACAAGATTTAGGACATCGTGCCTCCCCTAAATACCAGCAGAGATGGTCCAACTGAATGGCTTTTGGACTAAATTTTCCAGGAAAAGAGGGAAACAAAAGAACCTTAATTTTCAAATGCTCTCTAGCTCACTTCTGTGCGCAGGAGGGTGGGTATCCACACAGGTATATAATTCTAACACCTTTATATAGTCTTACTATTTACTCTAGTGTACCAAGTAATTAGCAAAGTGCCCAACACATAGTAGGCACTCAAAAATAGTCACTGATTCAATTAATGTTGCCATGACCTGTTGATTAGACCCTGACTTTCATGTTAGCTTCTGCTTCATGTTTAGGTTTCTAGGCTGTATGATTTATACTTGGATACCAGTGATAGCAAATACGTAGTTTACTATGTGCCTCAGATTCTTCTAAATGCTTTCTGTGAATTAACTTATTTACACAAAGGCCAATGAGAGATGTCCTATTGTCATCCTTATTTTGTAAATAAATTTGGAAGGCACAGAGAGGTTACATAAGTTGCCCAATGTCATATAGTTTGTAATTGGCAGGGCTGGGATTCGAACCCAGATAATGTAGCTTAAGAGTTCATGTTTTTAACTACTATATGCATAACTTTGGTTTTAATTCTTCCCTCCTTTCACCCCAGATTTTTCACCTGGTAACACATTATTGTTAGCTTGTCTTGTTTATCCGTATCTCTTTTTATTTGCACACTATCTTCTGAATATTTCTGTATCTCATGTGGCTTGTTTGACATCAGTGCTGATACTGGACATTAATTTCATATGGCTCCAGGATTCGGATACCTAATCATCTGTACTCAGTACCTAATGATACAATCTCTGGTTTGGTTAAAACTCCGGGGCCAGCGCTGGGTTTGCTGGGATGGCAGAAAGCTTCCCAGTAGCAACCCTTTAGCGGCCCCTGGAGGAAGTGGGGTGCATGTGTGGACATCTCCGTTCTGATCATATCGAGTGGGACTTACTAACACTCCCTCCTAACAGGGCTTATTTATAATCAGTAGGGTATACATTTCAACTAGTGTTTTAATCACGAGTATCAGATCATCAAATCATAGTTATACCTTTTTGTTTACTCCTTTATCTTTCTTACAATCTCAATTTTGTTTTACTTTCTATTACTTAGGTCTCCAGTACTTGTTGCAACTCTTTCGTATTTTTTCATCTAAAATAATTGGATAATCTTAACTTCAGTGTTCTTTTTGGGGGTTCACACATGATTCACTCCACAGTTAAACCTGGGAGTGTTCCTCTGTATTTATCAACAATAAAATTGTAACAATAAAGTTCTGTTGAGTTCGACTGGGAATCCCCCTTCTAATGACATATAATCTCCTTAGCCCCAAACCTATTAATTCTAATGCGTATATTTTCCTTTCCATCAAAACTTCAGTCACCTTTTGGACTTAGGGATGAATGGAACTCCTATTCCTCTAAGACTTTCATTTTCATGCCTAGGACTTCTGAGTTTTTAGGAGTTTGTCTTAAGTCTTCTCTGGAAGTATTAAGTCACTTCCATGTAGGATTAAGTACCAAATATACAACTGAAAGTGCGTCAGAAGTCTCTTTGTTACATATCAGATTTATGTGTAAGCACTTAGCAAACCATCCAATTCCTCAAAAATTGGTTTTCTTTAACAACCAACATAATTTTTTCCTACTAAGGCTATTAACAGTTTTAAGAATTCTTATTGTTCTGAGCCTCTTATTTGTCACATGAACACATGCTTGGGGAGACATGCCTCTTTGCCCTGGATCTGGTCAGTGTGCAGCATATGAGAGCCCTAATCAAGCATGAGGGCTGTGGAACACATAGGCCTGCGAAGATGAGCTGAGAGACAGTGTGTTGTGGCGAAACTGAATTAAAAAGGCCGAGCGAGGTGGCTCACGCCTGTAATCCTAGCACTCTGGGAGGCCGAGGCGGGTGGATTGCTCAAGGTCAGGAGACCAGCCTGAGCAAGAGTGAGACCCCGTCTCTACTAAAAAAAAAATAGAAAGAAATTATCTGGCCAACTAAAATATATATATATATATATATATATATATAGAAAAAAAAAAAAAAAAGCAAGGGAAGGCTGGGCATGGTGGCTCACGCCTGTAATCTCACACTTTGGGAGGCTGAAGTGGGAGGATGACTTGAGGCCAGGAGTTTAAGACCAGCCTGGGCAACATAGCAAGACCCTGTCTCTACAAAAAATAGAAAAATTAGCCAGGCATCATGGCACATGCCTGTAGTCCCAGCTACTTGGGAGGCTGAGCCAGGAGGATTGCTTGAGCCCAGGAGTTTGAGGTTGCAGTGAGCTATGATGATGCCACTGCACTTTAGCCCAGGCAACACAGCAAGAACCTATTTAGAAAAAAGGGGTTGGGAGGAGACCATCAGACAGATTTGTCAGCCTAAAAAGGGTAAATAGAGTGGGGAAAGCCAGATCACAGCTGAGATGAGAGTGAAAAGGTTCAGAGCAGAAGGTGGGAGCAATTGTCTGAGCACATTGGGGTTTTTATTGGAAGCTTATTGGCCCCTCACATGAAGACAGGATGGCTGCTGTCAGAGCTGCTGACCAAGTCTGCGCACCTGCCATGTAGCTTCGGTGGTTCTGAGTGCTCACACCTCCACCCCGCCCCCGCCCCCCCCAACTTTCTCTCGGCATACTGCTCTACTATGCAGCCTCATGACTGATTTCCCTCTACTTCCTTATGGTGGTGCCGTGGAACACAGGCACGTGAATTAAACTTCACTATTTTTGTTCTTCCTTAAAAGGGTTCTTGATGCTTCATTCCAAATGGCTCCTTTAAGAACCCAAACTTCCCGCACTGCATATAAGATGCAGTTCATGAAAGTCCCGTCCCCTGGCTCCCTTGCTGCATCCACAGCCTTCATCCTGAACCACTTGCCCTGACCCATTTCCCCCTCGGGCCCATCTTCTGATGTTGTGTTCATTTCCCATTTCCCATTTCTGACCTCTCCCTTCAGGCCTTAGTACTACCTTTCCAGCTGCAAACTTTGCTTCTTTCTTTGCCTATGATTTAGTTTTTCTTCAATGTCATTGCTTCCAGCAACAAACAGCCTTCCTGGCTGGTCCAGCCCCAGAGACTGTTCACTGGTCCAGCTCCTATGGTCTCTGTGCCCAGGGGACTCTCTTGAGCCCTCCAGGTGGGTCTCAGCCACCTCTCTTCTAATGAGAAATTTGTCATCCTCTCATGTCAGTAGGAATGTAAAGAGGGACTCTTCAAACAGAGGGATCAGCTATAGCATTTACCACTTTCATGGTGGCTATTTGCCTCTGGCAAGAAGACAAACATAGCACACCCTCTGCAGGGTACCAGAATTGATTCCTTGGACTTCCATACCTTTGGGTTGTCAAGCGGAATTATTTTTCTTTATGGTTTTCCCTGCTGGCTCCCTTAGCATATCTCTAAATACAATTCCTCTGCATCTCCGATCTCATAAAAAGTTAGCTTTAAAAATTTTTCTTTTTCATAATGTCTCTCAATTCCTTTTTCTATTATGCAGGGACAATTTAGGGGGACACATTTCAGCAAATTACCACAATTATCTTTAGCCTGCTGGTGCATTTCAGCAGGCCCTACATTGTCTTTTATCAGCAGACAATGCAAAGAACCTGAATAATCTTGGAAAAGCATAGATAATTCAGTCTTTATTTTCCCTTTAGTGGTTAATAAGAAACCAAAAGGAATTACTTGAATTTTATTTCACTTCCCTTCTCATTCATAATTGTTCATATCGAGAGAGAAGAATATGTGAATTTATTCAAAAAAATTATTAGGTATCTCCTACCTGCTAGGCACAAGGCTAAGTAATGGCTTCATAGAAATGAAACAGTGTCTGTTTTCCAGGAGTTCATGGCCTAGTGGGGGATGGGGACCTACAAACAATATAATACAACATACATATTGAAAGAAGAGCGTTTTAAGTGCTGTGAGGACTTAAGAGGAACACGTAAAACTACTTGGGGGAAGATAGGGTTAGGGAAAGCTTCCAAGAGAGGTGATGACGGCTGAGCTGTCATTAAGGATTAGAAGAAATGCTGAGTCATTTAGGAATTAGAGGGGATTTACCAGATGTAAATTGATAACATTGACAAGGGCATAGCTGCAAGACAGACTGAAGACTACGCTAGGATTGTGGGAAATATGGTGTGTCTGAAGCCTGGAGAATGTGAAGGTGCTGAAAAAGGAGGAGTGAGGCTGGGAAGGGAGGCTGGGGCTGGACTGTGGAGGCCTCACGTGCCTTCCTGAGGAACCTGAACTCTAGCTGAAGGTACTGGAAAGCCACTGTTGGACTTTAGGCAGGAGAAGGCCATTATGATAGTCACGCTTTTGAAGATAATTTTGGTTCCAATGTGGCTGATGGCTTAGAATGGGACAAAGCTAGAGGTAGGAAGATGATTATTAAATTAATATAGGGAAGAGTTATAAGGGCCTACACTAAGGCAACAGCAATGAAAATTGAAAGAAAATATCAGAGAGAGATTAAGAGGATACAGTGACAGATCTTGATTCTGCTCTGTATGAGGGTCATGGAAATAGAGAAATATAGAATAATTCCAGAATTTATCTTTTTCTGTTTAAGTAATGGAATGGACTTCATAATAATGAAAGAATTATAATTTTTAAAAAATAGCTGACATTTATCGGGCACTTTCTATGTGCTAAATAGTTTAAGTACATTACTTCATTTCATCTTTAATATCACACTTTGGAGTAGATACTATTAAGCACATATTGCAAATAAGATAATGGAGGAATGGAAAAAGCAAACGTTTCCCCCAGAATTGCACAATAAGTGACCAAACTTGGATTTGAATGCAGGCCTGTGAACCTCCAGAACTTTGGTGTTGAACCACTAACTTATTTTATCTATAGGAGGTGGATTCGATTCCTGGAAGAGATGATGAATTCTGTCTTGGACATGTTAGGTGGATTTCCAGCAGGCGGTTGTGATATGGGTTTGAAGGTCCAGTGAGTCATCTGAGGGGGAGACAGATAGCTAGGGAAGGAGCCAAACAGACAAAACCAGGGCTCCAGTGAATTATCCAAAATGTGACCTGCCAGGCTCCTGAGTTAGTTTCTTATCTTTCGTTACTCAGTGAAAGAAGGAAGACACAGTCATCTTCAGAAGAGCCACACTGAGCTGCTACAGCTCGTCCCTTATTCTAACCTACCTGCTTCTGTGACAGGAGTGGGTTAAGTTTGCTCCACTTTCTCTTTTCCTTATGATAATTCTTATCATGAGAACACATTAATCTTGTGCTATTTTCTGTTTTCATTACAATCTTTGTCACACAAGTGGAGCATCAGAATGTTAATGCCTCATATCTTCTGTGAAGGATAGTAGAATTCTCCACTGCTTTGACCTTTCCAATGTTCTGCATTTCGATTGGGTCTGGAAGTTGATGATTAATGATAATTACAATAATTACACCAAGGGACTCAAAATATAAATTACCAAATGTTCAAAGGAAGCCACTTGAAACCTTTAATAGAATCTTGAACAATCTCTGTCCAAATGTTCCCACTTCCTCCTCCCGCACCTCCATCAGACATCCCTCGGTAAGTAGGTTGGGAGAGATTTAGCCTAGGCTGCAGCCAGAAGAATAAAAGAGCTGTGATTTGTGAGCCACGTTTTAGTTATATGAAGGGGGAAAAAAAGAAATCAATTTTTAAATCAATAGAATGGTCCTTCGCCCAAACAGCTTTGCTTAACAAAGAGTGAGCATTCCATAAAACAAGACTTCGCTTTCGATTCAGATCATTAACTACAATTCCCATTAGGCGGGAGGTGCCACAGGGAAAGGGGATATTTACTTGTCTCCTCTGCTCTGGTTTCTTGGCTTTAATTTTAGGGAGGTGTAGCTTTCCAGTATGAAAGGGTTAGAACTCCTTGTAGCTTTTGCACCTTTGCTCACAGAGGACTACCAAGCTAAACACCAATATTAATATGAGCATATCCTATGCGAGCCTTTGAAAGGGGCAAAGATGCAGACTCCCTGAGGGTCTTTTTCTTTTGAAATAAGTAGTAAGAGACACTGGAATGAAGGTTTCGTTTCAAGACCCCTGATCATTTTCTTCTCGCTGCAGTAAATTCTACCTTATGTTGTGACAGCAGTGCAGCATGTAGGGTATTTAAATCTCTATTCAGAAGGTTGGAGAAGTTGCCATGTTGTTAGGCTTCCCAAGGGAAGGCGATGACAAGATATCTGACACTGGGTCATTATGGAGCATATTTTTATATGATTGCAGAATAGAAAGGACCACCTCTTGCTGCAATTTTAACGCACTTGTGTACAATCATCGTATCTACTTTTGACTATGTCAGTTTATGTTATGGTATATGCTAACTCTAATTAGCATTAGCCAGACTCTGCCATTTGGAAATCTATATATTGAGAATGTATGTGTGTGTGTCAGGGGTAGTGGGGGGTTGGGTAGAAGAATGACTAGGGAGAGTCATTCCTCATGGTGTCGTTATCCAGACACATATAGGACACTGAGTTTTCATTGAGGCCATGGTTGACTAAAACAGAGTGCCACATGTAAGAGCCTTTCAATAGGCAAAAGTGAAGATTTAATGAGTTTTATTTTTAATAAATAGTAAGAGGTATGCAGCCCAGGGACATGGGCTCTCCTTCTTGCTTTCACTCTGGAATCTGCAGAGGCCTGATAGCACTCTTGGTATTCCCAGAGCACACCTCCATGGTGGTTCCAAGGAGTCTCAAGTTTAGGCAGGCCAACCTCTAGTTCAGGAACCACTAATGGTGGTGGTACTTTGGAATGTGTTTTCTTTTCCCAGAAGATGCCATTGGATCCAGGAAGTCCCTTATGATCCTGTAGCATACATATTAGACAGTTTCAAGTAGTATTTAACTTTTAAGTATATTATATATTCGTGAAGAACTTGGTGCTGTGTGTGTTTGTCTAGCATTCATGCATATTTCTACTCATATTAGAATTTCCCCCTTTGAGAGGTGCCACACTTTTTTTCCCCCATTATATCCCAGAGGATATAGGTATAAGATAGGAGGTTTAGTCCATGATGTCAGATGGGGCATGACCATTTGAAATAAGTTTTGTCATCATTGTTACCACCTGTTTTGCATTTTGCTTTGGTAGCAGAAACAGAACCTTAGTAAGATAAACCTGAAGTCAACTGAACACCTAATCAGTTAGTAAATCCGGAAGCATTCAGTAAGTTACTTTCTTCAAGTGGAGTTATGCTTTTTTTTTGAGTTTTTTATTCTGCAGAGATATTCAGAGCTTGTAAACATGAACTCAAGGAAATCTAAACTGTGACAGTTGATCTTGTAACCTGGGCAGTTTCCACTGTATTAAATTGCATCCTGATTATTTGGAAGGCACAATGCTTTTGATCAGCTATTGAGGTCATGCTTGTGGGGTTAAGTATCTCATTACACTTGTATTTTCTTCCAAATGGATTTTTACCTTTATTTTATTCTGCTGCTTGTTTTTTCTGGGCTATTATTGCAGCCTATTATTGCAGTCTTAAAAAAATAACTCTTATTCCCACTCCCAGAAGTTAAAAGAAGCATTCCTAAAAAAAAAAAAAAAAAAAAAAAGGTTCTAATGAAAAAGTTAATATACTGGCTTCTCCTTTTATGTGAATATGTGTATGTATTATGAATATGTGTGTATGTGTATTTTGAGAAAAGAAGTGAATTGTTAAAACATCTGCACCTGAAGAACACAGAGTGCTTGAAGGCAGATCCTTATGTTGTCTTAGCAGAGTGAAGAGAAAGGGGATTCAGATTCACAAAAAGGAAAGTGTCAGCCCTGGGGGAATATATGGCAATATTGGCGATATGTGCAGAGCCAGTACAAACGTTACACAGCAATTCCTCTCCGGGGGCTGCCGAATGAGTTTGGAAAGCTACCCAACTTATAAGGTTTGAAAACTGCATCACTTAGCCTTGATTTTTATAAATAGTCACAGTCGTTCCAACCCCTGTCTCTACGCCTGTTAGTAATATTGGTCAATTTATATGTGTCGAGTGGGAAGTCCATTAATTTAGATTCCCTAAACATCTGCTGGTCTCTAGATAGACTAGAACCAAAATGAAAATCATTAAGTCATTTACCCCACAAATATTTATTGAGCAGGTTGGGGCCTGATTCTGGTGTTAGAAGACTCCCTCAGCCGGTTTAAGGCACTCTATGAAAGAAAACATGCCTCAAAATGGTGAAAAGGAATAAAAAGCCCCATAGTTGGGGTGTGCCCTGGAGAGTTCACTGATCTCTTTCTTTGTGGCTATTACTGTTCTTAAGACTTTGATCTGCTGTGGCATCTAGATTTTTACTTTGTATTTGAGACCAACTTTCTCAGGTTTGTCTTTCCTTTGTCCACCTCTTCTAAATTTATTTCTATTTCTTCAGTTACTGCATGTTTCTATTATATTTAGACCCATTTGATTTCCCAACTCTATACTCCAACCATACCAGCTTCAAATCTCACCTTCCATTTCTTCATGTTAATATGTAGAAATGTGTCCTGGGATTCCGTGGGGGATAAACCAAGCCCCTGATCTCGAGGAGCTGTGGACCAGTTGCTTTCATCATCCAATAGAACAGGCAAATATTTTAAATGAGGGAGAAACAGCATGGACTGGATGTCTTAAAGTCAGTGCTGAGAGTGCTTAGGCATGGCCATTGTCATTGCTGGCCATAAACTAAGTTAAACGGGACAAGAGGATGAACTTAGTTTCCAATACCAGTTCTCTGCAACCCTGCTTTAACTTTCTTGCCCATATCCTGCAGGGCATGATAATCACTTGCTCATTGACTGGCACCGAGTTAGAAGTTGTTGTAATCAATTAAGGTCATGAGGATTCTATTTGTGTTCCATGGAAGCAGCCTTGGGATGGTACTCTACCTTCATGAAATAGTTAATTCAGCTGTTCAAATGCACCCCCTCAACCTTAAAACTGAAATAAACTGTCCCATTGTGTCTCTTGGTCTTTTCTTTCACAAAGTAGTAGGGCAGGGGTAGGGAACCTGCTTCCTTCAGGCCACATGTGGCCTTTTATGTCCTTAAGTAAAGCCTTTTGATTGATTCCAAATTTTATAGAACAAATTCTTTTTATTAATACATTTTTGTTCACCTTTTATACTTTTATTTTTAAAAATGAATGTATTTAAAATATCAAAGACTAAAATAAGTTTCAATGAAATAGTCCTCCCAGATTGACCAGCACAATTAGAATATTAGTAAGCCAAAAGGGCTAAATTGACAGGTGCTATTCACATGATTTAATTCTAACTTCCCCTGCCTGACTGGAGCCACTACAGCATGAGGCTGGCTGGCAAGAGTTTATGGGGGTTGAGCGTGCTAGCCTGTTATCAGCTTTTGGTAACAGTGCACTGTGTTTCTGTTTGAAGTGGAATTTGTGAATAGTTGCACAGCTTGACAGTATTTTTTAATTGTCTGCTTAACAGAACATCATGTCAAAGACCAAGAAAACACTGAAGGAAGAAAATGGATTTCTTAATGAGGATTGGGAATGGCAATATTCTCTTGTTTCTGCTAAAGATAAGATGATTTGCTTGCTTTGTGATACTGCAATATCAACATTAAAGAAAATCAATGCTCATCAGCATTATAAGACTCATAAGGACCATAAATATTTTAACTTAAATGAAGAGGCACAAAAGATTGTATTGCAGAAATTAAAAGATGAAAAGCAAAAGCAAAGACAATTCTTTCAAGCAGCAATGAGATCTGGAAATAATGTCACTAAAGCAACTCATAAAGTAGCTTATATTCTTGGGGAAAAAAGGGAAGACATTCAGTGGTGTAGAAATTATGAAATAATACACTGTCAAAATTGTAGGATGCTTAGACCCTGATAACATTTCAAAGTACAAAACAACTGCCTCTTTTAAGCAGAACCATAACTGATCAGCAGCATAAATTAGCCTTCAACTTAACAACTTCATGCAATACTTCAAAAGGAAAATATATGTTATTCAACTGCTTTGGATTAATCGACTGATACTACTGACTTGGAACAGGTTTTATACTTCATTAGGGTCATAACAGAAGATTTCTTGGCTACAAAGAGTTACTTGCCTCGGGTACTCCTGCAAACAGAAGACAGGGAATAGATACCTTCAACAGCTTTCAAGATAAATGTGAAGTTGGACTGAATTTGGTAAATTTAGTGTGTGCACCTTCCATGACAGGAAAACATGAAGGGTTTATTGCACAGATAAAAAAAAGTATTAACAGATCCAGATGTTCTCATTTCTTTTCATTATCCCCTGCATCAGCAAATCTCTGTGCTAAAGCTACTATTTTATGTGATACTTTGCAACAAGTTATAAGTATTGTTAACTCTATGTGTGCAAATGCAACACAGCATCCTCAGTTTCATAACATGCTAAGCTTGAATGATGAGGTATTCAGTATGGATTTGTCATATCATTCTAATGTGTGTTGGCTATCACGGGGACAGTTTTTAGCCAAAATTTTTATCTCTGTGAGAACAGATAGTTAAATTTTGTGAAGAACAGAATCAGCAATGTGAATTATTGAAAGAAGATTTCTACAGGAATGCAGCATTTCTGTGTGATATCATGTCAAATCAAAACAACTTAAATATTTCTTTGCAAGGTAAAACTAAGTCTATATATGACATGTGTCAAAAAATCCAAGCATTTTGAAAACTATCTTTTTTCAAAACACTTTTTCTTCCAAAGGAAATTTTGGATAAACATTTTCCCTAGCTAGCAAAGGTCATTGATGAGCAGGATGATATATGTGAATCATCTGAATAATATGTAGATATTATAGACCTATTAATTGGAGAATACAATGAAAGATTCACAACTTTGAGAATCATGACATTACACTCAAATTAGCATTTCAGCCTCACTTGGTTGATATCACCAAGGCACCTAAAGAACTACAGGAGGAATTGACTGATCTCTCAGTAGATGACTTTAATGTCATTGTTTGATGCTAAGAAAGGTCCAATTGAAATATGTAAAAATGTAGTAGAATATCTATGCCTTTGGCAACATGCTCAAAAAACACTTTCTTGCTTCTCAACCACTTATTGCTGCAACTCTGCATTCTCCTAACTAGCACAAATCAAGACACCCTTAAGGTCACAAATGACTGATACCCATCTAGAGGATCAACTGAGACTTCAGACCTCCATGCTGCAGCCAAATATTCAAATGCTTTCCAACAAAAAGCAGACACAACAAAGTCATTAAAAGATTAGTTAACTTTAAGATTAAAAAAATAGTTTTTATTTTTTGAAATTAAGTATATAGTATTAAAGTTAGATTTTTACAAAATACTGTACATTTCTAAATTGAAGTTTCTTAAATATGGCCTTCCAACGTGAAAAGGTTCCCTACCCTTGTACTAGGGTATCAACCATTTTTAAATGATCACCATATGTCAGTGCCAGTACCATGTTTGTATATAAGATATACACATTTACCAGCATTGTAGTAACCTTTACAGTTTACAGAAGTTATGCCATGTGTGCATTTTGTGTAACAATCCAACCATGGTAGTTTGTGGATTCCATTGTAAATACGCAATAATCACTATCATGAATGAATCCTCCAGACCTGAATCATTCAATTCAGTGAACGCTGTCCGCTGTCCAGGACTTGAGTTATTCTTGCTACACTCCATAGTAGCAATGTAAATGTAACATTGACCTTCCAGACTTATATATTTTTCTCATTTATGGGGCTTCTGATAGCTCATGTCTTCCATGGCATTCTTTAGTAACAACATTCACCTTGTGATTCCTCCAAAGACTGAAAACTTAAAACATTGAGCAAACTCAAAAGTCAAAGCAAAAGCCCCTTGTACTCTTGATCATTAATCACTGGCTGGGTGTGTGTGTCAGAACTCTGTGCCGCTCTGATTCTGCTCCTGTGCCCTTCGGGCAGAAACCTCGCCTTATTTGTGTCCTGGAGCACCAAGTACACTGCTGGAGCTCCATAAATAATTAATCTCACCAATAATAATGGGAAGCAACGGCTTCCAAGAAGCTTCCTTTCCCCTGTACTGTGAAACTGGTGTTATGGTATTTTGACTATCAAAACAATGATTAAGCAGCTTTGGCACACTTTATATTTGGGCTAAATGCGATTTTGCTAATGCACCATCTTATTCTTCCCTCCCCCAACACTCGTATTTTAATGATTTCTAATTAATATTGTAATGTTTCTTGAATAATTCATGTTTTTAAACAAGAAAGGCTGGCATAAATTTATGTCAATCTGTTTGTGTACTGCAGTGCTGTGCATAACAAACAAACACAGTCTGTTTCCGTTGGAGCCTGGGGAAGGGGCAACAGAGAGGGGAAGCCTCAGAGTACAAGGTTGGGATTCATATTCCTCTCCAGGAGGGAAAGGCTCCCCTGGTTGCCTTCTGAGATGCCTAGGCAGGCATGCACCTTCGACTTCGCTCTCACCCCTTATCCTTTCATCTCTCCTCCCGATGGATGCCTGGGGCCCTCCAGCTGCCCTTCCTTACCCTGAACCTGTTCACATCACTCTCCAAATGTCCCCTGATCTCCACAGCTCCTCATTCACATCCCATCCCATTGCAAACAGCCTCTCCTGACATTGCTCAGGGATAGGCACAAACTAGAACCTGATAAACTAGTCAGGGCTAAGTGGAGAACAATTGGGGATGGGTTTATTCATTTAGTCAACAAATATTGAATTGAGTACCTGCTGTTTGCCTGGAACCATGCAAAGCCTGAGGGCACAAGGATGGATTAGTTATTGGGGAATTTCGGCCAAGTAACAGGATTTCATCTTTACAGGGGCTTTTGAAGAATCCATTTGAGGTTCTCTGGCAGGCTAGTGGGGGATTTGTTTTAAGGAAGGAAGACTTTTAAGGCTCCTTCTGGATAGCTGTTGTTTCTGCCTTTACACAGTTTGTGCCACATGGATGGTTTTATTTTTTATTTTTTATTTTTATCTTTTTTTCAGGAAATAACAATTTAGGGGCTAAAGGAGAAGTTTCAGAATAAAAGCTTGGCTCAATCCTGACCCTCCTCCTAACTCCAAGAGGTGGTGATTTCCTTTGTTCAGGCCTAAATTCACGTTCTGTTAAACATAAAATTACTCAGAGTCCCAGAAGCAGCAACTCTTTTTCATATAGCACTTTCTCCTTCTTTCAGGTTTAAGAATCCTACTGCTTTAGCAAGGCTGTTTCCGTGTGACATCTGCTGTGGAGTGACTTCTAATTCCACCTTCCCCCAACCCCATTCCTTGAGGCTGGGGAAAAGACTTTAATATCTATCATTTCTGTCTGCATTAAGGCACTGCTAATGCTGTGTTGACCCTGCTGCTGGGGCCGTTAATGTGTGTCACTGTTAATTAGCAGCCAATGGAACACCCAAGCTAGCGACATGGTTCACTGAGATGGATGTGGTTGTTTTGATTGCATTGCTATTGCTAGGCTAACTATCATTTGTACTAATGATTTCCAAGTAGGTAGCAAAAGGGTAGGAGGGAAATGACTTAATTTGATTTTTCCCTCTACTATCTCTAAGAGCAATTTCAGTTGTGAAAACACTCTGCGGAGGCAACAGCTCCCGAATTCGTTGCGGTCTTTGGAAAGACAGATTGTTATTAACTGACCATATTGAGATAGAGAGTGTTGGTGATTATGTATACAGCATAATCTCCCCAGAATGGAGATAACATACCTGCCCTCTAATGTACTGCAAATGGCCTCTGTGGACAGCAGACTAGAAGGGTCTCCTATGGCTGTTGCCAGTCCTAACGACACTGAAAAATGGAAAGTAGAATTGAAAGTAAATACAAAGTAGTGGGAGTATGCGGCTGGTAGGAAGAGGAGAAATCTGGCTTGTCTCTCTGCCCACAGGGCATAAGAAAGCAGGATGGAATTTAGAGAGATGCTGAAATCTTCATGAGGGAAGCTGAGCCTCTTACTACTTTGAAAGTTTTCAGAATGCACATTTTCCTTCCCATCTGCACCAGTGTGTCCACCAGCTTGAGGATAATGCTGCTGTATCTCACAATACCATTGCCACATTTCCTATCCCCTAGGGCTACGATTAAGAGTGGACATCTGCCTACAAATAGACTGGAACCAGAAATTCGCGTCTCTAAACTCAGTAATACTTCAACGCGAATGGGCCATTTTTATTCGTATCCATGTTAGTACATTTTATTTCCTCAGCCATTTCATTCTGGGACCCTTCCAAACTTCTGTCTCCTATCTTTGTCCTGCCACCTCCTCTCCCACTTCCAGCATTTATGTGTCTGGAAAGGATACTCTCAAGTTCTCCATAACTACTTGGAAGTATCTCCTTTTGTACCCATCTTCTGATTGTTCAAGACTGCTATTATCTCCGGTGTTTGGGAATCCTTTTTTGCTTCCTTTGGCCGGTGCTCTTTTTGCCATTTCTCCCTCTCCTGGGTCTTCAACCTTGCCAGCTTCACTGACCTGTAGCTCTCAAGTCTTTCCCATTATAAAAGAAAAACTTTAATTTTACCGCACATTTTCCTTGAGCTAAAAATCCACATTTTCCCCTTCCCTTGATAGCAACATTTCTTGAAATAACAATCTACAATAAATATCTCCATTATTCACTTTACAAGTTGTTCTGAAAACAGTTAGAAATGGGCTTCAGCGTCTGTCTCTGTGGCTACTAAACTGCCCAGCAAAGACCGCAGACGACCTCCTTGCCACCACACACGGTCTGGGACATTCAGTTCTCATCTCACAGTGCTTCTCTGTAGAATTTGAACCACTTGGCCACTCCTTGTCTCCTGGATTCTTGCCTCCTTTTGCTTCCATGACAATTCTCTTTTGGGGGTGTTCTCTTACCCCTCTGGTGGCCTCTTCTCAGTCTTCTTTTTGGAAACTTTAACATCTCAGTGAAAAGTATAGAACAGAGTCCTTGAGGGCTCTCTCCCCTGCTCTCTTGTCTTTTTAACCCATGTGGCCTTTCAAGGCTATAGATCCCACATACCAGATGACATTGCCCTCTCTTCCCACTCTTAGTGCCTCTTGGCATTTTATATAAAAGCCTGAGACTTTTCCATCAAGAATCCAAATCTTCCTCTAACTAAGTATATTTAAAAACAAACTATCATCTTTTAAACAGAAACTAAAATCTGACCTGCCTTCTATGTTCTCAGGCCAGAAATTAACAACCATCTGCCCAATAGCCCAAGCCATAAACCTGACCCTATCTTATCTCTTACCTTCATTGACCACACCCAGTGTGTAACTAATTTCCCTTGACTCTGCATTTCATTGTCACCCTCACTGTCACAGTTGTAATTTGCCACCTCCTCCAATTCTCAAATTCTTCCTGCTTTCTTACAAGATAAATAGCTTGTTGGTACTTTCTACTTCTCCAACTTCATTGACCACCATTATTCCTCCCCCACTGTCTGCTCCACCAGGTTACTTGCAGTTCCTGGATTACACTGTGGCCTTTCATTCCTCCATGCTTTTGTACATGCTGGATCCTCTCCCTGAAATGTCCTCTTTCTGGCTAGCTCCTATTCTGTGTTCTGAGCTAGCTAGAAAAAACTAGCTCATCTATGAAGCATTGCACGACCCCATGGGGAAGATTGAAGGCTCTTTCGGCATTTTGCAAACTCCAGCGTTATTGTTTTGTGTTTGGTTTGGTTTTGCACATCTTTCCACCAACTGGACTCTAAGCACCTTGAAGGAATGAATCTTTCTTTTTATGTGTGTAACACCTGCTCACTACCTAGCAGTGTAAATGCTAAATAAATGTTTATTGAAGTTATATAACTCTTCCACCTCTCACTCAAGGTTATTCTGTTTTCTTCAGCACTGAATTCATATTTTATTACCATAAGAGCAGAATCACCTACAATTCCCAGATAGAGACAGCTGGGTTGTAGTTGTGTCCTTGTAACTTAAAAGATATCTTGTTACCTGGGGTAAGATATTTGATCTTTCTGGGCTCAGATAGGGGAGAGCAGAAAATCAAGGGCTTTAAATTGTTTTCTGAGGACACCAAGATTTCTGGAAGGCAAGAGGGAAGATGAAGATGAGGGACTCTGTGCCCTCCTTGCTTCTTTGTTTCAAAGAGGAACTCTACTTTCATCAATTTTATATTTTGTGATCCTGTATAGAATTTTCTACAAACCATAGATTCCACTGCTAAAATATAATTTGGAAAGCACTTCACAGGGTTATCTCTAATTCTCTTCTGGCTGAAAAAATGTCTGTGGATCTGTGAGCTGCATAGTAATACTGGCCTGACAAAGCACATCTCCCAGCAGTACCATGGAAATGCATTACTTAATCTTTGTATAAACATTCAATTTTACACTTTCTACATAGAAGAGAGAGGGGAGTGGGGATGGAGAGGGGAGAAAAGAGGAGTTAGGAGGTCAGTGAAAGGGAGAGCAAAGAGAATGAAAAGGTGAATTAACTGCAGGCAGAGGAGTCCATTGCTCGTCCACTTTGTAATCACAAGCCCTGGAGAGAGTGCGCACCTCAGAGTGCAGGTGAGCTAGGGGCCTGGACCTGCTGTTCCGGAGAGCAGGCATCTCACAGTGCTAAGTGTAAGTCTAGTACTCAAAGGTACACATTTTTTATGCAACATGGACACAAACTGCAAGCCAACATCATTTGGTGTTTAATTAAAAAAACAGGGCTTCTATTCCAGAGCTAAAGGACAAACTGTGTTGGACTTCACATTTTAGAGACAATGCTGGTCTTTAAAATGATTCTGTGTGTACTGTGTCCTATGTGCAATTTAAGGGGTGTTCAATTTTCCATATAGAACTGAACATAAAATTCCATTATATGATGTGTTTAAAAGTCTGGAGTTCTGTGCTTTTTCTGTATTATCATGAATCATCATTAATCTCTTCTATGCAGAAGCTATTTTACATGTAAACTATAACAATGTTGATTCACTTGGTGTAATAGTGATTAGTATAAACAATGTAGAATGTGCTGGAATCTGTGGAGGAAGTGCATAAATACTGGCACCAAGCACAGGCTGCAGACAGTACTCATAGTGTCAGCTCTGATTTACATCATCACATTTAAATGCAAGAAGGAATGTTGACGCTAAAGAAAATCAAATACATTAAAACAAAGCTCTTTGCATTTTTAGAGCCATGGACAAAGCAAGCCTGAAATCTACAGCCTGTTTAAATGTCCTTGGTAGAAAAGATAGAAATTCTGCTTAATCATGGAATTGAGGAAAAGAAAAATAAATCCAGATAGTGAGAGGCAGAAAAGGAAATGCTAAATAATGACTTTATTATACAGGAATTTTTTTATTCAAGAAGTACATTTTAAATCCCACTGAAAATGCTGTCTAAAGTTGAATTGCCCTCAGACTGTTCCCTCTGAAAAATAGTATGGAGGATGGGTGGAATTTCAGGATGGGAAATAGTCTGTTTTTTAGAAACCTGGTTTTACAGCCAAACTCTATTGGAGACATTTCTGAGGTTTCTACCACTCTTTAAGAGACTTATATATTGTTGTCAGTTCCATTTAAGGCACTTACCTATCAACACTGTCCTTGAAAAATCCAGAATGGCTAAATAATAGCAGATTTGAAATTTAATATTTTGCTCTGTGAAAAAATGTTGGAGGCTGAGAAAGAGATTTGGTCTAAACTTTCATTAGAGTAGTCTATGTTTATCATTCTAAAGTCTTTAGAATGTTAACATGCTCCAAGCCCTAAATTAAATCAAGTGAAAACCTGTCAGAGCAGCAAACCAATGTATTTTTTGCAATGCATAAATCCAATTTCACTTGAAAACATAATGCATTGGAAAATCATTTCCCTTCTTTCTTTAATTGCCAATAGTCTCATTCCAGAGCCTTGCTTTGCCCAGACAAAGTTGATGTGACATAAAAGATCTGATTTGGGAAGTCAAGAAAAAACCGTATGTGTGAGCTGGTGTCTACTTTGTGGTTAGTGCTCGCAAGTCTCCTACACATGATTTCTTGTAATGAAGGTGAGTTAGTTTCTCACGGGCAGACAGACCCTGTCCTAAGGTGTATGTGTGGAATTCCTTCAGGAACTGAGGGTTAAGAAATGTTATCTTTTCTCCTCCTTCCTCTGAGGCTTTGCATATGCCATCATTACATTTGGAACATCATCTGTCTTTTGTTTCCTCAAACCCGGCCTTTGCTTCTTTCAATATCCTAACAATAACCTAGGCTATGGGAAGCCTTTCCAAATTATGTTCCAAATTGTGTCTCTTCTCCTTTCCAGGCTTTTGCACCTCCCCTTTTTCTCGGTATGCAGAGTTCTTTTAAAAATCATCTCTACTGGGCTGTTTTGTCTCTGAATGGTAGATGTGGAACTTTATGGCATTTATTTTATATATCATTATGTTTATGCTGGAACCTCCATGCTGTTTTCCATAGTGGCTATCCCAATTTACTTCCCCACCAACAGCGTACAGAGGTTCCATTTTCTACATACCTTTGCCAGCTTATTATCTTTTGTCTTTTTGATAACAGGTATGGGGTGATATCTCGTTGTGATTTTAATTTGCATTTCCCTGATGATTAGTGATGCAGAGTACCTTTTCATATGTCTGTTGGCCATTTGTATGTACCCTTTGGGGAAATGTCTATTCAGGTCTTTTGCCCATTTTTTAAATTAGGTTATTTATTTTTTGCTATTGAGTTGCTTGAATTCCTTACATATTTTGGATATTAACCATTTATCAGATTTATCATTTGTAAATATTTTCTCCCATTTTGAGGTTGCCTATTTACTCTGTTAATTGCTTTCTTTATGGTGCAGAAGCTTTTTAGTTTGATATAGTCCCACTTGTCTATTTTTGCTTCTGTTGCCTATGCTGTTTTTGTTATCATATCCATGAAATCATTTCCAAAGCCCATGTTAAGATTTTTTCCTATTTTTTTCCTAGAAGTTTCAGGTCTTATGTTTAAGTCTTTAATCTATTTTGAGTTGATTTTTGTGCATGCTATAAGATTAGGGTCCAATTTCATTGTTTTGTGCATATATATATAGTTTGCCAATGTGTATTCTTGCCCACCTTGTCAAGATCGGTTAACTGTAAATGTGTGGATTTATTTCAGTGTGCTCTATTCTATTCCTTATGTCTCTGTTTATGCCAGTATCATACTATTTTGATTACTGTAGCTTTGTTATATAATTTGGAATCAGGAAGTGTGATGTCTCCAGCTTTGTTCTTCCTTCTCAAGAATTGTGTTGGCTTTTAGGGATCTTTTGTGATTCCTTATACATTTTAAGATTGTTTTCTCTATTTCTGTTAAAAAAAAAATTGGCATCTTGTTAATTCTTTTAAAACCCAGGATAATTATTTGGAAGAATTCAGGTAATAAAATCAGCCTATTTTCAATTAAAAAATTTATTTTTGAGTTTAGTTTTTCTCTCTTTTTTTAAAAAGTACTCATTTTTTAGAGCAGTTTTAGATTCACAGCACATTGAGCAGAAGGTATGGAGATTTCCCACATAATTCCTATCCCACATATGCACAGCATCTCTCACCATCAAAACACCACACCAGAATGGTACATTTTTAAAAAATCTATGAACCTACATTGACACATCATCAACCTATTTTTTTTTTTTTTTTGAGACAGAGTCTCACTCTGTTGCCTGGACTAGAGTGCCATGGCATCAGCCTAGCTCACAGCAACCTCAAACTCCTGGGCTCAAGCGATCCTACTGCCTCAGCCTCCCGAGTAGCTGGGACTACAGGCATGTGCCACCATGCCTGGCTAATTTTTTCTATATATATTTTTAGTTGTCCATATAATTTCTTTCTATTTTTAGTAGAGACAGGGTCTCGCTCTTGCTCAGGCTGGTCTCGAACTCCTGAGCTCAAACAATCCACCTGCCTCGGCCACCCAGAGTGCTAGGATTACAGGCGTGAGTCACCACGCCCAGCCATCAGCCTATTTTTAAATGAAGAAATTTTCTTTTTTTCTTATGGTACTGTTACATGAAAATAGATTCTTCAAAATGCAGGGATTTCAATATGGTTACCCAAGTGATCTCAATTTGAACTTTTCCAGGATTTAAAATGAAACAGAAGCCAAGGAATCTAAGTCAGAGCTCCCAGGTGATATTTAGGAGTTTGCCTTAGGAATGTAGGTCAAGTTTAAAGAGCAGGGTCAAGAGAGTATCTTTGAAATATTAATAGGAAGAGTGGAGTATATGATTAAGCATGCCATTCATCGCTCCTGCTTAAGAGAGATGACAATCTCAGATCACATACACGATGCTGTATGTAACTGTGGGCATTCAGCTTTAAGAAAGATGTTGACAAACTAGAGCATTATATGAGGAAAATAAAAGTCTGATAACAATGCCGTCAACAAAGTTTGGAAAGAAATGTTTAAAAGATTAGGGTTAGGAAACAGGTATTATTTTCTTTAATTATTAAAAAGGTTGTGATATAAAAGGATTAGCCTTTCCCATGGTCTCCAAAGTAGAATAAGGAACAGTCTATGAAAGCTAAACTAAGTAGCTGGTACTGCCTGAAAATGGAAGAGAAGCCTTGTGCCACAGTAAACTTGCTCCTCTGGTGTTTCTTCAGAGTCTAGGTGAACATCTGCCATTGCACTGGTAGCAATGTTGGCCTAGGTAAGAGGCTGGGTTACAGGGCCCTGTGGCACATGGGCAGAGCTCTGCCCTTGATATTAGACACCTTGGATGGCAGTCCCTGAACCTGCCAATACTCAGCTTATTCATCTGTAAAATAGAAAAAGTATTATCTATGATTCAAGGCTCTGCAAAAATATAATATAATAATTTATAGAAATTTAAAAACACATAACTTTTAAAACTGTACCAGGCTATATATGATATTATTAAATGAAAACAAATATGTAATGTTCCCTTGATTTCAAGTTTTGACTGTTACATGCAGCATACAAACCTGGGATGTCATTTTCTCCTTCCTTAAGTCTTTGATTCAGCCCTTTCCATCCATTATATAACTCACTGTGTACACCCAGAAACTTGGGAGGAAAGCTGTTTTAAAATAATGCATTTCTATCGGGTATGATGGCTCATGCCTGTAATCCTAGCACTTTGGGAGGCCAAGGCAGGAGGATTGCCTGAGCCCAGGAGTTCGAGACCAGCCTGAGCAGCATAGCAGGACCTCATCTCTAAAAAAAAAAAAAAAAAAAAAAGTGATTAGCCAGGCATGGTGGCATGTGGCATGCACCTGTAGTCCCAGCTATTGGGAAGGTGAGGTAGGAGGATCACTGGAGCCCAGGAATACAAGGCTGCAGTGAGCTATTATCCCACCACTGCACTCTAGCCTGGGCAACAGAGTGAGACTCTGTCTCTAAAAAATAAATAATGCATTCTGTACTCTAAATACACAAAATATCAACCTGTGCAAAAAACAGTGTTATGTGTTTTCCAAATTCTGTTTCATAGTCTTTTTTCTTGGCGTAGATGAAGGCTTGTACTAGGTTGTAGCTATTTTGACTATATTTTGATCAATGGAAAATGGATGGAAAGAATGTATCCCATTTCTGGGCCTTTTTACAAACTTTGACTGATTATTCATGCTTTATGTCTCTCTTTTTGGAAAGCTTGAAGGCCAGATGTTGAAGGAGTTAGCTAAACGATATGGGAATAGCCTAGATCCCTGTGTCACCACTAGGAAGATGGTCATCCCAGAGATTCACTTGACCTACATCATACTGTGACTTGAATGAGAAATAAGTCCATGTTGTATTAAACCTCTGAGATTTCAGTTTTATTTTATTTTTTAACAATAGAATAACTTACTTTATCTTGACTAAGAGAGAAATTAGTAGCAAAAGAGAATGTTGGCTAAAACAAAAACTTAAAATGTGAGGCATTGCTTTAACATTGGATGGCCTTGATGTGAAAGTTTATTCTTTTTATAATCTATTTCTGCCTAGATCTCAGTGCTGTCACGTTATTATTTTTAGTTCCTTAGCTATTATTGAAGTTAAAGAGAGACTAAAAATAACAATAAATATAGCTTTTATTGACTCCTTACTATGTGCTAGGCACTGGACTGGAGTACAAGGGCATTACCTTGATTAATCCTCACAACAACTTTGTAACTTTGCTATGGGGACACTGTTATTTTCTTTTTTTTTTCTTAACAAATAAATTGAAGATTAAAGAAGCCTATCTGCTAGGTTATCAAATTCACAACAGGATATCTGGGAGTTGTTTTCCACATTCTGAATGGTCAGGAGATAAGCAAGGAGAATATCCTAAGAAGAAGTACTTCCCTAACCTAGTAAATTGGAAAGGCGCAGAACTCATTAGGAATAGTTAATAATTTAATAAAGCCATAGGTCCCATTACTTAGGCGTGCTTCAAATTGGGAAAAAATAAATTATACACACACACAAATAAGCAATGAATTAAGATATAAGAGAAATCTCTAAATCATGTATCAAAACATAAGTGGTTAAAAAAGTATAGGCACCAAAGTAGAATACATAGGGTTTAAGGAACATGGGTTTAGTTATAATCCTAGTCTTTGGGCTAGAACTGTGCTGCCCAATACAGTAAATACTGCTCCATGTGTGTACTGGGCACTTAAGATGTCTAGTTCTAATTGAAATGTGCTATAAGTGTAAACTACACACCAGATTTGAAGACTTAGTGCAAAAAATGTAAACTATTTTTATATTGATTTAATGTTGAATGGTATTTTGAGTACATTGGGTTAAACGTATTATTAAAGTAATTTTACCTGTTCATTTTCATCTCTTTAATGTGGCCAGTAGAAACTTTAAAATTACATGTGTAGCTCACCTTTGTGACTTATATTTCTGTTAGACAGCCCTGGGCTAGAGTGTCAGCAATCAGGCAAGCCACAGTAAACTGTAAAGATCGTCTTTGTTCCAGGTACAGCTCAATTCTAGGAAAGGTGATGTTTTAAGTCAGTTTTGGAGAGATTTTCTGAAAACCTCATTTGGTATCCTGATCTCAAGCTGTCCAGAATATCTTAGATGTTCTTCTAAATAGCCTGCTTAATCTTGAGAGCTCCATGACTCCAAAAGTGGCTATTGGCTAGACCAGTGCTTCTCAAGTTTGACACACATAGAAATCATGGGGTAGAGGGAGGCCTTGTTAAATTTAGAGTCTGACTCAGTTTGTCTGAGAAGGGGCTTGAGATGATGTAAGGGCTATAAATTTGGGAAACACACATGAGGAAGCAAAAGGATAGAACACATTAGACCCACCAAGAGGGTCAAAAATTTGGGAAGAGGAGAAGTGAAGTGATTGTCATAACCATCAGAGTGAGCCCTCTGTCCTTAATTAACTTACTTTTCTTTCTCCTCTCAGATTGAGCTGTATCTATAGAAGGTGAAATGAACAGGCCACAGCACAACTAATCTGCTCAATTCTACTGTTGCAAAGATTGATGGAGACTGTTGTGTGATCAATTTGGTCATGACACTGGGTATCTGTCATGAGCATGACTGAAATGAATGGAATCACTTTACTCCAATCTGGTTTGCTTTCATTGTGTAAACTTTGCTGATCCTAAGAGTTTGAGGTCAGGGAAATCAGTGGTACACCTAAGTCTACTAACCTTCCTGGGATAATTTATTAAAGCAAAATCTGCTTATTCACACATATTAGTTATTATAAGGAGCAATGATTCAATTTGTCTTATGTTCTTACTCATGTTTTCTTCTTAGAAGGTGTACTTTTTGTTGAAGTTAGGAAATGTCACAATTTAATATTTATAAAAGTGGAATTTTGTTATTAGATGAGATCTATCCTCATATTGTGAAATCAGCTCAAGAAAATAATTCCTAAAGATTTAAGAAAAATGTGTAGAACAGTTATATAATATTTGTAATAAGTTTATAATCTCCAAAATGACTACTTTGAAGAAAAAGCCCTGATTTTATAATTTTTACATTTTAAAATAATCTCATTACTTATGTCTCAATTTCTACTTCTTTTAGAACATCATTGCAATGTGTATATGGAGACATGCCAAATCTAAGAAATAAATTTGGCATCACTGAGGATTTATAGGTTTCCTGGATAGAAACTTTAAATTCCTGTGACCTTGAGTCTCATTTTCCATCACTCATAATGTCAAATTACTTTACTGTTGATTCCTTTTCTTGTTATTCCTGCAGTAGCCTCCTTATTTTAATTCAGATCTGGTTCAAAACATTGGCTGCTACTTTGACCTACACTGACATTTCAAAGGCTACAGAATAATTAGTGAAATAAAAACCTCATAATTACTTTCTAACACACACCCACACAAAAGCTTTTGTTGAGCTGGCAGAATGGATTGAGATTTTTGTTGTGTTGTGTTTTGTTCTAAATGATTGAGCATGGAACTAAAGTGAAGTGACAGACATTTCTTGAATGCACAAAATGATCTGAAAGCTAAGATACTCAATGTTTCACCTATCAGTACTGAAATCTTACTTAAGAATCAATTTAATACCTGATTTTAAACTTTAAACTCTAACAAAATCCTTTCTTTGGAGATAATGTTAAAATATCAGATGAGAGAATATTAATAACACCAATTATTTTGTTGGCTTTTGGCTAGGTTGGAGATGACTAAATTGTTAATTGTTCTGGTTCAGATATTACAGTGGCTCTAACTGCCAGTTCAACTATCCTAGGAAAATGTTTCCTACAGTATAAACATGTTCAATACATTTGTATTCATCAATTCTTTCCTTTTAAGCTGATTTGTTCACTGGGCTTAGGTTTGTGCGTGGGCATGTACCCATATTTGTTGTAACCAAGTGAGACCTTGCTTGTACCTAGCTTCCTCAGACAAAAGAAGAGGAAATTAGATGGCTCCTATTTATTGGGGGTGGAGTCCAGTGTGAAAGATTGTGGGTGGAGTTCAGTGTGGAAAATTCACCATTGGGTCTTTGTGGTCCACACATTGTTTCTATAGAAAGAAATGTAATTCTGAATGCTGGACTTTATCTACAAAAAGCCTGTTAGAGTACTACTCTCATTTATAAGTCAGACACTGCTCTGAAGGGATTCTTTGAAGGACAGGTTTTGTTTTGATTATTTTTATTGCTATTGCAGAGTCTTTATAATAATATCTAATGTAATCTATATATTGAACAAACATACTGTTTTGTTAACAAAACATGATCTGAAGTGGTACTTCTCTACTATTTGGGTGGTGGCTACTCTAAAAGCCCGGACTTCACCGCTATACAATATATCTATGTAACAAAACTGCACTTTATATTCCCAAAATAGATTAAAAAAAAAAAAAGTAGGATTGTAATGGAGCACAGGCTTGGCTACTCGCCACTTGCAAAAGCCAATAAGGATGAGGTGTAGTGAAAAGAAAGTGACTTTATTCCAGAGCTAGCAGTGGGGAAATGGTCAAGGCTCATGCCTCAAAGAAACTCATTTTGAAGTCTTGGGCCGAAGGTAGGGGTTTAAAAAGGGTATTTGGTACGAAGGGCAAGGAGGTGTTGGTCAGCATGATGACTCTTTTGAATTATTGCTTCACCTGGTGAATGGGCTCATATTATCTCAGAGGCTGTTTATAGATTAACTACAGCCTTGGGGAAATCTCCTGGTGGGGGTCTGGAGACCTGTTCTGAGACTTCTTAGTCTTCAGAACTTCTAGACAGACACATAATTAGATAGGGAAAGCCTGTGTATGGGAGTGCCTAGTGGAAAGAAGGAGGGCAAATGTCGGTATTTTCTCATTAAGAAATGGGCAGGAAAATTTCAAAATGGAGCATTGAAAAACAGGGCACTGATTACAGCACTTCTCAAACATTTTGATCTCAGGGTCCCTTTACACTGTTATAATGACTGAGGGCTCTGAGATGTTTTTGTAATATTTATTAATTTTAGAAGTTAAAATTGAGGAATTTAAAATGTCTGTTAATTATTAAAAGCAAAAACAAACTTATCATATGTTAAGAAAATAGTATATTTTTATTAAAATAACCTTATTTTTCAAAACAGAAAAATAGAAACATCACTGTTTTACATTTTTGAAAATTTCCTTAATACCTAACTTGTTGGAAGACAGATGAAGATATCACAGGTCATGTAGCCTCTGGAAAATTCCACTACATGGGATAATGAGAATGAAAAAGACAAATTACAATTTAGTATTATTACAAAAATAGTTTTGACTTTGTAGACTCCCTGAAAGTATCTTTAGGTCTGTTACCAAAAGTTCGGCATTTGTCCCCAAAGCATCACTAGAGGAACGAGGACAAGTGGTTTGAGTAGAAGGAAAGAGAGGTTTATTAATTTGCTGGCAAATGAGAAGGAAGACTCTCGTCTTATAGTGCCATAATCCTATCTATAAGCAGAAATATAGAGATGTTAAAGGCAGAGTTTTCAGCTTCGGGGTATTGTTGTTTAACTACAGTTGATGGTTCTGATTGATCTCATCTCCAGCAAAGACAATCTTGTGATTTCTGACCAGACAGTTCCTTTGAGCCATCTCTTGTGGTACAAAGAACAAAGGATACTCCTCTGCCCCTCTGGAAGACTGGCACTAGGCAGGGATGCAGGTTTTATGAATAATTCCCAAAGAGAGTGGGAGAGGTTTTAAAGGGACAGCTTATAAAGCAGTTATACCTTTATTCAGGCTATTCCCTCTGTTACAGGTCCTCCAAGGGTTCTTATGCCATACTTTGAGAACTCCTAGTCTGAAGATACAATGAGAGTAAGACTAAAAAACTCTTTATTAAAACCTCAGGAAGATTTAAAGTGGTTCCTCAAGCAGACAAAAGTTGCTTTAGGAATCTTAAGACTGTGCTTCACAGCTCCTCTCATTAAACAATAGGGCTTCTCTGAATATGGAGCCTGTTGCCTGTCCCATCACAGCTTTCTAAGAGTGTCAAGCTAGAGAAGGGCTTATCTGTGGCTATAGATTATTATTTTTTTTTTTTAGTGGACTAAAGCCAATATGAAGCTTTATAGGAAGCCCATACATTTATAAGAGAATTATGTTGTGGTAAACACTGTTGCCCTAAATTCATAGGGGCAGAGAACATAAAATGAAAAGACACCATTGGATCTCTGAACTGATACAGGCAAGAAGCAGACTGAGAAAATTATTCAGATGTAAACACTGGCCATTTATCACTAAAAAGGAAGGATGACTCAGAGGATGAAACAAAGAGCCCAGAGGGCAGAACTGAGAGCTGGGAAGGATCATTTTCAGAGAATAAGGCCCAGCCCTAATTAAGAAACTGCCAACATATGTCTGGCTGGATTTCAGAATTTCTATAAACTACTGACTCCTCTGTGTCTCCTATTTTCTCCTTTTTTGATTATATCTACAGCAGTTATCTTATGTCTTTCCCCCCATTGTATGGTGTATGTGTGTGTGTATGTGTGCGTGTGCGCGCGTGTTTGTGCAAATATAGACAGAGCAGATATCTTTGCTCTTTAGTTCACAGGTCTTGAGACTGAGAGGGACTCTACTCAAGAAGTAGAAGAACCACAGCCAAAAACATCTGTATCTGGACCTTATTTATATGGAGAACCTAGATAGCTTTGCTGTAATGAAATAGGACTTTTGTGGACCTTGGGAGTAGATGAATATATTTTGCATATGAGAATAACATCAATTATTGTACTGTTGAAACCACAAGAGGGTTTTGACCTAGGTCCAGTTGCTCATCACACAAAGATCAAATTATAGAGACAACAAGGATTGCCAAGGAAGAAAGGAATTTTTAGTGTGACAGACTTCTTGTTAGGAGAACAGGAGAAGCTACCTCAAACTACCTTTCTGACTAATGGAGACCATGGGCTTTTAAGGAGGGACCACATGTCTGGGGCAGATGAGGGGGATGGTGAGTCCTGGCATCAGGAAGCCTGGGGAGTTTTTAAACCTCTGAGGAAGGACAGTCTAACAGTACTGGCATTTGGCTTTAGACTTTATATCTTCCCACTTGAAAGCAACTAGTTCTTGGAATTCAGGAGCAAGAGGAATGCAAAGGCAAGTGGCTTTTAAATCTATTGCTGAAAACCAGGCAAAATTTCAAGAGTTAAGGAGATGAATATCCCCCATTATTTGGTTTGTTGCCCTTAGATATCAAACAAACTGGTAGGTATGTCTAACCTCCATTCCCTTCATGGCTGGCAACTCGGTTTTAAGGTTTGTTTGTTCCCCTTGGCTAAGAGGGAGTCTGTTCAGTTGGGGCAGGTGCCTAGCTTACATTTCCCACCTTTTGGCCAAATTTGCCAGAGGCAGCATCGATGGCCAAACTTTTATTTTGTCCCATTGTTGTCAGAGTGATGTAGTTACTTGCCTCGGTTCTATCCTGTCCCTTGGTAGGACCTTTATGATCAAGGGACTTAAAGTCAAAAAACATTTAGCCAATTAAATATTCTAGGCCAGATGGGAATAGGAATGGAGGTGGACAGTCATTTATCAACTTTTACGACATAAGACCAAAAACTAAATGACAAAAGCAGGGCTATATAAATTAAGTTATCTGTAAGTGTGGAGCTATTATAATCTTGGGTTTAGTTGCAAACTCAGCAATTTGTTATATAAAATATAAGCATTGTTAACAACTTAAGCTAAGGAATTTAGAGGTTTTTGCTGTACAGCAATATTTTTGGAATCACTTTAGTAATTTGTCCTAAGGTGCCTGAGAAGTTGCTTTATTATATGTCTATTTGAATAACCTCTATAACTGGTAACAGCTATACCCAGGAAGCTCTGTCACCAAGTGTCTTGATATCTTCTCTGTAATTTTCTTTTAAGTATATGAAAAGTAGAAAATCTTTTATCGTTGGGATGGATGCCTGGACCATGTGGCCTGAAAAGGCAAAGTCCCTCATTTTGCCAGCTGTTTAGGCATCTATGTGTCCATTCTTGACCTGCAGGGTCTGAACTAATTCCATCCCTTGAAATTGACACGCGCCCTTCTTCTACTGTAGTCCCTGGGACTAGAGAGGAGGATATTTGTAGTTTTAGAAGAAGGAAATTGGCAATGGAAGAGTTTTTAAACTCTGGATGTCAACAGAAAAGAAGCCAAACTCTAAAATAATTTGAAAGAGATTTATTCTGAGCCAAATTTGAGTACCATGACCCAGAGCCACGCCCAAGAAGCCTTGAGCAAGTAGACTGGCTGTGGTTGGGTTACAGTTTGGTTTTACACATTTCAGGGAGACAGAGATTACAGGTAAAGTCATAAATCAATATGTGGAAAGTATATGTTGGTTTGGCCCCAAAAGGTGAGCCAACTCAAAGGTGGGCAGGGCTTACAGGTTATAGGTGGGTTTAAAGATTCTTTGACTTTTAATTGGTTAAAGACTGAAGCTTTGTCTAAAGGCTTAGAATGTTTTAAGTTAAGGAGCTCTATTAATCAGAGACAAGCCACAGGACACATATTTGTTGTATAAATTGAGGACCTGCAGGTTTGTTTTGCATACCCTCAGGTCTGTTAATGGGCTACAAAGAATGTCTCCAGGAAGGGAAGGGGCAGGAGGAGGCAAGTCTGACCTCCCTCCTCCTGGCAGGCAATTTAGTTTTAGGTTACCCCCTTGGCCAAGAGGGGGTTCATTCAGTCAACCAATGTGTGTGTGTGGGGGGGTGCTTAAGATTTTATTTTAGTTTTTGTGGAGATATCAGATAAACTTCACTATTTCCTTAATATTTGTCTTGACTATGGAAAACAAAGCACAAAGAATCAGTACTGTTAAGTCATAAAAAGTATTTTAGTTCTTTCTATGACTTTTTCTTAAAGATGTAAATCTTGGACCATAGATGAAACTTTTGAACTTAAACTTATGGTTCTAGAAATGACCCATTTTATGATTATGTATTACTTAATTTACTTTAAGATTTCAAGTTACTGAAAAGAATCTTAAAACTAGGACATACACATAGAAGCAGAGCTTATAGATTTATAAGATTTTTCATTTGCCTGTTTTCAAATAGTTTCTCTCCCCTGCTTTAGATAAGTGATTTCTTGATTACTTATTTTATTGCCCTAAACAACTGTTGCTAGGCAATGCTAAATTTGGATTTCCAAAGACATCAAACTGAGTAGAAAATTTACATCTCAAGGCACAGAATTTAGACTTAAACAAAGGTAATATTTGTTATGTAAACTTTGAACCATTGTCCTTTTTATCCTAAAAAGTTTTTAGTGATTTAGGTGCAGAGAGGGAGGTGCCCTTACAAACAGAGATTTTGAAAATATATTTTACAAAGAGCTAACTGTAGACTGATTTAGTTTGATAGGTGGTCTTTTCAATTTAGTTTGTTTATAAATTAAATTCCTGTCTTTAGGATAAAGCCTTTTAAAGGAACTGTACAAAGAAAGGTGGTAATTTTAGCACCAGTACAGCTAGGAGGCAGAATACTTAGATCCCAATAATTATTTCAAGTTATTTTCTGTTAACCATTTTTATAGCCTGTGCATATTAGATACACAGCCAGTGTGATTAATTGTGGCCTCAGTAAAGTCAATCAATGTCTAAACAAATTCAATGTCAAAACATATTTTCTTAAACAAATTTGGGGAAAAATAAGAGGAAAAGAATTTTAAAACATGGACCAAGAAACAATAACAATAATTTTAATTATTACCTTTTTTTTTTTTTGTGAGACAGAGTCTCACTCTGTCACCTGGGTAGAGTGCAGTGGCATCATTATAGATCACTGCAACCTCAAACTCCTGAACTCAAACAATCTTCCTGCCTCAGCACTGTACTCCACCCTCACCCCACCCCTTGCCATAGCTGGGACTACAGGCTTATGCCACCACGTCCAGCTAATTTTTTCCATTTTGGGTAGAGATGGGATCTTGCTTTTGCTCAGGCTGTTCTCGAACTCCTGGTCTCAAGCATTCCCCCTGCTTGGCCTCCCAGAGTGCCAGGATTACAGGTGTGAGCCACCTCACCTGGTCTAATTGTTACTTTTAAACTGAAGAATGCCTACCAAGATAACAAAGGTAAATATTTTAGTAAGACTTGCTGTTCTGAATAATGTAACATTAAGTTCTCTAAATATGGTAAAAGTTTTAGAACACATCTTGCTTAAAGATATTAACTAATTATATCTTTTTAAAATACTGACATCACAAAATAAAATTTATTGACATGATATCACCTGACTATAGACAGAATAAACCTCTAACATCAACCCCTAGTATTTCAAATGACACAAAGTCATAACATTTTTTACATAAGTATCAAGATCATGCTATTTTAAAAACAACTTAAATGGTCTCAAATCACTTTTCTACTTAAGTGTAAATTTGAGTACATGCATTAATAGTACTTCCAAAGAGTAAGATTGTTTTGAGATTTTCTTTGGATTCTAAGAATACAAAAATTAACAGTTTAGGATTTTGTTTTCAATTTTCTTAGGCAAAAAGCGTTTGCTATGGCAACACAATGTACACATAATAGGTTGGCTTGCAACCAGTACTCAGAAAAAAATGAAGAGTGAGTCAGACCGAAGGGAAGCCTCCAATTTGATTTAAACAGATTTTATGTGTCCCTTTCCATAGACAGTAAAGTCAAGGGAAGAAAATGCATCAACAACTAGAATTAAGAGACCAAACCAAAATATCTTTGTAACCTTCTGTTTGTAAGTTTCTGTTTTTATGCTATCATTTACTTTGAATTTTATTTATTCTAATAGTAACACTTATTTTTGTTTAAGCATGCCTACTATTTACTTAAGCAAGAATCTTAAAATTAAACACATAGGTAACTTTGCTGTTAACTCAGGAGATTTAGTTGTTTTCGTTATACTAACTTATTAGAAATCATACAAACACATATCATTTTGTTTTGGCTGGGTTTATGGTTTTATAACTTGTGTCAAACCCTGACACCTTCAAATATGAAAATGACCACTAAGCCCAGGCAAAATTGTAGGCCAACAATTTCTAAGACATTTTTATTTTATCAATAATTTTTAAAAACCAGCTTATTTACCAAGGATTACTAAATTCACATGAACTTGAAAAGGCTTTGGGTTTATTTACTTAATTTATAAGCGGTCCTTTTATTCATAAGGCAATTTTGGTACCACGTAGACATAATATATAATACATGTATGTACATAAAGCACATCTAAACACATACACATACATTGAGAACTCCAGCCATGAGATCCTCTGAAGTGCCATATAAATCTGTATATATCATGTTTCCATACTTCTCTTTCCCTTTCCAATAGTAGGCATCCTCACATCTTGACCAGGTTGCCTCCATAGATGGAGATGTCTTTTAATCTCCTAGACCTTAGGAGAGAGAGGTCTTCTAATCTCCTAAACTTTATCACGGAGGTATCTATTAACCTCTCAGACCTTAGAACCTGCCACAAGAGGAACCATCAATGGAGGTGTCTTTCAACCTCCCAGACCTTGGGCTATGCTTTTTATACCATTGACAGCAAATTCCAAGCAGGAAGAAAAGATAATAGAGACAGAGAGCTTAACAGACTCCACATTTACATACCATACACCAAAACAGGTAAACACTCAATATAAAGAGAAATTCAAGAAGTTCCAAACAAATGAATTGCAGTTTAACTAATAAGCTCTGGGAGTGCCAAATCAAAACAGGTTAGTTCCTACTCTCACAAATGGTTGGGGGCTTATCCAACCCCAAATAAATGGGAATTGTCTCAGAATTCTCTAAATTTAGAAGGACATCCCCAACATGTGGTACCTTCAAATAGCATTTACCCATCCAAACACAAAGGATATAGAGGGGTCATTGAAATTTGTTCATGGAGATAGCTACAATTGGAGACTATGGAGCTGACTGTGGTAGTCAAGTTTGCTCCCAATAATCCCTGCCTCTTGGTCTTCGTGCCCTTATGTAAGTCTCTTCTCACTTAGGAGTGACTAGGACTACGTTTAGTTAGGTCTAGTCTTGTGTGACCAATAGAATATGGTGGAAATAACAGTATGTCTTCTGAGGCTGGGTTATAAAATGCACTGAAGACTTAGATGTGGTCTCTTGGATTTCTTACTCCAGCTGAAGCTACCTACACTGTGGACAGGCCAACGTGGAGAGGAACTAAGGTTCTGGGCAATAGCCAGCAGCAACCTACCAGTCCTGTGAGCAAAGTAGATTTTGTGAACAGATCATTCAGCTCAAGCCTTCAGTTGATTGCAGCTCAATGCAACATCTGACTGAAACTTATGTGGTACCTGAGCCAGGATACCCCAGCTGAACTGCTCTTAAATTCCTGAAAGATAAATAATTATTATTTTAAGATATTTTTAGTGTGATCTTTTAATGTAATAATAAGTCATTTGTATATAGATCAGACAGGAAGTCTCTGTAACATGGCACATGAAGCAGGAATTTTGAGGACAATGGGTGTTATTCAGGCAGAGTGGCATAAAACTTTGAAGGGAGTACCTTTTATTTTTCTCCACAAAGAATCAAGGCTCTGGTCCTAGTTCTACAAATACCTTGGGGTACAAATCTTGCTAATCCTTTTGTATTTTTTCAACTAGGACTTTATTAATCTTTAAAACAAAGATAGCAACGACATGATTTTACAGGATCCTTTATAATCTGAAAATACTAGATTTTGTAAATCTACCTCAATACATCAAAAAAAAAATCTTATTAGAAAACTTCTGGCATTGTTTTTCCTTGGGAGATTTGGGATGATTTCTACTAACTTGAATGAATTACCATATTTTAGATCATTTCTTCATCTGTCAGCAGTTGCAATCTTTCACCCAGATTCATTAGATATAAGTACAGTTCCTTTTTCCCCAGTTAAAAATTAAAAATACACCATATCACTAAATTTATTTTTAATTTGAAAAAGACAGCTTGACATTTCAGTTTCACATCAGCAATAGCTTTGGATTTATATTGTTTGAAAATATATTTTAAACCAACTAAATGTTGTAGAAGATATATTTCAAACCAACTAAATATAGATACAGATAAAGGTATCAGTGATAAAATGGAATAAGAATTTTTGGTTGAAAAGATGTGTGGTTAATTCTAGCATCATTATATTAATATTTATAATCTGACCTGGCAGGTTTATTTCAAATTATTCATAATGTTTATTATGTATATTATGTTTTTAGTCAATGATTGGTAAGTTCTAAAGGTAATTTGGGCATTTAAAAAATTTCTTCCTTTATCTAGCGAGGAAAAGTAATGAAGAAAAACTACTGTCCTTTCATATTAGGATCTCTTTAATTCAGCAATAAATATTCACCAAAGTGCTTGCTATCTTGAGATAAGGTCACTTTGACCATCTATTCCATTAAAAATATGTTTATTTTACTTACAGGTGTCATCCATTAGGACAGGCAGTTGACATTTTGGCTAGTGGCCTTTGTCAGGGAACTAAAACTTACTTTTAATGGAATGGAAGTTTCTAAATGACCCAATCTCAAGAAGCATGCACTTTTGGTGAATATTTATTTATTATAAACTACTCAGCAGAAAATGTAATTTGTGCTGCTGAAGGTGATCTGGTTATTTATGAATAGTATTATATCAGTAGTATTCATCTAGAAAAAATCTTTGAAGTACCTATAAAACCATGCAGGCATTCAACAATCTCTTTAATTTTTGTCCTTATGTAGCCTTCCCCCTCCCAATGATCTTTTTACACTTGTTTCTTCTACTCCCTTTCATTTATTACATATTTTGTCTATTTTGTCCCTCTCTACTTTTTCTTTCTTTTTTATATAAAAACAGTTATTTTTTCTTCTAGGGAAAATCCAAGAGGCTATAGCGTGCATACACTTCCCTTATCCCTGTGTCTACTCTTTTCTCCTGCCTCTCCAAACTTCTTCACATTTTCCCTCCTTGTCAGACAAGCATTTTACACAGTTTCTCCAGGCAGGGCACAGTGCCCTCAACTTTTCAAGAGTGGGCTGGCTCTCAGTCCAAAGAAATAAAGGAGGAATATTTCTGCAAAAGATTAAGAGGAAAAATGTATTATTATTCTACAACCCTCAGCTCATTGAGTAATATCTTAATCTTAGTATTTCACATCCCATTTGATTTTGGTGACAATGTGGCAACACAATGGCCAGAGTTAGATTTTTCCTTGCTGCTTAAACTCTAACAGTTCACTTGACCAACTTCTTGTTTGATAGCAACTGGGTAGAAATCTTATGTGTTTGGACTGAATTAGTGGCCAATGGCTACTTCTAGGTCTGTAAAAAGCCTAAAATGGGCTTTCTCCAGTCTACCTGGACTACAAAAGCTGTAGTAACAACAAGAAAAAAAATCCCCAAATCTCAGTGACATATCATAATTAGAACCTATTTCTTTATTAACATAATAAATTTTTTTTTGTTTGTTTGTTTTGTCACCCTGGCTTAGATAGAGTGCAGTGGCATCATCATAGCTCACTGCAATCTCAAGCTCCTGGGCTCCAGTGATTCTCCTGCCTCAGCCTCCCGAGTAGCTAGGACTATGCGCATGCACCGCTGCACCTGGCTAATTTTTCTATGTTTTGTAGAGACTGGGTCTTGCTCTTGCTCAGGCTGGTCTGAAACTCCTGAGCTCAAGTGATCCTCCTGCCTTGGCCTCTCAGAGTGCTGGGACCACAGGCGTGAGCCACCACCACACCTGGCCTAATAAATATTTCTTTCTTTCTCATTGAGAGTTGGCTGGGAGACTTTGGCCATTATAGTTACTCAGGGACCCAAGCCAGTGGGTGCTTCTGATATTTCTGTGGTGAGGTGGCACATAGTGCACTGGCTTTTAAATTCTTTCATCCAGAGTGACACATTGTTACTTCTGTTCATATTTCATTGGCCAAAGAGAGTCATATACCCTCATCTAACTTCAAATGGGTTGAGGAAGTGCTGTTCTATAAGCCTGAGAAAAGCTAAGAACAGAAGCATTAATGCATGGCCCCATTTACTACATGGGACTCTAACATACTCATGAATTCACTAGAATTGGGGCTTATGGGTTCAAATGTCACTGTACCATCAGAATACAAGGTCTTTTATTTGGCTGCACTATGGATGGTGCACCATATCATTATGTAGCAGTGGCTAAAGGAGAACACCTTGGAATGGTTCAAAGGGATACACTGTCAGCCAATAAAGTCACCACAAACTGGGACCCATCTTTGCTTAAATCATACGCCTTTTAAGTTTGACTTTTATGTTTGGATCAAATTAATTAAACTCTCTTTGTTTACATGCCAAGTTCTTAGGTTATGTTTTTAGTTTTTGGCAATCCCATGAGAAGAACAAATTTATATGGTATGACAGGAGTAAATAGATAAGATAGAAACCCAATCTCTTAGCAGCTATATAACTAGCAGATACAATAGTGTTTCACATTTGTTAAAATTATTTCCAATACTGTATATTTTAAACTTATATAAAATTGATTTTTTCTATTTATTTGGACTGGATAGTGCTGATAGCCAGTGAACATATTAATTTTTGTAAATTTATATTGCAGTAGTCCAATCATGAGATACAAAGTTTTATCTCAGGTTTTCAATGTAGAAAATTATATCATTTGTGAAAGATCTTTATTTTTAAAACCTATTTTCATATGTATACACACACATATATATTGTTTTTGCTTCATCTCATTATATTGGCCAGAACTTTTAAAACCATGTTAAATAAATATGAACTATTAAACATATTTATCTTGCTCTTGATTTTAATGGATATGTTGCTAGCATTTCTCCAAAATCAGTGTTTTAGTTTTAAAGAATTTAAAAACATTTTCCTTCATTTTTGAATTCTTTAAAATATTAGCAATGCATGCTATATTTCATCAAATTTATTTTTATTTTTTTTTTATTTCTGCATATCATGTGGGTATGCAAATGTTTAGGTTACATATATTGCCTTTGCCCTGCCTGAGTCAGAGCTTCAAGTGTGTCCATCCCCCAGACAGTGCACACAGCACCCATTAGGTGTGACTATACCCATCCCCTCCTCCCCCGTCCCACCTCCCTGACACCTGATGAATGTTACTACTATATGTGTACATATAAGTCATTTTGTTTGTCTTATTATCATCATGGATTTGATTAGCGTAGTTTTAAAATTTCTTATCACATCCTTTTGTTTTTGTTTTCCATTTATTTGTTATCCAATATTATTTTTGTTTTTTGTTTTCAGTTGGGATTAGACTATTGAGTATTTTGAATGAGGATTTCATTTACTCATATTTTATTGAGAATATTTACTTATATGTTATTTTTATGTGATTTTGGTAAGTTTGTAGCATTGGGGAGCCACACTTGAAAATTTTTGAGAAACACTATATTATGTAAAGCCAGTGTATTAATGAAATTTCTAAAATATGGAAAATATAATATAGAGCAGAGATAAGCCTGGAAGTAGTTCTCTACAACCAGATAGACTCTAGATCCTGCCAACATTTTTCCTAATTGGAAATAATCATAACTTTAAGAGAAAACACAGTTTTACATTTAGAATTAATCTAAAGTCATCCTTGGAGCTCAGAGAATGAAGATGCCCACCAAAAGAATGTAGATCTCCTAGCAGGAAATGCTTTCTCAGTTTAAGTTTGTAATTGGCTTGTAAAGGAAGTAAGTCACAGTTTTAATTTTCTTCTTACAGATAATGCAAATTAGTATATGTAATTAAAATCTAATCTTGGCAATATTCATAACCAGGGTTTAGTCGATCACCAGGTATTCATGAACTCTATGTGCCAGCAGTACACAAGGTGCTGGGTAGGAAACTGAGAGGCCAGTGAAAGAAAGTTGTTCCTCACCCCCAGTCCAGAAATCACCTAACAGTAGGAGCAAATACTTCTGAGAACGAACAGGGACTAATGTCAGTATTTTGACAAGAGCTCTAGAGTAATTAGGAAGAAATATAGGTTCCAAAGGAGACCACTGGGAATCCTTAGGAAGACTGAGCATTTAGAAATGGGTTTTAAGCTGACTCCCTACAAATGAAGAACAGATAGTAGAGCCATAAGGTCTTGTGAATTGAAAGAGCAGTGGTCCTTCAGCTTTATTGCATATTAGAATTAGCTGAGGTGCTTATAAAAATTCAGATTCCCAGACGCATCACATATCAATTAATTTAGCATCTTTGTTGGTGGGATCCAGGCACCAGTAATTTTTAAAGCTCCCTCGTTGATTTCAAATTGCAGGCAAGTTTGAGAACTACTCCTCTAGGATTCTTTATCAGCTGTACCACATCATGTTGGGGATTGAGAATGGTGGCTTTTACAATTACCCTTGCCTTGACATCATCTAATATCTTGTGAATCAGAATCTATCTATCTATGTCTGAGTCCCACAGTTTGAATCATTAAAAGAGCAGATATGCTAACTAGAGACCACATTGTAAATATACTTGTAATTAACTGAGATTCCCATGGGAGTTAACTTTTCTGGTAAATGCTATGAAATAATGATGAATTTTCTTTTTAGGGTTGTATTAACTATTTTATATGATATATTTGCACATGGATGATCTCATGCAATGACTACAATTGTTTGCTGAGATAGTCACCATAAAGATTAGTGTCACTTGTACTGGTGATAAGTAATTAAGACTGTTAGAATTGAAACAACTTGTATAAGATCACTCAACTTTGGAGACATGCACTAAGATTTTCTATCTTCTAGGTCATTACCACACCATTTTTAATGCATGTATGATGGTATAACTTCTGAGTTTCTATTGTACAACAAGATTGTAATCTACCATATATGCTCAGATCTGCCAAGGTTTCTACAACATGGGCAAACTTGTGGTGTTTAGGTAAATCTCCTTTGATCATGTAGGGAGATTATGTATCTTCATTTAATGTTTTACTTCTGTGATCTGAGGATCAGTTGATACACAGTAGTAGTTTCCAAAGGCATTGGCCTTAGTGTGACACAGGAGGGTCAAAATAAAGTTATTGATAATAGCTATTATTTATTGAGGAGCCACTCTGAAAGAGATAGTGATAAGAATTTTCTATATACTAAGCTCATTTATGTCTAACGATAATGATATGAGGAAGTATTAGCCCATTTTATAGTTGAAGAAATTGATGCTAAGAGTGGTATTGTATCCTTCCCTAAGATCATCAGATATTGGTGGAAAAGGGATTCAAATCCAGGTCTGTTTGATGCCAAAGCTGGTGTTCCAACCACTATGCAAACAGCTTCCATCTACTGTTAGCACTTAAGTGGATCAGCAGCCCGATTCTTGAGGAGAAAGTACCTGCATATCTTTTTCTAGTGACTAAGGAGAAAGAAAGTAGCTATTATCATTGAATTGTTATGATTTCATGGTCAGGGCCCATGTCTTATATATTTATTCATCTTTTTGTATCCTCACATAGAGCATGATACAGTAAGCACTCAATAAGGCCATGATTCCCAAACTTTGATTGGTATCAGAATCACCTGGAGAGCTAATAACACAAAGGCCCAGGCTTGCTGAAATAGGGTGGAGCCAACGTCTTTGCATTTTTACCATGTTCTTCAGGTGACTCTGGTACCTACAAAAGTCTGGGAACCATTCTGATGAGGTAGTAGTGAGTGAATCACTTACATAAGTGTCATTAGTTCTAAAAAGCAAAGCAGAGCTGTAAATAAAATAAGTAGCGGTAAACATAGAACTGTATATAGATATGAATATATGCATGTATGTATATAAAATATTATGATGCATGATAAATTGTGTTCTATGGGACACAAGTTCCGGGAGCAGTGTATATATAGGCTGTAAATAAACTGTGGCCAATCCAGTTGAGAAATGCTACAGGCCAGACCTCCTTCATGAATATTTGTAATTCTCAATAGCGTATAAAAAGCTCTAAGAATTCCTGAAGTAAGAATGCAAGTTTTTTATTTGATTAATTTTTAGTAGCCCATATAAACTTATAAACTTTTTACTAACCCAAACTTATTTGAACTTATTGTTACTGTATATCTGTTAACATCCCCAGGGCACCAGTTTGGGAAGTACTGGTGTAATAAAATAAAGATGGAATGAAACATAATTTAAGAAAACCCTTTTTTGAAAGATATGTGGTCATTCTTGTTATACATAAAATGTGAAAATGTAATGAAGTGCTGAAATATTAGTGAATAGAAGAGTGTGAGGAGTCAATAATAAAGGGATATGTTAAATAATAAATATTTTAATGAGATGTGCAGTTGTGATGCTGTGACAAGATGCATAAGACAGAGGAGGACAGTAAGATGTGCACCTTCCAGGCTGTAATGAGATTCATGAAGAGTTCTATGTAATAAGATGTATATATTAAAAAGCTATAATGAGGTAACTCTGTGAGATGGTTTAATGAGCCATGTCTTAGGAAGTGTCCTGTAAGATGGGCATCCTTCAGGGCTGAAATGAGATGCGTGAAAGGAAAAGTGTAATGAGCTGGTCACATAAAGGAGAAGCAGGATAATTAGATGCGTAAAGGAAGGAAGGGAGAGTATATACATTTTCAAAATATGTAAGATATAATGGGAACTAGGTTTTAATGTAATAAGATGCAGAAATGAAATGACAATGAGATACAAAAACAGACTCATGTAATGAGATATGTAAGGACTGTGTAATGAGATGTGCATGTTTAAGGGGTTTGTAATGAGATGCAAGATAGGAAAGGTGTAATGAGATGAGCACGTTAAATAATCTAATGAGGGGCATGAAGGAAATGATGTCATGTCACATGAAAATTGAAGAAAGTAATGAGATGTGCATTTTTAAGAACTGCAATAAAATGGATAAAAGAAACTAAGGAGAATGAAGAGATGTAGAAATCAAATCTTGTTATTAAAATGTGAAAAAAGAACAAAAAGTAATGAAAGGAGGTGTCTCACACCCATCATTTCTAAGACCATTCTCTTCCACGTGTGTATTCTGACCTGGAAAAGCATTTTTTGCTGTCCAACCACATACTAAGCATTTTCTGTGGCAATATAAAGATATACATGATTCCCATCTTTAAGGGCTCACAAATAACATACAGGTATATATAAAATAAGGCACTTTATCACAAATAATAATAAAACGTATCATAAACTAGGAGATTATTTTGGGTCAAGATATTTTACACATCATTTAAAGCAAATGTTCCCTTATATTCTCTTTAAATTTTATAATTCTACTAATTATTTATCTCTCATTCCTTTGATCCCTAGGTTTTCTCCTTTATACTATCTATTCTTGCATAAGTAGATCTTACCTTTTTTTAAAAAAAATCTGGTTCAAATATCCTATCCTAATCTCTCTTTAGCTTAAAAACAAAGGACAAGAATAAACTTTTTATAATATTTTATACTTTTCTTATGAAATATATCACAATATAGCATATTCTGCTGAGTAATGAATATTAATTATCACCTTAACTGTCTGTGTGCTTTTCCTGATGAGGGTTAGTTCTGATTCAACTGTATTTCACCCACTGAGTCAAAAATTTTAACACGGTGGGTGCTTAGTAAGTAATTCTTAAGTAATTAGTAAGACATATACCCTGACAGACTCTATTCATGAGAAAGCAACTAATACAAATAATAGAGTCCTAAGATTGATCTAGTTAACAGTAGATAGAAGTTGCAATCAACCCACTTTAAGAGAAGCCTCCCTTCTAAAATCAGAATTCTCCATTATGAAAGAGATAATTTTATTCATGAGTTTATTGAGGGGATTTGGTTTTGCCATAAAGACATTGACCCCTGTGTGACTGTGCCCTGCCTTGTTTTCACTAGATATCTGTTTGCTTCATTTACAAGTACTTCAGTATATACAGGAACTCAAGTGCTATTTTAATCAGTCTTGGAAGGAAATAACAGAGCGATTCATTACTGAGCTCATCAACCTGAGGAACTATTGTTTCAGATGTCATTCTTGAGTATTCTTCATTACAAGATGGCCTTCACATGATAACAAGCCCAGATGGAACTGCGTTGAGCTAACTTTTATTTTACATGTCCTATATTGAATTCACCTGGGAGGGAGGCCCTGGCAAGGAAATCTTGTTCAATTATTTACAAACTGGATGCAGCTGTGAAGTGCATGTTGTAGCAATCCCAATCATTTATATAGGATTTTTTTCCCCACAGGTCATGCATATGATGAAGTAACATTCATAACTGATCAAAGCCCTAGAGACAGCCACAGATCACAGCACATGAAGCATATGCTTGTCAGATGGATGAAAAAAGCCATCTTTACTCCATCAGGACATCCGGCCTTCTGTTTTCTCTCAGCAAAAACATGCCTGCCAGCTTGGTATTCATGACTTCAGAATTCCTCTAAGTGTCCAGGGTATTGACTATTTTTTAAATTGTTTCTCAGGTGTTCCTCTCTACTCTCATTCTCCTTGACCTTTATGTTAATTCTGATGACACTTAACAAATGTTTCTCCTACCGGCTCTTTTCTCCACAGGCCAATACTCTCTGGCTTGGGCCAGGTTTGTCCTCTGTTCCTACCATAGGGTGGCTTATTTCTTCTCATCACGTTGAATAGAAGCTGTAGCATTAAAGGTTCTGTGAACTAGGCCTGGTGTGGTGGCTCACCAAAGCTTTGGGAGGCCAAAGCAGGAGGATAACTTGAGGCCAGGAGTTTGAGATCAGCCTGGGCAACATAATGGCACCCCACCTCTACAAAAAAATTTAAAATATAACCAGGTATCATGGTACGTATCGGTTGTTCAAGATACTCAGGAGGCTGAGGTGGGGGGATGACTTGAACCCAGGAGTTTGAGGTTGCGGTGAGTTATGATCATACCACTGCACTCCAGCCTGGGCAACAGAGTGAGACCCTGTCTCAAAAAAAAAAAAAAAAAAAAAAAAAAAAGGTTCTATTAACTCTATTTTCCCTATGGTTATTTTTCTCTTTGTCCAATTGACCCCTCAACTTATTCCAGATATCCATAGAGATGGTACACTTTGACTACTCCAGCCTCTGTAGTTCCTGTTACTAGAACGAGAAGGGAAAACTCCAAAATTGTTGGGCAGAGGTTATTTTGCTCTTTGTCTAATTGACCCGTCAACTTATTCCAGATATCCGTAGAGATGGTACACTTTGACTACTCCAGCCTCTGTACTTCCTGCTACTAGAACGAGAAGGGATAACTCCAAAATTGTTGGGCAGAGGTTCCTACTATCAGTAGAATGACATCTCCTCACTTGGAAATAACACACATGCCTGGCCTCTTATAAATAAGGGCTCATCTGCTCTCCAAACTCCAAATACACTACTTTATGGTTTTTAGAGTATAATATTATTCTAGAAGAAGACAAAGCCAGTTTAATTCTCAGACTCTTGCTACACCTGGATCTTCAGGTGTTCTTCATCATCTGGCTCTCCAAATAGTATTAGCCCTTCCTTTAGACAGAGAGAAACAAATCAAACTTCCTAATTGCCAAATTTCAAACTTTGGCCTCTACGTTAATGACAGGACTTTCGCCAAATTTTCAGTAGGCTCTCCTTACTTTTACTCTAGCTTTGATTACTGTTATTTTTTTTTAATCACATACCTCTTGCACATGTTAATTTCTTAGTAATTTGCTTAGTACTCCAGTCCCTCAGGGAATGGGACACTGATATTAAACCCTTATAACTAACTGAAAACTTTGCCCAGTGTTAACTGTTTGATATATGTTTTAAATCTCACAGTGTTACCTGTCCTGTACTGACCCTCTGGCAACATATCTTGTTCTTCCTATAATTTTGTTTTAAAAGATTGGAAATTATTATCTGAGAATTGTAGTTGAAGAAGTCACTGTTGAAACTTGAATTAGTGGTCTGGAAAATCAAGCAATAACCTAAAACACAGAAGAAAAAGATCAAAGAAATATATATCTAGTGGGGAAGATCAGATACTCAGAAAAAGATACAGACAACCCAATATAGCAATAATGGGAGTCCCAGAAGAAAAAAAAAAATGGAACAGACGGAGAAGAGGAAATAATTAAATAATTTTAGAGGAAAATTTCTCTGAGTCAAAGAATCAAATATATAGAAATGAAATAGCTCACTAAGTTGCAGGCAAGATGGATAAGAAAATAGATACACACAGACATACGTTGGTAAAATTCCTAACTCAAGAATAAAGAGAAAGTTTTATAAGGTTTAAGATGGAAAGTATGGGTTACTTTAAAAGAAAAAATATTCAACTGGCTTGGACTTTTTAAATCTTCAACACTGGATGTCAGCCAAGTGGTGAAATTACACTAAGAAAATGGATCAATGGATTATAACTTAAGAATCCTATACCCAGTCAAGATCTTCAGCTACTAGGGTGAAGGACAAATTTTTGTGAAAAGAGACTATATCATATACGCATATATACATACATATAAGCTGATGAAAATACTCAAGAACATACTCTAACTAAATAACACATGACAAATCAGACTTCCTCTCCTTCCCTCTCTCTCTCTCTCTCTGTAAATGCATAATAAGTGATGGATTATATTGAAGCCAGAAAAAAGGATTTTTAAAATACAAAGATATGCAGCGAGGGAATAGAGTTGAAGTAAAAGTATGAAACTATCATAGCATAACCTAGGATATGAGATGAACTGAGTGATAAAAAACACAACAGTGTTCTAAAAGTCTCATCCCATTGGCATGAGGGTAGGAAACTGGGGGAGAATTGAGCATCTTTGTGAAAAAAATAATTGGTAAATTATAGCTGAATAGTTGGTATATTAATAATAGAAAAACATTTGAATATGAGTATTTGGAAATAAGATAAACACTAGAGAAAAGAAAAAATACAGAGTTTACATATTGTCAAGGGGACAGAGAAATAGTTATAATTTTAAATAGTTATAATTTTAAAAACTTATTTAAAAAAGGAAACAAAATAATAAATATAAAGTGAAGGAATAAAATAAAGCATATCAGTAGGTATACTAAATGTTGTGAGGCAGCTGATTTCAGCTAATAAAAGATAGACACTATAATATTGTGTTGCAAGTCAAAATCCAGTTATATATGGCTTACAAGAACTATACAGGCAGGTTGAAAAATAATGGAATGAGCTAACAGATACTAAGAAATGCAAATAAAAAGAAAACAGGGATTCAGTATGAATATTAAACAGGGTAAAATCTAAGAATAAAAAGACTAAACAGGATAAAGAGATTATGTGATCCCTAGAGCTATAATTTATAAGGAAGATATGACAGTCATAAATCTTCCAGGGCCAAACAGCAGTACATCTAAATATGTAAAGTGAGAAGTATTAGAAATATAAAAACTTGATTAATATACTCTTTTACTAGGATACTTTAATTGAAGTCTTTAAATAGTCTAGTAAATAGTAGAAATTTATTAGAAAAAAGTAAAAACAGAATTAAATAATACAGTCAAGACTATTTTACAAATACTTGTACATCTTAACATCCTTTAAAAAAGGGAGTATAATTGTGCCATGTGCCCTTAGAATATATACAAAAATCCACCAATTTGGTACAAAGAAAACCTTAACACATGGTAAAAGAGAAGAGGCATGGCAAGCTATATTTTTTATAATAGTCTAGTAAAATTAAACAAAATAAAACTATGATTAAATAATTTAATTATTTAAAAATTAAGGCCTTATACAGCCTTTTCTCTAAGAGGATAGCAAAACTAAAATTCTGAACTATTTACACAGCAATCAAATGAAAACATGGCAAACTTACAAGACACAGCAAAAAGCTTAATCAGAGAAAGATGTATAGTGTTAAATACCTTTATAATATAAGAACAAAGATTGAAAAGAAAGAAATTGAGAAAAAACCCTTGTGAATTTAATTATCAAAAAGTATGAAGCACGCATACAAAAATATATGAAAATTGAATAGGAAAACAATTGTAGCAGTGAAAGAGATGACACAAATTATAAGAATACTGTATTCAACTCAATAGCACAGAATTTGAAAACCCCAATAAAATATACTCAAATTTATCCAATAAGTAGAAAATGTAAAGAATTATTATCATAGAAGAGACTGGAAAGGTAATTAACATTCTAAAATTTAAAAATAAATTAAACATCATGACAAACACTAAGATGATTTCACAGCTAAGGTTTACCAATCCTTTAAAGATTAGATAGTTCTGATGTTAACTAAATCAGAAACTGTCCAGATTCATTTTATGAAATGACAAGAACCTTGAACTCTGGTAAAGAGAGCACAAAACTCTATAGGCAGATTTCACCTATGAATGTAGAAGGAAAAATTCTCTAATACAGTATGATCAAGTAAAATTCATTTGCATATAAATACAAAATATAGGATGAACAAGTAGGAATAATTTGAGTAATGCAAAGATAGTTCAATATCAGGAAATCTGCCAAGAAAATTCATTATATTAACACATTAAAGGAGAAAAATGATATGGTAATTTAAACAGATAAAAAGACATTTGGTAAGATTCTGCAGAAAGACCTAAGAAACTCTCAATAAAATTACCTTGAAAGGAAATTTCTTATAAATTAACCTAATATAATAATTTGCCAAACAAATAAACAGCAAAATCCTTCTAACATGAAACTCTAATGCCATTCCATTAAAAACATGTGTAAGACACGTGGCCATTCTTATAAGTGTTGCTCAATACTATTTGACATGTTTGAGAATTATAATTGTTGCCAGGATCTTTAAATGTTCCAGGGGTTTTATATGTGAAAATTATTTACTGCTATTATTACTTCATTCAATGCTAAATTTATTATACATTTATATAATAGAATTCATCTAAAACTTTAGTACTTATATAACTAATATACCAAAACTTATAAATTAAAAATTATAAAAGAGTACTCATTAACTTTTCCTAAATACTTTAAAGATTAGAAAATAGAGTCAAATTTTTGACTTTATTAAATGCTTCAAATCCTTACAAACAGACAGACTATGGAGTATTTTGACACTGATTATAAAACTTAACTATTATAAGGCACTTAAGTATTAGTACTAGAGTGATTGGTTTCCTCATTAGTTTTATAGTATTTGCAATCAGATAGATGCCTAATTGCTTGCAGGAAGCACATGTTCCACTCTGTTCCTGCATCCATGTTTTGCAGGGACATAGGTCCCACGTAGAGATGCCTACCTTATTCATGGCTGCTATCGGTAAATTTGTCTCATTCTTTGGCTCAACATCATAAAGCCCACTTGCCCATAGATTTAAGCCACATTCAAGAATATTAGTTCTATTTTGTTTCCCATGTTTGACTCTTTCTTGATTTTCTTTTAATTAGTTCAGAACTAGTAAGAAGAAGCTGTGCTATTTATTGGAGACAGAAAACCAATGGGCAAATCCAAACCAATCTGAAATATAAACAACAACATCAATAGTAATATCTAATTTGGGGGATTAGAAAAGATTGAATTAAAATACTAGGAAAAAATAGAAGGTAATTTACGAAGGCAGTGATTGGCCTTAAACAGTTATAACTGTGCAATCTAATTGTATTACTTGGGAGGGGGTAATATATTGTTTAAAATTTGAAATAGTTAAGTTGGCATGTTAAAATGGTAAGATAAACACCCAAATATTTAATAGAAGCAGAACGTTCACCTTCTACACTAGTATAGGAATATTTTAAAGAGAAGACAACAACAAAAAAGAAACTCAATCTTTGCAAAGGAATACAAGAAATGAGAACAAAACATAGAGAAAAGTAAGACAAATAATATGGTAGAATTTAATGCAAGTAAATAGGTTATCATGGTAAGTGTACAAATTTTTCAGGTAAAAGATAAGAATTTTCAAACTGAATAAAAATCCCACAAAACATATCTTTATGCTATTTATAAGACATCAACCTAAACCATAAGAACAAAGAAAAATTGAAAGTTACAAGACAGAAGAAGAGATTGCAGTCAAATACTATTCAAAGAAAACTAGTGTGTCTATTTTAATCTCAGACAAAATAGACTTGAGGACAAAAAAAAAGGTATTATTGGAAATAAACAGGATCACTACATTTTTTTATTTATTTTTTTATTTCATCTTATTATGGGGGATACAGAATTTCAGGTTACATATGTTGCCCATGTACCGCCTGTCCCCCCAAGTCAAAGCTTCAGGTGTGTCCGTTCCCCATACAGTGCGCGTTGCACTCATCATGTAGGTATATATTCATCCCCTCCTCACCCCCCCTCCCCGAGTCAGCACCTTCAATCATGACCATTCCCCAAACGGTGCACAATGCTCTCATCATGTAGGCATACACCCATTCCCCTCCCCCCAGCCCCCACCTCAGTCTGATATCCGATTGGTATCGTTCCCAGATGTGTATTTAGGTGATGATAAGGGAAACCAATTTTCTGGTGAGTACTGTGATGCTTGTTTTTCCATTCTTGGGATACTTCACTTAATATAATGGGTTCCAACTCTCTCCAGGAGAACCATAGAAATGTCGTATCTTCGTTATTTCTTATAGCTGAGTAATATTCCATGGTATACATATACCACAGTTTACTAATCCAATCATGTATTGATGGGCATTTGGGTTGTTTCCACATCTTTGCTATTGTGAATTGTGCTGCTATAAACATTCGGGTACGTGTGTCTTTGTTATAGAATGACCTTTTTTTCCTTTGGGTATATGCCCAATAATGGGATTGCTGGATCAAATGGTAGGTCTACTTGAATCTGTTTAAGATATCTTCATAATGCTTTCCACAGGGGTTGCACTAGTTTGCAGTCCCACCAGCAGTGTATGAGTGTTCCTGTCTCTCCACATCCACGCCAACATGTGTTGTTTTGGGATTTTTTGATAAAGACCATTCTCACTGGAGTTAAGTGATATCTCATTGTGGTTTTGATTTGCATTTCCCTGATGATTAGGGATGTTGAGCATTTTTTCATATGTTTGTTAGCCATTCTTATATCTTCTTTTGAGAAATTTCTATTCATGTCATTTGCCCATTTATTGATAGGGTTGTTTGATTTTTTTCTTGCTGATTTTCCTGAGTTCGAAATGGATTCTTGTTATCAGTCCTTTATCTGATGTGTAGTATTCAAAAACTTTTTCCCATTCTGTAGGTGGTCTGTTTATTCTTGTGACTGTTTCTTTGGCTGTGCAGAAGCTTTTTAATTTAATCAGGTCCCATTCATTTATTTTTGTTGTTGCTGTGATTGCCTTAGGGGTCTTCTTCATAAATTCTTTGCCTAGGCCAATGTCTGTAAGAGTCTTTCCTACATTTTCTTCTAGAATTCTAATCGTTTCACACCTAAGGTTTAAGTCTGTTATCCACCGTGATTTGATTTTTGTGATCATGGTGGATAACAGACTTAAACCTTAGGTGTGAAACGATCACCAGGAAGATATAGCAAGCTTAAAATTGTATGTACCTGGTGGCTTTAAAATATATAAATTTGATAAAATTATAAGAAAAGAATAAATCCACATCACATTGAAGGATTATAATTGTCTTGTTAATTGATGGATAGAGCAGCCACAAATCAGTAAAAGTGGAGATTATTTGAACTATAAAATTAATAAGGTTGAGCAGTGGAATTGTATCTTATGCAAACTTGATGACAAGGCCCACATGGGAACTAAAACCCAGGTCTCTAAGTCATGTGCACTAACTGTAGAAAGGGTACCTCCCTTTAAATTGGTCTACTGTGATGCATATTATGTGGTTTTGTGGGTTTCCTTTCTTGTTTTTGTAACCAGTGTTCATCCCCATTCTTTTGATCCTTTCTCTTGATTTTCAGGGACAGGAAATGTGGCAAGCATATTTCCTGAGATTTCTTGTCTTAAGATTTCTGGTTTAGATTTTACCATGAGAAGAAGTCCTATGACATTTTGAAGAGAGGATTAGCAGAAGAGTTTGCCACTCTGTAGACAGTGATAGTGGGTGGGATTTGGTAGACAATGGACACATCTGGGTCTTTGGTGAATCACCCACCTCAGGGATGTGTGAAGCTGAAATTATCATAATAGTTTTCAGTCATTTCTATAGTGATTTGATTTTCTAAAAACTAGCAATAATTTTTTTTATCTTTAATCTGTCAGGACTTCTAATTGTTTTGGAGGTACCTAATTCCCTATATTATATTTCTTCTTGGTTGAAATACCCAGAAACTACCAAAAGGAGCAACTTTTTATTCTCTAATTGAGCAAAAGGATCTCCTTGAGTAATTTGTCTTCCTTCAAGTCCACATTTTATAATTTGCATACATATATGTAACTACAACTAATGATTTGATAATATACACTTTTTTCAAGCACATATGAATCATTTATGAAAACTGAATTTACATTATTAGGCCTGGAAGGAAGTTTCAAAAACATCCAAGAGATAGAATCATACATCAGCTTTCTGATCACAATACAACTAGATTATAAATTCATAATAAAAATAGTTGAAAGGGAATCTAACTAGATATTTAAAACATCTTTCTAAATAATGGGTCCAAGAATAAAATCATAATGTAAATTAGAAGGTAATAATCATTATAAATAGACTACACATCAAAGTATGTAGGGTGGATCCGAAGTGTTACTGTGTAAATATTTAAAAGGTAACAAAACTATACGAATAATTTGATACAAGTAAGTTGATGTGATAGGCTAAAGATTTCTTGACATTCCTATCAAGACATCTATGTTTATTGCCTTAATCTAATTGGGTTCTGTGATAATTTCACTGGAGAAATGATGGTGTGCTCCTTTCTGGACTCAGATGTTAGGAGACTGGCAGCTTCCACTTCCTGTCTCCTGGAACACTTATGCTGAAATGAGTCCACCTTGCTTTATTGAATCCAAGAAATTTTGTGGAGATGCCCACACGGAGAATAACTGAGGGCTCAGTCCAACAGCCCAGGCTCAGGTCCCAACAGCTCTTACCAGCCATGTGAGTGAGCCATGTTGGAAGTGAGCCATTCAGCTTTAGTTGTCTCCCCAGCTAATGCCATGTGGAGCAGAAATGAGCCATTCAGCTAAACCCTGACCAAATGGAAGATTAGTCAGCACAATAAATTATTGTGTTGTTTTAATCTGCTAGGTTTGGGATTGGTTTGTTACATAACAGTTAAAGAATAAAGAAATTGATGAAATTAACAATTCCATAGAAAACTATAATTTTCTAAAATTAACTCAAGATAAATTAGAAAGTCAGAATAGTCCCTAATCCTATTAAAGAAATGAAATCCAGGTAGTTACACAGATGTCTTTTACCAAATAGCAGACAGATTATTCTGTTCTCCAGGGGAGTTTCTGAAACTATTTGAAAGAATAGTTTCAAATAGAATAGAATAAAAGCAAGAACAAAGACCATATAATTCTCTCCATTGATGCAGAAAAAGCATTTGACAAAGTCCAACATAACTTTATGATAAAAACTCTTAGCAAAATAGGCATAGACAGAACATACCTTAAAATTATCAAAGCCATATACAATAAACCTACAGACAATATCATTCTGAATGGGGAAAAATTGAAACCATTTCCATTTAGATCTGGAACCAGACAAGGATGCCCACTATCCCTACTTCTATTTAACAGAGTGCTGGAAGTCCTTGCTAGAGCAATTAGACAAGAGAGGGGAATTAAGGGCATCCAAATGGGGGTAGAAGAGATCAAACTTTCACTCTTTGCTGATGATATAATATTATATCTAGAAAACCCCAAGGATCCAACCAAGAGAAGACTCCTGGAATTGATAAATGAATTCAGTAAAGTCTCAGGATACAAAATTAATATACACAAATCAGAGGCATTCTTATATGCCAGTAACAGTAAAACCAAAATTCAAATAAAAACCACAGTACATTTTACAATACCCTCAAAGAAAATAAAATACTATACATTTAATGAAAGAGGTGAGAGACATATATGGGGAGAACTACGAAGCACTAGGAAAAGAAATTGTAGAAGATGGAAACAGATGGAAAAATCTACCTTGCTCATGGATTGGTAGAATCAACATTGTTAAAATATTCATACTACCTAAAGTGATCTACAGAATTAATACAATCCCTATCAAAGTATCAGCATCATTCTTTATAGATTTAGAAGAAATAATTCTACACTTTGCATGGAACCAGAGAAGACCTCTTATAGCCAAAGAAATCTTAAGCAAAAAGAACAAACAGGGAGGTATCAGTCTACCAGACTTCAAGCTGTACTACAAGGCTATAGTAACTAAAACAGCATGGTACTGGCACAAAAATAGAGATGTAGACCTTTGGAACAGGACTGAGAATCCAGAGGTGAAACTATCTGCATATTGTCATCTAATTTTTGACAAAGCAGACAAAAATATACATTGGGGAAAAGAATCCCTTTTCAAAAAATTGTGCTGAAAAAACTGGATAGCTACATGCAGACGATTGAAACTGGATCCCCACCTCTCACCTCTCACCTCTTATGAAAATCAATTCTAGATGGATAATAGACTTAGGTTTAAGTCTGAACCTTAAGAATCCTAGAAGAAAATGTAGGGAAGACTCTTTCAGACATTGGCCTAGGCAAAGAATTTATGAAGACCCCCAAAGCAGCTACAAAAATAAATAAATGGGACCTGATCAAATTAAAAAGCTTTTGTACAGCCAAGGAAACTATCATTAAAGTGAACAGACAACCTACAGAATGGGAGAAAATGGGAGAAAATATTTGCTCTCTACACATCTGATAGAGGGCTGATAACAAGAATCTATCTAGAACTCAAGAAAATCAACAAGAAAAAATCTAACAACCTCATCAATAAATGGGCGAAGGACATGAACAGAAACTTTTCTAAAGAAGACAGAATAATGGCGAGCAAACATAAAAAAATGCTCAACATCTCTAATTATTAGGGAAATGCAAATCAAAACCACAATGAGATATTACCTAACTCCAGTGAGATTGGCCTGTATCAAAAAGTCCCAAAGCAACAAATACTGGCAAGGATGTGCAGAGATAGGAACACTCTTACACTGCTGGTGGGATTGCAAATTAGTGCAACCTCTGTGGAAAAGAATTTGGAAATACCTCAAAGAGCCACAAGTAGGACTACCATTTGATCCAGCAATACCACTATTAGGCATCTACCCAAAGGAACAAAAGTAATTCTATAATAAAGACATCTGCACTTCAATGTTTACGGCAGCACAATTCACTATAGCAAGGATGTGGAAACAACCCAAGTGCCTATCAATCCATGAGTGGATTAATAAAATATGGTATATTCTAAAAATTTTATTGAAATGTAATTGGTACATTTGGGATCAAAGTTTATAACTTTCCAAACTATTACCCTGTTATCTAATACCATTCATGAATAGTTATTTTTAAATAATTTATGAAGACTTTTTATAATTTGCATATTTTTCTGACACTTTCTAAACTTTCAAACTTATTATTTGTTAAAAGTTTGTTTTAATATATTTCAGGAATATACTTTTAACATTCTTTTTTATTTTTAAAAAAATTTCCTTATCAACTTTAGAAATAGATTTCTTGATCCAACAAAATAAAACAACCTTTATTTTTATTAGGATCATAATAAATTTATAGACTAAATTGGGAAAAATGATACTTTTATGATATTGAGTCTTCATATCAAAGAATGTAGTACCCTTTTTCATTTTTTAATATTCTTGAGAAGCTATGTAGGCTGGGCATGGTGGCTCTCATCTGTAATTCCAGAAGTTTGGGAAACCAAGACAGGAGGATTTGTTTAGGCCAGGAGTCCAAAGTCAACCTGAACAACATGGCAAGATGCTGTCTCAAAAAAAGAAGCTATGTAAAGTTTCTTTGAAATAGATCATGCTCTTTTTTTTTTATTTTTTTGCAAAATTCTCTGATATTATTCAGTCTATTTCCAGTTTTCTCTATCTACTCTGCTTAGACTGGCAGAGAAAATATGTATATAATCTCTATAAACAAAAATACACTTAGTAGAATAAATAGAATAGCTGTACAAATCAATACTCTTTTCTCATTGAAACTATATAAATTAATCAATTCTTATTATATTTATCTTTCTATTTTTCTTTTTGAGTATCATTATAGATGGGTTTTTTCCCCCTAAATGCAACCTGTTCCAGTCAACTCCCATTATTTTCCTTCTAATACTCATGTTTTTCTAATTGGCCAGTGAAAACCCCTTTAGACATTTCTGTGTTTTCAGCACTATCTCAGACATTTTGAAAGCATCCTTATTTTCTAGCAACAACATTTTCTAGGCCCATCTTGATTTTCCCCCTGCCCCAAAGAACAGGGTTGCTTCTAATGAAAAGTATCATCAAAGATCAATTATCTAGGTGCTAGAGGAACTAAACAGCTTTATCCACATAGAGATTTTGGTTGATAATATGACTCCCCTGATAGATCCCTTAGTGAGAGACCCTGAGGCATTTTTCTTTGTTAAAGTTCTTTTGTAGTCTGTAATGAACTATACAGTTGAAACCTAGCATTGCTAAATCCTTTTATGTTTAATTCTAATATAATAATGCATTTATTTTCTCCATAATATTTCTGTTTATAACTTTAAGTCCTTATCTAAGTTGCAATTATACTACCCTTCATAATGTTGCCCACCAATACTTTGTACTATATTGACCACATTAAGACAACAAAGTGGAAATAAATTTCAATAGCTACTATGAAAAAGAAGGATACAATTGTTTTTTTATCCTACTGATATGATAGCTTAAAAAAGCAATAAGTTAAGAAAACTAATAGGTTTTTTGATACAGTATGTGGATGTAAGGTTAATAGGCAAAAATTATTAGCTTTATCTTTACTGGCAATAACACGCTAAAAATAGAAATGGGAAAATGGTCCATTTCGAAGAGTGACAAACTATGTGATAAAGGACCCATTTAAAGCAAACTATAAAATTACTTTACAGCACATAAAACAATATCTGAATAATGGAAAGACGTGATATAATTAGAAATAGCAACTTAATTCTATGGTTTTTCTTTTTTGTAACCTTTGTATTATAGGTAATACTAAACTTCATGTGAAAGAATATACATCTGAGTACAACTAAAAATACATAAAAAAGAATAAATATGGGTTTCCTTGTTACATACTAAATTATACAATAGTCATACCATACCAATCATATTTTGTTGCCATAATGATGCATAACAAACACCCTAAATTTCAGTGGCTTATAGCAACAAACATTTCCTTTTCTTCTTTGCATGTCTCTGCAGGTTTGCTGGGATGCTGTTCCTTCATGTTTTGTATTGGCTGGGCTTGGATCTGAGTTTCAGGTTGGTTTTAGATCTAGAAGACCTCACATGTCTTCACATTCTCTTGGACTAGCAGCAACCACTTCTTTTCATGTGGGTTCACAGGAAGACAAAGATCTTGGCTTGCAACTGTCACAGTGTCAGTTCTGCCCATATTATATGGGCCAAAACAAGTCACATGCCGAGGCCTTCCATCTTTATATACATTGTCATTAATCCTTACAACAGCACTCTACACTTGGATTATGCTATAATCATTTTAAGTTTGATGAAACATTCATGGAAAGATAATAAGATCCCACAGTTGGGGATCTGAACTGATGACAGAGTCTGATTTCTCTCCACCTCACTGCATTGCCTTCACCCTGACATCCTCAATTCTAGTTGTTTTCTCTTGTGGGTAATATTGACTCTGTTTTTTTCTTCTAAAGCAGTAGTTGTCAGCCAATGTGACTATGAAGAATATTTTCTAACATCAACCATTTTTTTACAGATGAATATCCAATAGTAGTTATATTTTGGTATTTGTAATTACTGATAAAATATATAATGAAAACAAACTTTTATTGATTAAATTATGAAATCTTTGAAATTAATTCATATTTGATTAATCTTATAGAACCTACAGATATTTGAAAACAGCAGGGATATATGCAAGCATATTATCTCATCATTTGAAAATGCCTGGAAAGCATATGGGTCTGAACATTCCTAGTAATAGTTCGAGGGCTGCCTGGGGATCCACAATCTTAAGATTGGAAAATGCAATATAAAATGCTAGCCTCTGTTCTTTCCGTATTCTTATCAACCCCCAATTTGCACATGCTTTCACCTTCACCTATATTGATATTTAATTTATTAGTTTAGCTCCCAATCTCCTTTTATATTCATTGCATGATCACACCAGCTAAGTGGTCTGCTCAAAACAATAAAACAGGTGATATTGGATCAAGCATCTGTGTGGGTAAGCACTTCTTGGTGTTGGAGCAACCATTGAGCACAGTTGCTCCTATAGACTTTCTTTTCTCCTTCACCTCCCAGCTTTGAGGCAACATTCAAACTACTTTCTTCCACCTGCCCAACCTCTTGAAAATTTATTTCGGAAAATTGTTCTCTCTTTGTCCTGACTTATTTCCCTGGTACATACTATCCATTGATTCACAACCACTCCTCGCCAGCTCAATACTAACTACATAAATGTCTGTCTTGGCATAATCTGGGCTTTAGGCAAAGGCAGGAAGTGGTAAGGGAATTCTAATAGAGTATTTGTTAAGTTTTAGCATGGAACCATGCTTCCTGTTTGATCTGTAATTCTAACCCAATTGATGCCTTTTGGGTTTTTGTTCAATGGGCTTTCTATAATTTTTAGACTTTCTTTTCATAGTAGAACTTTCGTTTAGGGGGACCCATGCTTATAAGAAGGCCCCAAGTCAGAACTCCTAAACCCAAGTTCCACCACCACCTACAACATCATATGACTGTCTGGTTCAACTCACAATACTAGGATTCTGCTCTGGTCTCCATTCTGGTTAGGTACGAGAAGCCAATCTATTTTATTTTCTCTCTCACTACCCCATTTCATATTCACATATACACAAATTTTACCTGCTGGATTTGCCTTTGCCAGTCCTCTCCACTTTCTGGGATATAGGCTTTTAAGTGATATCTACATATCAGGAAACTTGTGCTGCTGCTATGTCATCTTACACCTCCATTCTCCTTGCACAAGTTATGAATGAAGTTTGTCATGATCTTAGAAAATCATCTCTAATATCTCATTATGAGGGGGCATCTCTGCAAAGCAGCAGCAATTGTCACAGTCACTGTAGGTCAATGGGAAGAGATTAATGAAGAGTGAATTCTTAACAGATTTGTATCTAAGCTGGGGAATTGATGAAGACCTAATCAATAAATCCAAGATAAATTTAAAAAAATAAAGCCAAGTATGAATAAGCAATAAAAATCCAGGTTGTCAGATTCAAGGGAGTCAGATAAAAAATGGAATTTATATAAAAGAGACTAAAGGAAGCTAAAAGGGCCATGACTAAATGAGCTGATGTGGAAAATGGGTAAGTTTCTTACAGAGTCCAATTACTAGATAGGTATAGCAGTGGTCCAGTCTGTCCAGTGGGCATGGATGAATGTATATGCATAGTAGTCAAAAACTGAACTAGGAAATGCCTAACTTGCCTATCCAGGTGATACCAGCACCTGATCTGCTTTGGAGTAGATCCAATGCCAGGTACCATGTTCTGCCTTTCTGTCAGTAAATTTCTGTGCTTTACTCATAAATGCTGAGATATGTTTTTAAATTTTTTGACTGCAACCCATAGTAATATATTTTCTGTTCCTCTACCACACTTCTCTATGTGTAGGGGTGTGTGTATCTATATTTATATACCTATATAATAAAAACAAGTTTATCAAAACAATACCATTTACATAAGAAATTATAACATTCATTTAATTATTTTTTTTCTTTTTATAAATTCTAATTGTGATTTGGTAAATGACTAATATTCACTAGTGGGAAAGCATCTTCAGGTTAAAAAACATTGGAGTATGACTTACTGGAAGTAAAGGAGATATATTTGTGCACATGAAAAACTCAGTCTTTTCTTACCATTTTCTCATAACTACTACTTCCAGAGCATATTTCTTTTGTGTATTGATTTCTTTAGTAGAATTTCTTTTATGACTTAGATCTGAAACCTGTATTTTCTTCAATGACTTATACTTTCAAATTTAAGATACTTTACTGAGCTAGCAATGGTTTTAAATTTTTTGAATAATATGTTATCTATTCTAAGCCTCTATTATAACTATTAAGAGTTATAATTTTAACTTGTAAACTATAAACTTCAAAACAACTGACTATTACTACTTTAGATGTTTTAGGGAAATTAAATAAACCTACCACAAATCCACTAGAGTATTTTTCATCCTTTAACTCCCATTTGCAATCTCTTTTGTAGGTGAAGAAATGACTTGAACAAAATAATGGAGAATGATCTAATATCTGGTTGAATATTTGCTTGAAAAGTATTAATTGATGGACTTAATTCAAGCAAAGTTTTCTAATCTTTCACTACAAATATTTGCAGTTAGTCCTAGCCAGGATAACTAAGTCCTAGTTAATTTATTGATTGAAGATATAGATGATATGCTAATTAAAGTATTAGGTGAGATAGAACTGGCAATACTAATTTTTGTCATAACATCATTAATATTAAAGTCTGATCAATGGACTTAAAGCTTAACAATGATAAATATAAAGGCCTACATTTAGGTTTAACCAACTAAAAGTCTAAATACAGAATCTGACCTCTGTGGCTACTATGTAATAAGTAATGGCAAGCTATAATTCCTGTTTAGAGGACCTAGGTAAAGGAAAAAACAGTGTATTCATTAAAGACACAGGAGAGCTTAAGAAGAAAAGATAAACAAGCGCACTAAAAATCTAGAGATGGAAAAGCTTTCTTTGGGGGCATTTGCCGTGCTTAAGTATGGACTGAGGATGTGCTTGGCATAGGGAAAGGGTTCATCAAGGGGAAAGAGAGTCTCTGATGGTCACATGAGCTGATGCGAGAGGCTGGAATCTAGAGGAACCCCAAATTTATGATGTGTTTTCTCCACAGGACATTTTCTGAGTAATAGGTTAGTGTGATGTGAAGGTCTTGGGGGACTAGACTAGAGGGATAGAATAAAATCCCCCACAGTTGCATGATGCTTAGGAGGAAAAGTCCCATAGTGGGAGGGACATGCCACAAATATCCTCCTGAAAACACTGGAAACTAGAGGTGGAATGATTTTAACTAAATAAAAACAGCTTTGACAAAGCTCAATTCATGATAGAATTTATGATCAGCCTGCCTCTCAACTCATCTACCCAACACAGGAAAAGAGTAAACTCTTTATTGGAGAAAATCATATCAATATTAGGGTTTGCTTATTTTATATGTAATGTCTGGTACATAATTTTTGAAAAGACATGTGAAGATGCAAAAAAATTCTGTCCAATAAATAAGAGAAAAAACATCAACAGAAGTAGATACACACATACAAAAATGTTCAGTTGACAAAGACTATAGAATAACTATTATAAAGAAGTTAAAATGAAACGCCAATTTTCTTTATTAGGCCTCTGAGAAACACAATCATGTTCAAATAGCTTGAATTTAAGTGATGCAAAGCAGTTTTACCTGGTAGTTGATCATATGACACAAGAGACCATTAGAACTTGATTAGTGAGGCTTTTAAAAAATTAAATAGGAGAAACAATTGACAAAAGGATAACAAGATAGAGGATTTTATTAAATAGAATCTGTAAAATTATAAATATTCTATAACTAAAATATTCAATATTTTAAATTTTATCATCAATTTGAATATGTCAAAAGACATTATAGAACTCAAGAACAGGTCAATAAAATACCCAAACTGAAATACAGGCACAAAAAACTAAAAATAACAATATATAAAGCATAAGGGACATAGGCAAATGGTTTCATACAACGTAAAACTAGAGTATCTAGTAAGATATGAGAAAGAGAATGGGATAGAAGCAATATTTGAAAAGATAATGGTTAAGAATTTTCTGAAACAGATGAAAGATATCAACCCACAGATTCAAGAAGCACCAACGCCAGCAGGATAAATGCAAATAAAACTGCTAAATACGTCGTAATCACTTTGCTGCAAACTAAAGATAAATAGAAATTCTTAAAAGCAATAAAAGGTCTCATTGGCATGCTCAAAGAACAACAAATCAGCAAATGTGGCAGAAGCAGAAAAACTGTATGTGTGTTTGGGGTGGGGGTGTGGGAGTGAAGTCAAAGGCCGTACAGGCCAGGTACAGGGGGAGGCTTGTGTGAGATTATGGTCAACTGGCTTTTTCTCTGAGTTAGAGAGGAACCCATTGAAAGGTTTTGAATACACAGGTGACATAATATGACTTAAATTTTAATAGGATCACTCTGACTTAATAGCTAGAAAATAGCTGAACCCAGAACAGAAGCAGATTCAATAGTTAGGAAGCAATTGAAATAATAGTGAGATGGTGATGGTTTGGATCAGATACAAGTAGTGGAGGTGGTGAGACTGTTGAATTCCTTTAAAATTTAAAGGTACAGTTGATGAAGGTGCTGACAGATGGATGGTGGAGCATGAGAGAAAGAAGGAATTTTGGGTAGCTACAAGGTTTTTGGCCTGAATAATCAGAACAATGGAAGGACCATCCTGAGGGTGGAAAGAGGATTAGGAACATAGTCTTGGGCTTGTTAACTTTGAGATGCCTATTAGACACCCAAGTAGAGATGGGTGGGAGGCAGTTGGATGCAGGAGTTGGAATTTATGGGAGAGGTCCTACAATTTTGGGCATTACCAGCATATGATTGATTTAGACTTCATAATATTAAATTGGTTCTATGAGGGGATTATTTTAGATAGAAAATGGAATATACTGTATCCAAGCCCTAAGCTCTGAAGCCAGTTTAGTCTTAAGAGATCCAGGAGACAAAGTGGAACCAGCAAGGAGAAAAAGGAAAACAAAGGGAGTGTTTTATAAAGAAGGTGCTCCAAAGAGGAGGGAGTAATAAACTTTGGCATATGTTGCTAATCAGGTAAAATAGGCACTGAAAATTGACCATAAGCTTTAACCACCTGGAGACCATTGGCAATTATGGGAAGCAGGACCACAGTGGATGTGCAGGTTATACTTTATAGGAAGATGTCCATCTGAATGGGTGAGTGAAAGTGCTCCCTGCACTTTGCTGCAGTTACTCAGAGAGCACAGCTATTTTTATTTCATTCATCCAGAGGGACACCATTTTCTAATTTATTTAAAGGAATAATATTTGCGTTTGAGTTGCTGTTGAGAAAAGCATTTTCTGGACCAAAGCCTGTTTGGAGTGGGTTAAAAAATAGAAGAGGAGGGGAGGAACTGAAAACACCAAGTGTGGACAATTCTTACCTGTGAGGAACAATAGCCAATAAACAGTAGGAGAAAAATGAGTTGGTAACTGGAAGGGATATGGAATCAAGGAAATCTTATTATTATTTATTATTATTGTAAAAATAGATGATTTAGCCACACATTGGATAATAGTAGGAAAGATTCGGTACAGAAGGGTGCTGTGTCCTTGATTTATTATATACAGATATTCCCCAACTTATGATGGGGTTCGATCTCCATACACCTATCACAAGTTGAAAATATCTTAAGTAGAAATGCATTTAATGTACCTATCTTGCCAAACATCATAGCTTAGCCTAGCCTACCTTAGACGTACTCAAAACACTTATATTAGCCCTGAAGTTGGGCAAATCATCTAAAGCAAAGTCTATTTTATTGTAAAGTGTTAAATACTGTACACGATGGGCATTTTTTAGACATGATAAGATGGAAAAACACAATATCCAAAAACTTCTGGCAACACAGTACACTTTATAGAGTATTGGCTGTATATCTGTGGGATCACCTGGCTGACTAGGAGCTGAGGCTCATCCTGCTGCTCAGCATTGTGAAATGGTATAGTATCGCACATTGCTAGCCCAGGAAAAGATAAGAACTCGAAATATGGTTTCCAATGAACGTGTGTCACTTTCAAAACCATTGTAAAGTGGAACTGTCGTAAGTCAAGAGACCGTCTGTACTGGATACACTATGTTATCTTATTTAATACTTGGAAGGGCAATAAAACAGGGACAGAGAGACTAAAAGCTATTATAAACTTGTTTTTCACTCCTATATTCTCTGTGCCTAGAAAATGCCCAGCACATAGTAGGCAGTCAATTAATATTTGCTGATATTAACCAGGATTTGAACTCACATCACCTAATTCCCAATCCTGAAACTCTAACTGTTGGACTTTGGTACCTTCTTCATGAAGGTCTATCCACATAGCAGTTTCTTGGACTTCTTTTCTCAAGAAACAGAGAAGAGGGAACATTTATTCACAAGACTAAACTCCCCGAGGACCAGGAACATTCTTCTTCATTTCTGGATGTGACCTAGGACAATGTTTAACACAATTTAAGTATTCAGTATAATCAAGGATTTATACATTTCCAAGCCACGTGACTATGTGAAGTATTAACATTTATCATTCAATAACTTTAAAATTTGTTTTAAATGCTGTTTCACTGATTATAAAATAATATATACTTATTATAGAAAATATAGAAAATGCAGAAAAGTAGAAACGAGGAGAGTGGTTCCTCTAATCCTAGTATCAAGAGAAAATCACTGTTGATCAATTTGGTGCATTTTCTCCCACCCAGTAATTTTAAGTTCATTTTCCTAGGCATCATTGTAATAACAATGACACTGCTTATGCATATATAAGGTGCATTATCTCACTTGAGCTTCACAACCAATCTGTGAAGAAGAAATTCATGTGGCAACGTTTTATAAATGAGAAAAACAAGGCTCAGAGAGATCGAGCCACTTGCTCGAGGCTGCAAATGAGGCCATGTTAATGCCCTTTAATTCACCCCTCTGATTTCAAGTGCTGTTAAATCTCATTTTCTCTCAGATTGATAAGGATCTGTTCTGCTTTTAAGTGTCTGTCATACACCCTTTAACAATTACACATTCTTCTTGAATGCCTTCATTTATTGAGCCCCTTGAAGATTCGTGCACTTCCTGTGCCTCTGCTCTCTGTTCTAAGCAGCCTCCTTTGTGTACTTGGAGTTGCTCTGTGGGCCTGTTGTCCTCTTTCATGACTCTTAAACTCAAGAACAAATATTTAATTCTGACTCTTTATTTATTTGTTCTTATTTTCACAGAACCTGATACAAATTCTTGACACAGTGGAGGTGCTGAATAAAAATAATGGTCTAATTGGTAAGTTTTTCCACATCTAGTGCCTAATCTTTAAGCTGCCTTTTCAGTCTACTTTCTCTCTCTGCCTTTGGGGGTCAGCATAAGGTGAAGTGAGAGAAAGAATTGTTGAGGAGCTTCCTTTCTATTTAATAACTTCTTTTAAGATTTTATGGGGAAAAATAAACAGCACTTTGAAGGCAGAAGGCAGAGGTAGGCATGGTTTGGACATTTAATGTATTGTGTGGATAATGACAATAGTCAGTTGTTAACAGCATCAGTGGTTCTTGCATTGGAGCATTTTTAGGCTTATTTACTGTAAGTGATCCCTGCTGTGTTAAAAAGAGAAATAAATATCCCAGTTTCATTTTAATATTATTTTTGCTAGGGAAGAGAGAATCATTTTCTGAGATACCTAGCTTTTGTGCAGTCTGCCAAAGTTACTATTGCCATCATTTGTTACACTGGCTTTAAAAAACAAAACAAAAAATTCCTATATTCAGTGTGTCTCTTCAGAACCTATTTTATTTTTAACACTCAGTCATGCCTCTTTGCTGATCTTTTGTACTGCTGCTGTGTTGGCATTAGCTTTGTTATTTATGATTTCTGCATTTCCATTATGTTGCTCACATGTTCTGTATTTCAGTGCAAAAATAAATTTGACCTGTTCTAAAAACCCTGCTCATTTAAATCCAAAGCCTTCTGTAGTTTTTTCTGCATATGTTTTCCAAATCTTGGTGACCAAATCCAGATCTGAGAAGGGAGGAGTTTCCATCTCATTTCTAGTCCATTAAAGTAGAGTGTTCATCATTCCTTCTCAGGTCTCCAAGAGGGCAGCAATCAATTTTTGGGAAATACCAAACCATTTTTCAGCTTCATGAACCAGTGAAATCTATTTGCATTTTAGGTGAAAACATTGGAGCACAGTCCTGCTCCACTTGGTAGATGCCTACAGGTTGTCCAGCTGTGATCATGTTTATGCTGTGGAATCCACACAATCCTCTGCTTGATTAAGGGTTCAAAGTTTGGCTCCACCAATTACTAGCTTGGACTTCTCTTGCAGAGAGAACAGAGAAGAGGACACATTCATATTTCTTACTTGTTTTGGTTCCACATGGAACCTTTCTTTTTCCATAGGCTCCAACACTGTAGCCTTTCTGTCTCAGTCTACTGCCTACCCATTTCATCCCTCTCTTCTCAAGGCTAACGATGGGATGATATGCTAAGTTCTACCCTTTTCTCCCATTGCTTGTCACACCCAAAGAACCATATATATTCTTATTAATTTCACATGCTTTTATGTGCCCAGATATGTTTTTATTAGGCAAGTGGTTTTCAACCAAGGTGACATTTGCCCACAAGGGGACATTAGCAATTTCGATTGTCATGCTGAGATATGAAAAATACTAGTTAGTGATAGAAGCCAGGGCTGCTACTAAACATGCAACAGCACACAGGAGAGCCCCTACTGATGCTATCTGGTCCAAAATGTCAGTAATACCAAGGTTGAGAAATCCTGTGCTGAGCCTTGAATATGAAAGTTGCATAAACCACAAGACAAACAAAGCAAAAAGATTTTACAGGTGATATAGCATAAGAAAGTACTGATTAAGGTACAGAAGACATAAAATGAGTTATACTAGAACTTCCCACTGGAGTGGGAAGAGATGTCAGAAAATTTTCGTTGAAGAGAGAATGCTTTGTCTGAGACTAGAAAATGACTGGGAATTTTTCTTGGTGTGTAGTAATGAAGTAAAGAGGGTGTTGTAGGCTGAAGAAGTGAGTGAAGTGAAAGCTGGAAGACAGACCAGCATATTGAGTTTAGAGAAAAATGTAGGGTGAAGGCATGGTGTGAACAGCTTTTGAAAAATCCTCTCATGGAGGGTCTTGTATACAATTCTAAATCTTTGGTACTTTTTCTAGAAAGAATACTTTGCAGCAATGTGGGGAAAGGGGTCTAGTTTGAATATTTGGAGATTAGAGCCAGCAATACAATTAAGAAATTATTTTAATAGCCTGGTAAGAAGTGATGGGGCTGGAAGGAAACTGTTCTGGACTGTCAGTTAATGGAAGTCCATGATGAATGTCCAAGGGCATGGGAACTTCCTTTATAACCCTCCCCTCCATGGACTATGTGGGTAACATGACAGGTTGCTGCAGGTGAAATTGACTAGGTCATTTTCTGTTGGGTCAAAGAAACATTTACTAGAAGGAGACTGTAAGGCATGTAGTGAAGGCAGGGTTTGTTCTTGCCCAGCTGATTATACTATTCCTCCTTAAAACTAAAGCTGTGACTCCAAAGGCTTATTATTGCTCTTTGTCCATCATATTCAGAACTGACGTCCCAGTTTCTGGTGAGGGGTTGAGTGAATGATGGTGTCTTTAAACAAGGAAGGAAGTGAATGCAGGCAAGGGGCAATTTTGGGGAAAGATGACATGTTCACTGAGATGTTCCTGTGGGACATTTTGGGAGACATAGTCTTTAGCATGCAGAAGAAGAGTCAATGTCAGTGATACTAGATTTTGAAATCATCATCTTACAGGTAATAGATGAATGTAAGATCAAACATTAAAATATATACAGCAATATAAGAAAATAATTTGGGACAGAATACTGAAGAACACTACTATGTAGGGGCCAGCAGAATCAGAACTGCCGTTGAGGAGCATGGAGAAGGCTGGTAAAGAACAAGAGTGGTATTAAGGAAGGTGACAGAGAGGAATCTCTTAACCATTGTTTACTTCAGGGAAGTAGATTTGGGGTAGGGTGAGAGTATTAAGTTTTTAATACATTTCTATACTCTGACTTATTACAATAAGTATATATTACCTAAAAATATGCTCTAACTTTATTAGAGTACAATTTATATACAATAACATGAATCCTTTTTGAAGTGAATAGTCTAATGTTTTTTGACAATTTTTTTCACCCATGTAATCTTACTCTAATCAAAACAAACTATTCTGTTATCCTAATAAATTCACTTGTGATTCATTGCAATCAAGTGTGCAACATCAACTCCTGCCTGAGTTTCCAGCCTGTGGGCCTGCCCCACAGGTTTCAGACTTGCCAACCTGACAATCACATGAGCCAATTCTTTAAAAAATAAGTATCTTTATATATAATATAAATATGATTGCGAGTTTGCTTATCTTTTCAACTCTGATATTACATACACATTTGGAATTGTTAGGTTTGATGAGTCAATATTTCTATTATTAAGAAATAGCCATTTTTTATCTTTTATAATATTCCTTGTTCTGAATTCTAATTAGTCTGGTATTAATCTAGCCATGCCTTCCTACTTGTGGTTAGTGTTTGTATGGTATATCTTTCTATATTCATTTTTAAAAACATTTTATCTCTTTATAATTCACATGATTCTTTTACACAGTTTAGAGTTGGGTCTTTTTTTTAATCAAATTTGACAATCTGCCTTTTAATTGGGGTGTTTAGGCAACAATAGTCAATAATATGATTATTGATATGGCTAGGTTTAAATCTTACCATTTTGCTATTTGTTTTAAATTTGTTCCATCTGCTTTTCTTCTCTGTTTCTGCCTTCTTTTGGAATCACTGAGTATTTTAAAACTTTGTTGTATCTCCTTTGTTGGGTTATTAGCTATAACAATATTTTTTGGTTTTTTATTCTAATGATTGCTCTAGAACTCATAGTATACATCTTTAGCTTGTCATAGCTTACCTTAAAGTACTGTTATAGAACTCCACATATAGTACAAGATCTTTACAATAGTATACTTCCATTTCTCTCTTCCCAGCCTCTGTGCTACTTTTATTTATATATAACAGTAGTTAAATATATTTTACTTTTATACATTTTATACATACAATACTACATTATTTTTGTTTAAATAGTCATTATATTTTAAAGATATTTACACAGAAGAAAATCTTATATATGTACCTATGTAGCTACCATTTCCAGTCTCTTTATATATTTGTGTAGGTCCATTTTTTCTGGGTATAGAATTTTAGGTTGGCAGTTTCATTTGCTCAACTGTTTCTTTACTTGCATTGTTTCCAATGGGAAATCTGTCACTATCATCCATAGCTGTCTTTTGCTTCCTATGAAGTGTCTCTCCCCTACCCCATGCTGTCACTTTCAAGATTTTCTATTAAGTACATATCTTGAGCAATCTGATTATGTGTGTTTTCTGTTGTAGTTTTCTTCATGTTTCTTTTGCTTGCGATTCATTGAGCTGCTTGGATCTATGGGTTTATAGTTCTCCTCAAATTTGGAAAAAAATTCAGCCATTCTTTCTTTAATATTTTTCTTCCTCTCCCTTTTGCAAATTCCTGTGACATATATATTAGGGCACTTGAAGTTCTACCACAGCTGATTGTTTATTTTTTTTAAATCTGTGTTTGATTTTGCATAAGTTCTATGGCCTTATGTTTAAGGTCATCAGTCTTCTGTAGTGTCTAAACTTCCATTGATCTCATCCAATTTAATTTTCATCTCACATTAGAATATTCATCTACAAAAGTTTGATTTGGATCTGTTTGTATAGATCTCATACCTTCATTTGTCTTTTTGAATGTAAGGAATTCAGTTAAAATAACCATTTTAATGTCCTCTGCTAATTCTTCCATATGTGCCACATCTGTGGTCAGTTTCTATTGATTGACTGTTCTCTTCATTATAGGTTGTATTTTTCTACTTCCCTGTATGCCTTATAAATTTTGATAGGAAGATAGTCATTGCAGAATTGACATTACTGGTTGGTGAATAATGAGAGTTTCCAGTCTGGTTGATATGAACATGCACAATTGTTAGCCTTCTCTGGGTACCTTGCACTGTTGCCTTTAATACTTTTGGGTGGGTCTTTTCCTAACCATAGGTAGTTTATTCATACACATGTACAGACTAGAACTCTGCCTAATAGCTAAGCATGGTAATGGTCAAATTTTTAAATTCCTTGATTTTCTCCAAGGAATTTGGAAGACTTTTAAAATATTTTCTGATATACAGTGATTACTGATGTCTTAGATGGTCAGGAGAAAGTGCTTGGATGCAAATTCCTCCACTCCATGTCACTTGCATTCATCAATTTATACTGGGATGGAAGATCTCTTGGGATAAAATAAAAATCCTTGGGCCTGACCACCCATGAAGTTCAAGGGAACTCACATATCAAACGGACTGCTGTACCTTTAATGGAAGCCTTTTCAGGAAAGAAAATAGGACCCTTGAGAGAGATTTCATGATAAAAAAAGACTGAAATTGTGAGCCAGACAAAGTAGACTGAAGGGAGAAAGGGAGTATTGATTATGGCATAGCTAGGTGGCTGATACCAGGACTCATCTCAATCTAGACATACATGGGATGAGAAGTGAAGTGGGGCAGGGGGATACTTGGGATAGTTATACACATGTATATGCTGAAAGAACTGAACTGAGCTGAGATGTTTTTTGTTGGGAACCCATTCTAAAGAAATATCAAAGAGAGATATCAGCATATCATCTGTCCCCAAGGGAGTGAGTGGCGAGCTACACTGCAGTGGTTTAGTAAGTAGCTTGATCAAGTAGCACTTCTTCATGTCAAATGCGCCCAGGGATTACAGAGTGCCCCAGCAAGGCTAGTGGCAATGCTAGTGATGCCACTGGCTCACCAGCTCCAGACACCATGTGGTGGCAGTGGTGGGGAACAGGGCTGGTGGGAGCAATGGTGACAAGGTTTAAGGTAATCTATCACTCAAAAGCAGCATCAGGACCAGACAGCTAGGTATGAGTGGCTCTGTGGGACTAACAGAAGCTGGAATGCAAAGTCATGCTTTACTAGCTGTGATGTGGAACAAAAGTTATTAACAGCTGCTATAAAGCTTTGTAGTTCTGTGGCCTAATTAAAGGGCTCAGTGCCACCTCTACCTCCACACCCATCAGTTAAACAGAATGTAGAAAAGGGTTTCTCCTTCTCACTCCAAAAAGCAATGATGAGGATTTCTGACCTCTAATCTTCCAGTTGTGTCAGTGCCAGCAATAGAACTGGCAGTAGAATTCTAGCTTAGTAGGACTGCAGTGCCTGGGCTGCCTGGTCCCAACTGGGAAGCAGTTGCACTCAGTGGCCGTCAAGACAGATTTATGGATGCATGTTAGAACAGTAGGGGATCCTCAGAAATCCTGGGGTTAGGGAACTCTGTAAAAGATCAAAACCTTCTTCAGCAGGTAGAGGCTTGGGGAATTGAAATTCAAACTGAATTCAATTCAATTCAAATTGAAATGCAAACATTAATGGCAGTACATCTATATTCACTGTAAAGTGCCCAAAAAGGCTAATGGAAATACTCAAGTATCGATACTTACCTGGCAGAGGAGACACCATAATCATGAAGGTGATTTTCCCAGGGTGAGGCTCATCCATTGCACTCTGGGTGTGCTAACCTCTGCAATTTCCCCAAATGTGGGAAACCTGACTGCATTTGTGCTTTCCCCTGCAGAAAAAAATGCTCAAATATAGAGCTATACAATTTAATTATATTATGAGATAATTTAACAAGTTAGATAAATCTTGATTGAGGCCTGTTTTGTGTAAGACACTGTGATAGGCCTCATAAAGGATTAATGAGTTAATTTATGGCCCCTGTCTGAAAAAAAAGTTTATAATTTCATAGGAGAGACTAGATGAGTGTAAAATGTCCATGGTATAAAGTAGAGTACAAGATGAAATCAATGTATTTCTTTTCTGAGTGCTAACTATGTGTAGGCATTTAATTAAGTTCTTAGGATTTGGTTTCAATAAAACATGAAATGCAAGAAGTGCAACATTTGGGGTGGAAACAATTCAGTCTATCTCCTGATTCAGAAATGCTTTTTGGAGGAGGTGGAATCTGAGCCAGAACTTGAATGGTAGGTAGTATTTTGAATAGCACAGATGAGGAAATGAGACCATTTTAAGGAGAGGAAACCATGAAAGCACAAAGTAGAAAAGTGTAGGCATTTTTCAGGTTGAATGGATTACTAGGAGTATGTAGGGGAATTGTTGGAGACAAGGATAGAAAAGTAGGTTGAGGGACATGGTAAGGATTTCATTGACAATCAAGGGAAATAAAAAGCCATTGAGTGTTTTTGAGCAGAGAAACAATAGGGTTATCAGCCTCTGCATTATTTCCCTAGTTCCACAAGTTTGGGCTTACTTAACTTCCTCTCTGACAATACAATCCTTCCCAGGCTTTCACCAGGCTAAATAAAAAGCAGGGAGCCTTTAAACAGACTCAGTTTCTCTACCTTTAACTCCAGTGGAACATAGTGTTGATCACCCTTCATGACCCGTGGAGTTACCTGTCATTCCCATTTTTACTTCTAATGCATCACAGTGGGAATCTGATTGTTCTTCTTCAAAATTCTGGTATTGTTTAAGGCCTGAATCCTGACCGAGCCTGTCATCCCCTTGGAACACTATGGACATCGAGATCTTCTCAGTAACTATGGTGTCCTGTCTTGCTTTTGTTGACTAGCCTTATTCCAGTTCCCATTTTTCTTCCTCTTTTTTCCCATCTTTTTGGTAAGGAATCATTCGTCTTTGGGTCAGGTTCATAAAACAGAAAAATAATGAGGAACATTGATTTGGCAGCAGTGCAGGCAATGGTTTGATAGAAAGAGAGACAGTTGGGAAAGTAATTCAGAAATCCAGGCAGAAGGAAGTTCAGAAAGGTCTGAAATGTGGCAGCATTCAGGAGAAGGAAAAGATGGGAAGGAACAGCAAGTAATGAGAGTGGCACATAGAAGACACTATTGCTGAATTAATAAAAGAAATGAGAGATTTGTGTGAAGAAAGTGATTAAGGATTTGGTAACAAGGTGCAGGGGATGGTGAGGGAGAAATTGTAAATGACTTGAATGAAGGTTCACACTGGGGGACTGGAAGAGGGGTGATATGAGCCATCAGACCACAGCTCCACTCAGAGATACCCAGCTCAGAAAAAATGAATCTGAGGTCCATATAATGGGCCTTGAATTGAACCACTCTCTGCTCTTATAAATAAGAAACTAGAGAGTTTGGAGTGGGACATATTGAACTTAATGATAAAATTGATTTTAAAAAAAGAGCCCAAAGAAATATGGGTCTATAGGTGTACATACATATTGATTTGGGTATCTCAGATTTTGATGTGATAGTTAAAGTCTTCGTGGTACAAGAGGGGATGTATAGAAAGAAAATAATAGGTTTGAAGACAAAACCTTGGGGCATACCTGTTTTTAATCATGTTTATTACAGAAAGAGCTAAAAAGGTGGTTGGGATCAGTGGCTGTAGCAAGGATGGCTGGGGTGAGGACAGGAGGAGGGGAGCATTCCAAATAAACCATCTAAGTAAAAGTATGGTGATGCTAAGCAAACACAGTTTCATTACAAGTTCCTTAGGAATCTTCTCCTACCTCCACCAGAGGTAGTCCTTCTTGGACAGAAATTCTGTAATCTTCACTGTCTGGCTTCCAAAATCCCCAAATAGTTTATTATTATGCTAGATGGACACAATATTACCATTTTAATAGGCCAAAAATGTTTGAACACTTGAAATTTTATGTGGTTCAACCTACTAATACAGTGGATTTCCAATATAGATATACACAGTGAACCCTCCAGGCAAGTAAATATTCTTGGTTCTCAAACCCCAACTAAGTATTCTGCCTTAACAAATTGAGCTTGGAGTACTTGTAGATTCTAAGAACTTATTTTTCATGAGAGGACAAAATACTGCCTTAGGTCAAGTGGTTTTCTAACTGGTTCTATTCATTGCTGCCCATCCCACACAATTTCCTGTATGTCAAGAACTGTGCCCGTCTTGAGCTCTCAGATGGTCAGGGTCCTAGTGGTGTATGTGGTGAATGGTAGGGTTTACACGGGGTCAGTCTAATGTAGACCCAGCACGTTCTTGGGCATAGACAAGCATTATTGCATCTGGATTATCTCTGGGCAAATTGTTGTTTAGAAGTAAAGGGAAATCCTCTCCAGAAATAATAGAAAGTACAGCCAGCCTGACACCTGGGTGGACGTGGTGGCTGGGTGATGTGCCCTGTTGACCTAGTTCCCAGACAGCACAGTGTCTTTCAGGGAGCTATGCTGCTTCCTATAGGTCATACTGTGAAACAGGCCTCAACCAAGGCGGCTTATGTTCTGAGATATACCACAGTAGCCCTTCCTCTCTCTCTTCTTCTCCTTTTCTGAGCCAGGTAGAACCTCTTGACAGGAAAGTTCATCTCCTGTCTACTTTTGTCCAAGATATTGAGTAGGTGCCCAGATTCTTTCTCTTTTGCCCACTCCGTAATACCTCACTATTCCTCAGGCTCTTTTGCGACAGGTCTTGTGAATCCTTTATAGCCAAAGTTAATCTACCAAAAAATAAATTTCCTTCTCCTTGAAGACAAAGAAAACTTAACTTTGAACCTAAACTTCTGCAGAAAAATAAGGGGAAAAAAGTTAAATTTCCATATGAAAACAATTTTGAACATCCATAACCTGCCACAATAGGTTGTCTAAAATTGGTGGTATTGTATCTTCATAAATCCATGAAAGAGGGTGCATTTGAGATGGGTTCTCTTGCACTCATGACAGCTGCATAGCTAGAAAAGTTTTCTATAAAGGTTTACCAAGCAAGGAACAAAAGCTTCCTTGCTTGTGGTAAACTGTGTTTATCACATAAAGTTTGGAAAGATTATGATCTGCTTATTGAAGGGACTTGTCATTCTTTTTGCTGCTTTTGTCTGATGGACCATTAGATGATATCTTCTGAAGTAAATGGAAATTTTCAAAATTATAGTACTTAAAAGAATTGCTGGGTATTTTTACTGCAAACCTGACAAAATACAAGCCATTGTGTAAGTACTGATTCTCTAAGAAATGTACAGTCCTGGGTATTTGGGCTACAAGGGCTGAGAGGCAAATTGTTTTCATCTACTGCTATAAATTTAAACATGCCTACCATGATGTGTTTCCTTAGAGAGAGAAAGTGGCATTTTGTTTCTGGCCGGTTATCTGAAAGAAAAGGCAAGATTTCTATGGAGGGAGATAATGTCTGGTTTGTACATTATGAAGAATGGAGATTTAAGCAGTTTAGCTGTACTGCTTGTTGTCTGGGGGCAAAGGAGAGCTGAAGTTTTGTTGGAAAGCAAGGTGGCCCTCACCTTTTGCTATTCCCTCTCTGACTCACTCGTTCCTTTAAAATACACATGTGCCATCAGGCCGCTTGTGTGGTCCTCTCAGCCGGGCAGTAAGTTTTAGTGTCTGTTATGGATTGAACATTTGTGTCCCCCCCAAAAAACCCACATGTTGAAATCTAATCCCCAATGTGATGGTATTGGGAGGTGACACCTTTCAGAGGCAATTAAGTCATGAGACGCTATGAATGGGATTAATGCCCTTATGCGAGGCCGGAGAGCTAGCTTGTTCTCTTTCCAATATGTGAGGATACAATGAGAAGTTGGCCAGTCTGCAATCCAGAAGAGAGCTTTTGCCAGAACTCTGCCATGCTGGCACCCTAATGCCAGACTTCTAGCTTCTAGGACTGTGAGAAATACATTTCTGTTCACAACCATCCAGCCCATGCTGATTTGCTATAGCAGCCGGAACTGACTAAGACAGAGCCTTTTTTGGGAAGTCAGATATGCGGAGTTCATTATTATTAGCAAAAGCTATTGATTCTAATCCACCCAGAGTGAACCTGAGGGTAACTGGCTGACTTCAGAGCAGCTGGTCGCTGGGTGAAGGTGACGATCAGAAACCACTGAGACACTTGCTTGGCGCTGTCTTTCTTTCTCCACCTTGTCAGTCAGAGTGTTCACACTCCGAGGCCTTCCCAGATATTTTCTGGGTGACTGAAAGTTATAGTCCTTTTTCTCAATAATAATTCTGATTTTCTCTTGGTCCTTACATATTTCTTCTCTCAGGAGGAAGGGAGGAAAAGAGGGAGTTGGAGACATTGAGGTAAGACAGAATGAAAGAGACATTTCCACACCTGAAACTCAAAATTCTCCTCCAAGCCTAGTGCAGTTACTAAAACACCAATCAAGTTTCATAGCTGAAACAGGCCATAGAAATCCAATAAACTATATTGAGGCCATTAAGGGACAGATTTCTGAAATCGATTTTTTTGGAGGTGAGAGAGATCTGTGATTAATCAAACTACCCATTTCTCATACAAAACCCAAAACAATACATTTGTTTTTTTCAAAGCAAGAAAGTGGCTTATTTTGTTTCTTCTAATAATTCATGTATTCTCATTGGAGGCTGAATTCCAAATACTGAGTTCACAAATGGACCTTCTTGAAGATCAACTAAATAATCCTTTTGAAGAAAAAAAAAAAAAGACTAGCAAGTTGTAGATCTTCCGCTGTAAAAAGCAGCTCCTACCAAATTAAATGAAGCCACGTAAGTGGAGGTATGACCCTACCGAGGGAGGAGCCATTAGATTTATTCAGCTTGTGTCATAGCCGTCAAACAATAGCAATCTGGCGATGTCTCTGACGATGCCTTACTTTGGCATACATCCTTCTGGAACCTCTAGACGTTCCTTCTTCTGTATGTGGGGTTTATTAATTAATCTTAGAGCTAAATTTTAATCTTAAAATGAAACAGGCATTTCAGTATGTCCATATATTCATAAAATATTTGGCTTCTCTCATGTCTTAAAATTTTCTCTTTCAAACAAAATGTAATTTAATGTGTGTGTGTGCTGTGTATGCCTGCATACATGTGTATACGTGTGTTGGAGAAGAGAGAGGCAGTAACTGACGAAGGTAGGCCCTTTCCCTGTTTCCAGGATGTTAGTAGTGACGGGTCATTCATCCCTGAATAGTGTGGTGCATAAGGAAGATTGTGAAATAAGATGAAATAGTACTAGAAGAGGCTATAGAAAATTTCAATCTGTATAAAGTTGAACAAACCACAGAAACCAAAAAGGTTAGGAGCCTTGGCTAATAGTCTTGCCTGTTGTTCATAGTAGAGCCACTATGATTTTCTCCCAGGCCAATGATTTTTCTTTAAAAAAACTCTAATATCCTATCTGGATAAAAGTAAGGAAAATGAGAGCTGGCACTGCTACTGTGAATGAAATGCTCTCAGCAAAACACTTAGCTTCTCTGAGGTTGTGTTTCTGTCTGTGAGATGGAAATCATAACCATCTTAGTGATTTCTTGGCACTGTTGTGAAGATAGAATGAGACGATGTGAGTAAAAGCTTTTTGAAGAATTTATAATGCTGTACAAATATTAGAATCTTCTGCCTCAATTAAAACTTTTTGTAGTCTGTATTTTGGGAGTAGGGTGGTGACTATGTTTAAGATCTTGAAACAGAATCTTAGACATTATGTGTAAGAAGCATCAATGTTGAATATTTGCTTTGATTAATATTCCAGGGTGTGTGTGTGTGTATGTGTGTGTAGGATCAAAAGTCTCAGTCCAGCCTTGCTATAATATAGAGATGGGCAGTTGGAGTCTGTGTCACTAAAATGAAAAACTTATTTAAAAATATGGGGTAATGAAACACAGGTCTCCGTTCTTTCCTGGCTGGATGGGCTGAGCACTCTGCCTGTGAGTTTCGTGGAAGCCATGCTTCTCAGTGGCCATCCCCGCAGCAGCTGGCCGTGAGCACAGACACTGACGTGTTCCAGATGCAGAGTGCTACGCAGAAGCACCCAAGGGCAAGTGTTAAGAGCCAAGGAAAGGGAGGCAATAAAAGGATTCAGAAAATTTTTAGTTTACTCAGTGTCACGTTAAACAGTGTTCTTTACCTGCATTTAGGATCAAAATCTGGGAACATATTATAATCCCCAGTGTTAAATCACTATGCCCATAGTCACTATGCCACACAGTCCTCCCCACACCGTGGTTTCACTTTCTGCTGTTTCAGTTACCCATGGTCAACTGTGGTCAGAGATAGGTGAGCATAGTACAAAGAGATGTTTTGAGAGAGAGCATGTTCACACAACTTTTATTATAGTATATTATAATTTATTATATATATAATAGTACAATTGTATAATATTATATATTATTATAACTGTTCTATTATTATTGTTTATCTCTGACTATGCCTAATTTGTAAATTAAACTTTCTCATAGCCACGTACATGTAGGAAAAAGCATATTGTACATAGGGTTCAGTACTGTCTGTGGTTTCAGGCACCCACTGAGGGTCTTGGCATGTATCCCCCACAGATTAGGGGGGACTACTGTATATAGACTACAGGAGAAGGAGAAGGGCATCTTTCAAGCAAACTGCTTTTATACCTTTTGCAGCAAGTATCTCATATGAAAACCTTATGATATATGGTATTTGTTTACATCTAAACAAGCAGCATAGCATTCCATCCATGAAATGCCTTGGTGGTGAATTATAAACGGCAGGAACGGACAGGCCAGTGGAACTCTATTGTGGCAGATAATACGTAAAATATTTCCGGAGATCAGTTCTCTTTGAAAGTCTCAAATTCAGAAGATTGATTATTTGGGGGAGATGAATACTATTGGAAGAAAACAGAGTCAGTAAAACAACAGAGAAGGAAAGAATGCTATTAAAAAGAAATAGAATCAGGAAAACAATATTACAATATTTTGTCCTCTAAATTTAGACTACCACATCTGTGCATGAACAGAAAACAGAAAAGATGGTATGTAGAAAGCAAGCATTTGTCCTAATATCCTGATACATTCGATATAAGAAAGCACCAGCTACATGCCATAAGATCTAATTACCAAGAATTGCCTTTCCTGCCCCACAGCAATCATTTTGATGACAGGCTTCTCTGCACTGTAAAACAAAATGGGGAACCTGTGCTGTATAAACTGCCTCAGTGCTTCCTTTCCTTCCTCTGCTATCAGCCTCCCCATCTCATTTATTTTCCACACATTAATGGTAGCAGTCACCTTGAGCCGGTGATGCAGAGTAATTTTCACAGAAACCTTGATCAGAAACCATAAATCAGCCTGATGTGCTTTTATGGTCTAATAACATTCTGGTTGCTCCTACAGGCCTGTATGTAAAACTGCATTGCAGTGAGTCCTTTGGATTTTCTTTCTTTTTTTTTTTTTTGGTACAGTCTCTCTCTCCCTCTCCCTCTGCCCCCACTCTTTCTCTCTCCCTCTCTCCCTCCTCCTCACTCTCTCCCCTGCCCCTCCTCCCTCCCTCCCTCCTCCCTTCCTCCCTCCCTCCCCCCTCCCTCTCCCCTTTTCCTCTCACTTTCTCTCTCTTGCTCTGACTCTTGCTCTCTCTCTCACTCCTTCCTTTCCTTCTCTTCTCACTCTCTACTTCTCTAGGTGTAGTATTTATAGGCAAACACATGCATGTGCACTTCAGTCACACGAATACAATTCATTTCTAACAAAACCACATTTAAATGGCATTATATATGCATTGTCATGGTGGCAGGGGGGGACACATTCTTTCAGGAGGATAAAATGATGCATTCATTGGATTCTCAGTGGTCTGTCTTAACAAATGAACTGTCTCTGACCAGAAAATAAAATGCTATAACTATTTTATGGGCTATTGAGTCTGTTAAATGATTCAATTATTTTTCCTCGTTAGGACAACTAGATGCTGCCCCCGTATTGGCTCTTGCCCTGTTCCGTAGGGTCACACTGCGGCTTGGTTGACTGGAACCTGAGTTATACCTGACTCTTTGTACCACAGCCCGTGGTCTGCAGTGTCGGTGACTGCCTGATGATCTTGCACTCCCATTCCACTCCCTCAGAGAATGAACGGGATTTAGTGGAGTGGCAGGAAGCAGGCGGATGGGTTTGAGGCAAGGAGAGGAGTGAGGCCTGGGTGAACCTGGCAGGGAAGCAGTGAGGAGAGGATCTGGATTGGCAGCTTAGGAAGCACTGTTGCAAGATGAAGTGCTGAGCTTGTCATGGGGCTGACAGCGATGCTGGGGCTTGCAATGAAGCACCGGTGTCTAATTGTACTGGTGTGGGATTAGGGGTGGAATCAGCACGGGCATCTCAGTTAATGATACTGCCCATCCAGGCTGCCCCCCAAATCCGAAGAGATCCATACATTTCAGCTCAAGTGCTAACAAAAGCAAAAGCAAACTGGCTGATGCTCAATCAACACAGCCTTTACTTACCTGTGAGTCTGCCTGCTAGACATGCCCCAGGTGTGTGCCCTTCCTGGAGCATGCAGAAATTTCTGTTTTAGAATGAAGAGCCTCTTAGACCCGGTTTCCACAGAATGGAAGCATCTGCAACAGAAGCCTGTGTCACTCTTCTTACATGGCCACTTGGTGAATTAGTGCAAGAAATTAACAAAGGCCGTTTGACTCAGTCTGGGAGAATGTTTAGCTTACCTTTGGAAGTGAGAAAAGCTGGCAACAATCTCTGATTTTTTACTGCTAATGCATTGAGTGATAATTACTCCCTACTAGACCTACATAAATTCCAACATTCTTAACTGGTGCTTCATGAATATACCAAGGGAAAAAAAGTACCCTGGGGCATTAATCAAATTTTCCGAGATACTGCTCCTTGCTTGGTTAAAAGATACATATCCAATTATTTATACATATATCTATTTTTATGTCTAGTAACATTGCTCACATGTGCGTGCACTCACACACACATTTGGCATAGTAACATAGCAAGTATTTTTAAGGATACTGAAATGCGGATGTAAGAATAACTGCAGAACATGGATCTTGGCTTCATATATAGGGCTCTTTGTTTTCAACTATAAATCGTGATGTCTAATTTCCTCACCTCGCAGGCAGTGGTACTCGGGTTCAGTAGCAGTAGCCGTGGTCTCATTTGTTAAAATTCGTTTCCTGCAGGGTTAGAAAGTTTTTTCACCACCAATATTTCAGAGCTGCAACCAGTCCTGCACCCTGAATCTTCAGTAACAGCTCCGTGTTGAATTTTCGGAAATTGACAGGCAATTTCTCTTTTTGCAATACCGTGAGCTTTTCAGTACTGTGGTAGCAAAGGCTAAATGTGAAAAGGAAATGGGGGTGAGCAAAAGACCTTTCTCTCCACAGTGTCCACTGCCCTTCGATTCACAGTCCAGCATTTGTTGTCTGTTTAGGAGCTATTTCTAAACCCTGCTAGCTGGAGGCAATGTACACCAGACCAGTGGGGTGGGAGCAATAAAGAAGAAATGCAGTAAAGAACAAATTCTTTTCAGATTAGCTGATTGGCAGTTGTGAATAATGCAGCTACAGCACTAAAGCAAGAAAGAGCAGCCTCAACCTTGGCACTCATTATTTAGCTGTGAGCCTTTTTTGCTAGGAACATTTTTCTCTTTCAAGTCTTAAACTATGTTAACTCCTTATGATCCAATCATTCATCCAAAAGCGTGAACTATAAAGACCCCTTGTGCAAATCTCTAAACTGTGAATGTGATGGCAAGAAACCATGGCATTCTCAAACAACTTTTTCATTTGCACTGAAAATATGACAGAAAAAACTTACCCAGTGGGTTAAATAGCATTAATTCAGCATCAGACATAATACGCATTTTGAAAACAAAAAATTAAAGAAGTAAGCACATTTATGGTTTATATGTATGGCTATATAAATAATTCAGGCCATTAAAAATGGGAAGAGAAAATACGAGACCGTCTTTTAGTGATTCTAAAGATACCTCCGTTCTTGATAGACATGAGGATACAGTCAACCAGAGTGAATGTCTTAAATCCTCTGGCCCAGGTCTGAAAGAAAATCATCAGATCAATAATATGAATTTATTTCAAATTTTTTAAAATATAAATTGGCATTTTTTCTTAATTCTATGATTTAATAATAATTGTTTATGTTCAATTATGACATTGATAGACAACAAATGGGATTTTTTAATCATTTGCCTCTCTACATATTTCCCTTGATTATTTTATTGAGTTAATTCTTTAGATATTTTTAACCAAATATTTTTAGGCCCAAAGATTACATTATAATTTTTAAAATATTGCAGCTATTTTTCTTATTATAAAATCAATAAATGTTTTAATAAAATACTAAATGGCTAAATATATAATTTGTCTAAAAAATTTGCTCTGTCAGACCCTGTAATTGTCAAAAATAAGTGACTACTTAGTTTCACTGCTATCAGTGGCAGTATTTGGGGAAGGAATCAATGGCTTCTTATTAGCAAAACCTCTCTCACCATTCATTTTCTTTCTTGCACCCTAGATTGTGCATCTTTATGAGCAGGGATACTGTTTCAGTCATTTGCACAGTCACCTCAACATTGGTTAAAACCTGACTCATATTTGGTGATCAATATGCATGTATTTTGAATAAATACATACATAAATAATATAGGTAATTCATTAATAAACTATATTCTTAAAGTATGCTGGCTTTCTTAATTATACAATAAAATAACATTACTAGATATCTTTATAGTAAATGCAATTTGGAGAAAAGCAATCTAACTTTTCTGAAACTATCTGCATATACTGTGATCAGGTTCTTACTTGATATACTTGGTGGTGGTTAAAAAGCTCTGCTTCTGTAGGCTAATATGCAAAATACCAGTGAAGGGTATGTACTTATCATTTTTTGTCTATAGCTAAAGTATAGAATATTTTATAAAGCTCAGTAGTCTGTCCATGAATAATTATTGAGCACTGAATATATACCCTAAATTTCTTAATTTATGAATAATGTTGGAGATATGAGACAATTGATTAAAACTCTTTCCTTGCAAAGAGATCCATCTGGGTCTTTAACCATTCGATTGCTCTCCTCTAGGTGCTTCCATAATGTAGGTGGAGATATGTTTCTTGAGGTTCAATGGTGACTTAGCCTCTGAAACCCTGGCCTACCATCAGTCAATCTTCCACTGCAATCGCCTGGCCAAAGTAACAAATTTAAAGTACAAGGTCTTTCCCCCTTTTCCTCGCTGTACTTCGATGGTAGTAGTTGTTCCCGCTCCCACAGGCAATGTTATATTCCTATCTTTTCTTGGTAACATTCTACCCATCTGTACAGGCCCATCTTAAATAATATCTCCCCCAAGAAAGCCATTCCGGTCCATCCCTGCAGCCAAATGTGCTCCATCCCTTGCTTTGAGCTCCAAAAATTTCTCATTGAACACAGCTCGTGTGCATTGGCCTGTGGTGCAGTCATGGTAGGTCTTTGATCTTTTTGACATTCATTGTCAATGTTGTCCTTTACATATTTGTTTATAACTACACAGGGCAGTGAAAATTGGCTCATGATATAATTCTTATGCCTATTGATGTAAATGTTCCACTCTGTGTGCTTATTGCTGCCCCCAAAACCTAAACTTTTGTCTTTATTACAATTAGCTTACATTCATTTTATTTTTCTCTTTTGTCCTTTCTGAAGACAGGAAATCTCTTTTGTTCGTCTTTTTTTTTTTTTCCTGAAGCAGAAAGCACAGAGTCTTATATATAGCTGAGATTCTATAAAGATTTGAATTTAAATAATTGTAGAAGATATAAGGTAGAAAGGGAAGGCATTAGTTCTTCATTTATAAATTATTTACCAGGCACCTACTTCAGTGGTTAGATGGTTAAAAGTACAGGGGTACATGGAATACAGCCTTTTCCCTCCAGCAACTATATAATAAAGACAGACTGATGATTATAGGCAATTACAATTCAATATAAATATTAAGATGCTGGGGATAAACACAGTCTTATGGTAACTCATAAAGGCACATCTATTGGAAGGGTTTTTAATTTGTTCCCCTCTTCCAAACCTTCTAAAGGTGCTTTAGGCTTGTGAAAACAGAAGTGGAAGGTAACTAGGAAAAAAAAAAAACAAAAGAAAAATAATAGGGGAAAGAATAAAAGGAGGATGAATGAGCAAAGGGTACCTCAGAGAGATGGTGCACATTAAATGCATGGGGAGCAAGCCTTGAGTACTGAAAGGCAAACCTCTAAGCCATATTCTGTGGAGCACTGTAGAAGGAAGCTCTTCTCCCAGAACGCACCGAGGACTGGCAAGCAGATCAGCTACCGTGCTGTGATTTTGCATCCCTTGTGTCAATATTAGTTACCAATAACAAACAACTCAGAGTTGTGCAATCTGTGCCCTGTGAAGAGTTGACATGGAATTGAAAAGCATTGTTAACCTTCCAAATACTTCCAAATTCTATCTGAAAAAAAATGCTTTATTTTTTTTATTTTCATCAGGTTTATGTGTGATGTTTTGTTTAGCTTAATTTCTATAGCAGCCATAGCAAATCCAGCCCCTTGCCCAATGCTTCACACTAGTGTCACTTCCTAAATACTTGTTAAAAAAATAAATAAATGAATATGAAGATGAGACATGTCAGACTATTAAAAAGGGTGATCAATACATTTTCCGCCTCAGTTCAGGTCGTAGGATAAAGGAATTCAGTGTTCTTTATAATTCACCAACAGTCATTATATCCCAGGCAAGTGAGCATGTGGCCATTTCTCAGGATGAATCAGGCCATATTTTAATAGTTAGTTCCGGCAGTTCAAAGTGGAATGGATTTATTTCAAGAGGCTCAAGAAAACCTCATTTTGAAGGCTCTAATAAAAAGTAAGGATGATAAAGAACACTGTTTTTCATGATAAGGAAAATTCTGCCTTTCAAGAGAGACATCATAATTTCTTCTAATTATAAGAAAAATGTTGCTGCCTTGAGTGCTCTTATTCATGTGTACAGCCAAAGGGATTTTCTGCATAAAAGAATAATTAGGTTCTGTCCCTTCATACTGGAAAAAAAAAAAAGGAAGAAGAAAAAAAGAAAAAAGAAATCAGTTATCTTATTTTCTTTTATACCTTTTCCCCCCTCATATTCTTTGACCTTTCTGCTGAATCTTTCATATGTCATGGAACAAAATTTTTAGAGGGGCTTTGATTTCTCCAATTCCTTTGGCAGCTGGCAGGGTTTGCTGTGCTGAATTTGGAAGTGCCTAATTTGGGAGTTCTGTTCATGTCAGGCTGTAAACTGATCAGATTTTATTTTATGTGTGAAGATCATTTTCAGTCCGTGGATTTAAACATTTTATTTGCCTAAAATACATTCTAAAGAATGCACGGTGGGCTTTTATTTAGGAAAGCTCTTAAACAACTTCATTTTATAGACAAAGGATGTTCTAGAAAGATTCATCCTTTAAACCATTTGAATAAGTAAAAGAGAGGCTAGGGGTACTGATGGGCTGGAGTCACCCAGCAGTTTTAAGATGGGGACTTCAGATCACATCTGGAGTTACTAAATTATAAAAGTAGGTATATACGGAAGAGAATAGAGCACAATTAGACCTTTTCATTGATCTTATTTGTATGATCCATAATTCTCAATTGCATAGATAACTGCTATGAGAGGAAAGACATGCAGCTGTAATGAAATAAATTCGAACCAAAATGTCAGCAAAATAGGAAGAAGAACTGCTCAGACTCATATTGAATGATAATATTGTTTGAACCTTCTGAGAGGTTAGAATTTTTTAGGCTTATATCAAATGGAAAGATCAATGATAAATATGAACAGGAAAAGAAGTCTTAAGGATTGAATTTTTCTAAGAAAGTTTAGTGGCTTTTTGAAATAATAATGACAATAGTCACTATACATTGAGTGCCAATTCAGGGACAGACAGATGTGATTTTAAGGATTTAAGAATATTATATCTACTCCATACAGCAGCTCAGGGAAGTGGAGAAACTGAGAAAGAGGTAAAATGATTGATTGGTCTAATATCACATGATCAGCAAGTGGTGGTCTGACCACACTCGCAGGCAGTTTCACATCAATATGCATGCTATCCAGCCTGGCACCGAAAGAAAACCAGGGCAGACTCTTTTTCTTATAGAGTTTTATTACAAGAGCTAGATGCTAGCATACAGTTATGAAGTAAGAGGTTTATTTGGGCTTAATGGCTCTTTGAAACAACTGCCTATGGCCAGTAGAAGACTGAGTCATCATATTGAGCTCAATCATGAAGACAAGCTGTGCACTTGTTTGGTGAAGAACAAGTTCCAATCAGTGGTTGAGGAAGGGAAGATCCTCTGCTGTACCTTTCATAGCTGGCCTTTAAAATCTTTTATTCAACTACACTGATTTTTTTCTTATTAAGCTAACTGTTATCTATGGAGTTTCAAAGCCCATCTCTATCATATCAGAAGAGGCAATTGAAATTGCTTTGCACACAAAAAAGTGCAATACCCATTTAGACCGGAAAGTAACAGTCTTAATGTACCCATGTGCTGTGCTTAGTGTGATGGTGCAGAATGGCAGTTGAGAGCAGGGACTAGGGAGCTGGAGCAGTGTAAGCTGCCCTTACTACATGGGTGATTTTGGATAGGTTATTTAATCTCATTATGCCTCAGTTTTCTCACCTGTAAAATGAGTATAATGATAAAAATGGTGCCTATCTTATGTTTATTGAGAAGATTAAATGAGTTGGTATTTGTAAAGTACTGAGAACAGTAATGACACAGTAAGTATGACATAAATGTGGACTATTTCAGGTACATTCTCTCATTGGATCCTCACCATGTTCCTGTACAGAAGGTCATGTATATTTATTTTATCGATCAATGAATGAGTCTTAGATTAACTTGTCCATAGTCACTCAACATGTAAGTATTTGAACCTAGGCAGTTGGGGTTCTAAGCCCAGTTAGGACGTGAACCCAGGCTTGTGTGATGGTGGGATTTCATTCTTTATATTCTTGGCTGAGAAGAATTTTGCCTTTCAATTTTTAATATATCACATATAATATATATTATATGCATATATTATCTATATACATAAATATGAGAAATATTAGGAGTCTTGGATTCTGACCCAGTGACAGTCAAGAGTCATGCCTCAGAGCTGATAGCTTTACCCAAGGGACTTTACTAAGTCCCTTGTCCTATAATCCATACCTTTCATAGTACAGTGGTTAAATGCATACTCTCTGATCCTAGATAGCCTGAATTTGTCATTGGGGGAGTCATTTAACTTCTCCATGCCTTAGTTTCTTTATTTATAGAATAGAAATAGTATAATACCAATAACCTTTGTCATAGAATGTGATCTTTGAATGAGTTTATGTATTTAAAGCACTTGAACTAGAATACATTCAGTGATATTAAGCATTCATTGTTATTACTACTACTGGTCAATTATTTCAGATTAATAGTTTTAAGAAGCCTGGGTTGACTATTCTAAGACCTCTAAAACAATAACGTGAAAGAATTAAATAATGTTCCCATGGCTAATATCTGAAAGACTATAAAAGAAGGGGGGATTTAATTTTGATAGGGTTAGAATAAATGTCTTGTTTATGTTTCTTTTGTGGTTAGGAATTTTATTCATTTTAAGCATTTCAAGTGCCTCTTCCCTTTACCAAAATTTACAGTACCAAACAATTAAATTGAGTCAATATAATTTCAGGGGATTTTTGTAGATTTTTATCAAGTATATTTAAGAGGAATTTCAGATACTTTATAGCTAATAAGAGAGGTAGTTATGAGTTGAGAGATGAGGAACGATAAGCTAGCTAATGGAAATACATACATTCTATCTTTGGAGTTTCCTGGTAAAGATAAAGACTATCCTCTGGACTTGGCTACCTACAAACCCTACATGTGTGAAACTAAACATATTCTGTACTCTTCTCTTTACCTCTTCTCTTGCTCTTTTTTGGTAATTCTCTAGCTTTTTGAATACCCTAACACTCTCCTTCTCTTGTACCAGAAAATTGGAATATAATCCTAAATTTTTCCTCCTCCTCATCTGCCACATCCAATCAGTGATCAAGTATTTTCCTCTAATAATAAGCTTGACTCTGTGGAGCCAGCCTCTTCATCCCACTACCATTACTTTATATTAGGGCCTTGTTACTTCTCACCTGGGTCTGCCCTCAGTGTTGTTCTATTCCAAAAGATATCCAAGGTAAACTTTATTCTCATCATGTGGACTCCAGTAGTCAAACTATTTCAATAGTAAAACTTCCATATATGGCTCTTCTCTTCCTATTTTTCAATCTCTGGACTTATCCTTGCTGCTTCTTCCCTCTCTCCTACCATTTCCCCTCCCCTAAACAAATGCTAAGCAATTGTATTGAAATCCTGATAATTTCTCAAATGTGTCAATACCTTTGCCTTTGTCATTGCAGCACCTTCTACCTGGAATAGCTTCAGAACGTTCCCTTCCATTCACATATGGTTATCTGGATAATGTCTTGCAATCATCCTTCAAAATTCAACATTCTGTCACTTCCTCTGAGATTTTCCTGATCCTCTCAGCCTTGACTGGCTACATATCTACTAAATCCACAAATCTTATCACTATATAGTGATTATTTATTTGACTATGTTCATTCAAGGCTGCAAACTTCTGAAAGTCAGGTGTTAGATATTTACTCTCCATATCCTAGAGCCAGGCACAGTGCCTTTGCTGAGTAAATGCTCAATAAATGTAGACTAATTAAAACCCATAGTAATTAAAAAATTTAATCATCTTCAGTCTCTTTGTAAGCACAACTTTTTCTAGACAATTCAGATAATTAAATTGAAACAAATAAATATGTTTCTGGTCCCAAGTTTGGAAAGTCTAATGTGTTCACATGTCAATATCTAAAAGAAAAGTTTGTGAATATCTCCTATGAGTAAAGCAATAATGCTTGAGAGAATATTTTTGTATTTTTAAAGAACTTTCTAGTTTTCAAAGTGCTGTAACATGCATTATCTTTGAGGTTCATTATAACTGTGAAGTAAATAACACAGGTATTATTATCCTCATTTTACAAATGAGAAAACTGAAGCTTGAAAGGAGAACTGGCAGACGTAAAATCACTCACACAGAAGTAAGGTAATTTGAAACCCATTTTAGGACTCTAAAAATATAAACATTTAAGCATTTACTACATGCAGTTGTTATTTCCACTGTATCATACTGCTCTCACATTACTTATAATCAAGCTGGGGAAAATATAGAAAGAAGTAAAATGTATTAATTTATAGACAAGTGCCAGGAACTTTATCTGCATGTTCTCAATCTTCAAAATAACCCTGGCAGGTAGGAATTATTAATCCATGTTACAGATAGACAAAAAAATGAGGTTCAGAAACAGTAATTTGCCAAAAGTTGCAAAGTTATTAAGTAGTAGAGTAAGATTTTGCACCGAGATTTGTCTGACTCCAAAGTTCAAATATGCTTACTATTGGAAGGAGGTACCCAGAAGGCCAAAAAAGAACGACAGTCTTTAATCCAGAATGGTGTTCATATCCAATGAATATGATTTGGTACATGGAAGGGAACAAATACTAGTCTCCAGAAAGAGCTCGAAAGGAGCTTCATCCCAGGAAAAGAAGAATGGATGAAGCAGGACTCCAGTCACTAGCTGGTGATAAAGGAACAGTGTTTAATCTTCTCTAAAAAGAGGCTTGTTAAATAAGGTTTTATAGACTTTCTGGGCACCAAACAAGTGATCTTGGAGTTTGGAACAGGGCTATGATCCCAGCAGGAAACCAGAATGGGAAGCAGGAGCTAAACAGAAGACAAATGATACACAGAAGGAGTGGAGGAAGATGCAGCTCATTTTCTTGAGATGGGCTCCTCTTTCTCTGAACATCCCTTAAGCTTTCTTCTGTCATGATTCTCTGTGGTGAATTACCAAGCCTCAGGGCTTCACTCACCATCTCTACGTTGATGACCCCAAATGCCTGTAGTCCAGACTTGTCTCCTGAATTCCACACTTCTGTAACCACTGCATGCTGGACAGCTCCATGAGGAGGTTCTGCAGACACCCTCACACCAAATAGTCATAAAGTTGAACTTATAGGCTACCTTCCAGAAAGCCAACTTTTCATATAATCTCTATTTCAGTAATTTATGCCACCATTTTCCCATCTGCCCAGGCAAGATACTTGAGTGTTATCCTTTGCTTCCACATCTCATTGACTTTCCTCTGCCTTTATTTGGTCAATTCCCACATCTTATGATTCTGCCTCCTTAACAGCACCTGAAACTGCTCCATCCCCACTCCTCCTCTCAGATCTCAGGTTTTTGATACTTCTAGGCTGGATGATTGCCTTCAGCCTTACTTGGCTCCATACCATGCTCCAGAGTGAACTCAGAGGTATTCCTGATATGTCCATCTAGTCATGGCATTATTGTGCTTAAAATCTTCTAATTATTTCTGTTGCCTTAAGGATTAAAGTCTGACCTCTTAACTGTGGAGACCAAGGACTTTTCTCACTTGGTGTCCTTCAACCTTTCTAACCTCACAGCTTCCCTCCCTACCACAGCACTTACCCATATCCTCTGTGCTTCAGTAAAACATTTTAAAGCTCCTGAAAGTCATCCCTGACCCCTGTCTCCACCTGGATCTGATAAGTATCCTTTGTACTCCTATTGCACCCCTTGTCATAGTTACCTCTGACTTAGCACTTACCATATTTTATTGAAATTGTTTAAATTTTTATCTACTCAATGAACCATAAACTCATTAAGAGAAAGAATGATGTGCTTTTTCACTGTTGTTTCCTCAGCGTCTCTCAAGGCAGTTGGCACATTAACATGATCAACCAATATTAGTTGAGCAAATGAAATGAGTCCCAGGGGGATCACACTAGCTTGAGGGTCATGGGCCAATTCCAAACTCACTGTCTGTAGAGGGATAATAAGTTGGATGATAGTTGTGGTTCTCACTGCCTTGGGGTCTTAGAGAGATTGAAATTATAGCTTGAAGATGTTCAGTACCAGCAGTTGGCCAAAGCTGCAGCAGGCAGGCATAGCTGATTTTAGACCAAAAGCTGGTATCTCTGCCTTAACTTTAGACTTTTATTGCTTTGTGCCTATCTCTAGAAAAACTGAAACAGAGACTTGCCTCCTTCTTTGGGTCCTAGTCTACATGCATCTTAAAAGCTTGCTTGGATGTCCCTTGGCCGTCTCATCCTTCATAAGCCTCATTTATAATGATTTCATGGGCTGAAATAAAGGAATAGATGATGTATCAAATAAAATAAGTTTACAGATCTTACAGTATTCATTTTATTGGGATGCTCTTCATATTTGTTTATGTTGATTCCCAAATAGTGAATTAGTGGATTCGCTTAAAAGTAACAGATTTATATTTCTAGTTTATTAGTGGGTTCACTTAAAACCCACATCCAAACCCCTGTTTTAGTAAGCATAAAAGCATCATGGAAAAAATCCACCCATTGGCACGCTGGGCAGATTCTGTTTCCTTTTTTGCCATATAATCCCTTGGCTGTTCCTTTGATCAGCAGTGCAAATCCTAATTAAGGTTTCATCTGATAATTTGATTTCACGATAAAGATCTATTCTCAGTCAGGGGCTTTGCCTCCTTAAATTCCCGAGGTTAATGAAAATCACTAATCCAATGGATAAACAGGCAATGGAAAAGTCAAATCATAACTCATGTTTTCAGAAATACTGTGATTTAAGAGTTTTTGGAGCCTCTTATAACGAAGAAATATTAAGATGCAAATTTCACTGAGAGGGAAGAGAAAACTTCCTAAGTAGGAAAGGAAATTATGAAAATGACATTGCTGTATTAAAAGTATAGTAATTTCTAGTGCCACAGATCTCCCAGGTGTTGAGATAGTTTTCCTCCTAAATGACAGGAGACGAGAAGAAGCTGAAGTTGAACCTTACAGAATAAGAACGGTGCGATGGATTTTGAGAATGAAACCTAGACTCTTGCTTCCCAGCCACCTGCCATGTGGCCCCTGAGTATCTGGACAGACCCCTTAACTCTGAGTCTGATCAATGCCAAGTTCATCAAGAAAAGGTTACATTCTTCCATCAAGAAATGAACAATGAACAAACTGAGAAAGTAAATTGATGGATTTTTCTTTTCAGAATCCTATTAGTTTTGGGAAAATTTCAAAAGACTTTTATAACATTCCCCAAATGGCCAGAGCTAATAGCAGAGTCCAACATATTAAAATTCAGCAGGATGAATCCATATTTATTTCATGAAATTTAATTATACACCAGAAAAAAAAGAGAGAGACAAAGAAGAGATAATACTAATGTACTGAAAAAAAAAGGAAAAAGAATAATTTTACAGGTAGCTGAGAGACAGCAAGAAAGAGGATAAAATAGAGGCTAAATTTAAATATACCTAAGACCATTTGTTTTGACCATTACTATGAAACATTTGAAAGACCTAATAAATTTAGGAAAATATGTTCTATTCATTTTCATTTCATTTTATTCGAACATTGAAAATCATTGAAACCCATGTTTGCCTTATGCCATCTGATTATAACAAATTATCTATGAAGAAAAACACACATGGAACACATTTGCACAAATATACCCTCAAAGTACAGATAAAAAGTAAATAAGTCTGCAATTGTATACTTTGCCCTGAAAAGTCACTGATTCTAATTTTTCTAATCTTTTCTTATAAAAATGTATTTAAATAACTCCAACTCCTTTATGGGAAATTTTTTTTTCTTTCTGAGCAGAGGAGCTGAGAAATATAGAGTACAATTTCTAGTTAGAATTATAGAAAGATCAGTAATGATGGCAAAGTCGCTGCCTACTGCAAGCCCTCCGGTGCACTTTGTGAAAGAAGTTTGTGGCTGGAGGCTATTTTGAAGTAAATGTAAATCATCAGTCATTGAAAAATCTAACACTAATTGAGTCTCTTGTCAAGATGTGCAACTAAGAATCTCACTACTTTCTTATTTAAAAACAATGGCTCTTTCCTTGTAAGGTGAAGGAGGAAGAATAATATCAAGGAAACAGGACATGACCCAATAATGAAAAGAAATTTATTCTCCATTGTTGTCATTCCTCAAGCTGAAGAAATAGCCTTGACTATGACCTGAAAACAAGGTGTGCTGGGCAGGGGTAGTGGAGGATATTTGTACATATATACTCTTTTGAGCCAAACACCTAGTATTCTATCTTTTGAGGAAAGAAAGCCACAATTGTTATTCAAACAACACATCTAGAAGTTTAGCTTACCTTCTTTTTAAAAAGTGGTTTTATTTGTTTGTTTTTCTTTATCAGACATAGCCCAGGTTCCATCTAAATCTTAATGGCTTAGTACAGTGGACTCTAAATGGAGTACATCTAAATGCAAAGTGGTTACAAGAATAGAACAGTTGGGTTGTATAATAGACTCTTTATTTCAATCCAGAAGTAAACAACTCCTGTGTAAATAACTGCTTTGTGAGAAACGTTCTCCCCACCCCTCAATAAAATAGCTTAAATTTTAGATCCAAGAATATTTGCAGATTGAAGAAGTTTTATAAAATCCAAATGACGCATAAAATTACTGTGTATTAGTATCAAAATGAAGTGAAATAACAAATGTTCATTGAAATTTTTCTATGGACAAGGTATGTTGCTAGGGTAAAATAAGACTCAGTCCTCTAATAATACAAATGTCTATTCTAAGGCAAACACTATTCCCAGTTTATAATAACCACACAAATAAAAGGAAAAAATATATATTAGATAGCGGATAAATAAGTAGAAGCACAGATACATATCTGCATAAAAGCGACATAACTGAGAGGAAGCATGGTATAGTTGTTGAGGGAATACAGACGTGAACCAAACTACCTATGTTTGAATAGCAGCTCAACAGCTTCCTAGCTGTGTGATCTCAGGCACGTTATTTAACCTTTGATCATCTCAGTTTTCTCATCTGTAAATCAGACACAATAATAATGTCTATGGCAAAGGAATATTATGATATATAAATGAGTTAATCCATATGAAGTACTTATCTCAGTACCTGGGAAATGTAAATCTTCTATGATTATGTGCCAGTATGATAATTATAAAACTCATGACAAATACCATGCATGTATACATAGATTATATATATATATATAACAAATACAAAAGCATTTATGATAGTTTACCTGTTTTTCAACAGGTTAAATTTAATTAGGAAAGATATAGGTATTAAAAAGATATAGGTTAAAAATTGAATTAAATATGGTAGAATGAACTCTTGCATTCATCTTTGTACTCTCCCCAAAACTCATTAAAATGAGTAAAAGTATTTCTAAAAAATGATTAACCAAAAATGAACAGGAACAGAGAAATGGGAACGTATCTGTATAAGTGGAAACCAACAACAGCAGGCCAGCTTGTACAGCAGAACCCCAGGAAAATTCTAGAATTGGGAAAACTATAGACATAGGAGAGAGAAGAACTGACCAAAAGTATGTGTAATGAACATTAGGAGCTCTCTTTTCTACTCTCCAACTCTTGAAAATAGATCACTAGCCCTTCTGTCTATTTTTCCCCATAGGACAAACACACACACACACACACACACATAAGGCAAAAGAAATTCATGCTGGAAAATGGAACCAGAGAAGCCCTGGATTTAGCAGTATCGAGCATACTGAAATACAAACTGAAAACAGACATTAAATCAGTCTCTGTATTGAATCATTAGCTTCCTAGTCTCCTCTACTCACTCCCACCCTCAGCACCCAGAATCAGGTCCCTAGGCTTATACCCATAGGCAGGAGGTTATAGGATTTCTCATTGATAAAATGGAAATAAAGGTAATATAGTTTAGAAGTCCTGAAATGAAATAGGCACATTCAGTTGATGTAAAGCTGTAAGAGAACACACAGAGCTTCCCATTCACTTTTTTAGTGCCTTACTTTTCAATATGAAGGGGGAGCCAGACTTTCCCAGTTTTTTGAAGAAAGCCTGTACAATGTATGGGAGAAAAGAACACAGACAACCATAATAAACTTGGATAAAATAGAGCCAATTCAAAAAGTTGATGAAAACTTCAGAAAAAAGTATAAATATTCTCAGAATAAGAAATGATACTTCATTCATGAAATAGTAACAGAAATTTCAGAACATGGAAGACAAAACAATAAATCAAACAGAAAAGAAGGCAATTATGGAGTTAGAATCTAAGGATTAGTAGTGTTGTGTTAGGTCCGAAGCTGAGAGAGAGAGAGAGAGACACACACACGAAGCCTCACGTGTAGCAAAATGCTGTTTGTTTTGAGCATCTTGGTGCAGATGGGTGGAGGCCGAAAAAGGTGTCCATGAGAGAGAAGGGTAGAGCCTTGGGTTTTATAGAGGGTTTTTTCTGGGAGGAGTAAATACTTTTCAAGCAACTGGGAGGATAAGGAAAGTAAGTTTCCCTCTTGCATTCCATTCTTTTATCTGCCTAGGGAACAACAGGGAGGGATAATCTTAGTCCTCCTTATCAGGATGTATAAGGAGAGTAAATTTCCTTTTTCCATTTCATTCCTTTATCTCCTTAGGGATCTGGCAAAGACTATGTGCCTAATACACCTCTGGGAAGGGGAGAGGGGTGGGTTTTATAGGAAGTTTGGGGAGGGAGAATTCTTTAAGCCTAAAAAGTAGTTAATGTATTTAGGTGGTACCTTTTTCTGGGATACCAAAAATTATTTTTACACTAGAAAATGTATACCCTTTCTCTCCCCTTAACTCCCATGCATATAGCCAAAAAATGAGAATGTAGAAATCTAAATCAAAATATCTGCCCTAAAGTTTCTGGTGAATCAAAAACACTCTTACATGTGTTATAGCCTAAGATGCGAGAAATGACCACCTAAAGACCGAATTGAGCCAAATTAGGAGTCTTTATTAGCTGGCCAGCGACCACCCCCTGTCCTGGGAAAGTCCAGAGACAGAGAATGGCCCCGAGCTTAAAGTGAGCAGGGGTTATATACCTTCACCATTAACAATACTAACAATACACATATGGCTAAAAAAAATGTTGATTACAATAATTCATAAGCAAGCAGACTTACAGAAGCAAAGAGCATCCATCAAATCAAGGAACATTTCCTTATGGAACATCCAAGGAACATTTTCCCAAGGAACTGCCAAGTGTAGTACAATGTAACTATACACCTAATGATTTTAAACAATCACTTACAAATTAATCACTGTATAAATTTTTTTTTAACTTTACACAACAGTGAGTCTGTACACAAGATGGCTGCACTAGCCTGCATACAAGATGGCCTCACTGTGGCTCACAGAGCTATACTGATTACTGTGCCTCATCACAACATGTATCTCCAAACAAAGGGCTTAAATCCCAAGGCAGTGGTAAAAAGATATTTTAAATGATGAGAATATTAGCAGAACTCCTTTCTTTGCAAAAGATAGGAACTCAACTCCTTAAACAAAGAAGGGAATGTTTTAGGGATTAAGCAAGGGACTAAGTGGGGCACTTCCTAGAAAATGGGTGGCAGGCAATCTTAGGTCTCTATGCAGTGACAAAACAGGGAGGTATAATTTTCTGTTTAAAACAAGATCATGGCTATGTCAAAGTGAGAGCTTTCAAATAACATGAGTAATCCAGGACTCATTAAAAATCGTAATAGCTACTTCTATAGTTGTCATTGCATAATTACTTTATACTTGTTGGCAGAAACTTGACTTTAGTCAATTAAAATTCACTGTAGGGGGGAAAAGGCACACCCCAAATCATGGTTTGGGTGTGGCAAAGTCATAACATGTAACCAAAATGTTTGTATCCCTACAATATCCTGAAATAAATAAAAAACAACAAAAAAATAAAATTATTTTTTCACATAAATTTGTAAAAGAAATATTCTACCAAACAAGTTAAATAGGTAAAGAAGGCTTTATTCAAGACTATTCCAATGGGGAAAAGAGACTATTGCAATAGGGAAGAGAGATTGAAACTCAGCTCCACTGAAACAAAAGGCAGGAGAGATTTTCAGTGCTAGAGTGAACTAGTGGAAAAGTACTGGAGGGTGCTAGTGAGGAGATTGGTCGATGTGATGAAGCCATCTGTGTTTGCTAATTGGCACTTATTGAAGTTGGGCTCCTACCCTCCCACAGAGATTCAGAAATAGGGGCTCTATCTTTTTTGATGATTGTATTTTAAAGGGATGGCCCCTAGGCCCATGAGAAAAATGTCTCTGGATGATAAAACTGGTAAGAGGCTGGGAGATTTACATCTCAAAGGGTCAGAGAAAGAATTTATAATTACAAGTTTTCCAAACTAAACGCTTTAAGAAAAAGGAGGTCAGGGGCCTATAGTCAGGAGGAAACCTATCTATAGCATAGTCAAGCTGTTGTGAATGTTAAGTCCAGTTTCATCAGACTTAACAATGAAGACCTAATCACTCCCTTGATTATAAATAAAATGGAAAAAGCATGGCATTTGGAGTCAAAAAGATGAGGGGTTCAAATTCTGGATCTTGGTTCAGTCTAGTCTGGTCTGGTCTCCTCTTCCTTGTCCAGTCTCATCTGGTCTGGTCTCCTCTTCCTCATCCAGTCTCCTCCCTTCTAACTTTGTACATCATTAGGGCAACATTGCTCCAAGTGCTTAATCAGCCTCCTTATCTAAAATACGAGCAAGGAGAAGATACTTTCTTCTCAAGAATTTTCATTTTTAAGATAGAAACAAAGCTACCTATATGTAAAGACTTGCCACAGTGCCTGTTATGTTAAGCATTTAATATACATTGGATGTCATTATTAGTGTTTCTTTCTTTTACCTTTTTTCAAAGTAAATTTATTACCAGGTACCAACTTACTGTTTATGCAGACAGCAAGTTTTGTTTGTCTTTAGCTTTATAGACTAGGGATGTTCTATAGCAGTATAATTATTCAGGCAAAAAAATTCCACTACCAGGAACATATTCAACTACATTTGCCCAAACTAAAAATTAAGACAGATTAAACAGAAGATCTTCTGATTTGTAAAATTATTTGTATGAAATGTCTTACCAAGACATAAAATTAAATTATACTTATACATTTAATTAATTCTTTATTGAAAAGAATAAAATTATATGAAATTAGAACTATTCTAGAAATTCAGGATATATGGTCATTGTCCAATGGAAATCAATATAATGGGATTTTATTTGCATTTCCTGCCGAAGAATAGCTTTTTTGGCTTGTAGACATCATTTAGAGGTTGAAAACAACAAAAGAATGTCTTGCTGAGGAACATTCTGGAATCTCTTTTCCTGTAAATTTTCAAGTGTAGAGCAGAAAAATATGTCCACTAAAGTTTAATCTCTTTCAAGAGGTTGGAACTTGTGCTATCTAATGTGATTCCCTCTATTTCCATATCTCCTGGCCATACATTCTATCTTGGAAGCCATCTCACCAAACAGGAAGATCATATATTGTCAATATTAGGAGGGACCTTCATGGTCAACTGATCCAACTCTCTATCTGGTGGAAAATAAATGAGATAAAGAAATATTCCCTGCTGTTCTGGCTCTATAAAAGGGATAAAATAACCAATAGACTTGGATCAAACATCCAAGAGAATAGCTCCTGCTCCTCTCACCATCCCACATTCAGCTGCTGTTGCAAGAAAACTAGCAATCCTGCCCCATCAATGGGCATAGCTCCACCATGTCTGCAGAATCAGAGCGTCTCCTACTGAGATTCCCATGACAGGCCTCCTCTGGTCCTAGTGGCTTTTCCATTTGAAGGAAGTCCCTATGAGCTACAAATATCTAATAAGACCTAGTACATCGATGAAACATGATATGGTATGGTAGACAGAACAATGACCCCCTAAAGATGTTCACATCCCAATCCCCCAAACCTATGAATACATTATATTACTACATGAGATATACTAGAGCTATCCAGAAAGTATATAGCCATTGTTAATATAACAAGAACAGTTACATGGCTAAATACTTTCCAGACAGCCTCTTACATATTTATATAGTAATATATGCACACACACACACACACACACACACATATACATATGAAATAATGTTATAATCTGTTAACCTTGAAATGGGGAGATTTTCCTATCCTGAATTACCCAGGTAGGGCAAATGTATTCATAAAGGTTCTTACAAGCAAAAGTGGAAAGCAAGAGAGTGAAGATCAGAGTCAGAGACTGATTGGAGAAGGCCAATCTGCTGGTTTTGAAGACAGAGAAAGGGGCCACAAACTAAGAAAAGTGGGAAACCTCTAGAAGCTAAAGGAAGGTAAGGAAGCAGTTTCTCCCATAGAGCCTTCAGATAGGAGCACCCCTCTGTGGACATATTTATTTTAAGCCTAGTAAGACTCATGGCAGATTTCTGACTTCCAGAACTGTTAAGAGAATAAATTCATGTTGTTTTAAGCCAAGAAAAAAAAAAAAAAAAAAAAAAAAGAAAGCCACCACACACAAATTCTGAATCTTTATCTCACCAGCTATGTGACTTTCCATATAGTTATAGTGAACATAAATGTGCCAAATTAAATTAAATAATATATGTAGAGTGTTTGGTATGGATCCAGATATAGAGCAAGAATTCAGTAAATGTTAGGGCTTACTATTATGAAAGAGAGACTAAAAACTAGATCCAGCTGAAATTTCTGGGGTCTCTTGATAGGATGCACTGAAAAGAACACATTTTTACTTTTGTAACATTTCTGCCAAAATGGCATAACCTGAATATAATCCTGAGAAAACATCACATAAACCCAAATTAAGGGACGTTTTACAAAATTACTGACTTTTGCTCTCAAGTTATCCATGTCATTAAAGAAAGAATGAGGAACTGTTTCAGATTAAAGGAGCCTAAAGAGACTTGACAGCCAGTACAACATATGATCTAAGATTTTTCTTTAGTTGTCAAGAATATTACTGTGACAATTGTCAGAATCTGAAAAAAGATTTGTAGACAAGCTAATACAGTAGTATTTTATTCATATCAGTTTTCTGACTTGGATAAATTTTATGGTGATTAAGAGAATGAGCTTGCTTTTAGAAAGTACACTGTGTATTTAGGGGTAAAGAGGCTTCATGTCTATAATATACTCTCAAAAGTTTCAGAAAGGCATGAGATACACACACACACACACAGAGAGAGAGAGAGAGAGAGAAAGAAAAATGGGAATAAATTAGGGCAAATGTGGTAAAATGTTAACAATTGGGGACTATAGGTGAAGGATTATAAACATTCTTTATACTATTTGTGGTATCATAATAATCCCTCCCCCCAAAAAAGTCCATGTGCTAATCCTTAAAACCTGTGAATATTTTCACTTTCATGGCAAAAAGAAACTTTGCAGATGTGAATAAGTTAAGATTTATTATGAATCATCCAGGTAGGCACCGTGTAATCACAGATATCCTCATAAATAAAAAGAGGAGGCAGGAGAGTTAGAGTCATAGAAGATGCTACACTGCTGGCTTGGAGAGAGGGAGCCATCAGCACAGGCATGCAGGTGGCTTCTAGAAGCTGCAAAGGTAAGCCAATGGATTCTCCTCTTGAGCCTCCAGACAGAACATAGCCCTGCCGACACCTTGATTTTAACCCAGTAAAACTAAATTTATGATATTTGAGGCCACAAATTTGTGGTTATTTGTTACAACAGCAATAGAAAACTAACATACTGTTCTTCAACTTTTCTTACAAGTCTGAAAGCATTTCAAAATAAGTTTTAAAAAAAGTTTCTGGGGATATTTCCTAAAAAGGGAGTCATCTTTCAGCTGTTTTAGCCTAAATGTTCAGAGGTATGATTTTAGTTAAAATTGTGGAATAGCCATACAAAACTAAAAGGTAATTAGACCAGAATCTCAGTGGGCTATTCAGTAAAAATCAGCATTAACATGCAGTACTGAGCATATTTAGTAACTATTTTTAACTTATTTTAATAAAAGCTAGCATCCCAAAGATTATGGACAATGAATATTAGCATTCTAATTAGCATATTAGTGGTATTTATAGCTATTGCACCATACATTTTCTATTTCTTTCAAAAGAGAAATCAATTGGAATGATGTTCTGTTTTGTTATTATCCAATTCCTCTTCCCATACCAAATTCCTCTATCATTTTTTTTGGCAATCATTCAAAGCTGTCTTCTTTAGCACCAATTAAAACAAAGTAATGACCACCTGTCTTCAACCAAATGGGGAAGATAAGATAATCAAAACTACACAGATGATGACTAAAGGGATAAATGGATACAAGGGTAAAATAATGGTTTCAATATGTTAAAAACTGTGTAATGACTCAGAAGTTGAGGGTGAATTGCTATTAATGGGTGGGGCTTCTTTAAAATGTTTGCCTTGATCTGTGACTTGAAATAGATGAAGAGTATAGTTTATCATTTAATAAGATAGTAAACTGGTGAAATTTATATAGGTCTGGAAAAAGGCTAAGGGGTGGCTGAAAGAATTGAGTGTGGGAGAAGACAAAGTGGCTGACTGGGGTTTTGTAGACATATGTCAAAAGATGAAAACAAATATGGGGTGAGATTAATGCCAAAAGAGACTTAAAAGTTAGAGAAATTAGGATTGAGTAAGATTTCAATGGGAATTTAAATCCTAGAGATTATTTTAGCTTCTGAAATAATATTGAAGTATTGACTGCCTTATGCTATTTTGTTTCAGTAAATATCTAAATCATAATGTCATTTTTCTGCTATTTCCCAGAGCCACAGCTAATTACCTATTAATTACAGGGGACTGAAGTAAAAGTATTTATCAAATCAGGTTTGTGCTGAGTATCAAGCAAGAGAAATAGGCTACGCCTTACTCCTGTAATGTAGAATTAAATTCTATCATGTCAAAAACTGCACAGGCTCTGTCTTGGTCCATTTGTGCTGCTATAACACAATACCACAGACTGGGTAACATATAAAGAAAAGAAATTTATTATTTCTCACAGCTCTAGAGGCTGGGAAGCTCAAGTTCGAGGGGCCCTCATCTAGTGAGGGCCTTTTTGCTGAGTCATCCCATGACAGAAGGCAGCAGAGAAAAAGAAAGAGAGAGTGCTGAACTCAATTTTATAACAAGCCCACTCTCAAAATAACCTACTCCTGCAATAATGACATTAATCCATTCATGAGGCCTCGGCCCTCATGACCCAGTCACCCCTTATTAGGCCTCATCTCCCAACACTGTTGCATTGGGCATTAAGTTTTCCACACATGAACTCAGGGGGACACGTGCAGATCACAGCAGGCTCTCAAGAGTACCTGAGACCTCTGAAAATAACCCTGCCCCTGAAAAGTAAGTGTGGGGAGGAACATTCCAGCTTTCTGTGGGGATGTTGGAGTCTTTGTTGGTTTAGTCTAGACCCTTGATATTATTTAACATGGTTTATTGTACATAATTAGATTCTAATTTCTGGAGAGAGAGACATTTATTTTCAGCACTGAATTGGTAATTCGAGTGAGGGTAGTTTTAAATCCAGTGTGAGTGTTATTCATGCTGTATACTAACATACTTTAGAGGTAATTGTTTCTACTGCTTTTTAGGACACAGCTTGATGAATAAAATAAATTTGGAAAAGGAGAGACACAAAATGCAGAAATATAGACCATTAAAAAGCTTATAAACCCACAACAAATACTTTAATTACATTGGATGAATGTAAATCATGAATGCCGAGCAGCTGGATGCTATGAAAATGTAAATGCAAACTAATCAGTGGAAGTAGAATAAAGCTGGAAGCCTTATAAATCAAAATATCCATTGGGGAAAATGGGGGCTGGCTATCAGGCATTTTTACATAACCTCATACTGGACATTTCAGGACATATATACACACATACCGGATAATAGAAAGATTTTGGATTGGGCATCAGCCTTAAAATGGCTATATGGATTCTTATTTCCATAATGAGCTTACTTGAAATGTGTGCCTGATTTAATTTTTATGAAGCCACTAAGCCATTGTAGCTGTTTTAATGATTTGGCTGGACCTGAGATTTAAAAATTGAGTTTTACTGGTGGTGTTTTCAACAGTGTGTGAGGTGAATAAAGGAGGAAAGTAGAAGCCTGAGAGAATGTTCTTGATCTCATTAGCCAAGTTACAATAAATGTTAGTTATAAGGATAATCTAAGTAAATATGAAGGTTACCAGAATTCTTGTTATTCTTTCTTCTGTCATTTTAACTTTCAATACAACTTCCAGTTTTTCAAAACCCAAATGAGATCCTTACTGTGAGCCCCAAATTTTAAAACCTTGTCTCTCCTCAGCTTTTGAATTTAAACCTTCACCTTTCCACTGTACTCCAATTCTCCATTTCCTCTACTTGTTTTCCTGTTGCAACCAGTCACACCTTTCCTGCTATTAGTCCCTCAGCCCTGAATTAAATACATAACAAGGTAGAATTTTAAAAAATAGCAGAACCTGTTAGATTTCTGCCTTTAAACATTCAGCACAATAAAAATCCTTTTCTCTATTTCTGTGCGTACTTATGCTGCCTAGTGATTCCCAAACCTGGCTATACATTAGAGTCATCTGGGATACTTTTAAAACTACAGATGCTTGGGCCCCTTCCAGTAGAGATTCTGTTATTAATCAGTCTGTTGTAGGGCCTAGGAATTAAACACACATTTTTAAAAACTCCTGATGTGATTCTAATGTGCACCAGAGTTAAGAAAACCATTCTAGGTCTTGTGTGTTATAGATATGCTTATGAGAAGTACCTGTTTGCAGAGCTTCCAGAGCAGAGAAACTTCATCTTCATTCTGATTTACTCAAGAGGTTCTCTCCTGTTCTTAGGAAAAAAAAAAATCTACATCTCTTGCCAAGATCCAATCCTTGATCTTTTCTTGTGATCCTGGCAAACAAGTTTTGACTCTACCTCCACAAGTAATTTTTTTTTTTTTTTGCTAAGCTTATCTTTAGCCAGCACCTATAGACACAGGCATAGATGCTACCACAAATCTATCTATCATGAGTCATGCCTCCTAAATCCATTTTAGTGCCTACAGATACCTATTACCACAACAATCCGAGGGGCCTTATTTCCTGAGTCACTTAGTTCATAAATTCTAATAAGGATGTAAGAACTGGGGATGCCTTTCATTCTTCTTCCCTTTCAGAGTCCTGACCAAAAGGGTGTCAGAGTTTTTATTAACATCCAGGTGAATGCCTAATAACTCCCTAAATGCTATACTGCTGATAAATTTTGTTGGACTGAGAAATTCAGTCTTAAGATTATTATGGGATCTTGCCCTTATTATTTTGAATCTGAGTTTTCATTCAATACTGGATATTAGCAGAAGTTTTCTTCTCTATGGGTGAAGATGAAAAGGTAGAGGAAAGAAGGACCATCTGACTAATATAGGGAAAAGCCAGGGTATTCATTTTGAAGCACATGAAACATTCAGCACACGTGGACATGTAACAGGCATTTCTATCAGAGAACTTAGAGGCATTGATAAAACAGGGAAAATAATCCTTTGAGCCCAAGATATGAGACTTTACAGTCATAATAAATTAGTCCTGAGAAAGACCTTAATATTATCTGTTTCAGTGACTTTTCAATCTGATCCACTCAGCTTTAGGGATTCCAAGAAATTCATTCCAGGACCTCTGGATAAGGGGGCACAGGAGAGTGGCTGATGAAGTTCCAGGCCCCTAACCCTCTCTTTCAACCAGAGTTGTTCAAACTTTATTAAGATCTATTACAAACACTGAGGTATCTTTTGAAAGGAATTTGGAAGACCTTCATTGAAGAGTGTACCTACCAAGAAAATTAGAGAATGAATTACTACACAAGTAGCTGTGGAAAACCTTGAGGGGATTTGCAGTACATGACACATATAGTTCAATATCTAAAAGGAAGTCATTCTGCTTCAGTAAGGAGAGAACCACTTGTCAACTTAGGTCAGGGAACAATAAAAAGGCAAGATAGAAGGTCTCCTGATTTGCCATATCCCTATTACTTTCTGACTGAGGGATCAAGGGAGACTTTTACTTAGATTAAATCATAAAAGGTTTTTATTTATAGCTCTGTTAATACAAAGACAACTTACAGAACAAAGCTCCCTCTGTCTAGAAATATTCTCTTCTTTTGGTTTATAGTGTGTCATCTTGACTTTTACCTTGTCTTGCTACAATTAGGATAAGCCATGGCTTATTTAAAATATGAGGACTCCAAGTCATGCTTCTGGGGCATCATTTATATCAGAGTTCAGCAAACTTCTTAAAAGGCCAGATAGTAAGTATTTCAGCTTTTCAGGCTGTATGGTCTCTATAGCAACTCTATAATAGGAGAGTGAAAATAGCCGTAGACAATGTAAGAAAATCAGCATGGCAGAATTTGACCCATGGCCTGTAGTTTGCTGACTTCTAATGCACACAAGTGGGGTATTTTGTTCATTAAACTTTTCCATTTTATGCTCCAGTGATTACACAGCTGGCACCAATATTTTATAGAGGGACATGCCCCATAAATCCTTACATGTCTGACTTACTTGCCATTAGCAAACCTAGACATGCCAGGTACATGCTGCCTAAAGCATACCATAGGTAAGGATTCTCCATTAGTAAATACCACCAGGAAATCCGATTAGCATATTTGCAAAAATATTTGACCACATCAGTTCTTTCTCCTCCTGCCCTGACCCTCCTTCTTTTGCCCTTTCGTTTTCTTAATTTTCTCCTTCCATACGTTGTCCCCAGGATAAGAAGGCTGTACTACAGATCAGTTACTGATTCTTTCCATGCTGCTGCAATATGAACTCTGCGAGGCCAGGGGTTTCTATTTGCTTTTGTAAAAAGTTATGTGATGTTAGTTAAGGTCTGTGGACAGGAAAGGCAAACTCATATCTGGAATATGAGTTAGTTCCATTAAAGATAAATCATTGCCTTTTCCATAGTAGAAAGTGTATAATATAATCAACTTTCCAACAAGTAGCCAATTGGCCTCCTTGAGGGATAGTGACATATCTGTAGAGAAGTGTCCGATTTAGTTGTTGCCAGGTTGAACATTTGGCAGTAGCAATAGCTAAATCATCCTTGGTGAGTGGGAGCCCATGCTGCTTTGCCCACAACAACTCCATTGATGCAACCAAAGTGTCAGTACTGGAGTGGCTGATGGCAAAAGCTGGCTAACATTAACTGGGCAAGCCAGTCTTTGGTCTACTTGGCCATTTAGTGCCTCTTGATGGTGGTATTAAATACTATATCATGGAAGAGTGATTTACTGTTGATAAACTCTCCCTTATTCAACTTAATGTCTGCCCTTGTTGATCTAGCAATCTTAGGATTCAATCCCATCATACACTTTCTTAGGTCTTGTTGATACATGTTGCTTAGATCCTGTAAATTCTTCAGATGATAGTCCCTCTCCTACCTTAGCCAGTCCAGTGCTTCCCTGGCTAGTTATGGTTGCAACTTGACCTTAGTTATTGGTTTGGTGGCACGGAGATAAGATGGAGATAGATCCTGTGATTAGGAGGAGAGGCTCCACATTTTCATTAAAGACAGACATCTTTGCATCATTTTGAAGAAGATAGGAAGAATGCTATCCTTTAAGGGAGAAGATTGGGCCACTTTTACAGTTTCAGAGGCCTCAGGGGATTCAACGGATTTGAGTGCATTGATTAGATAGTTTTATTCCAAGTCTCAGGGCCCCACTACTCCTCAACCAGTGCCTTAATTTTGCCATGGCAGATTTGCCAGGGCCAGAAATTCAACCTCCTTTGAGCACTGCTACCTTTATAATTGGTTCTAACCTGATATATAGATTATCTTCCCTTCAGCTGCTAGAGATAAGAATCTGTTTGTAGGTTTCCAGGAAGACCTTCAGATTTTAACACTTTGTCTTAAATTAGTAACTAATCACCCCCAGATTTTGTTTTAATTAATAAATAAGGCATAAGCAATAGCTATTCAATTTCATTGTCATTAGTGTGATTAATTCCCCTGAAACTATAAAATACTGGAGATATCGCAACTGCTAATGCCTTCCCTTCTACACCTATACAATCTGAGTTCAGCACTGGTGAAAGTTTTAGCAACTGAGTCATTACAGCATGTCAGAGACTATCAGACTTAACCTACTATTAATGATAATCATTCTCAGTAGACTTGCCAGATAGGTGATTCAGCTTCAAAATTTTGTTTCCTTGGTCTACTCTTAGCATCAACTGTCTTCATGTCTTCAGTCAGCTTTCCCAGGAAATAAATAGCGAGATGGAGAATTGCATGCAGTAAGTTATCAGAAGTGTCTTTGGCAACAACACCTGTGAGGGAATGAAGGAATCAGGATTGGGAATATAAAAAGTCCTTAGCTGAACCCACGGGGAGCTCTGGCACTGGAATGGCTGTTTATAGTTGTCTCAGATTGTGGAAAGCGAGCCAAACTTTGGTACCCCTGCACCAATCAGTAGTCACTGAATGTGAGTTGCTCCTGGGGAAGGGATGTCAGAGATGTAATGTCAGGTGAGGCAGTTCTCTGTCAGGAAAATTCCTGGTTTGGGAGGATTCAGCTATCAGCCACCAGCAGGCAATGTCCTAGCAGCTGGAAGGAATGAATTCCTTGACCTTGAATATAGAACTGAGCTGTGAACCACAGTATTTAATTAAGTAACAGTGGAAATGAAAACAAGGGGACATATTTGAGATTTATTTAGAAAAAATAGGGCGTAGACACTGGGTTTGAGGAATTAGGGAGAGGAAAGAATTTGAACTGGCACTAGATTTTCAACCTGGGTGATCAGTAGAAGACAGACACCTTTCAGGAAAAAGGAAATACAACAGGATTAGATTTTTTTGGAGAAAGATGATACTTAAATTTTGAATATTTTTGATATGTCTAGTGCATTTCATGAAGATGTTTACAAGATATTTGGAAATTAGAATCTGGCAGTTATGAAAGATTATAACTGGGGAATTGTCATCAATATGGAAAACTTAGTTTGTAAAGAACACACAAACACATGCATACACATGTGTGCACGCTTGCACTCTCCAAGGATGGAATCTGAAGCATTTAAAATGCAGATGAAGAAAGAGAACACAGTAAGACAGTGAAACCACTCTAACCAAGGTCAATGATATCTCCTATTTACAGATCTAATGAATATTTTAAAGTTCTCTTCTGCCTTGAACTTCTTGACTGGCCAAACTGGCTTATTACACTTGTCACACTTGGATGAATACAGAGCTCCCCATGAAAGAGAAGCAGGTGCTTGGAGTTTGAGGTCAGTAGATTAATATTATAGGCACATTTAAGTTATGCAATTTTTCTCTTTTTCTTTTTCCTTCTCTTCACTTCATGGACAATTCATTCCTAAAGGCATTAGGTCTGGCAAAGCACAGTAGCCCTTCTTGCCTGGTGCAAGGAGGAGTTGTGGTGAACTAGAATGCAGTACTGGAGTCTGATTAAGGTGAGGAGGATGTCAGCATAGGAGAGTGGCACAGTGACTTGGGTGGGGACTGTGGGAGAAGACTTGTCATGGGGAGTCAGAATCCAAGCAGGGGGAGGAGAGGATCCGCACATGGGTGTGGCATGGCATGGAGTATTAGAGAGCAAGCAGAGTGAAAAGGGGACCCTTTCTATGGATAATGTTTTTATTAATCATCAAATATACAACAATGTGTTTATGTGCATATATATTAATATTTCATTTCTATGTCACATTTGATGCTGTTGATAATTGTTATTCTGAGCCACTTTCCTTGCTTGGATTCTAGGGCAGCTTTCCTTCCTAATTCTTCTTTTATTTCCTTCATATCCTCTGCAGATTTATAGTCTACTTATTCCTCTTTAAATGATGGCTTGATTCTCAACTTTTTATTACTCTTATTCCACCTACTCTCCCTGAGTGATCTTATCAACCACCAACTATATTCTAGTGTTTTACAAGTTGCTACATATACCAATTAACAGTTCCCTGCATCTTAGAACAAAGATCTATAATTAAATAAATATAAAAGCCCACAGAACAGACTTTTCTCTCCTGATTTCCAGACCAAAATATTCCAAACAACTATGTCAAGCAGGTGGTTGGTTGGATGTTTCCAAGATTCTCCAGCTCATCTTTGTCACCCCTAAACTGCCACTTCCTGTTTTTATCCTTTTATTCTGTTAGATGGCACCAATCCCTATCCAATCCCCAAAGCCAGAAGCCACGTGAATCATAACTATGCCCTCTTCCTCTCACGCTTTGTCGCTCAGCAAGTCCCGTTGATTCTACTTTGCATATCTTTTTTAAACCTATGTTATCTTCTTTGTTTCTACACCTCAATGCAGACTCTTTTCTTACTGAGATTATTGCGAATGATGTCTTGGTTGCTAATCTTGTTTTCTCCAATTTATATTCCATACTGCTTTTAGTGATCTTTTCAGCTGAAAATATTATCATGCTGTTCCCCTGCTTAAAATTCTTCGACAGGTTCCCATTACCTAAACAAAACATCCAAACTTCTGGCATTGCATGCACGACTCTTTATCATCTCACCCCTGACCGCCTTTCCCTGACAATTTTCCACTCAGCTCCAATAACCCTCAACACATTTGGATTTGAATGTGATGATTTGAAACAAGTTTGTACTGAGGTATGTCTGAGTTCTGCCAGGAGTTTTTAAAGATAATTAATTGTCTTCATTTGTCTGCAAGAAAATTTGTCCTTGAAACAAATGTGAAAAGTGCACAAAACATTTATATCTTACAGTCATTGAGTTTCTAAAATAACCAGAATTGTATTCTAGGAGCAGGAGATGAAACATAGCACAATGACTGTAAACCTACCTATCTCTTGGAATTTAATTTTGTGAAGTTGATTTTATAGACAAGAAAGCAAAAAGCTTTCAAATCATTTTTATAAAAGAAAATAGAACGTACTTCTGCAGTAAAAAATAGACAGTGGGGAGGAGTAGGAAGATATGTTTGAGGCATCTCCTAAGTCCTCTTTAGGGCCTAGATGAATTTTGAAATCCAAAATATCTTCTTTTGAATATTACCTCCTCCTGTGGGATGTGTTCTGCCTCTTAAATTCATGAAATAGCTTAAAGGAAAAAAAAAATAAGCCTGTCACACGTCTTATAGGCAGGACAGGCAGGCAGAATATTGGAAGTTTCTAATTATTTAATAATGCTAGAATTTGCATTAAAACTCTTGATCATTAGGTAACATTAACAACATTTCAGTACAAAAGTTAGGGAAAAAAACCAATACATTTCTGAGTTTTTGAGTTCATTTTGATACCTAAATATTCCTCAGTGGATTGGTACCTGACTAGTTCTGCTATCTGAATATAGTAAGGCCACAGGAAAGTAGAACTTGAACACCTAACTGTACTTTCCATCATTTATAGGCATATTTTTAAAATCTTTGAATCCATTTTTATAAAATTATATTTTCTTAAGTGGTGGGATATTAGCATCCACTGAAAGGTAGTTGATGAAGGACTGTAGGTTCATTTCACTCTATCCTTCACAGACAATATTACATTGCCTTGAGCCTAGTAGATGTTCAATAAATAATAAATACTTGTGGATTCAAGTTTAATTATATTTCATGTTGTTCTGTAGGAGATGTTTGACATTTGGCATTCTAGCTGCAAAACTAATCCTTCTATTAGTGAATTGCTATTATTCTTATCCCTGTGGGTGCACAGAGAATATAACAACATATTTGGTATCTTTACACTTCCCCTTTAAAGTCAATAATAGAATTCACAGTGTTGCAAAAAAAAGTTCTGCCTTTCAAAAAATATATATAGTATTTCTACTTTATTGATAACTTGACAAGCTGCATGAAATCAAAGAAATAGAACTATGCAATGGCATTTGAAGGAGCCCACTCAAGGAAAATGTCTATTCAAACAAGCACCCAGATTACCTAAGTACAGATACTGAAATAGTGCATACACTTACATAACAAACCACAGATGATGATAATGGAGGACCAGTGGTTCAGGAGAATGTGTCTGACCATTCTCTGCCCATAGATACATCCAAGGTGCTGATTAGGCTTCATGAAAGACAGCCGTTCTCCTTGAATCTTTTCTTTAACCTTAATTATGCTCCTTCAACTTGCATTTTCACTGTATTTGACTAGACAATGACAATCTAAGCACATTTCCACAAAATGTGCAATTTCCATAGAAATTGAAAGTGCACTTGTAAATTTAAAGTTCAGCTTCTTGCTGATCATTTGATACTTTATTTCCCACATGCACTCAAAGAGTCCCACTTGCTTGTGGAGCTGGGAATGAGAACACTGAGACCAAAAATCCTTTTATCATTATAAGAAAATACCCAGTTATTGGGAAAAATACCATTGAAACTTTTACTTCTTTTTGTTCTTTTATTTAAATGGCCTCCATAAAACTCGGTTTTTCTTCTTAAGTTTTATGCTCTGTACTTTGAAAGACTATGTGTAATTATTTAAGAGTAAATTAAAACATGACAAATTTTTAGAAGAACATAGCTTATTAAGGTCGTGTATTAAAAATAGTATTTCAGACAACTTAAACATTCACACCACATTCTCTAGAATAGTTGCCTAAGAAAAATGAAGTCTAACCCTCTAGATTTTCTTTGAAATTACTTTGTTTATAAACACAGCCATTCTCTTCCATCATGACATGACTACCCTATTTTTTCCTTTTGTTCTCTTCACTAGAACATATCCAATGCAGATTTGGAAATATCTATTAACACAATAAATGTACACTTACAAATCAAGGATAAATCTAGGATAGTTACTTGCTATACCATGAAACCTAAAAAACAGTTATCTTAGAAAATATACTATAATTACTACATAAGACATGTTACTTCATCGAAGCATCCAAAAGTCCTCAGTTCCACCTGTGAGGCAATTCCCTAACTTAGTTCTTTTTTTTTTTTTAATTTCAGCATATTATGGGGGTACAAATGTTTAGGTTACATGTATTGCCTTTGCCCCACCCGAGTCAGAGCTTCAAGTGTGTCCATCCCCCAGATAGTGCGCACCACATCCATTAAGTGTGAATATATCTATCCCCTCCTCCCCCCACCACCTGTCCAACACCTGATGAATGTTACTACTATATGTACACATAAGTGTTGATCAGTTAATACCAATTTGATGGTGAGTACATTTGTGCTTGTTTTTTTATTCTTGTGATACTTCACTTAGTAGTAGAATGGGCTCCAGCTCTATCCAGGATAATGCAAGAGGTGCTAGTTCACCACTGTTTTTCTGTGGCTGAGTAAAACTCTGTGGTATACATATACCACATTTTATTAATCCACTCATGTATTGATGGGCACTTGGGTTGTTTCTACATCTTTGCAATTGTGAATTGTACTGCTATAAACATTCAAGTGCATATGTCTTTTTTATAGAATGTCTTTTTTTTTCCTTTGGGTAGATACCCAGTAATGGGATTGCTGGATCAAATGGTAGTTCTACTTTTAGCTCTTTGAAGTATCTCTACATTACTTTCTGTAGAGGTTGTACTAGTTTACAGTCCCACCAGTAGTGCCTAACTTAGTTATAAGAAGAGCATTCATTACTCAATAGGTATTACTGAGCCTTTTTTCCATACTAGGTACCACTCATGGAGTTCACATTTAATTGAGGATAGTGACTAGGAGGAAAGAGATGATTGATATATATATATATGCATACACACATTTTTTCAGCACTGTTCTTTGTTCTAAAAGAAGGAGATGATAAACATGACCTTTGCAGGTTGAGACATGTTATATAAACTAAAATGAACAGGACGATGTGTTAGAGTAAAAAATGTTCTGATTTTCAATTGCTGCCCAACAAATCAACCTACACTTAGTGGTTTAAAACAACCATAATCATTTATTTTGCTCACTAATTGCAGTTTGGTCAGAACTTGGTTGGGACAACATATCCCTCCTCGAAATGGTGTCAGCTGAGGTGACTTTACACACATGGATTGCAATTTGGTACTGGCTGTTGGCTGTTCTCCACATGAGCCTCTTCATGACCCTGCTTTGGCTTTCTCATAGTGTGGCAACTGGGTCTATAATCTGCACATGTTCCAAGAAACAAGATGAGGAAGCTGCCAGCCTCTAACAGCTTGAACCTGAAACCTAGGAAAGCATAATGTGTGCTGTGTTCCACTGGTTAAGCGGTCAAGAGCCTGCTCAGATTTAAGGGAAAGGGGTTAAACCCATCTCTTGATGTGAGGAAGAGCAAATGATTTAACCTAATTTTTAATCTACCCCAGACAGTAATTGAAGGAAGTGGTCAAAAGAGAACCCTTTGAGGAGTTGACATTTAGCCTGAGACCTGATGGGGAAAATGGAGCCTGAGGATAAGGCTCATTAAACACTAATTCCATAATAATTATTGAATACCCTCACTCACAAGGTACTTTTAAAGATACCAGATATACAAGTATAAATAAGGTATTGTATTTCTCTTGGAATGCTTATATTCAAATGACGGAGCAATATATATGTAGAAGAATAATGATAAGGCAATGTGTTAAGTGCTCTAAAGCATGAGTATAAAAGTGTTGTGGGATTATAGAAGAAGGAATTTTTAGATCTGCTTGAAGAAATCACAGATGATTTCTCAGAGGAAGTAAATTCTGACCTAAGTTTTGAAAAGTAAAGTCCATCAGATAGGCAAGAGAAAAAGTGTGGTATGTGGGAACTACAGGCAAGGGATGAGTATTTGCAGAAAATGAGAAGGCATAGGGGATTCAATTAAAATAGCTTGGTTAGAGGCTCGAGTGTGAGGAGTGTCTGAAGCTGAGGCTGAAAGTGGAGGATGTGGCTGGATCACGGGAAGAACTTGAAAATGTAGAGTGCCTGCTAAAGAGCTAGGATTTCATCCTGCAGATTAATGAAGAGCCACAGCAAATTTGAGTTCTAGTTTTATTATGTCATTGGAATAAATAGAGCAAACAGAATTATATGTATTTAAAATGTCTGTTTTTCTTTTATGTTATTTTTTCATATTGAGTTCTAAGTTGGGCCCACAGACCCTGGAACCAAAATGTTTGAGTCAGAATTCTGGTACCATGACTTTTTCAGTGCGACTTTGAGCAAGTCACTTCATTTCTCTGTGTCTCAATTTCCTCCTCTGTAAGATAGAAATAATAACAGCCCCTCTTTTCATTGGTTTGTTGTGAGAATGTAAGGAAATCATTATATGTAAAGCAGTTGATAGAACAGCGCTTGGCGTGCAGTAAACCCTTGACGCTATTACTATTCTTACAAGGCTAGTTTCCTTGTGAGGCTGTGCCACGCCCACCTCCTTGTCACCTCTGAGTTAAGGCAAAGCCTGCTGGACGGCTCACACTACTGAAATGGTCACCTCATGTTGTTGGAATTAAAATCTTCCATTGTAAAGAGTCAATTATAAATGTAAATTAGAACATTTATCTATCTCTACCACATTTAACATAAACAAAGATATTGTTTTGCACTTTAGAAAACCTTCTGGGATGAATTATGTTCTTCCAAACACCAAGTCAATTTAAGCACAGCTGGTAAAATAGGCAAAGAAGTAGCACCTCAAAAAGTCTATTTTTCTTTCCCTACCTGCCCTCTGAATACTTCTCCCTCAACCCACGTCATCTCCTACCCTTTCCTCCCTTGCTCTTCTGCCCCAGTCCCCAGACTCCTTTCCTCTCCTCCTTCATATGCATTTTCTTTTCTTATATTTAGTTAAAGAAAATCTATTAATATCTTCAACTAAAAGAAAAAAGATGCCTACTGGCCCTGTAGTCAGTTTTTAATTGATAGCAACTATTTTAACTGGAAGCTAAACTGCTCTCTCTCAGTTGCCAAGTGGCACTTCGAATAAAAAGAAATCCTTTCTTATGAAAGAAAACTACCAACTTGAAAGAAAAAAAAGGCATTAAGAATCCATTTCAACTCAACCATTTTAAGTAAATTCTGATCGCTGGGCTGAACTTGTAGCTAGCTTGCTGGTCATGGTTAGTGACCCGAAAGGCTATAAAAGAGTTCGTGGTCTTTCCTTACTAAAATCATCCAGCACACTTGTTGTGCTCAAATAGGTGACATGCTCACCGGAGGTGATGTTCCAGGGCCATAACATGTATCAGAGCTTCTGTTTTGAGGGCAGTGGCTTTTTGTTGCTGCTCTTTGTGTTTGCATGTGTGTATGCACGGGTACAGTTCTCAATCTCCAAGAGCCGGCTGCCTCTTGACCCTTGCAGCAGCTGATTAGGATGGTTAGCTAGTAGTAGCTGCTTTGCAGAGTATACAATGTCACATAGTGTTGGAAGGGGGAAAAGGCATCAAAAGCCAGTGCCATCAGTATGGAGATTCAAAACTCCAATCTCTACCTCACTTTTTGAAATCAGAGGCTCTATATGATGTCATTATTATTTAACATTTATTGAATGCCACCTGTGAAGTAGGCTCTGAATGGAATATTAAGAAGCTACATTCTCTGCTTAGCAACTTAAATAAGACAAACATGACGATAAGCAAATGGGGGAGGGGACTGGCTTATATCAACAGAAGGTATTGCTAACTGATTTTTCTGCATGAATCCTTAGACTTTGCATACTGTTCTTCCATCTTCCTTCAGTCACCTTGGTGGTGCATGCATGCACTCTGACATCACTCGTGGTATATCAGCCACGGGGAACAGGTGCTCTAAAGGAAAGTGGAACTGTTCAATGCTGCTGGGTCTTGAAGTGCTGACATTGGCTTTCTAGGGAACACATTCTGTACTAATAAATGGCAAACCCCAAAGAACAAATTTAATTCCAAACAATTCCAAATTTGACTTCCCCGGAAAATGGCATAACACCCAACTTCACTGAAGAGTATGTGGATGGAGCCTAATTATAAGAGTGTGAGTGTTTAATAATCTTGAAAATATTCAAAGGCAGTCTACTCATTGCTCGTCATTAGCCATTTTGAAACTTTTTGTTGTTGTTTGTTTTCAGTTAAATCTCCCTTCATGTTTGATTTGAGATATTTGTTCAAGCAGAAATGGCACATTTATTTAATGCAAAGCAAACTGACTTGTCATATTTATTATTTAGATCAATAAAAGGACACCCTATATACTCTTTGCCAAAGGGCACAAGTACAAATTTTGAAACACTGGAGTCAGCAGCATTACAAAAATCCTATTTCAAAAGCAATTCCCTCAAAGTAGCCCCCTCTCAAGGATCACCAGTTTGGAAAGTTATGCCCTAGGCTTTTCAGGTCACTTGACTGAGGCTCTACCAAATTGAAAAGAAATTTCCATAAACAAATGAAAATGTAAGATATAAAATAAGGATGGTTGTTTGAATGTGAACATTTAATCCTTTTCAGAAAAGAGGGAACTAGGTTATGTCTTGAAATACAGCTTTCAAAGCTGTTACGTACAGAACTAATGGGTTTCCCGAGGCTTGTCTGCAAATCCTGATGGTAGTGGTGATGGTGATTGAGGTGGGAACCTGCAAGTTGTGTAGAATGAGCTTAATAAATGTCTACTATATCAAATTAGAGGCCTCTTCTGAGGCATGAAAAATTAACATAGAAAAGCATTTCATCTGAAATAAAAAAATCCAAAGGTAGCTGACACTTTGCAAAAGGGGAGAAGAATATGGCAGGGACTCTAAGTACTGCATTCTTACAGGAAAGTCAAATTATAATCACAGGTTTCCTTTACCATACCTCAGGCATAGAAGTCACAGGAAGGAGTTATGATCAATGGCCATGTGGGTGACCCTTTCCACCCCTAATATTTTCAATGCTATGCCCCTCTTAAGTCACTCACCTCCTTGGCCATACCATCGTTTCTTTTTCTGACTTGAAATAGAATTCCACAGAGCCATTTCTTCACCCAGAACTGTTTCATCCTTTAAACCGTAAACTCACATTTCTCTCCTTTCAGCTTGTTCACTCCTTTATTCCTTCTGGGATTGCATCTCAGCCTAATCAAGACCTGTCTTTCTTTGACTCTTGCTTTTTCTTCTAATTGACTTGTCTGCAAAGCTACTCATTTTCTGTGGATTTTCCCCACACCTCATTTTAAGATACTTAAGTTTCTCTCAAATTTAAAAAAAAAAAATTCTTTTGATCGTATGCACCTCCCCATGTGTTGTCTACATTCCCCCCCTTCCCAAACTGGTATCTTGAAAGAGATGTCTACATGCAACATTGTCACCTTCTCACCTCTGTAACTCATTGCCATGTCTCCACTGGAATTATTCTTTGGCCAATGTCACTGACACCCTTTCAGTGACTAATCTAAGAGGTACCAATCTAAAAGGTTTCTACCATATGCTGACAGCTCTACTGGTCTATTTGGTGTGGTATACTTAGCCTCATCACCTTCCATGGAGATAGTAAGCAGCCCCTAGTAAAAGGAGACCCCACTGTATACACCAGGGCCTCTGGAAGGCTCTCCTGGCTCTCTCCTTGACAGGTGCCCCTTGTTAGACAGCTCATTCTGCTCATCAGCCTAGGTTTCAGACCAGTTCCACCCTGCCTCTCTGTTGGGTCTGCATAGGTCACAGCCTTCATTTTAACCACTGTGGCATTTAATATACCTTCATCCATCTCAAAATTCTCTCCTCCCTTAGCTTCCATTGATGTCTTTTAGTCATGGTTTTCTGCACTCTTCTGTGGTTGCATCTCATTATGGGGATAACATCTAAAAGTAATATGTAAAGGAAAACTTGCAAATAGTAAAAATTTTCCCTTGATAATTGATAAACTTATCAATTAAGTGCAAATATGTCAAGATTATAAGGGTCATGAAAGAATTGAAACCTACTGAGAGAATATTTTTATGTCTTTCACTCATGGTTAAGACTACTTAGTGGAATCACCCCACTATTTATATTACTGTCCCTCCCTCCCTTCCTTCCTTCCTTCCTTCTCTCCTTCCCTTTCTCCCTTCCTCCCTCCTTCCTTCCTTCATTTTTTGCCTATGTACAGTGGATTTTTATAATATTTGGGTTGATTTCGAACTTAGAGAACTTGCATTTATATTAAATTTTTTTCCCTGAATGACATGAAAGTAAGTTGTCTACATGATACTTCATCATCCTATGTGATACTTCATGATACTTGGTTTCATATAAAGCAAGGCATTTTCCTGTATAACCACAATATGGCCATCAATATCAAAAAGTTGTGGTAGCATCATACTTTAGCCTCTGTGGATACCACAGTTTCCCCATACAGTCAATTAAATATAACTTCTGGTTGGGAAACCTAAATATAGTAGGATATAGAAACCTGAAAAATCAGTAATGAGACTCATCAAAATTCATCATAACTGGAGTCACAAAATAAAGCTTTGGAAAGAGATGAAAACTAATTCCACATGAACTGGTAAAAAATAAATAAGTCTAGTATTTAAAAGAAAAGCTTGATTCTAGGCATTGTATTCACATATTTTGACTATTTTTATTACTTTGAAGGTACTGTAGAAGCTTTAATTGGGTTTTAGTATTTTTCTTCATTTTCTCAGACTTCAAGATTCTCATTTATCTTTCAGTCAATTATGTCTGCTTTGCTTATTTGATTAATGAGTCTGAGTTTTGAAATTTTGTCTTTACTTTAAATGGATTGCTTTAAATTAGTAGATTTCAACTGAGGGCAATTTTGTCCCCCAAGTTTGCCCAGACATTTTGGAATATCTGAAGACATTTTTAGTTATTACAGCTTGAGGGTGGGCTGCTACTTGTATCTAGTGGGTAGAGACCAGAGATGCTACTAAACATCCTCCAATGCATAGGGCAGTCCTCTGCAACAGAGAATTATTCAGCCCACAATGTCAATAGTGCTGAGGTTGAGAAATCTTACTCTAAAGCAAATTGGTTCAAGCTGAAGATTTTTCAACTTCAATGCAATATATTGACAAAATAAATACCACTAGGGTACAACTTTATAATGCATTTTCAAATGAATCTTACTGCTTTCTAAGTTATTGTTATTTAAAAAAAAATGCTTAGAGTATAGGTTCCACATAGCTGATGTTGGCCAAACCTGAGCACTCACAAGTGGAGCCCATGTGGGTGACCAGGAATCTACAGCTAGTCCCAGTAAGACTTGATTGGATTTACATATATTTTTGGTCTAAGTCAAAAAATAGTGTAGATATTTGAATCAGGGGTGAGGCCAATCCCTAAAAATAGACTGTGCTGCTATCAAGGAAATTTTCAAATTTGTACATGAGCAAATGGCAAAAGAATGAAACAGATTTAGGTATTGTAACATTGTCACTCATACAAAGTCTGTCAAACTGCTATTCTTCAGTAAAGACAAAAACCCCAAACACCTAGAAAAAATATTTCCGTGGAATGGTTACCATTAGCAACTACATCCTGTTGCTAGGCAAGTTCAGGTCAGTTCTGGGAGTGAGTTAACAGTCTCCAGTTATAAGAGTCATGGAAAAGAAGATGAACAGTTCCTTATGACCTGTGAAGTGTAGTTCAGTGGCCATTGGTTTGTTATGGCATAGGTGAGAGGAAGATGTTCTTTAGAGGTCCCCACTAGGTTACACACACCCACACTTTCAAATGTGAGCTGGCTTTGAGGACATCAAAAATTGTTTTTACACAGAGTCTTTTGTTGGATGAAACTAAATTTAAATGCTGAATTTAATACAGTAATGAGAAACCATTTTTCATTTATCAAATAGCTAAGATATAGTTTTAAAAATATGGAAAATCTTGAGAAGTCAGCATGAAAAAGAGTAAGAAACATCAGCATTATCGCTCCTAAGGCAAACTATGACTTGGAAGATCAATAATAGTTTACTTGGGGGAAAAATAAAATTTTAATAGCAGTGGCCAAGCTGTGAGTAAGCCTATATATGATACTATCTGTCTTCATGTTACTAATGGGGAAGCTATTTTGAAATACCGTGATAGGCTAGGTCAGACTGTCAGAAGTCCATCATAATTTTCCTAGCTTCATTCCTCTCCTCCCCCAGGAAACTTAGGCTTTAGCAAAGCAGAGTTAAGATTCCTGAGATATACCATATTTTATCACACTTCCATACTTTGTATATAGCGGTTCTTTTCTTACTTGATTGGCCAACTCCATTTATTCTTTAGAATACATGTTAATTCGGGACTGCAAACTAGTGCAACCCCTGTGGAAAGCATTATGGAGGTATCTTAAACAGACTCAAGTAGACCTGCCATTTGACCCAGCAATCCCATTACTGGGCATATACCCAAAGGAATAAAGGTCATTCTTTAACAAAGACACATGTACCCGAATGTTTATAGCAGTACAATTCACAATAGCAAAGATGTGGAAACAACCCAAATGCCCATCAATACATGATTGGATTAGTAAGCTGTGGTATATGTATACCATGGAATATTACTCAGCTATAAGGAATGATGAAGATACAACATCTCTATGGTTCTCCTAGAGAGAGTTGGAACCCATTATATTAAGTGAAGTATCCCAAGAATGGAAAAACAAGCATCACATGTACTCACCAGAAAATTGGTTTCCCTGATCATCACCTAAATACAAATCTGGGAACGACACCAATTGGATATCAGACTGAGGTGGGGGGTGGGGGAGGGGATGGGGGTATGCCTACACAATGAGTGCATTGCGCACCGTTTGGGGAATGGTAACACTTGAAGGTGCTGACTCGGGAAGGGGGGTGGGGAAGGGAGGGATATATACCTACATGATGGGTGCAACACGCACGACCTGGGGAACAGACACGCCTGGAGCTCTGACTTGGGGGGAAAGGCGGTACAGGAGCAACGTATGTAACCTGCAATTCTGTATCCCCCATAACAAGATGAAATAAAAAAAAAAAAAAAAAGAATACATGTTAATTCATTTAATAAGATATAAGGAACCATGGCCACTTCCTCCGTGAAGTAGTTCTTGGTAGTCATCCCTTTTTTTCTTCTTTTTTCTTTTCTTTTTTTCTTTTTTTTTTAGTCAGGGTTTCACTTTGTTGCCCAGGCTGGAGCACAGTGGCACAATCACAGCTCATTGCAGCCTTGAACTCCTGGGTTCAAGCGATCTTCCTGTCTCAGCATTCCCAGTAGCTGGGACTATAGACATGCACCACTGCGCCCAGCTAATTTTTAAATTTTATTGTAGAGACAGAGTCTGGCTATGTTGCTCAAACTGGTCCTCAAGCTATCCTCCTACCTCAGCCCACCAAAGTCCTGGGATTATAGGCATGAGCCACTGAACCTGACCTTCATCCATTTTTTTATGTTCCAATATAGTTTACCTCTAGTGCAGGACTAGAACATGGACTATATCTGTCCATCTTTGTGTCACCAATGCCTCAAATGAAACTGGATACATAACCAACTGTAGCTATCCAAAGCTTTATTTGGATGTTAGATATATTATTGAATAGATGACTATATAACTATTTACAGCACCTTTTAAATCTCTGTGATATTTATACCTCCAAAATATTTCACATGTTATATTTATTTAGGTGACTAAATAATTTCTAAAATATTTCACATATTATATTTATTTAGGTGACTTGAGATGAGGACTAAGGGCTGGAGAGATTGAACCTAGTTATTTCTTGTAGCACTGATAGTTAGTGGCCTTTATCATGCCTTCTGTGTTCATCAATGTCCTGGTTGTTCTAGGTGGGGAAAATACTAGGAAAACACCTGAAAAAGATAGAGTTTGTCTTTAATGCCCCTGCAGTTCCTGGTGCTCTTCTCTCTTTAGCTACCTTACCATTATCTGGCACTCAAATAGCTAATATCTTATATTTCTTTCCTTGGATTTTAGGTACATAGAATTGGATTAATTATAAGTTTCTAAGATATCCTCATCACTGACCCATATATGATCATCTTTCACTTAATTAGATGCAATCATATTTTTAATGATGTAATAACCATCCATAAAGCCACCATATCAAACAAAAGTAGGAACTGACAATAGCCTTACTTGTTACCATATGGTGCCTGCTAACCCTATTCCCCTGTTGAGCCCTGCCTCCACTACTACCCAAAGAAATCATCATCCTGAATTTTGTCTTTGCCATTTCCCTGCTTTCCCTTTTACAAGGTATTTTATTTCTTTGCATTTACATGTACTTCTAAGAACAGAATATTTTATTTTAGTTGTTTCTAATTTTATATAAAGGATATCATGTTTTGTTGGAGTAATTAATTCTTTTGGCTTCTATTGGTTTGAATTTGTGTCATTTCCAGATTCTTTCTAGTGTGAACAGTGCTGCTGTGAACATGTTTGTGCATATCTCCTGTGGTACATGGGCAAGGTATTATCTGTATACCCAGGAGGAGAGTATCTAGGTCCTAGGGTATATGAATATTCAACTTTGGGATATAACATCATTGTTTTCCAAAGTGGTTTCACCAATTCACAAGTCAATGAGGCAACATATTCATGCTCTCTCTAATGTGCAATTTTCAAAGTTATGTTTGCCAATTGAATGGGTTCAAAATAAAATTTTATTGTGATCTTGAATAGAAATGGGGATAGTGGGCATCCTTGCCTCATTTCTGATTATAAAGGCAATACTTCTAAATTTTCTTCATTTGGGATAATGTTTGAGGAGGGTTTTAAAAATATATATAATCTATCTAATTAAGGAATTTTTCTTTCTCTTTCTAATTAAGGAATTTTTATTTTTCTTCATCTTGAATAATTGTGTTTAATTCTATAAAATATATTTCTTGTACCTATTGAAATGATCATACTTTTTTTTTTTTAACATTAAACCATCCTTGAATTTCTTGGATACAACCAAGTTGGCTGAGTTACATTAACTCTTATATACCTTGTTTGATTTTATTGGCTAAAATTTTGTTTAGGATTTTTATACATGTAGTCATAAATAAAATTGGCCTGTAATTTTATTTTCTAGTAATGTATTTGGTTTTGATATTGAAATTATACTGTCCCTGTAGAATTAATTAGGCAGTATTCCCTCTCTTAGCTTTCAGCTGCAAGATTTTGTAAAAAATTGGTATGATCTTTTCATTGAAAGTCTGAGAAAGCTTTCCTTTAACATCAGCCATGCCTGGTGATTTTTCTGTTTGGAAAGAGGTTTAATCATTGCTTCAAGTGTTTGATAGTGATAGGATTATTGAAGATGTAATTACTTTTTAAGTTAGTTTTAGTAAGTAATGTTTTCCTAGAAAGCCTTCTATTTCATCTAAGATTCCAAAAGTTTTGGCATAACATTCCAATATAAACTGTATTTCAATGTAACCAAACAGCTCTATTTGATGATGGAACATTTTTAATCTGAAGATTATCAATTAATATGCATATATTTGACTCTCAGCTTGACTGTTTTAGTGTATAGAAATGGTACTGATTTGTATAATTTTGTAACCTGAGACTTTGCTAAATTTGTTTATCAATTCTAGGAGTCTTTTGGCGGAGTCGTTAGGGTTTTTTAGATATAGGATCATATCATCAACACAGAGGGATAGTTTGACCTCCTGTTTCCTAATGTGATGCCCTTTATTTCTTTTTCTTGCCTGATTGCTCTGGGTAGGACTTTCAGTACTTGAATAAAAGTGGTGACAGTGGGCATTCTTGTCTTATTCCAGTTCTTAGGAGGAATGCTTTCGACTTTTCCTCAGTCAGTATAAGTTTGGCCATTGGTTTGTCATGTAGGGCTTTTATTTTGAGGTATATTCTCTCTATCCCTAGTTTATTGAGGGTTTTTATCATGAAGGGGTACTGGATTTTTTTGAACAGTTTTTTTGCATCTCTTGAGATGATAATATGCTCTTTGCTTTTAATTCTCTTTATGTGGTGAATCACACTTATTGATTTGCATATTGAACAATCCTTGCATCACTGGGATGAATCTCACTTGACCATAATGAATTATTTTTTGATGTGCTGTTGAATTCAGTTTGCTAGTATTTTGTTGAGAATTTTTGCATCTATATTCCCAAGAGATATTGATCTGTGGTTTTCTTTTTTTGTTGTATTCTGTCTTGGCTTTGGTATCAGGGTGATACTATCATTATAATAACTACAAAGAAAATAAAATACCTAGGAATATTCTTAACTAAGGAGGTGAAAGATCTCTAAAAAGAGAACTACAAAACACTGATGAAAGAAATCATAGATGACACAAATAAATGGAAAGCATCCCATGGTTGTGGATCAGAAGAATCAACATCATTTAAATGTCCATACTGCCCAATGTGGTTTACAGATTCATTGCAATTCCCATGAAAATTCCAATATCATTTCTCACAGATCTAGAAAATATAAATCTAAACTTCATATGGAACAACAACAACAACAACAACAAAAATCCCAAATAGCCAAAGCAATTCTAAGCAAAAATAACAAATCTGGAGATTTCACATTACCAGACTTCAAGTTATACCACAAGGCTATAGTAACCAAAACAGCATGATGCTGGTACAAAGGTAGACATAGAGACCAAAGGAGCATAGTAGAAAACCCAGAAACAAAACCCTATAGCTATAGCCAACTAATTTTTGACAAAGCAGACAAAAACATCCAGTGGGAAAAGGAAACCTTATTCAATAAATGGTGCTGAGAAAACTGGATAGCTACATGGAGAAAAATGAAACTGGATTCCTGTCTCTCACCATATAAAAAAATTGACTCAAGATGGATTAAAGACTTAAATGTAGGACCTGAAACCATAAAAATTCTAGAAGTAAACATAGGAAAAACTCTTGTAGACATTGGCCTAGGCAAATAATTCATAAGTAAGGCCCCCAAAGCAAATATAATGACAACAAAATAAATAAACAAATGGGACTTAATTATACCAAAATTTTCTGCACAGCAAATAATCAACATAGTAAATAGACAACCTACAGAATGGGAGAAAATATTTGCAAACTATACATCTGACAAAGGGCTAATATACAGAATCTACCAAGAACTCAAACAAATCAGGAAGAAAAACACGAATAACCCATGAAAAAGTAGGCAAAAGATATGGACAGACTCTTCTCAAAAGAAGATACGCAAATGACCAACAAACATGTGAAAAAATGTTCAACATCACTAATTATCAGGGAAAGGCAAATTAAAACCACTATGAGATACCATCTTACCCATGTCAGAATTTCCATTATTAAAAAGTCAAAAAATAGTAAGATGTTTGTGCAGTTGTGGTGAAATGGGAACACTTATACACTGTTGGTGGGAACGTAAACTTGTACAATTGCTATGGAAAGTGGTATGGAGATTGCTTGAATAACTAAAAGTAGACCTACCATTTGATCCAGCAATCCCACTATTAGGTATCTACCCAAAGGAAAAGAAGTCATTTTATCAAAAAGACACCTGCACCAGAATATTTATCATGGAACATTTCACAATTGCAAAGATATGGGATCAACCTAAATGCCCATCAACTGATGAGTTGATAAAGAAAATGTGGCACCTATATAGCATGGAGTTCTACTCAGCCATAAAAAGGAATGAAATAATGTCTTTTGCAGCAACTTGGATAGAACTGGAGACCATTATCATAAACAAAGTTTCTCAGGAATAGAAAAACAGATAACACATGTTCTCCTTTATTAGTGGGAACTAAAATGAAGTATACATATGGTCATGAGGAGCTGTAATGGACATTGGAAACAAGGAAAAGGGAAAGGTGGAAGGGGAGTGAGGGACAAAAATCTACCTGTGGAGTACAATGTATGTAATTCTGATGATGAGTATGCTAAAAGACATGACTTCAGCATGATACCATTTATCTATGTAACAAAAAACTTGTACCCCCTAAATTTTTTGAAATAAAAAAAATTATATGTGTAGAAGGAATGATAGAAAACCAACATATTGATAGCCAATAGTGAAAGAATTGATTCATGAAAAATTCACTGATGGATGAAACCATTAGATTAAAAATAGAGAGAAAGTTTGAAATGTAGGGATTAGACTGTCATAGTCTGAACCTGATATCATATGCCTACTTATGAGAGAGCCAACATAAAGCATTCACATACTACTTATTAAGTATTCTGACCAAAATGTTTTACTTGAATCTAGGCAACACTTTAGAGTTAACTAACACTTAAGGAAATACAGAGATAAAGTAGTAAGTTGAATGATACCGTAAAAGCAAATAAATGAAATCATAATGTGGGAAATTCTATAGGACACTGACTCAATTTCTCCCAAATAGCCATTGCTGTGAAAAACAGTGAGGTGGGTGGTAGATATAGGTTAAAAGAGTTTTAGAGACATGGCTTTCAGAATATAATGTGTGATTACCATTTGGATTCTACTTTGAACAAACCATTTTAAAGGAGATTTTTGAGAAAATAATGTTAATTGCTGTATAAGACCTTAATGTTACCAAGGAATTTTTGTTAATTTTGCTATGTGTGATAATGCTGTTATAATAAATGTAATGATGTAAAAGTATGTTTATATTAGAGGTGCTTACTGAAGTATGTAGGGGTAAAATTACATAATATCTGAAATGTTCTTTAAGGGTAGTCCATGATGGATAAAACAAAAAAATAAATTATGGTAATGAGAGGCAAGATAAGTTAAACTTGAATGATGTACATAGAAGGCTTTATTATGACATTCTCTCTACTTTTGAGTATGTTTAGATTTTTTAAATATAAATTTACATTTTAAATTATATTAATATATAAAATTAAATTACATTTTAAAATGTTTGAATGTAGTTGCTGATAGCATTCTTTCTAATCTCTAGTTTAGCTATAATTGTTACTTAGATTCTCAATTTGGAGTATCCGTGACTACATTTCCCTTGAAACATCTCTTTTATTGCATTCCACAGGTTAACTCATGGAATATGTAACAGTATCTTATTTTATTGTTTCTACTTATTGTTTTATATTAACCTGTAACTTAGTTGTTAAGAACTGTGTGTATACATATATACCCACAGACACACACACACATATACATATCGCCATTAGCTCTTTCCATCCCTCCTTCCTCCTCTCTCTCCTTCTCTCTCTCTCTCTTTCTCCACACACATCTTATTGACCAGAGCTCTCTAAAAGTAAATTAGAACAAATGTTTAAATATAGTCTGCTGACCTGTTGATCACCATGAGAAGTATGTTAATATTATCTTGAGATTACTATGATGGTGTTTATAAATACTCTGAAAATTTTTTTCATTTCTTCAGGAATGTTTAAGGCTACTTTATTGGCCATAATAATATTTAAAATTGCTATATCTTTTTAGTGAATTGAAATTTTACCATGATGTCATGATCCCCTTAAAGCATAATAATTATGTTTGTTCAAAACTCAATTCATCTGATTAAGTTGTAGTAGCTTTCTTTAGGTGAGTATTCATCTGATGTAAGTTACTTTCTACCTTTTCTCTTTGAATCCTTAGGTTTTAAGTCTGCCTCATGTAAACAGCTGTATTAGGTGAATTTAGTTTGTTATTTATTATATTTTATATAATAATTAACTATTTGGCTGTCTGAGTTGGTTAGTCCCCACCTATTTTTCTCAGCTCCTTATAAACACTGAGCTTCTACACTGCTCTGATATTACTCTTGAGCATACCTGGACTAGAGATCTGAGTCCACACAAGTGTGTTGTCAGGCACTTCTTTGTCTTAAGGTAAGGGTGGAGGAGAAGCAAAAGATGAACTCCAGGGATTCTTTTCTTATTATGCCCCATAACCATGCCTTGTTGCCTCTCACCTCTGGTCAAAGCTGTATCCTTCCAGCACTGGGTCAAAACAGCCCCTTCTTCACCGTTGGATTTCTCACAGTTGCGTTACATTTCTTACTGTGTTCCTCAATTTAATCTTGGTGGAGGAAGGCAGTCATTCTGCTACTTCAGCATCTTGGCATATTATAAAAAAAGTGCTTCCTCACTTGTGACCAAAAAATGAAATTAAAAAAAAAATAACACAGCACCATTCTTATTTACCACATTGGCAAGCATTCTTTTAAAATGTTAATTCCCAAATTTAACATATTTGACTAAATGGCCATTCTCACACACTGCTGATGAGGTCTGAGAAGAAATCATCTATTTTATAATATGTACCCAAAACCTTGAAGTTCATTAATCCTTTGATACAGTGACTCTACATTTGCATTTAACTACAAAAATGTCTATTGCTTTATTATTTATGACAGTTAAAAATGGAAAGCAATTTCAAATTTTAACACCAGGCAATATATTGCCAATTTATGGTATGTCCAGAAAGTGGGATACTTTGCAGCCACTTAAAAGTATTATTTTAAGGATCGTATATAAAATATAAAATTGGGTATATTAAAATATTAAAACTTTATATGAGGGTGATAAAGGTATGAATGCTTTTAATTTTTTTCTTCTTACTCATGTTTTAAAAATATTTTCTAATAAATATGTATTATTATGTTGTTTTAACAAATTACCTCCTGTATATCACTTTCTTTTAAAGCTCTCCTACCCTTAGACAACAGAGCCAATATATTCAACTACTTGAACAAAGTGATAATGGATTAGCCCTTCAGCATCTTTTTCATTTTAACTGATAACCTTATTGTCCTGACAAAAGAAGAGACTCTGAAAATATTAGACATACAGGAGCTGTCAGGAAATGGAATAAGCCTCACATTCCTGAATTATTCCATACTTCATGCACCATCTACCAAGTTTTGTTCTATTCTGGAGAGATATCTCTCTTTCTAAGAATATGTGTTTACACGCATACACACACAGAATGGAATGTGTGTGTGTGTGTGAGAGAGAGAGAGAGAGAGAGAGAGAAACCCTGAGACTCTCTAGCTATTAACAAGGCACCAGAAGATGTCAGAAAGCAGTACTGCTTGAAAAAACATTGAAGCACATGTCCTATATGATTCCTATCATGACAGTCTTTTAAATTTAACACAGCTAAGCTGGCATTCAGGAATGGAATCTGGCATTCAGTCACTACTCCTCTTTTGTCTTGGAGCAGAGGTTTTTAAACAGTATTCTTTGGATGCCCCTTACTAGGTGCACGGGGCATCAAGATGTCCACCGGCCACTAAAATTATAGATTAATAACTTTGGACAGTAACAGCACAGCTTGATCTTCTACTTCAAATATATCTATCTTCTTTACTAAGAATTTTGTTTAACAAAAGGCAATCTAGGACAATGTGGGGGGAAAAATCTAGATTAACTAATCCAAGCAGACAGCTGCCACATTTATAGTATATCCACTACAGAGAGCTGCAAAATATTTTGTGTTCCCTTTCACAGCAATATAGCTGAATTTAACCTAGAGAGGCAATAAAATCATTACATGAGAAATCTAAGGGATACAGAGAGGTGGACCTATTCTGGGTTCTCTCTAATCAGGCCATGATCATTTCTGGATGGGGCCACTGCCGTGAACACCTTGTCTCGTTACCCTACACTTTATCCTTTATAAGCCAGCCAGAAATGCAACTCTGATTATCATACTCCTCAGTTTAAAATCCTTTGATAGCTACCCATTGCCTTAGGATGAAATACAAATTCCTTAATTTGTGTTACAAAACTTGGCCTCTAAGATATGACTTCTGCCTGTATTTCCACTGTCGCCGTATCCCTTTCTGCATATCAGACCTCCTAATTAGTTCCCATGGTATGCCCTGCTCACTCACGTTTTGGTGCTCACTTCCCTGACTGGTGATGACCAGTGTGATAAGAGTGATAATCAAGGTACATATCAGACTACAAGCAGAGAAAGGAGATGGCTGACTGCATGCAGAAGCTGAGGGAAGAATCAGAAAACAGCATTGGGGAGGCTCTCAAAAGTCCTGTTAATACTGAACCCTAATTCAATGCCAACATTTTTCTTAAAAGATTGGAAATTAAATAACATGTATTTCAATCTTCTTTTTTGTACAACATAAAGAATTAAGGTCAGGGCTATTGTGAATATGTTCATCCATTCAACATTTCTTTAACAAATACTTATCAAGTGCTGCTAATATACACGTGCTATTTTAGGTCCTGGAGATGAGATATAATCTTGAACATGAAGTCCCAGACCTCACAGATCTAACACTCTAGCGTAGAAATAATCAATAAACAAACAGATACATAGCATAAGTCAAGTGGTGAAACAGTTATGAAGATAAACAAAACTGGGTAATAGAAGTAATAAAATAATGTACGAGAAAGGTTAGTATTTTGGACAGCGTATCAGGGAAGGTGCCTCTGAGAGACCCATTTGAAGGGAGACCTGAATGAAGAGAAGGAAGAAGCCGTGAAGCTGTGTGGGAGAGTGTTCAAGGCCAAGGGCCCTTCAGCTCTTCTGAGCCTGATCCTACCTGGCAGGCTAAAGAAGAGCAAGAACAAGGAATGAGTGGAAGAGCGGGAGACCAAGGTTGGAGAAGGAGCTGGCCTCAGGTGCTCTAGGGCCAGGCAGCTCTTGGTAAGGACTTTAGATTTTACTCTAAGGCTGATGAAAAGCCAGTGAAGCCTTTTAAGAAGGATGTGTCTCCATCCGATTACTCAGCCATGAATACAGTTTACAAATGACAGACCTGATACTAGAGCTAGGATACACGTGTGTCCAGGTTTTCCAGGGACAGTCCCCATTTACACATATTGTCTTGGCATAATTAGTAAAAGCACCCCCTTTCACTCTCAGTGATGTCTGATATGGACTATAAATTATCTGGTTACCCTGCCTAGCACTCGACTGTCCCCGTTTCCTGACTAGTAAGCTTTCTCCTGGACTGTGCAGTGCATCTTAATCTATTCTGCACCAAAATTTCAGTCTATTCGGAGATTTTTATTTTTTGAATGAGACAATCCATTTCTAAATATACATGTTAGAATTATGAGAATAATATATGCTTTATAGAGAATAGAACTTTTGACTAATTCAGATGGAGTGTATCTGTTCTGTAAAGTGAAGGATATCTACTGTGAGGAATAGATTGACTTTACATACATCATGACTAGACCCTTCACCTACCATCACGCTGCCTTTGCCATGGCTTTGGCCAGGTGGAATCAGTCTTAAGAAAAATCATGATTACAACCTTCAGAATCTGTCTGGTCCTGAATGTAGAAGACACATTGCATACATTGTTTGTCCCTCTGAGCCAGGCACCTTAGTAGGCACAGAACATAATTTCATTCAATATTTTTTAATAAATGGTTAAACAGCCTGACTAATAATCAGACCCTGAAATTTAAAGATACTGAATAAAGTTTCAACACCAATTTAATTAGGTTGACTTAGTACAATAACCAGAGGGTTAAAATGTAATATAAAATATTTTATTACATTCAACCTTTTTGACAAAATGTGACTTATATAACATTGTTAATGTACCTGGTGTCTTCTCCCCTTAAATATGATTAATCTTTCAACTAATAATTAACAACAGTTAATGAACCATACTTCCTAGACATAAAGGTAACTAATAGAATTATAAAATTACACAGAGATGACATTTTGTTTATGTGAAAGTATTATGACACTCTAATTTCTAACCTGATTGTTACATGTGTGTGTTTACATTAAATGGTTGGTCATAGTACATAGAATAGTAGGATATGGAGGCATCCAAGTTCGACTTTATGATATGTATGATCAAAAATGTAGTTGAACATGAAACATAATAACCTAATGTGGGTTTCTACAGATAGTCTCTAAAATACAATCGCGTTTCCTTATATTGTCAATCTCTGGCTTTTCATGAATTGCAAAGTTTCCCCTAAGTTTTGTACAAGTAAAAAGGGCTTCTAAAATGAAATTCTCAAAGTGTTAGAGATCTAGTTTCAACTTAACACACCACTGTAGTTTTCTTTCTGCTTCACTAATTTTTCTTAATTAATGTCATCGACACTTTTCCGGAATGAAACATGTCTCTTTGCACAGACTCTTGGGATAAACAGAACAAAAACAACAATGACAACAATAACACCCTGGGCAACTTTATCCTTCTTTGTACATCCCCAGTGTGGGCTAATGATCCATAATGTTGGATTTAGAAAATGTGCTGGAAGATTTGGCTCTTGATAAAACAATGACATTTTTTCCCTGCATATCTTAAAGTCCAGGTCTCAGGTTAAAGGCAGTGCCATTCTGCTAGCCCCTCTCACAGACATGCTTTCACACAGGAAAGTGCTCAGCATTCAGAGCTGCCCATTTTGTTGATATAGCACAACCACAGTGTGTTTTCCTGAGCTTCCAAATGGAATAAATCTGTTCTGTGGACATAGATTGAACTCTTGTCCAGAGTGGGCTTGTTGGTAGTGCTTCAGGTTTACAACAGGAAAAGCACTCAGACTATGCTAAAGCCAGAGCCTTGGGTTCAAGCTTGACTCTCCCCTTTACTGGCTGTGACCTTGAATGAGCTGTCTAAACTCTTGAATTATGTAAGTTTCCTCACTTCTAAAATAAAAAGATTGCAATGGATGACCTGTAAGGTCTTTTCTAGCTCTAAATTTTTTTAAATCCTTTATTTAGTTTAGAGATAGAGGTCTTTCTTGTGGCTTATATCTGACCTGGTGCTTTAAACCTTTTTGCCTTGCAGCTGATTCTCTATAAAGTTAAATGTTCATTCTCGCGTGTGCCATGGTTTATTAGAAATGACTGTCAGGAAATGTAGAGATTCCTATATTTAACATCTCAGAATTGGATACTGGTTTGATATAAATAGCAAGTTGTTATCTGAGTAGATTACAATGGATTTACTATCAAGCAAATTAAATCACTTGGGACAGATGTGTTTTTAGAATTGTCTGAGACAATCAATCTGTGAGTAGAAAATTTTTGGTACCTGCCAAGCTGTCCTGTATAATTCAAAGATATGTCACCCAAGTACTTCCTTTTCTATGGCCAATAGAGAGTGTTGGCGGGAAGGGAATGATCAGAAAGGGGGCAAGTGTATGCTAATCTAAATTGTATACTACAGGCTTTCTGCAAATTGTGAAATATTTGGAAGAATGAGCAAGAGTAGAAAAGTTAAACAGGAGGCAACATGTTGGATAACAAAGGATGCAGGAAGGAGATGAGGGAGAAGGAAATAATTTAAAGGAATACTGTGTGGCCAATGAAGAGTCTGACCTTCATACAAAGAGAAATGGAGAGGAAATTGTAGGAGAGAGATAACCAAAGTTATGAGCAAGAAAGATGGTCTGAACTCAGTAGGATGGAAGAAAAATGGTGATGTGGGGACAGCCGACGATAAAACTCTGGTAATGCATAGATTTAAGAAAGATTAGAAATATGAATGTTGAACAGTCAATGGAAAAAAACAGATACTTCTTTTTTCAAAATGCTTTCCTAATGAGATTTGGATAATTATTACTACTGGTAGTAGTCAGGTCTCTAAAATACAGCCTTAGCCAGGCGTGGCAGCACACACCTGTAATCCTAGCTACTTGGGAGGCTGAAGCAGGATGATTTCTTGAGCCTAGGGGATTTGAGATTGCAGTGAACTACTATGATGCCACTGCCCTCTAGCCCAGGTAATGGAGCAAGACCCTGTCTCAAAAAATAAATAATAAAATAAAGACACAGCAAACCTTGGCTGACTAGTATTCTCTTTGTTCATTTTCCCAGAGAAAAAGACTCTTATCAATAATCAGAGCCATCCCTAAAAGAGTATGTTTGGTAGGTCAGGAGTTAGCAAACTCACTCTGTAAGAATCAGATAGTAAATATAGGCATTTCAGGTTGTATTAATCTCCTATTGCTGCTTGAATAAATTACTATAAACTGAGTGGCTTAAAACAACACAAGTTTACTATCATACAGTTCTGGAGGTCAGAAATCCTAAAATGAAAATGTTGGTAGGGCTGTGCTCCTTCTGGAAGTTCTAGGGGAGAATCCATTTCCTTGCCTTTTCTAACTCCTAGACAACCTACATTCCTTTGACTGTGGCCCCTTTTTCCATCTTCAAAGATAGCAGCACAGCACCTTCAAACCACTCTCCTTCTCTGACTCCGACATTAGGCACACTCAGATAATCCAGGATAATCTCCCAACCCCAAATTCTTACCTTAATCACATTTGCAAAATCTCTTTGCCATTTAAATTAACATATTCACAGATTCCAGGAATTAGGACACGGACACTTTTTGGAGGCTATTATTCTGCCTACCACATGGGCCATTTTGTCTCTTGGTGCAACTATTCAACTCCGCTTTTGTAGAGGAAAAACAGCCACAGACAATATGTAAATCAGTGGAAATGGCTATATCCCAGTAAATCTGTGTTTATGAAAATAGATTATGAGCCAGATTTATTCCTTGGGCTATAGTTTGCTAACCCCTAGGGTAGATTTAAAAAAAAAAAAAGCCACTGTAGGTATTTCAAGCAGAAATAAATTTAATACAGAGAATGGAGGCTAAAAGAATGAAGAGAAGAATGCATGCATCAGAATATATAGAAAGCAGAAACTCCAAAGAAGCAGATGTTCTCAGCTGTCTGCAGCATTGGCCTAGATGATTTTCAGGAAGAATCCCAGAATCCCTGGAAGCCCTGCCTTTGCTTATGCACCTACCCTCAGCTGATGGTGAAGATAATGGTTTATTCTTCTCTTCTGTCTCCTGAATCTTGTGAATGCCTCTTATGATGGAGTATAACCAAACGCCTTTTGGTATAGAAGCCTGAGGAATGTATTTTCCTAGGCTTCAGGTTCTTGAGGGGAGAGCTTAGAGGGGTCTGGATGGTCTTCAGTGTCCACAGGTAATACAGGGCAAAAGTGATAAAATATCGTGTTCCAGTCAAGTTGACACATAAAATTAACAATTACCCCATCTGATAAATAGAACCAAAGGACCAGGTCAGGTTGACTAATTCTGTGGACTTGGCCATCCTTGAAAGAGAGAGAAAATCTCATTTTGGCTTCAAATCCCTGACACATTCTTCCATCAAGCTTTACCATCAATAAAACCAAAGTTTGATTCCTGTTTGCTTCAGTCTTTTTGTTTAGATTCTGCAGTCAGGTCTTGGGTGGGAGAGAGGTAAGTTGTGGGATTTATGTACAAAACTCTACTCTGCATCTTGATCAATTGGCTTGAGACATTTTGTTTCTATTTTTGTCTTTGGTTAATAATTACTTTCATTTAAAAGTTTATTAACATAAGGCTAAAAAAGCATGCTTTATTCTCTGCTTATTATCCCAAGATATATAAAAGTTTCACCTAAAATAGTTTCCTTATAAGCTGTGCTATACTAATTTCTTTTTTAAGAAGGTATGTGCCTTTATAATATAACAAATTGGTAAATAAATTTTTGGAGAGAATTGCAATAGTTTGTGAAACAGAAGAAATGCGGTCTAGCATTGCAAGAGTATGCCTTTTACTTTTCTGGCACATTACATAGTTTGTGCAAGTGGAAGTTTATACTTTCATTATTATCCTTATAGATGAGAAAAACTGAAGATATGTAACTTCCCCGAGGGTCACACCTCTAATTCTAATAGTATCTAAGAAACTGGCCAGAGACAGAACTTAATGAAAGAATACTCAGCTTTGCTGGTTATGGTCCTCGTCCTACATGCAGCTCTTTATCATTATGGTTGGGCTGGGCAGAGAGAGCTTCCGCACACACATATGCCCGAGAGCTCCCCACAGCCCTCGTGCACAAAGGAGCCCTGCAGCGAGTGGGAAATCAGCAGTACTGCTAAGCTGAGAAACCCTCCACTGCAGATCATCCCAGCAGCAAGAGCAAGTGAAGAATACGCTGTCAGCTCCTGGCACTTCTCGCTGTAGAAGAAACCGAGTGCTGGCTAATAGAGGCCAGAGGTCTCTGTGGCCTTGGGAGGAATTCAAGGTTCAATCATTGAGCACTAGAAGAGAGAATACCAAGCCTAAGGGGGAGGGGTAGTAAAACCTCTCCTACGAAGCAGAAAATCAGCTGGAACAACCCACTCATAAGTAATAAACTGGCATTATTAACAGCATAGCTGACTCTGAATTATTGTGTGCCTTCTGTTAAGCTAACAGAGATGAACCTTATCTATGGGCCTGTCTACAAGTATACATTGCCTATAAGAGAGTATTTACAAGACTTACCTTTCATTTTCTCATTTATTTGCCTTTAACATCTAGCTTAGTATCAGTAAGAATCACCACAAACAAAAGTGTTGAGAGAAATTAAAATTCATGTTGCTAGGCATTTATGAAATCTTTCTTTCACTGTCGAACATTGAATTGAAGGTATAGCAAAAGGAGTTCTTCCTGAAAACCTCTAATATCTAAATTCAAGGTAAGCATATTTCAACTAGTTATAATACCAAATTAGGCCTCAGCAAATATGAATTCGAGAATTCTAGAACTGGAACTATCATTAACTTTCTGTAAAATAATTTCTGGGTCTCAAGTTCCTCATAATATAGAACCTGCTTTATAAAGTCATTGGTTGTTGAAAAAGCCAAATTATATAGTCACATTAGGGACATTTTGAGAATCTCCTACGTGTTAATAAAATTTAGGATATATCACTTTAGAAATCTGCATCATATTGTCTTGTACACAGTGCTGGGTTATGTTAGTAATGACACAGGCAACACAATCCAAGAAGAAGCTATTTCCTCTGAGGGAGACTCCCAGTTCAGATTGCAAACTCAGGTGTGATTCAAGAACACCTTTCATGTGGATTGAGAATAGCATAAAAGATCACGAACAGATGCAAACACAAACCCCATTTGTGTTCATTTAGAGGAAGGTGACTACTGGGTGCCACAAGTTGTGGTATTAAGCTTGATTTTATCCAGCATCTTTATTAATCATCTAGAAGATGAGCAAAATGGCACATCAATTAAATCTGCAGATGGTGCTAAACAGGGAGACATTTCAGAGTCCACTGTGGGCGAAGGAGCTATATGAAAAGACTGGGTTTAAAAGGAGACAGAGAAAAACACTTTTAATAAGGCTTTCATGTAATAAAGGCTTGAAATACAACTATAGTGGAATATGAAATTCTGCTAAAGTCCTTGAACAGTGCCATAGAAAATAATTAGTGGTGATAAAGATACAAATTAAAATAGTATTGGCAGAGAAAAAGAGCTGTTTGACTGAATTCCCTATTTTGTTTGCCATGTCATGTCATCCTTTTACCTGACATCCAAGTAGAGTTTACTTCACAGATGAGCCATGCCAAACAAGATCAGCATCTGTACACTGTGATGTGGGACTAGGAGTGTAAAAGAACCACACTTGGATATGCACTCTAAGATTGGTCTCAATCAGGCAGTTTTCATTAACTTGCTGAGTTGTAGACCTCTTGTTTCCAGGACCTTGTGCCACAGTTTATTCTACCCACCACCAGAATCATATTCTACCATTCATGCCATTTCTGTGTTCAATGAACTAACATACAACGGGTCCTTGAATATCATCCTTTCGTCCAAAGTCATTTCTGTGTAACATTGATATGGAAAAAAGAAATTGATTCCTGGCCAGGGCTACTGTCTGTGTGCTGTTTGTATGTTCTCTTCATGTCTCTCTAGGTTTTCTCCAGTTTCCTCCCCCATCCCAAAGATGTGCACATTAGGTTTGCTGGTGTGTCTAAATTCTCCCAGTCTGAGTGGGCATGGGTCAGTGTGTGACATGTCCTGCAATGGAATGACGTCCTGTGTGGGGTCGGTTCCCACCTTGCTCCCAGAGCTGCCAGGCTAGGTTCTGGCTGCCCTTGACCCTGAACTGGAATATTGGATAAATTATTATCTTGTTCTTATTAATCTTTCTTAAATATAAGTATAGATCACATTTATTTCAATGGTTAATATTACAAGTGTTTTGGTCTTTATTTAGAACTTTGGTTATGTTTTTGTGACCAGAAATATGCTGTAGGAACTTAACTCTTATTTATATCAATTATCCTGTGGTAAAACTGGTTTTGTTAAATGTTGTTTTGATTAAAGCCTCAGTTTCCAAAAAAATGTCAATGAAGTTAAATGAGGATTTACTGTATGTGAGGTTAAATACCATTTTTCCTTTTATTTTTTTTCATTTTTAAGATGGTTCATTAGGTCCTAAATAAACTGAAAAAAAAAATGTTCATTGTCCCTCTGAATAGTTTTTTATTTTTTAAAACATTTAGATATATCATCTCCCCTGATTTTCTTTCCATCCCTCTCCTTTTGTATCAGGCAAGGTTCCAACAAGAAATAGATGGCACACTGAAAATGGACTGCTAGGATTTATTTACAAAGGGACTACTTACAGAGGTGTGTTTATGGGAACCTCATATTTGATGCAGTAACCTAGGTTTTAATATGACTTAACATCAGGTGTTAGGCCCTGTAGGTCTAGGGGCTGAGGAATCTACCTGATAGTGATGTTGAATAGGCAGCTGATTGCAGAGCCTGGAGTCTAGGGTAGAGGATCAGGCTAAAGACAGAAATCTGGGAGTCCTCAGTATATATAGAAAGTAGTATTTAAAACCATAAGACTAGGTGGAATCAACTAGGAATGAGTGAAGACAGTACAGAGAACCAAGGACTGAGGACTGGGTACTCACATATTTTAAAACTTGGGATATGAAGAAAAAACAACAAAGATGACTAAGGAAGAGCCACCGAGCCACCAGTGAAGAAAGATAACCACGAGTGTATGGTTATTCTGAAGTCAAGTGCTGAAACTGTTTCAAGGAGAAAGGTGCAGTCACCTTGGTCCAATGATGCTGACAGATCAATAAAGAGGAGAATTAAGAACTGAGCACCAGATTTTACAATATAGATGTCGTTAGTAACCTTCATATGATATGGTGAAACAGTTGATGATTATAGGTTCAGTCAAGAACAGGAAGATGGGACATTATTTCATACAACTGTATGACTTAATGTTTTCACCTAACAAAATATAAGCAGTTTCTTTGTGCTTAACTATTCTTCTATGCTGTCAATTTTAATGTCTGAATAGTACTCTGTGCCATAGTGCATTTAATTAATTCCATATGTTTAGATATATGGATTGCTTCCTTTGTTTTTTATTTGGCTTCTAAAAGCACACTGGAATAGATGTTTTAAAATACATTTTCTATTTCTATAATTATGTATTTATTTCCTTAGGTTAAATGACCACAGGCAGACTTCCTGGCTCAAAGGATACATGCAATATATATCATAGCATATCAAAGGATATCATGCAATGATATTTTATAAAAAAACACAAATGGCTAAAAACTATATTTATCTACCATCAATCCAATAAATGCAAATTCAACTCGTTGAGAGGAGGTTTAATCAGAATTTTGAGAGCTATTCTAAGGCTCTCTGCTTAACTGAAAGTAGTTGAGAGTCAACTTTGGTTGACATGTCTTCTTTTTGTTTTTTCTTTAATTTGATAATTTTTGGAAGGTGATTACAATATGCTTGACCCTGGGAAGATGATGACTATAATCCTATTGAACTAAAGTCTTATAATGTCTTACATTTCCTTAGCTAGTAAACAGTGTATAAAATCATTCAATCTTTATCTCCTCTTCTACCAGTTGCTAAGTAGAATTTATGCAGTTTTTGGTGTTTAACTGATCTCTTAATGCTAGATAAGGACCATTTATACCAGTGACTCAAATAGAACTTTGAGCTGGAAAATTTTGAAGTTAAGTAGTCTTGTCCCTGCTATTACTGCTAATAATTACCATGCTGTTTATTATGGGATATGGATTTTTACATTTTGAGGGAAAGTTGGGAATACACATCAGGGAATCATAAAATACTCCAATGTGGAAGATTAGGCTTTTGTACTTTGTTGGTGTTGAGTGGGGGTTGGTGGGTTACTGGGGGTAACTTATTTAAGAAATGTTAATTTATCTAAGAAATGGTTTTTAAAAATAACCCCTTTGGGCAATGCTTACAATGTACAGTCTACTCCCATGAGGCCAAGAGATAGGAAAAAATAAAAACTTCCAAATTCTGCAAGGCAGATGTGTTACTAAAGAACCTAATGGGATAAAGATGAAGGAGTGTTTGGTTGTTGTAATAAAAACAAGTAAGATACTTTTATGTTAAAAAGGAAAAGAAAGAGAGAGAGAGAATATACTATGTATGGCTGGAAGGGTGTAGGGAATAGGAATTCACATGAACTGCTAGTGGGAATATCAATTGGTACCTCTCTAGAGGGTAATTTGGCAATAAGTTTCTAGAGCTTTAAACTATTCCACATCTTGTAATTTATTCTGGGAAAATATTTGAAGGTGTTCTCCAAAGATTTATGTGTTATGATGTTTATTACAGTGTTATTTATAAGTGTAAAGAGTTGAAAACAATATAAATGTCCACCAAAAGGCATTTGGTAAAATAAATTAAGATATATCCATGTGATTTATTACTATGCAGCAGTTTATAATCATATTTGCAAAGACTATTTGATGGCATGGGGGAAATATTCACAATATAACGCTAAATTAAAACTGTCAGATACAAACAGTGTTAAATAGCAACCACTTATTGAACATTAATTTTGTACTAGGATGTGTATTCAGGGCTTTATAAACACCTCATTTAATAATCCTCCAACAAATCTGCAAGATAGCTATTGCTATTCTCAATTTATGTATTATAAATCTGAGATTAGAAAATTAAGCTGCATTTTCAGCCCAAATTATCCTACTAAATAGAGCAGCCTCAAATATGCAGGGGCACTTGGGTGGAAATGCATGTTGTTTCTTAAAATTAGAGCTATCTTATGGGTCTCAAGTACAAAGAATAGAGAAAACAAGGCTAGGTTTTGGAGAAAGTTACATCCCTCAAAATACTTTAAGTTAATCTGGCAGATGATGAAGATACCTTCAAAGTTTTTAAGGAAAGGAATGAAATGATCAGTTGTTTTTTAAATGTTAACTGAAGATTTGCACCAAAAATGGATTGCAATAAGATGCTTGACAAACATTTAAACACCAGTTGATAAAAGTCTAGTTTGTAGGGAGTAATAGTGAAGATGGAGGGTAAGGGGCAGATTAGAGACACATGTGGGTAATGAGTTAACTAGACTCCAAGACAGGTAAGATGTAAGTTCTAAGATACAGGAGAGGGAGGAGACAAGAATGCCTTTGTATTTCTAATATCAGTGGCTATATGTGCGACAATATCAAATGGTATAGGAAACCCTAGGAAAAGTTGACCTGATGACCCTGAGTTTGGTTTTAAACGTGTTTTATGTGAGAAGCCACTTTAAGGAGGCAATCCGGAAGCAGGTAATTTTGGAGTTCAGGACAGAAAACTGTTAAAAGTATAGATTGAGGGTTATTTGCCTATAAAGTTATTTAAAGCCATGAGAGTAAATGAGATTTCCAACAACAAGAACATAGAAGAAGATTCTCAACTGGGCATGGATGCATATATCAGAATTGCCTGGAGTTTACAAATTACATATTCAGACATTGTTCACTCCAGAGAGTCTGTCTTTCACTTTTTCATAGGGGCTGGGGAGACTATGGTTTAAAAGAGTACACAGGGTTGAGCCCATATTTTTCTAAACTGCCAGACATACTGATAGATGCTTAATAGACTTTTATTAAATAAATAAAGAATTTGTGAATATAATTAGAATTCTTGAAGACATAGCCCCTGAATAAAGTGTTGAGGTTAAGCTAACTCTGATCACGTCCTTAATGGGTGATGAGATATATTAGGAGAGATATTTCTTTTGAGCAATAGAGCCTGAAAGAAATCACTTAGCATGTCTAAACTTACATGTGGTTTGCATTTCAACATCATATTAGTAATTAGGTATTGAATCTCTGAATTCATTTTCCCTCAGGAATAGTTTTCCACACAAATTCATGAGTTTTCTTCATCCCCAATATATCCTAAATAGTGTGCATTTTAAAAAGAAAACTGCTACCAAATCATATTTTTATAATATTGGTACAATAACTAAGCAAAACAAAGGGACCATAAAAAGCAAACAGAACAGACTGAATACACAAGATAATCTTTGTGACGCAAGAAGGTGAAGGCTAGAGAAAAATAGAAGGGTCATAACGGGTGAGGTATTAACTAAGAGAAAAAAGATGAGAATGAGGTTAGAGATCTCCATAAGTGGGCCTCTACATAATGATTTCGGCCCAGAACATCTTCAGTGCTCTCCAGAGATGTGTCCGTTGTAGGTATGAAGGAATCAGATGTTGGCACCAGTCGTCATATCATATGGAACATTTGCAGATATGCCCCTTAATTCACAAAGGTTGATACTTAAATTGTAAAGAAAAACTTTAGTGCAGTTACAGAGGGACCAGAAGAGAAACACCAAGAGAATCATCAGAGAATAACTGAGCACATAGAAGTTCATTGTCTTACACATTTTGCTCATTTAAGCTGTTGGTGTTAATGTGATGTGATGTTAATAATCATGTACTCCTGTATTATGTGTATATTAGGCAGTTATAGTGAATTATACATAATCTCCTTGATTTATAGCTTCTAAATCTTCCTCATAGGGGAGAAAGGAATTTGGATAGCAACTCAGTAAACTTTTGTGGAGTCGTATTTGACTGTATTAGAAAAAATAAGATTGAGTTTTGCCATTAAAATATTTTAATCTATTTTAAACAAGCCAGACTTAAAATGAATAAAAGTAAAATTAAATGTAGTTTATACTAGAGTCAGTTGTGTGAGGTACTATGTTAATCATGTGTAGAACATAATCAGATCAGACAAGTTAGATCCTAGAGTGGGAAATTGACTGCTAAGAGCACTGTTGCAACATTTCAAGCTCAGTTCATGAATGAGGATCTGGGCTTCAGCTGTGAAAATGAAGACAAGGAACAGAGAACAGATAAGAGAAACAGTTTGAGGGTAGAACTAACTAGACTCAAAGATGCCCCTTCCGCATATAAGGCTAAACATGCACACATACGCACACACGCACGCGCACACACACACACACACACACACACCCCTGTTGTTCTTTTTTCATATGTGAATCAGAACCAGCATAGCCTCAGGTTCACTGAATAGGAGGTTCTAATGTGCTAAGCCACATTCCAAAGGAAGACAGCAGATTCTTAAAATTCCTTCTCCAAATTGAATTCTCCCATGAGGTCTAGGTACTGATGCTGGATACAGAGCACCTGGAAGTCTACCACTGTATACTCTGGATCCCATCTTGGGCTGCCAACGAGGGTTCTTGAGGAGAAAGAGAGAAGGTGAATCTTTTGTAGGTTAGGTGGAGCAAGGAGATGTGAAAGCTAGTGTTCAAAATCTTCAAAGATTTTCATCATTTTATTAAGGCTACAAATAGCATTAATTCTTCTATTTCCTACTATGAGCAGGTAAATTTTAAAAGATTGAAATTGATCCTATATGGCATCTCTTTTCTGATACTCTCTTCCTCAGTGCCAAGAACTAGTTAATGTACTTCTTTGGCTAGTCCTTGGCCTTCCTGAGAGTGTCCTGAAGGCTAATCTCAAGGTCTATTCTGGGCAGGATATGAGGTAGCAAACACTTTCATATTTAGCTTGTCAAACTATAAATTGGCATAAATTTGTTGGAGGGCAATTTGGCTACATGTGTCAATAGCCTTAAAAATATACATACCCTTTGATCTGGCAAGACCTCTCTAAGAGGCAGGTTAGCTTCTTATTTGACACCAAGGCTGTGGTCCAAAAGACCACTGTACCTCACACTGCACCTGAGGGAATTGTCAAGCAAGCTTGATGCTGTCTGTCATTGCTCTCCTAGCTCCCCCAGCTGTTTTGTGATCCTCAGCCTCTTCTGACTAGAGACCCATGATCCAGCCATCTCCTAGGACAACGTAATAATAGAAATAAAGTACACAATAAATGTAATGTGCTTGAATCATCTCAAAACCATTGCCCCACTCTCTGGTCCATGGAAAAATTGCCTTCCCTGAAAATGGTCCCTGGTTCCAAAAAGGTTGGGGACTGCTGTCCTAGAAGACCTAGGCCTTCTCTGTCACTTTGGCTTTCTGACACTAGTATTGCTTAGGTCTCTAATTTAGAGTACAGTGTTCATTTGCCAACCTTGAGGTTATATCAGTGTTTTAATTATGAGAAGAGATCTATTTTCATGGACACAAAGAGTTCACACTATCTTCCTATCCTACTTCTCACTGGAGTTTATAATCTCAAATAAGTGTACACTTATTTGTATACACTTAGGGCCTTTAAAAATATAGCAGCAAACTGATGGGCTCATCAGATCCTTCACCTCTCCCATGAGAAACTCAGTAAAAAAAAAAAAAACAAAACCAAAAACAACTTCTATTTACCAACATAAAAGACCACTATGAAATAAATTCATTGTAGACATTTGTCCTTTCCCACTGATCCTTGATTTAAGAAATTAAATGTCTAATAAACCCACAACCTAATTTTATCCTACGAAGGTAATGAGAAAATGAAGCCTACTATTCAGACAAGCTGGGCCAGACTGCGTATCCTGTTTTGCCATATGCCTCTTACAAAGTTGTGGTTATAACCTGGCATTTGAGAAACAGAATCCTGTTGATCTGAATTGAAGGGTCATGGAGCCTGAAATAACACCCTGAAGGAAGGACATTAAATACTTTCCATCTGCCAAACCTTTACCCTTAATCATCCTGAGACCTGGAGATTATTGTGACCTGGAACGGCCATGTTTGAAAGAGAAAGGGCAAGACCTCTGGCTCTCAGATGAAATTTTTAGGAGCAGAAGTAGAAACAGTTACTGCAGTGCTACAGGTATCAAAATTCACTGAGGACAGTTCCAGCAACTAGTGTGGATTAATGTCTACCCCAGTGACAGTGGTTTGGGGGCAAAGGAAGTGCTGCAGGAAAGCAGAGGATGGAAGTGTGGGGAACTGAGGGCAAATTCCAGTTAGCTGTGTATGACTCAGCTGCAGTTAGAAATTGAAGAGGCTCCAAACCCCAGGGTATGTTAGACCAGTTCTTCTGGTCATTGACATAGGAACTGGGAAAAGCGAGAACTCCCAGGATAAGTGTCTAAACTATCTTCCTGGGCAAATGAGGAATCTCAGGTTAAAACCAACAAAGAGAGTTGATTTCAGAGCTGTAGCCAGGCTCCAGGCTTGAGGAGAACTTGCTTACAAGTGTGGAATGTGAAAATAAACAAAGAACCAGAGAACAAAAGATGATATTTGAGAGTAAAAGACATCTCGGGACCAAAACAACCTGAATTAAACATCCAATTTAGGGAGGGAGATAGGATTAGAGAGAGAGGAGGGAGAGAAAGAAGAAAATTGGTTCTGAGGGTAAAGGATTATAATGGTATTCTGGAAGCAGAAGATCAAAACAAGACAGGTAAAAGGACAAGTAGAAGATGGGGCCTGGAAAAAGTCTTCCAGATGCTGCTTCAAGAACCAGGCTCCTTTCAGAGGTGCTTATGGTCTTATCCCAAAGGAGTTTCTACAATGCAGAGATGAGGCACAGGACTTACAGCAGAAAGCAAAATGGGCATGTTGGCTCTAGGTGGCAATTATTCCTGTAGAGTTTTTAAGGTTAAAAAATGACCAAAAGTGGCCGGGCGCGGTGGCTCACGCCTGTAATCCTAGCACTCTGGGAGGCCGAGGTGGGCGGATCATTTGAGCTCAGGAGTTCGAGACCAGCCTGAGCAAGAGCGAGACCCCACCTCTACTAAAAATAGAAAGAAATTATATGGACAGCTAAAAATATATATAGAAAAAATTAGCCGGGCATGGTGGCGCATGCCTGTAGTCCCAGCTACTCGGGAGGCTGAGACAGGAGGATCGCTTGAGCTCAGGAGTTTGAGGTTGCTGTGAGCTAGGCTGACGCCACGGCACTCACTCTAGCCTGGGCAACAGAGTGAGACTCTGTCTCAAAAAAAAAAAAAAAAAAAAAAAAAAAAAATAAATAAATAAATAAAATGACCAAAAGTGATATTAGATTTTCTTTTTCTTAAATTTCTCAAACTGAGAAGAAAAAAAAATTCCTAGAACATACTCAAAAGCAAATATTTTTAGTGGTATGGAGCCTATCTAGGGAACATATGTAATTTAATTTTTAAAAATGTTTGAAAAATCTGTGTATATGTGTGTGTGTGTGCATATGCCTACAAATATATATATATTTCCAGGCATGGCAGAACTAAAGCAACTTTGATGATTATGAAGAGGGAAACACTGCAATTTAGAAAAGATCCTTGGGATTATAATTTCTGGGTGGGAATACACTGGTGGTCAATGTTATCTCCATCAAAACTTTTGACTTTTTGAGTGTAGTTTCAGTCTTTCATGGAGTAACTTTTTGCTCTAGTCCTAAAACCCAGCCTGCTGCTCAAGTACTCCAAACCCTGTTGGCCTGGTGATCAATCAATGCTTCCGACAGTCACTGTTGAAAGCCTCATTGCCTGAGGAGCTTGTTAAAATGTCAGTGTAAGATTCAGTAGGTCTAGGGTGGGGCCCAGGTAATCTCGATGTTGATCTGAGGATCAAACTTTGAGTAGAAAGGAGTTAGACCACTTTTGCTATATTGCTATATAAGCTATGCTCTTATAAAAGGTATATTCTACAGTATAAGTAGCCATAAAATAAACATCACCTCACATGAGCAATCATTAATCTGACTTGCAGATCATTTCTGTTGACTTTAAAAGGAAATCTGTGCTCATTAGAGAAATGTGACTGTGTGGGAAACCTGAGAATGGGTGTAAGTGGGTTTGGAAGGAGCAGGACAGTATGCTTAGTTTTACCCAAGAGGAAAATTTCAGGGAAAATAGAATTTCTGTGGACCTGATGACATTTAGAAACTCTAAAAAAGGTATTATAGTCATCAAGAAATTGTACTCTTTGTCCCAACTGCAAGGGGAAAAACAAGCACTTTCCTTGCCTTCCAAAGTGTAACATTACCACAGTTCTGAAGTATCTGAGAGTATCTTTAGGAAGGAAAGGATTTGAGCTTCCTGAGAGGCCTGTGCAGTACACTTCAGCATCCTTCCTCCAAGAATGTCAATATCCTTTGCAAACCTTAGCTGAATCCTCACCATTACAGCCCATACAATAGGCATCTGAACATCTCACAGCATCTTCTTTTCAGTGCATAAGGAGGACTTTAAATGGGGGTATATTGTGTCATGGCTAGGTGATGGGGAATCAAATAAGGCTTTTTCAAAAGGGGACATTGAGCCCAATATCTAACACAGGAGTTAGAAAAAGTAATTTTCTGTTCAACTTGACCAAATGTTCTTTACTGGTTGACAGAGGAAGTGAACATTTTTATAATGTATTTTGCAAGCATGACTCATAGCCTCAAGGTATAGGCATTTCCAAAGGAATGGACTGTGCTCTCACAATAGTTCTTCATTTCCTGTTTTGTGTATTCTGAGAACCTTGTCTTAACTCCTTAGGTAACCCTGAAAGCCACTTAAGAGTCTAGTTTTCTTGAAGAATAAGATCTCCAATTCTAGATAAGTATTTATTTGCCTGAATATGTTGTACATTTGAATTTAGCCAATATTCCCTACAGGAAACAAAGAAAGGTTTTCTCTCCTTCAAATGCTAAAGGGCACCGTGTTAAACTATCCAAAGGACAAGCTGTTTATGTGTTATCTCAACATGTTTTGTCATCTCTGCTAACCTTGTGTATGTTTTCTGTCAATAGAATATACATTTTCAGATGTGAAAAAGTAGTGTTTATAACTGCATTTTTAATCCAGAATGAATTCAAATATATTAATAAATGACATTGACAATCACCAACATTAAGGGCCTTGGAATAGCTGATCTCTATTTCATGAATAATTAGTTATCTTGGTTTTAATAATTTACTTTAAAAATATCATTCCCCTCCATTCTCTATCTGTGAAGTTGCAAGATCTTTCTATCTCACCTTAGATGATTACTAGTTATACTCCTAGAGGGCAGATATAAGTTAATGAGCTCCAAGGGAGGGGACAAGGAAGCAAGAACAAAAACAGCATATTGCCTTCAAGACTATTAATGTCCCTTTGTGGAGGATAGCAACAGCTAATGTCTGGCAAGAGCAGTGGAGGAAGAAATTGCTGCAAGTTCAGGTGGGAGAGTGAGTCACCTTGAGGCCAGCACTACTGATGAGGTTTGGAGAATAATCTTTCCATTAGGAGTAGGATCCTCCTTTGAGGATGGGGGTATTATTAATGTCCAGTACTTGAAATGTTTGATTTACTTCCTGTGTACTACAAGGGAACAAAGCATTAAATCCCACACATCACAGATTCGCAGAGGATTTCTGCAAATGCATCTATTTTCAAAGATACTAGGAGGTTTTAGAATTTGGGGGCATTTCTTTTGCGTGTGGCGGCATATATCACAACACAGGTGGAACTTACTTGAAAGGACAGATAAATAGGTATAGGTAGGTATGTAGGTAAGTAGATAGGTAGGTAGATAGATATATGTCACTGCCTGAGATTTCTAGTGGAAAAATATGAAATATTCGTTTGTCTTGTACTGTGCTGCTTTATAAAGTTTCTGTTTATGGGAAATTTGTTCAAACTTAGATATTGTAATAGCCAAACAATTAGTCATTTTTAAAGTACTCATATGTAACCACAGAAAGTGATTAATTAGTAGGCTTTATTAGTAATAAAGTAAAATTTTTATAGAGCTAGATTTGGAATTGTGTGCCTACCTTAAATGTCAAGTCATTGTAATGAGGTGTTAGCTTGCTCTGGCTTAAATTTGTGTATTTTATTCTTACTCACTTTTAAATACCTTTCCTTAATCCCTTATTTTTGGCTCATTTGATATGATTATCATTCCAATTTCTTGCCTCCTGAATAATAGATTCTAAATCATTCTCATTTGGTCTTTGATTCCTTATTAAAAATCCTGAAGCCTAACAGCTAATGATGCTATTGATGCATGGCAGTGCCGCATTTAATCAGGGATTTTTTTTTCATTATTGCACAATATCCCTCTTATCCCGTTGATGACAATTTTTGTGTTTTTCTATTGCATTTTCTCTTGTTATTTAATTTAAGAAGTTGGGAATAGATGCTTATCGATAGCAAGTCCCCAAAATGACCTTATATCTAATAGGTGCTTTCACTTCTAATTAATAATTTCATGAATGACCCTTCTTTTTTTGAGGAGGCTTACATTTATGTATACAGCTGTGTTATGGCCTTCTATTTTAGTCTTTAGTAATTTTATTTTTGAAAAAATGAGAAACTTTATGCATAGGTGGCAAATCATTTCAAACACAGATTACCCAGTGCTTTGGAGAGCTATAACAATTCTGATAATTTACTGAACATATTTATTTTCCCAAAGAACCAATCACTTAAAATATGCTAGATCCCCCAAAATGAGATAGCTGCCATTTGGCTTCAAATTAGTTAAGTGGGTACTGAATTTGTCTATTGTACCAGTTAGCATAGTTAGACAATAGTTTAAAAAAAAACTGATCAATTGGCTAGCTTAATTGTACTGGTGAAATTTGCAACTCATTTGGAATTTTGATGCCTTGAAATTATTTATTTCATAATGAATCATTCCAAAACAATGCATTATTGTTCATTAAATATTATAGTATAGTCTATGTGAAATTCATGGCATATGTTTAGCTAGCTGAAAAATACCCTGATCATCTATGAGGAAGTATAGAGTTCTCAATGCCAATGAGACCAAATTTATTGATTCAACATGGGTTCCATCTTCTGTTCCCAGATTTGAATTGCACAACTGTGTGCTCAGGTTACAAGCAGGAAGGACTATGCCACCGTGTGAATAAGGGAAGGAAAGTCCATTCTATTACTGGAAAAAATAAATCAACCAAGGCACATTTTCTACTTATAGTGAAAATGGCATCATACTTCCTTATGAAGAAAATGAAAGAACTGACGCCACTTTTCACTTGCAAATGATAGATATAAAGAAGGTATAAAGTATGGGAGAGGCAAGATCATTTCCAGCTCACAGAACTGTTTCCTAAACCTTGCTGATACATTTGCAGCAGAACAAGGATTAAAAAGGGGAAATATTATTAAACAAATAAATATAACCTTTTAGGTGTAAAGTCCTAGTCCAATGTGCTTCTCTCTCCAATGACTCACTAATACAAACCAATAGAAAATTAATAAAATTAGGCATGTAAAAAAACTATTTAAAATGAGCAGCTCTAAGAGCAGGACGTGCAAATAGCCAAATTGATGATAATTACACATCTAAAGAGTATGTGCAATCCGCAAGTAGTCTTGTCCAGGCAGAAAGTAAACTGTTAGAAGTGCCCATGTTTATTTGATGTGCATAAAATACTATCCAGGGAAGAACAACAGTGACTTAAGGCACTAGGTAGCAGTACTCTGCAGGGCAGGTCATCTGGCTTTTCTTTGCCCACTAAATATCTAGTAAGATTCTCTACCTTTCTATTTTCTGATTTCATATGTACCAATCAACCTACTGCTTGCTATTAATAATAGACTTCCCAAAATCTTAAATGCTGCTCTAGCTAAGTACAAAAAAGATTTCTGATTAAAAATAAATAAATATTCTAGTTTAGACTTCACTCTCTTAGAATATTGTTCTTGTTTCGTGGAACAAATATTTTTAGTGACAACCGTGTGCCAGGCATTTTGCTACTTGTCAAAGATTCAACAACAAACCTAGTCACTGCTGATTTTCTAGTGGGTGAGGGAGAAAGTTATTATCCTCTCTTTCTCTATCCTCTATCCTATTGGCCCCTGCCAATATTCCATCAGGAAATCTGTTATCTCTATTTTCAAGATATATCCAGAGTCCGATTACATCTCAACCTCTTTTCTGCAGCTACACTGGTCTGAGCCACCCTCATCTCACACATGGGTTTCAGCCATAGTTTCCTAGCAGGTCTCTCTGTTTTCAGTCTTCCTTCCCTCCCACATCATCTACTCTCAACAGAGCAGCAAGAGTGGTGCTTTTAGAACTCAGGTCAGACCATGTTATCTCCCGCCTGAAAATCCTCCCATTTTACTGAGAGCAAAAGCTTGTGTCCTTGCCCTGCCCACCACCTTGTCTCTTCCTACTTTCTCCTTGCTCATTCTACTTCAGCTACAGTGGCTTCCCTGCCTGTCCACAAACCACACACACTCAAGACTTAGGGAATTTGCAATAGCTATTCTCCATGAGTGGAATGATCTTTTCCCAGAGATTGTTCCAAGTCTTTACTCAAATGTCACCTTCTCAGTGGGGCCTTCCCTGACCATGCTTATTTAAAAGTACAATCCACTCATGCTTCTTACTCTGCTCTATTTTTTTTAAATCACTTTTTTTACATACGTTATAACTTTCGAGTATATTATTTGGATTATTCATCTTTTTTTCTCCTTCACTAGATTATGAGCTTTTTAAAGGCCGAAGTTTTGTTCACTGGCATACCCTATAGCATGCTTGGTACATAGGAGGTATTCATTAAGTATTTTGAATGTTTAATGAATGAGCCAGGTAAAAATAAATGTATTACTAAAAATTGTGATGATACTCATAGTTAACATATATTGATATTTGCTGGCATCATTTTAAGTTCTTCACATACAAATTTATATAAAATTATTTTATCCTTAAATCAATCCTATGAAATAGATTCCATTATTATCTCCATTTTAAACATGAAGCAACTGAGACACAGAGAGGTTGGAAGCTTGCCCAAGTTATATGCTAATTAATGGTAGAGTTGGAGCTGGGATCCCAAAGAGGCCACACTCTTAACCGGGATTCTCTACCACCTTCTTGTCATGATGTTAGCAGCGTGAAGAAAGGGCATATACAGCAGGAGAACTAGATCTAGTTTGGGGCATCAGGAGAGTTTTCCCAATGAGATGACTTTAAGTTGCGATAAGAATGATGAGCATCCTTTAGCTGTTGGGAAGAAGAACCAGTCTTTCGATGTCAGCTCAGTTTTGGAGATCTGAGATGATGAGAACTTTCCAAGCTGAAGATTAGTGTGTGGCAAATTCAGCTAATGCCACACAGTACATAACTTCTTAAGGGTCACACCTCTGCTTTTCCACAATGTGGTACCCAGAAAAGATGAAATCGTCTTGTGTATGGTTGGTTACTGATCAGTTTATCTGGAGAAATCCTCACATTGACTGCATAAATTGAGAATAATATCATTTAGCTTTTCAAATTATTGGAGAATACTTACTTTGAAAAGACAAAATTGAGGGAAACTTTATATATTATGCTAAGTGGGCTGGGGAGAGTGCTGTTAATGATCCCCTGTGACTAAGTGGGCTTCACTAGTAAGACTAGGACAATAGGAAGAGACTAATTGGTTCCTGGAGGTGGCTTTGACTGCCTTGAGGAAAGCCTCAGTTGTGCTATTCTGTGAGTTAACAGCATGGGGTAGTGGGTAGACACTCATTTATAATTCTGTGCTTAGCTACAGATGGGGAAAGTAACTAGAGCATGCATATACCAAGAGTCTCAAGTGAGTGTGATGTCTGGTTTCCTCTTCCCGGTATCCACCCCCTTATGGTTCTCTCCATTTTCATGGAACCCTCATAGGCATTCACTGTGGTTCTAACACATTCTCCTACAGACATAGGAAGAGAACCACAGAGAGTTTCTAAGAACTCTTACAATCCACTCTCCTAAACATCCTGTCTCCATGTTACTTTAGATGTCAGATGAGTTATTTAATACTAACACAGCTAAGAACCATTGCCAGAAAAGTTTACTCTTTATTGCATCTCACACGAAAGAGTTGATAAGGCATATTTTGGGGCATTCTCCTCAACATAACTGAACTTCAGGTATAGGAACTAAAATGGGTATCAGTTTTTTTTGTCAATATCTTCACATGAAATTATTGGTGAGAACTCTTATTTCTATTTTTAAAATAAATTATATCTTTACAAAAAATATTATATGCAGCAACTGGTAATATTTAGGGATGCATGTTTTACAAATTGGTGGTTATTATTAGGCTGGTAAGATCAAGAGTTTAAACTCAATTTGCATTACAAGGCTTATTTCTGTCTATCATCCTAATGAACTCTCTTCTCCAGCAAAACAGGTCCATTCACTGTCACTTGAAATATGACTTGTACTTTCTAAACTTATATCAATTTCCTGCCTAGAAAGCCCTTTCTTCCCATCTCTGCCTCTTAAAATTCCATCTCTGAAGACCTTCTCTTATCAAACCAATAGGAAGTGTCTCGGGTATTTTCTATGCTGATTGTGACATTGATCAAATCCTTTATACATTTATTCATTTAAGAAATATTTACTTTTATGCTACTTTTTCAATACTGTGATAGGTCTAGAGACAGCAATGAAGAAAATAGAGTTAGTCTTGCACTTATGAAATGTATAAATAGTTAAATAAGCATAGAAATATATAAAGAGAAATTATGATAAGAATTGTATTGGAAAACTAGACTGTCTTATGAAAAAGAATAGCAATCAATAAAATAATTTAGATAAGAAGATAAGAGAAGACTTTTTTGAGTAAATGACATTTTAACTGAGATCTGATGAATGAGTAAGAGTCATTCAGGCCAGGAGTAAAGGGAAGAATTTTTAAGGCAAAGAGAATTGCATTTGCAAAGTCTGAGGTGGGAAAGGTCTTGGTCCATTCTGGGAACTGAAAGAAAGTCAATGTGTCTTGTTTCTTAGTTGTATATGTACCTTTCTTATCTCTTTCAGATGGATGAGAACTCACTCATTATTTATTTGTATTCTGTAATGATAAACATAGTATTTTATACACAATAGATACTCAAAATAATGTGTGCTGGGGAACTCCTGCTTCCAGTAACTGGAATTAATTTAGGTTAATATTATACTCCTTTGTAAATAATTATAAAAACTGGACAAAATATATAAGACAACTGTTTTCAGGCATTGGAAACAGAGAAAACAGCCCTATCATTGAGATAAGGAAAATCCATGATGTACATACCTCATGTTACCCCTAAATTTCTGCCTGAGAAAATTCCTGGAACTTCCTGTAGGGAGATAGATTCCAAATAGAGAGCTGAGTCTTCCTGAGCTAAGGAGTAGAGATTAGAGTTTGAGGCAGCTGGAACTAGAATGGCAGCATATGAAAAATGAGGTTTCTGTAGAGGGCCGGCACCCCAGAAGTTTGTATGAGGGTTCACATGTTGTGTTTGGCTGAGAGCTAGGGTACATATGCATGAGCATTACATCCAAAATGCCTAGCAGAGAGTGGCTTCTAGGAGGCTGAGAGCAGGACAGAAATGCTAGAGGTTGCACAGGGCTAAAATGTCAGAATTCTGGCCCAGTTAAAGTGGAGAGACCTTATTAAACAACCCAGGCATTCAACTAATATCCCAGGAACACCATGCCCTAGGGGAATGAAAATACCCTAGATCTAATGAAAAAACTGAAATCAACCCACCTTACAAAGCACAAAATAAAGCCCAATAGTATCAAGAGAATCTACCAATAAGTTAACCGTCTGATAAAACAAAACAGGGTTAAAGTAAAGATGGTATAAATCAGACTCCCTGCAAATTAACATATACAATAAAAAATTATTAGGATAATAAGAAAATGTTATCTATAATCAAGAGATAAAAAGCATCCAATGAACATAGATGCCAAAAGTCACAGATATTAGAGGTAGCAGATATGGATTTTAAAACAATTTGTATAAGCACATTCAAGGATTTAAAAGAAAAGACAGACAAATTTCAACAAAGAAATAGAAAATATGTTAAGAAAACAAGTTGAAATTCTAAAATTCAAAAATAAAATATTTGAAATAAAAAAGATCCTCTAGTTGGGTTAAAGAAAAGATTAGACACTACAGAAGAAAGAGTCAATAATATTATCCAAATTGAAGGGAGAGAAAAATAAATACTTAAAATATTAACAGAACTTCAATGATCTGTGAGGCAATATTGGGTAAGCATAAGTATAGAGTCCAGGAAAAAAGATGATCAAGAATGTATTAGACGAAAAAAAAAAAAAGGAAAAAAAAAAGAAAGAAAGAAAAGAATGTATTAGAAAAAAAATTGGGTGAACAACTGAAAATTCCCCAAATTTGTTAGGAAATAATACTACACAGATCTAAGAAGTTCAATTAACCCCAAGAAACCTAAGCTAAAGAAACAACCTATAAGTGCATCATAGTTAATAAGGACTGTTATGAAAAACATTGTGCCAATGAATTTGACAAATTGAATACGTGGAACAACAGAAACTCTCCAAAATTGACATAAGAATAAATGAAAATCTGAATATTTCCCTGCCTATTAAAGAAACATAATTCATAAACAAATACTTTCCTACAAAGAAAACTTAAGGTCCAAATAGCTTCATTGGTGAATTCTATCAGATATTTAATAATGAGTAATATCAATTTTACACAAAATAATTTAGAGATAAAAAGAGGAGGGAAAATTTTCTATGTTTTTTTTTTTCATGAGGCCAGCATAACCATAAAACTGGCATAAATAAAAAATAAAATTACAGATCAATATTTTTATGAACATACTTGCAAAAATTGTTAAACAAATATTAGCAAATGGAATCCAGCATTATATTAAAAATACATACTACTCAAGTGGAATTTATCCTAGGATTGTAAGGTGGTGAAAAAATTTTTAAAAATAATCACATTGGTAGGATAAAGAATAAAAATCATATAATTATTGAAGCAAAAAGAATTTGATGACACATAAATCATTTATGACAAAATCTCATCAAACTAGGTATAGAAAAACACTTCGTCAATTTATAACTGACATTTGTGAAAGATATCCAGCTAACATTCTACTTAAAACTGATACTTATAACACTTTTTCCTTAATATCAATAACCAGGCAAAGGTTTTACCATAACTTCTATTCAACATTGTACTAAAGCTCCCACGATAAACAATAAGGCAAGGAAAAAGAACTAAATAATTCCAAAAGATTGGAACAAAATAAATAAATGTGTCTTTATAGTTATAGATGACATGATTACATGATTGTGTATATAGAAAATCCTATGACACTTGATATATTAGCAACAAATTATTGGAAAATTACATTATTAAGCCAATTGATAGCACCAAAAACCACAAGATGTTTTAAATGCTTAGAAATAAACTTAACAAAAGACATTTAAGTCCTCTACAATAAGAACTGCAAAGCTTTGTTGAGAGAAAATTTTAAAAAGACCTAAATAAAAAAGAGAGATGCCATGTTTAATAATTGGAAAACTCAATATCGTTTCAATTCTTACTCTTTCCGAATCAATGAATACATTGAAGGCAATTGCAGCAAAAATCTTAACATGGATTTGAGAAACTATTTCTAAAATTTATATAGAAGTGAAAAATCTAGAGTAGACAAAACAATCCTTAAAAAAGAAAGAAACTTAGAGGCATTGTATTATCTAATTTCACAAATTACTATTGACAATAATTGAGACACTGTGGTATCAGAATAAGAATAGGCAAATAGATCAAAGGAACATTAAACAATCCTAAAACATTACAATGAGCAAAAGAAGCAAGGCACAAAAGAGTAAATACTACGTAATTCCATTTTTATGACATTTAAGAACAGCAAGACTCATCTATGGTTATAGAAAGAAACATACTGGTGTTTTTAGGACATAAGATTGACTGAAAAGGAGCATGAGGGAAATTTCTGAGGTAGGTGATAGAAATATTTTATATTTTGGTTGAGGTTGTGGTTACACAGGAGGGGTATGTGTGTATATATGTCAATTCTCATAAGATCTGTGAATTTTACTTTGTATGAATTTTACTTGATAAAACAAATTTTAAAACATATTGGAGTAATACATGAACAATCCACCTACATTTCTTTAATTAAACTAAGCAAACAAACAAAACAAACATAAAAAAGAAAGAAACAAATAGTAGTGGTCAAAACATCACGATATTGCTTGTTGCTGTGAACTCACAAGTTCAATTTTTAAAATATACCTTTTCAAATTCAAATTTAATGTCTACGTAAACATTCACAATAAATTTGAACATGAAGATTCTACCTTTTAACCTTGCTGTAGATGCTTTAGAGATTTAAAAAAATATAAATCAGATATCATTTTTGGAAGTTCAGAGGGAAAAATTTTATGAATTATTCCTCCATGCCACAAGGTTATATTTGTGTATATAAAATGAGGCCAGAGACCTTAATAATCATCACCTAAATAGATTATGAAGGTTCTCCACAGACTCCTGTGCTGCCAAATCCTCTGATGCCACTTTGTGGTTAGTGCCAAGTGGTGATTTGGAGTACTGGCTTTTTTTTTACTGTGGATGTCTCCCTCTAGGATTCAGGCTTGAGGTGGGGCCAGGACAGGAGTTAATCTGAATGACAGATGTAGTGTTAGGATCAGAATCGCCCTTCACTGTGTCTGGGTTCTCTCTACTCTTTTGACTTTTTACCCTCAAGAGCCTCCTCAGCAGTTTATGAAAATAGACTTTAAGCTGACTCAGCCCCTAATCCCTGGATACACCATTAGGTATGTGTTTGAATCTAAGGTAAATGCAGTCTAACCTGCCTGACTGGAACCACTGCTACATATAAGAGATAAAAGAAAGCTTGCTGGATGTCTTAGTCCCTTTTGTGCTTTTGTAACAAAATACCTGAGATCAGGTAATTAATAAAGAACAGAAATTTATTTCTTATCGTTCTGGATGCTGGGACGTTTAAGATCAACAGACCTACATGGTGAGGACCTCTGTGCTGTGTCACCTCATGGCAGAAGATGGAAGGCAAGAGAGCATAAACTATCAGGCATTAATCCGCTCCTGAGGGCAAAGCCCTCATGACCTGATCGGCCCTTAAAGGTCCCACCTATTGACTGTGTTGCATTGGGGATTACATTTCCAACACAAGAACTTTGGAAGACACATTCAAACCACAGAACTGGAGCATCAAGAGAGCCAATTGTAATAATGTGAATTAATCTGTAGAGTATCTTCTATAAAACAGATAATTGATAAACATACATTGTTATTTTGGTGTCATATGCCCAGAGAGCGTGGTACTGATTTTTTTTTCCAGCTACATTTCCTTGGTTAAGGTGCTGACACAGAGAAGATAGCAAAAATGGTCCAGAGATGGGGTATCCCTGGGATAACCTGCCTTAGCTAGTTTACTGAGGAGTCCATGAGATTAAGATGCTGATTCGTCAGCATTGAAACACCCCACGGCAGGATCAAGAAATTGATGGTTTTGGGTAAAGTGAGAAATGTTGAAAAAATAAAGTTCTTACAAAATTCAAGAGCAAGTATCATACATACATGCAAGAGAATGAATCATAACAGGTAAAAATGGTATGAAATATCTCGGGCATTTACCAATAGAAGGGCTGCTTATGTGGGATCAAAACTGAGCTGTGTGGCTTCACAGTTTGTAAACACAGAGGAAGTTGCAGGATTGAAGAATCAACATAATATTAAAATATCTGAGAATGAAGGTAGACATCAGATGAGGAAGAAAAATTGTAGTGACATTGGCCACTTGCAATCTGTATTGCTAATCACCACCATTTGCTGTATATTGGAAAGGTTGGTAGAAATGAAGCATTGGTATAGAGGGATGATTTATGTATTTTTTAGGACATTTACCCCTCTACCAATCTCAGGTATAACCATCCTTCAAAACTTTGTTCAAGTTACTTTTCTATGAGAAGTCTTTTATGGCTGGAACTCCAACTAGTTTGTTAGCTTATTTCTTATTCATTCAAACATCTGCTCTTACTGAGTGTGTATGATTTGGCAGACAGTACATCCAAACCTCCTAGACCAGGAGAATCCACACCTCTGAACCTCACCTTGCTACCTAGAGGCCTGTAATGTAGAGCAGGGACAATACTAATCTATGAATGAAGATTATGGAAATGAGAAATCATCATGGAGCAAAAGGAAAACAGTATGCCATGCTGGAAGCCATGCAAGACACCAGTGAGAAGATGCTTAGAGTACAGAAGAAATTCAGACATGAAACTGACAGACCATTGCAGAAGGGTTCAGAACAAGTGAGTCGGAGTCAAAATTAGGAATCACTAAGTCACCAGGCACATTTGCTTACAATTTATATAAACCTCGTATTTTGTGTCTTATAAGCCTTTCTATAGTTATATATAGTCATAAACCTCCTTAAGTTTTTTAAAAATTATTTCATCAATATCCAATTGTACCATCTGGCAAGATTTCAATGACAAAGGGGCTGGAGGGGAACCAGAATGCCACTTTTGTGCAGATTACTAAGTGGAGACAGGGTGGCTAATGGCTGAAGATAGAAAATGTCAACCATCCCCTCAAGGCACGAAAGGGACACAATTCCCTTTTTTCTCCTATAGTTTAGCAAGTTCATTACATGATATGAAAAAGAGAAGAGATCCTGCTTTATCCATTTTCTGAGGGGTGGTGGTATGGGTGGGGTGGAAGACAGATAAAAAAATACAAAGATAGAGACTAAAAGTAGCCGAGAGAGAGAGAGAGAGAGAGAGAGAGAGAGAGAGAGACACACAGAGCACGCACACACACACTTTGACTTTTTAGTGGTTTGAGTACAGTGACAAGGAGAAGTACAAACACTGAATAAAACTGATGACACAAACACATGGAGAAATATCTCATGCCCATGGATTAGAAGAATTAATTTTGTTAAAATGTCCATTCTACCCAAAGTGATTTACAGATTCAATGTAGTTCCCATCAAAATACTATTATTTTTCATAGAATTGTAAAAAACAATCCTAAATTTCACATGGAATTTAAAAAGAATGTGAATAGCCAAAGCAATACTAATTATAAAAACCCCTAAATCTGGAGGCATCACATTACCTGACTTCAAATTATACTACAAGGCTGGGATAATCAAAACAGCGTGCTACTGGTATGAAAGTAGACATACAGATCAATGGAAAAAAATAGAGACTCTAAAAATAAAGCCATATACCTACAACCAACTAAACTTTGAAAAAGCAGACAAAAACATACAATGGGTAAGAGATGCCCTATTTAATAAATGGTGCTGGGAAAACTGGAGAGCCACATGAAGAAGAATAAAACAGGATCCTTATCTCTTACCATACACAAAAATTAACTCAAGATGGATTAATGACTTATATGTAAGACCTGACACTATAAAAATTCTGGAAGAAAACTTATTAAAAACTCTTTTGGACATTGGTATAGGCACAGAACTTATGACTAAGACACTAAATGAAAATATAACAAAAGCAAACATAAATAAATGGGACTTACTTAAGCTAAAAATTTTCTGTACAGCAAAAGAAATAACTAACAGTAAATAGACAACCTTCAGAGTGGGAGAAAATATTAGCAAACTATATTTTCAACAAAGGACTCATATCCAGAATCTATAAGGAGCTCAAACAAATCAGCAAGAAGGAAACAACCTACAGAGTGGGAGAAAATAGTAGCAAACCACATATCCAAGAAAGGACTAATATCCAGAATCTATAAGGAACTCAAAAAAAAAAAATTAGCAAGAAAAAACTAACCCCATTAATAAGTAGACAAAAGACATGAAGATTTTTCAAAAGAAGGTATACAATGGCCAAGACACATATGAAAAAAATATTCAACAACACTAATCATCAGGGAAATGTAAATTAAAACCACAATGAGATACCACCTTACCCCTGTCAGAATGACCATTATTAAAAAGTCAAAAATCAATAGATGTTGGTACGGATGTGTTGAAAAGAGAATGTTTATACACTGTTAGTGGGCATGTAAATTAGTACAACTTGTGTGGAAAACAGTATGGAGATTCCTCAAAGAACTAAAAATAGATCTACCATTCGATCCAGCAATCCCACTAGGTATGTACCCAAAGGAAAAGAAATCATTATGGCAAAAAGACACATGTTCTCTTATGTTTATTGCAGCACAATTCACAATTGCAAACATGTGGTATCAACTTAAGTGCCCATCAACCAATGAATGGATGAAGAAAATTTATATATATATATACCATGGAATACCATTCAGCCATAAAAAATAATGAAATAATGTCTTTCACAGCAACTTGGATGGAAGCTGGAATACCTTATCCTAAGTGAATTATCTCAGGAATGAAAAAACAAACACCCCCTATACTTAGTGGGAGCTAAGCAATGGGTATACACAGTCATGGTATAATAGACTTTGGAGGCTCAGAGGGGCAGATTGGAGTGGGGTGAGGGATCAAAAATTACCCATCGGGTACAATGTATCCTATTTGAGTGATGGGTACATGAAAAGCCCTGACCTCACCACTGCAATCCATCTGTGTATTAAGAAACCACTTGTATCTCCTATATCTATTAAAATAAATTTAAAACATCAAACAAACAAAAATGCTCCATGGTTTAATGAGGAAATCTCAAAGGAAATTTAAAAATATTTCATCTGAATAAAAATAAAAATACAGTTTGTCAAAATTTGAGGGATGCAATTGAAGCAGTGCTTAGAGGAAATTTACAGAGTAAATGCTTATATTAGAAAAGAAGAAAAGTCTCAAACCTAATCACTCTTTAAAGCAAGTTTCTTAAAAACTGGAAAAAGAAGAGCAAAATCCAAAGCAAACAGAAAGAAGAAGATAAAAAATATAAGAGCAAAATTAATTGCTAAACAAAAACAATCTCATTATCATCTCAATAGACACAGAAAGAGTATTTGATAAAATTCAGCATCAATTCATGCTAAAAATTCTCAGCAAATTAGGAATCGAAGGAAATTTTCTTAATATGAGGAGAGAAACCTACAAATAAATCAACAGTTAGCATCATACTGAATGGTAAGAACCTAATGCTTTATCCCTAAGGTTGGAAACAACAAAGGATATAATACTCTTTCTACACTTCCATTCAACATTGTACTGAAAGTTCTAACCATGCAATGCTACCAGAAAAGCGGGGGAAAAAGAAACAAAACTATTTACAGATAACAGGATTGACTGTAGAAAATCCCAAAGAATTTACATATCTCCTCAAACTAGTGAGTGAGTTAACAAGATTACAAGACAAAAGCTCAGTATACAAAAATCAATTTTATTTCTATATATTAGCAATGAATGATTGGAATTCAAAATTTAAAAAATCGTTTAAATAACACCCCAAAATGAAATACTTAACTATAAATCTAACAACATATGTGTAAGATTTGTATATTGAAAAAAAAATATACTGATGAAAGAATACTTTTAAAAGACCCAATAAGTGGACAGGTATGTTATGTTCATGAATTATAAGGCTCAGTATTGTAAATACATTCTTTCAAATTTGATCTACATTTTCAATGCAATCTTATTCAAAATCAAAACAGCCTTTTAAAAAATAGGTATTGACAAACTCATTCTAAAACTTATATGGAAAAGAAAAAAATAATCTCTTCGAAAAGTCCTGGTGAAAAAAATAGACATTCATATGCAAAAATATAAACCTCAATCTACATGAAAATTAAAATGAATTATAGGCCTACATTTAACATGTAAAGTTATCTAACTTCAAGAAGAAAATTTAGAAGAAAATCGTGAGTTTTTAGATATGACACTAAAAGAATGAACCCCAAAACAAAAAGATGGTAAATTCTGCTTTATCAGAATGAAAATATATTGCCTATGAAAGGCCCAGTTAAGAGGATGAAAACACAAAGTGCAACTGGGAGAAACTATTTGCACATTATAAATCTGACAAAAGTCTTATTTCCAGAACATATAAAGAACTCTCAAAACTCAAGAATAAGAAAACAAACAAAAAAAAACCCCATTTACTTGCCCAAAAGATCTGAACTAACACTTCATGAAAGAAGATATACAGATGGTAAATAAGGACATAAAAGATGTATATTAAGAAAATGTGAATTAAATGCAAATTAAAGCTCAATGTGATACAATTATACACTATTAGAAAGCCTAACATGATAATAATAAATTTCTAAAAAGGCAATCATAAGTGCTGGTGAGAGTATAAAGCAATTGATACTCTCATACACTGCCAGTAGGAATGCAAAATGTTGCCACTTTAGAAAACAGTTGGTAGTTTCTTATAAACTTAAAAATACATTTGTTATATGACCCAGCAATTACATATACTTCTAAGAATTTACCAAAAAGCAATGAAAACTAATTTTCATACAATAATTTTTATGTGGATATTTAATATCATCCACATAGTTGGAAACAACTCAGATGTCTTTCGTTCAACTGGTGAATGTATGAACAAGCTGTAGTCCATTCATACAATGGTATACTACTCAGCAATTGAATGAATTATTTCTTTATATAACATATAGACTAGTCTTAAATGCACTTTATTAGGTAAAAGAAGCCAGACCTTGAAGGCTACATACCATATGAATCCATTTATATGGGATTTTGGAAAAGGCAGTTCTACAGGAACCAAAGACAAATTGATGTTTTTGGAAGGTAGATGAAGGATCTAATAAATGAAAGGTAACCAATGGGAATTTTTAAGGTGATGGATCTATTCTTTGTGAAACTGTGGTAGACTATACATGATTCCACGCATTTGTCAAAACCCATAGACATATACTCCACAAGGGTGCATTTTATTATATGTAAATTTTTAAAAATCAACCAGGATGAAAAGGAAAAGATTAAATGCAGACTGTGACAAATGAAACTAACTACATTATGAATGAATAAAGAGGGGAGGGAATAAATCAACTCAGGTAAGTAATTTTGGGAAAAAGTAATTTGATTAGATACTATAAGGCTAAAGATAGAAATAATTTTATACTACCATTGTCCTGTAGTTGATAAATTCGTTTTTCCTAGGAGTATGGTTTATAAATTCTGAAGTTATGCATGTACTAGACTTGAACAAATAAGTAAATATGCTGTGATAATGAGAGGTAAGTTTCTCACCCTAGATGAAAAAGTTATAAATGAGGAAAGAGAGGAGGATGCCAGAATGAATCCTGTTGTCTGGGTTGGAGTCGAAGATATCAGTATGAATTTATGATGGCCTAAATTGGTACAACTTGAGCAACAAAATTAATAATGATATAGTATTGGATTATAACTCAGAAAATAATATAAGTACCCATGAGTCCATACTGATATAAATAAAAAGCCAAATAAATAAACGGAGAAGGGATACCACAATAACAATTGCTCCAAGCAAGATCCATCAATTGCTGCTAAAATTAGTGAGTGAAAATTTATAAGAAACAGGATAATTATACCTCCCCCCAGATATGTGTTAATTATAAAGCTTCCCCCCATATTTATTAATTGCAAATGGAAAAAACAGTAGCTCTACAGGGAACAAACCTGGCAGACACCACTTTATCTAAGTGATCAAAGTTAACATTACCAGTAATATGTATTGACATTATCTACCCTCTGAGAGGGGCTCATCACCTCTGTGTCATCCTTTGCAATGCTGTACTGCATAACCTCAATTTAATCATGAGAAAACATCAGACAATCCCACACTGAAGGTCATTCTATAAAAGTGTCAGGGTCATGAATAGACCAGAAAAGTCTAATGAACTGTCACAGATTAGAGGAGATCAAGGAGACATGACAACTAAATTCAGTGTGGGATCCTGGATTGGATCCTGATAAAGAAAAGGAACATTTAAGAAAAAATTGGTGAAATCCAAATAAAGTCTGATTTAATTAATGATATTGTGTCAATGTTAGTTTTTTAGCTTTGATAATTGTTCTATGGTTAGGTAAAGGTGAGTAAGATAGGTGAGAGGCATACTTAGTACTTTCTGTTCTTCGATACTTTGCAAATTTTCTAAGTCTAAAATGGTACCTAAATAAGAAACTTTAAAAATGACAAAAACCCCTCTATACTTTAATTCTAGAGATGCCATTAAAATATATATAACAGCATAAAATATACAAAACTTTTCATGACCTCATTTAGCATTTTCAGTTTTGCACTTTAAAAATCAATGAGCTTATTTCTATAATTTCCACTTTTTAAAATGAGATAAAAGAAAAGGTTTTAAACTAAGATTTATAAGCTCTTCTTTTCAAGTAACAGATTGTGGGTGTGGAGAGTTTTTATTCCCCATAAATGAAAAGCCAAATTAGATATAATCACCAGATTTTATCTGTTTAACTTTAATTTTCAAAGTACTAGAGGCATCTTTCTATGCTGAGTAGAATTTTGAACAGATAAATGTAACTTACGGAACTGGATCTTGTGAAAATCGCATTGAGGCAAATTTGAAGCTATTGCTGTTTTTATATTTCTCATGAATTTGGACTTCAGCATTGGCATTCCTTACTTCTCTTTTATCTATCCAATTGTTCATCCTGGATATAAATTGGATAACATATAGTTAAGAATAAAAACAGCATATAACTATAAAAATTATCATGATGGCACCAACATTAAGCTGAATGAAAGCTCAACTAAATAAGTCATCAGCAACCCTTTTGAGCTTTACTGACTGCTATAAATTCTCATTTTGTAAGTATTCTGAGGTCTTCTCATTATTCCATTTTAAGTAAAAACATGTATTTTTCCATTGTTTGATTTTAAAAATGAGTATAAGTTAAAACAGATGACATTTCTGACTTCAACATCTTCTTGAATAATGTTAAATTTCTAGATGTTCACAAACTATTGTTTGAAAAACCCTGGTCTGGTAAACAGGCAGAGAACCAGCCATTTTGAACTCCCAGCTTGTTTACACACAAGCCCCAAAGTAGGGTGGCTCCAGAGTTTTTAATTCTTCCACTCAGTGAAAACCTAAGAAAACCAGGTTCTTCATGTATTTCTGTTGCCACATTTTCCTGGAGCATTTCCAGACATAACAATATCCAAAGAAAAAAGTCCATTCCTCCGTGTCACCTTTTAAAAGTGAAGAAATCTTTGGAGAAGTTTCTCTCCATCCAGTTGACATCCTTGCATGTCTCATGGGCCAGAATTATGTCACTTTTCCATCCCTAAAACAATTACTGGCAGTAAACCAATATACTGATCTAGGATTGACTCCTGAATTGAGAATATAGTCACTTTCCCTGAAAGCTGGATACTTAGATAAAGCTAGTTTGTGTTGACAAGGAAGACTGGGTTAATAGGTATTGAGTGTGCAGCCTACCGTGTCTACTAAAAGGGTCCTTTGGAAAGAATTTGAGTTTACAAAATTGCCTAGGGAATTGGAGTGCATAAATAATAAGAAAAGCAAAATTTAGTGTTATAAGAGCTATGAGAGAAATATATCCAAGATTCCACGAGCATACCCAAGCTAGAAAGATGGGGGTTTATTTTATTGGAGATGGCTGCCTTGAAAAGGTGGCACATGGAGTGGACAGGGCTGGAGCAGTGGGAGGCTGGGGCAGTAAGAACAAAGATCATCTGGAAGGGTCTTTTATTTTTCAGCAACGAGTTTGTGCACTCCCCCCTCCCCCCAGAATGGACTGAAAGCAGCTGAAGGATTTTAAACACATAAGGGACTTTATAAGATTTGCTTTGAAGGAAAATTGCACTGTGCAGCAAAGACAGACTGCTTCCCTCCCTGACATTTCATGCTCTTTATTATCTGATCTTATTTAGCACTTAGCATTCACGTTCTGATATGAGCTAGTTTTCATGTGTGAGAGAAATGGAATCTTATCTCCTAAACTGCATTATAAATTCTAAGAAGGCAGAAATGAATGGCTGTTTACTCAGTCGTATGCTTCTCCATACATAGTAGAGTGACTAGTATCTAGAAAGTGCTCATTTTGTTGTCCTTTATTAAATACTTCTTTCTTGTTCTTTCTACAAAGCTGTGCTAAGCGTGACTCTGGATGGCAATAAAGTCTTCTGGGAAAGAGTGGGATTAGGATTTCTACCTCTCTTTCCTCATTAGTAAAACAGATCATCATCCCTTTGTTTCAGAGTTTTAAAAATTAAATGTATTTCAGTTAAAGAAAGCATCTACATATTGGAGACTGAATACAAATTTATCTTATTTCTTAGTCAATTTTTCTTTCCCTAATTAGAACATAACCTATGACAATGAGGACTTTGCATGTGTGGCTCATCATGGTATCCAACGGCAAAAAGCAGAGACTGGCACATAATAACATTCAATAAAATACTTGAATTAATAAATGAAGGAAAGGCTGCAAAAATGACTCTCCATTCAGCAGTTAAAGACAATGGCACACTGGGAGTGAGCCTTGGGCAAATAGATAATGGTCTTAGGCCTTTAGTTTGGTAATCCTCGATAAAATAAAATCATAAAAGGACATTTTGTTTTCATTTATGTAAGCATTACAAAGCCATAGGTACCTACGTTATTTCCTAACTACCTCTGAACATTTACTCGACTAATTTTCCCTCCTTTACTCTCATACTTTCTACGCATCTGCTTAACCTTATTTCTGCAGGGATCGTCAAGACCAGAGCCACTCAGCTGTTTCCGGTCTACACAAAAGTGTAGGTAATTAGAAGACTATTCCATAGAATAGAACAGTGGTTCTCAATCCTGGTTACACATAAGAATCACCTGGTGAGCTTTTAAAATGAAATGGCCAGGCTCCAATTAATACCAGGATCTCTGGGGTAGAGCTCTGATAATGAAAATTTCACGTGATTTTCACCAGCATCCAGGGTTGAGAACCATAGGAATAGTGTTTTCCAAAGCTTTTGTTCTATGTATAATTTAAGATATAACCCAATATATCTCTCTTGGTAAAAAGAGATGCATAAAGTATACTTTTACTTTTTATTTAAGTATAATAAATATAAAGGTAAGTGTACAGTTCAGTGATTTTTCAAACTAAACATACCCATGTAATAGCAGCCAGATTATAAATACAACACCATGGACACCCTTGAAATAAACTTGTACCCCCTGAACTAAAATCTTCCTTCCTGTCACTTTTCCCCCTCAACAGAACCACCATCCTGATGTTAACTGGCCTGAATGTTTTTCACTTTCTGTAAATGAAATTATACAGTATGTGTTACTTTGATTCTGGTTTGAGATGCCTTTTTAAGGAGGAGAGGGTGTAGTCTAGGTCACATGGCTTAATAATCTTATTTAAATCCAGTGAAACCCAGAAAGAAATGCTGAAAGTTCATTTGGGGACACTCTAGGGAAGAATGGTTTAAAGTGGGTACCCTGAAGTAGGATGAATTTGGGTTTATATCCTTGCTCTTCTACTAGTAAGAGTTGTGACCCTGGGCAATTATTTACCTATACCTCAGTTTATTCATTTATAAAATATGGTTAATAATAGTACTATATCATAGGATTGTGCGTGGTTTATGTAAGGCAATATGTACGTTTAGCACTATGCTGGGGTGTGGAGTAAGCATTATTAACTGTTATCATTTATTATTTGTGATTACTTAAGAAAGATTATGTGAAGGTCATTAATGTTACATTTAAAAAAAGAAATATAATCTTAGAAAACAGAGGCTGGTGCATACATAGAAGTTAGCCAGGCGTTTGGTAAAGCTTCTCATGATACCACTGTAGGCAAGATAGGAAAATTGGTCTTAATGACATTTCTTCTCAAAACATACTAACAATTAGATTCCAAATCACGTATCATGTGAAAATCACCAGATTGTTTATTCTATAACAAGTAAAGGTATCCTGGCTCTTGTCCCACCATAATCCAAATGAATTAGAATTACTCCAGGTGTTCTACAGGAATCCACATTTTGAACAAGCTTCCTGGAAGACTCTGATTTGCTTCTAAATTTTAACCATTGAACTGTACTGCATAGTTCTAAAGGGCAAGTGATCCATTTTAGAAGTTACTACAGTTTAATGATTAATTTAGTGTCTGGTATGTAATACTTGCTCAATAAATATTTGTTGAACTGTAAAAGAGATCTCATGAACTCATAATGTGTACCACTATCCTGTTCAGCATTTTCATCAGTAATTTGAAAGATAATGTTGAAGACACGTTTAACAAATTTACTGATGTTAGAAAAGAGGGGATACACTTAGGTTCTATAAAATATAAAATGCAATCACTGATTAATCAGCATTTTATGTAAAATGTCACTAAGGGTTTAGTTGACTACATTATCAACAAAATAAATGTTAACTTCAGATGCATTAATAAATGTGTCATAGTTTGCTATTTATCTACTCTAGGGGTCAGTCAACAGTAGGGCTACATCTGGCCCAAATCACATTTTTACAAATAAAGTTTTACTGGAAGACAGCCACATGTATCTACTTAGCTATGGTTGCTTTAGTACTACAACACTAAAATTGACTATTTGTGATTGAGACCATATAGCATAAAAAATTTACTATCTGACCCTTCATAGAAAAAGCTCATCAGCCCCTGTTCTATTCCAAGTCTCATTCTCCACATCTTTCTGAGTAATAGAAGCCCCAGCTATTATTTGGGCATATGGATACCAAGATTAAAGATTGCATTTCTTGGCAACCTTTCTATCACGCATTTCATGTGACTATATTGTGGCCAATGAGATGTATATGAAACTTTTGTATTTCAGCTTCCTTAAAACTTCCTTAAAAGACAGCTCCTTCATCCTTCAGTTGACTATAAATTAGACCTGATGGCTGGAGCCAAAGTAGCCATTTTGGTCCATGCAGATGAAGGTGTAGGTTTGGCAACCTGGACCTGCAAGAGGTCTAAGCCCCTAGGTCCCTGATGACTTTGTGGAACCACCATGCTGGTCCCTCACTGCCTACCTTCAGAAATGTTTTACATAAAAGAAAAAAAATATTGGCTGTTTAGGCCATTGTTCATTGGGGTGTTCTGTTACTGACATCTGCACATATTGTAACCGATACAGATGTATAATGTCCAGATTTTAGAACTGATTCTGCTAGTTCAGGCCCACAGAGAGTCTTTTTTTGCCTTCTGATGCTAGAGAATTCTCCATCACTGGAAGGTTTTAAGCATATCCTGAATAACCACCAGTCAGACAAGTGATGCAGAGTTCCCTGAATTGGATGGAGGTTAAACTACATGACCTCCAAGATTCTAAGTTGGGTATTCCTGGACCACATTTTTCTTTATTAATGGAAAGTGTTAAATGGGTTCTTAGTTCAAGCACTTAAAATGATTAAAGTAACCAGCCAGAAAGCCAAGCTGCCAAAATGGAAAGTGCGGAGGGAGTAAAATATCAGCACAATTTTAACTTTCTTTTTTCAGTAAAGCAATGATTTGGATGGTACATTAGGCTCTCATTGACGAAAGCATTGACACTACATCAGATGACAAAAACCTTCTGTCCAACAAGTTGGAGATACCCATTTTCATAGAAATTCTAGGACAAGGGAACAATATCATTACTCCATATGTGCAATCCTTTTCTGCATAAAATGTTTTATTGTATTTTATTTTTCTACAGAACTGTAGTTAAATTAAGGCCAGCATGAACACAGATAATCTATAAATAACTTTCTGTATCCTCTATTAAGTAAATATAAAGAAATAGGAAATTCTTTGACTAGTAAAAGGTAACAGGGATTGTGAGACTCTGATACAAACATACCTTCTTTTCTTTTGTTGTTGCCTATTTCTATTTTTGCAGGATTTATTGTAAATGTAATTTCCTCAGGGACCCTGCCATAACCCAGGAGGACAGGCAGCTTTTCCTGTTATCTGCTCTCATAGCATCATGTATTTATCTTTCAGAATAGTGATTGCAAATATAATTAATAAATTCTTTGATCCCCTCAAAGTACACTGTAAGCTCTTTGAGAGCTGTGGTCATGTTTGTCTTAATGTTTTTGCATCCCCAGCCTTTAAGTAGTGCCTGGCAAAGGGAGACAGTCAATCAGAACTTGTTGAATGATGATGATACAATTAGGAAGTGTAATCCTATTCTTTATTACTCACTACATCTATGTTGTGAATGTTGTGGTGCAGGTTCCAACTTTAAATAACCGGAGGCAGAATTATTTCCTTATTAGAGAAAAATTATGAATCTTAACTAAAAGCAACAGCCATATCAACAACAAATAACTTTTCTAGTTGTGAAAAATTTGTCACTTTATTTGGCTAGTAAACATCTGAGAACGTTTTCTTTTTTTTTATGTTTGGGGAATTCCCCAACTAATGATTCTGTTTCCCACTATTGAAGCTCACAATACCAGACACTCACTTTTCCAGTCTTTCATGAAGCTTGGGAGTGGATAATTGACCTGGACTCTAGTAATTTGATTAACAAACTTCTGATTTTGAATCAGGAACTAAAGGCAGCTTGTGTTAAGAACATGAATATAAAAAGGGATAACAGAAATGTGTTATTCCACAGCAGCAGGAAAGAGAAGACTGAGTGATGAAGGTAGAAAGAGTGAAGAGCAGCCATGGGTTCAATAACATGAATTTCTTTTTATTAAAGCCCATCAAGCTACTGCCACTGATGAGTCTCCATTTTTCAATAACACCAACTAACCAACCCTAACTCTTGGGGGTCAACCAGAGGCTGGGCATCAGCTTGATTGCATGTGACACATTTAACCATGAAAGGAAATTCAGTTTTTCCTTACCGGGACAGATAACTATAATCGGTTTGGACTTTCTTTCCTTGCATATCATGCTTCATCCAACAACCATCTATGAAATTACTGAATGCGCAACCTCACACAGTGATATCCCACATGGCATTGTTTATTACTTAGAGTTATGCCTAAAACATGATTAAGGCAATAAAATAATTATCATTGACTTCTCTAGACGTACCACATACTGCTTCATCCGGAAACAACTGATTGCATAAAACAGTAGGATGTCTTATTAAAGTATATTTTACAATATTAGCTGCAGACGACTTATGAGGCTGAGGTATCATCTTGCAAAGTGATGATGTACACCCTGAACCAAAAACCAATACACTTACTCCTAAAGTCAATATACAGAGGTCCGAAAACCAATGTATGGGAATATAAGTGATTCCTTCTTAGCCTGAGTAACTTTAAAAGATACTGTGATACAAGCGTGTGTGTACGTTATTTATTTGCTAATTGAATGAACTGAAATGGATGAGGCAAAATCAATACACGTGTGTATTTTCAAGTTAACTATCACTGTGGGCAAATCGTACTTAGACTTGCAGTACCTTCAAAGAAGCCTTGTGAAATACACCTCAGAAAGTTTCTTCTGGGGACAAAAATTATGGAAGCTTTTATCTGTTGGCTTCTACCCCCACTGGACAGAGGTGTCCTGTGAGCTTCAACTCCTCCACTCTTCTGGGCTGCAGTAAGAACTGAGTAAGTTCTTGCACTGTCTAGGCCATGGCATCAGAGAAGTTCTGGTGTAAGAAACAAGAGGGACACGATGCAGGCTCAAGGTGAGTGTTCCAGGTTGCACCTGCACAAAGCCCATTGAAGCCTGTGTGAAACTGGTCTCCCCACTGCAGGGGCTTGAGTGAGAGGTGGGCCTGAGAGGACTTGAAGGGCACACGAGGCGTATTTGATAGAGTTACTGTCCTTGATGCATTTAACAACCCAGATTCTCAAAAATATTTTTTGATTTTGACTCTGGGTTTTTACGATTTGGAAATATTTAATAAGAAAGGAATCCTTCCACTAGGGGACACAAAAATGCCTTAACTGAATTATAATTGCTGTCATTGATTTTAGAAAACTTAGTGTGAATTCTTACTCTTGTGCATTTCTGGTTCTTTCCATTCCATCTATCCAAATATTTTATATGTGGTGTGTTAGTGATGGATAACATTACAATTTAATCCATAGCTTATACATTATTGAGAGAAGACAGCAGAAGTAAAGGAAAAATGATTAGCCAGAGTCCTGGCCTTGGTGCCCAGTGAAGCAACTGAAGAAAATGTGGGCCGTCATCTGCTGTGAGACTGTTAGAAAAGACTGTATTTTTGAATTGCAAGGGATAAGTGCATTATGTTAGGCAGTTTTTTTTCTTCTTTAATATTTATGAATTAGAAAAAGAATGTGTATTGGTGTTGGTCACACAAATGAGCGGATTGCATGTACATGTGAAGTTCTGCTTGCTGCCATGCCTGTGGATTCTCCTTCCTATGTTTGGAGAATTCTCTGATTTGGGAGGGCACAGCCCCTTTCTCAGTATACTAAATAAAAATTCCATGAGCTTGCTTTCCCAGACCCCATCTAGGATATGGGCTGCTTGTCTTGATTCTGCCAGCGAGATTCATTTGCTCTAGATATAGAATGAGGAACCAGGGTTCTTTTTGATTGGCTACAATTAAGATTCTCTATGATAATGTTGGGGAAATAAGATAAGTTCTACTTAGACTGACTAAAGAATATGTCTGTATGTGCGTGTGACTTTAGTCATGACTATCCATTGCTGGTTGTCTAAAGGTCTTATTCAAGCCTCTCCCTAAGGAGTGTTTTCTGTCTTATTTACCATTATGGCTTAGTTGGGGCTATTTGAAAACATAGCTAGCCAGTTGAGTATATAGAATTGGAGAATAATTTAGGACTTAGAAACAAATAATTAAAAATACCAGAGAGAGGTCTTACCCATGTTATTCCCATGAAGCAATAACATGCTTATAAATTTAAAAGAGGGATGAATGGATAAAGACATTGTGGCATATATATGGGTGACATTATGCATATATATGGATGAATGTGGAGATCATTATGTTATGGGAATGTTAAGTGAAATAAGCCAGGCACAGAAAGACAAATATTGCATGTTCTTGCTCGTATGTGGGAGCTAATAACATTGATCTCATAGAGGTAAAGAGTAGAATGATAGTTACCAAAATCTGGCAAGGGTGTGGGGGAGGGACAATGAAGAGAGGATGGTTAATGAGTACAAACATAGTTAGATAGAAAGAATAAGTTTTAATGTATAATAGCAGAGTAGAGCGACTAGAGTTAACAACAGTGTATTGTATATTTCAAAATAGCAGAGGTGAGAACTTGAAATATTTCCAGCACATAGAAATGACGAATGCTTGAAGTGACAGATATCCTGAATACCCTGACTTGATCATTACACATTCTATGCATGTAACAAAATAGCACATGTACACCATAAATATTTATAAACACTATGTATCAATAAGAAATCCACATACCAATCATATAGAAAAAAATGAAAAGAAAGTCTGAGGACAGCATTCTATCTTTCTTTTTTTTTAACAGAACAGCTTATAATATCACTAATTTGACTTTTTCTAATTTTATGTACAGCTAAATTTTTAAAAGCTTAATAATAATTCTTGTTATAATTATCTTTTTGGTCACCCTTTTGTGGAGAGCAAGAGGTCAAGAACATCTCTGGAGCAAAAGGGAAGATTAAAGAGAATTGCACCGTAACACTCATCTGGATACTTTCAGAAAAGAAGCAACAGAAATAAGAACTAGAGTATTGCTTCCATTCCTACTCTAAGCAGTCTTGCCACAGCCCATAAACATTTTCCAGATTTTGACTTGGGTTTATTCTCCAAGTGTAGGTGCATTAGCCTAACTTTTGGGGATTTAGGATTTTAAATTTTCTTCATACTCATTGTAAGAAATCCCAATTATTTGAAGGGAAATGTCCCTCTAAGTGTACAGGTATCCATGTCAGTAATTAAGTATTATTTCCCATCACTGTGTTGGAAATAACGATAACGAGTGCTGTGCTGCATCTCCAAATACCCCATGCAGAATGGAGGCGCTTAATACTCCAGCTGCCAGAAGTGTAGCCTGCTGACAGCTCACAGCTCACCCCCCAGGACTGAACTCAGACAGAAGGAGCTGGGCCACTCTAAGTTACCCCTCTCGCGCTGGACACAGCCCATATCCAGTGAAAGGCTGATGCAGGTCACCAAGACCCACTCCTTTGCCTTGATTGGGAACAAATCTGAAAGGGCCTTTGATCCAGGCTCCTCCGGAATTGGCTAAGGCCTCTGTAAACAACTGCATCATGCTTCATCTGCTCCCTTTGCTCCTGCTTCCTTCATTTCTATGTTCTTTTGAACACGGCTCCATAAATCTCTAACTCCAGAGTCTGTTTCTGCTTCTACATTACAGCCTGCGTTACAACCACTTCCACATAACAGAGGGATGAATTGGCAAACCATGATGTCGCTGCTCTGCACGGGCAGAAACCAAAACCGCGTGCCACTTTGTGGTTCATAGACTGTGAAGAGACCCCATCGTGGGGGCTACAGACTCTCAGGTGTTTGATGCATGACAGAAACATGAAAACGTAAATAATACAAAACCAACAGAGCGAGGGTGACAAGAAAGGAAAAAGTTATAGTTGGTCTCTTGTAAGAATTGGGATTTCTATTTTCTTTGTAAAAATCACTGCTTTGTATTTTTTTTTAGGGGAAAAAAACAACTATAATAAACCTTTTCAGGAATGTAAATGTAGTGGTTATGGTTCCAAGGATTAAAATTGCTTGGGGATGAGACAGTAAATTGCTTCTGGGTCAAAAGCTGATAATCTGTAGACAATGTTGCTCCTAGCTAAGGAGAAGGAAAGCACTGGGACAGGAATGGTCTGGGTCAGACTGTGGTTGGACTCTAATGGTTGGAGGGGCACGAGCGAGATGGTGGAGTAACCTTTCTGAGAGACTTTGTGACATTAGGCAAGGCTGAACTATGTTGAGAGCCTCGTTACAGAGGAAGATCCTACGCTGGGAAGAGTGCATTTCCCCTTTCCTCTGAATGGAATACAGCTCCCCAAGGACTGGCAGCTATAGAAAAATGTTTTGTTTTGATTCCCTGTAATAGTTTCTAATTAGATAAAACTCTAAATAGGAGAATTATTGGATTTGTCTGCTCCTTGTTCTCTCTCCTGAGCTTTCATGGCCCCGTGGTTGAGTACAGACCCCAGAGCCACAGTGCCCAGGAAATCTCGGCTCCACTGCCCCCTAGCGGCTGTGTGACCTTGATCAAGCCTTCCCGGTGCCTGAGTGCCTCCCACGGGCAAGGTGAGAGTCACGATAGTCCCTACCTCATGAGTTTGTTTTAGTGAGTTAATGATTTCACATTTAAGGCATTTCTGCCTGACTCATGCTAAGCACTTAATAAATGTTAGCTAGTCATTATTATTATTGTTGCTTTTACTATTACCATTTTCAAACTTTTCAATACTTTTGGAGGGATTATATATATATTCAATTTACCCGTGAATAATAATAATTTTGCCTTCTTTCCAAGTCTTTTTTTAAGATAATTCTTTTGAATTCTTGTACCTCTTTTTATACTTTCCCTCTTATTATATTGGCTCTGTTATAAAGACTCATAGGTAGTTGTGATGATAAAAATAGCATTGTTTTTGATTAGCAATAACAAGAATGATTCAAAGAACTGACAGGAAGAGACCAGGAGGACAGTGAGGTGCTGTTAGTTTGGATGTGAGGTGTTGATGAACTCTAGGAGGAAGGTTAAGGAAATGGGTAAGAAGGGGTATGGCTGAGAAATATGTTAGATATTTCTCTGAGAATAATTGAGAGGCAAAAAGATAAAGACCTCAAGCCTTCAAAACTGCAGCAAGAAGAGTTAATGGTTATATGCTTAAGAGGGACTGAAATTGATAAATAATTCAGTCATCTAAAAAGAGGTGAGAAAAAAGGACATTAATTAGACTTCATGGCTTGTAGTTCTAAATATATGGTTTCAGGATAAATTGAGAAATATTTTCACTTTCTTATACATGAAATGACCTGACACTCTAGCTATAGTTATAATGTGATAATTAACACTGACAGTATTCTTTTGTAATTTCCAAAATAATTTTACTTAGATGTTTTTTATAAGTTTTGCATGGGATAGTAAATACAGAAATGCTTTCAGTTTGTGTTGCACTTAAACTATCCCATTTGATAATTCCATTCCTATTCTACAGTTCCTTTTAACTCTTTCTATTTATGCACCAATAAAACTTTTGAACTTGTCTGGGGACAACATGTTGCTTCACATTTTCTTTGGTAACTATTCATCTGGAGGATTTCTAATTCATCCTTCAAACCATTGTTAGTATAAGGAATAGCCTTCATCTGCTGGATGTGTATGTGTGTGGGCATAGATGTAAGTCATCAAGAGGGCAGAAACAGGTGATATCACCTTTGCTTGGTCTCGTGAGATCAACTAGTAATCTCTGGGCTTCTGTGGATTATCCCTTGCAATACCCAAGCTCCCTTAATGAGACAAACTACATTCACAGGTAGAAAATTCAAAGCTGGTAAAGAAGGACAGCTTTTATTATGGCACTCATTTTAGCCAAGAAGTCCAATTTTGATAAGTTACACCATAGCTATGCAAATGCTTAATAGTCAATGAACTAAATTTTTTAACATTTTCATAAAAATATAATATATTTAATTTTACTTAAATTTAATAACAAAACCTATAGTAAATCTGAAAAAAATGCCTAAAAATGCTTTTTCAACACAATACATGTTAGTTCTCACAAGTTTTTTCCAAAGGTATTATTCACAGCTTCAGTTTTTTTTTTTTTGTTTAAGCTGCATATTTCTTTTCTTTTTTTTTTTTTTTTTGAGACAGAGTCTTACTCTGTTGCCCGGGCTAGAGTGCCGTGGCGTCAGCCTAGCTCACAGCAACTTCAAACTCCTGGGCTCAAGCAATCCTTCTGCCTCAGCCTCCCGAGTAGCTGGGACTACAGGCATGCGCCACCATGCCCGGCTAATTTTTCTATATATATTTTTAGATGTCCATATAATTTCTTTCTATTATTTTAGTAGAGACGGGGTCTGGCTCTTGCTCAGGCTGGTCTTGAACTCCTGAGTTCGAACCATCCACCCGCCTCGGCCTCCCAGAGTGCTAGGATTACAGGCGTGAGCCACTGCGCCCGGCCAAAGCTGCATATTTCTTAAATAGCTTAAGTGTCCAGGGAATAAAACTGAGTCAGGTGTCTCACAGGAATGAGAAGAGAGTGTTACATCTACATAAGATCAAACAATTTGAAACCTTTCTTTAATTTGTAAAGAATAGCTTTTAAAACTTACATTTACTTTTAGGATGCTTTTCCAAAAGAAAATTGAGAAATGTTGATCTGTAAACAAAATATCCCATAAAAAGGATAAATGATGTTCAGAGTAACAAACAAATACATCATGAAGAACCAGTAAGGAATTGTATCTATTATAAATCCAAATGATTTACTTACTAATTCAAGTATCTGTCAGTCTTCCTAAATTACTTGACCAGCAGAGTTTGGGTTTCTTGTTCCAGAGACTCTGAGTCATACAATTCCATCAAGATGGAATTGCTCAGATTCAGACGTTTTATTTTGCTTCACATTTGGGCCATGACTTTCTTACACAGGGTATTTTTTCCCTTAAATATATAATTGTCTCTTTCTCTTCTTATTGACAGAAAAGGCATATGCCTTCCTCTCTTCATATCAATCATGATCATCTTAAACATGAAATTTGTGTAATAGCATCAATTTTATTCTTGAATATATTATGCATAGAGCCTACTGACTTTTGGTTCTAATTTGTACCAACTTAATTTGTAAATTTACATCTGTGCCTATTTCATTTGTAAATCATGAATCTCAGTCTAACATCTGTCCCTTCCTTATGTTATCCAAAGAAAAGAGTCACTTTTTGTTTTATCATAATAATCTCATTCTCATTGCCCATGATTGGTTTAGGGATATACATTTGAGACAATTCTGGCCAATGAGAAATAAGGCTAAAAGTGGGGAAGACTTCTGAGATAGTTTTATTTACTGATTAAAAGTAGAAAAAGGGGTGGGTGGAGAAGAGGTGATGCTCTTTTATTCTGCTGAACTTGCTGATGTTGGAATGTGATATCTGAAGTGCACTGGCCATTTTGTGATTCTAAGGGGAGCTTTGCAGAGGTCTAAGAACAGAAAATTGAAAAGAACTTGAATACTTGGTGATAAAACCAATGAATTAATCAACTCTAGAGTCTCCCTAACTCCGGATGTTCTGATTTTTAAGATAATAATTTTCTTTTTATTGTTTAAAGCAATTGAGTTAGGGCTTTCTACCATTTGTAGCTGAGGATGTCTCAACTAAAATGCTGACAATTCAGAATTTCTTTTCATCAGACTCTTAAGTTTGTTCCCCAACTCTTTGTCTCTTATATCTTGTTTTTCTTTAATTTCTATTTTGTTTTTCTTTAAATAAGTATTTTCTCTGAAAGGATATGTGTGTACTACAATTCCTAATTTCATGTATGAATATATATTTATTTTCAATATAAATATTGAAATAAAATATATTTACCTCCATACTTGATTGATATTTTAGAGGATCATAGTATTTTGTTTCAAAGTCATTTTCCTGTACAACTTTGAAGGCAATGCACCATTGGCCTCTAGCTCTTCCAAGATGCTTCATGCAACTTTGATTACAGTTTACTCATTCCTGTGTGAGTAAACTGTATTTTTTCCTCTGGACAATTTTTTAGGACTTTTTTCCTCCAGATTCTTAAAATTTTTTTTCTCTAGTTTGAAAATTTCACAAGACACTTCCTGTGTTTTCTTTTACTTTGTTTCTTTGTGTCCAAGAATCTCTTTTAATCTAAGAACATAGATACCGAGTTTACAGAATTTCTACTATTCCTTTGTTTGTGTTCTTACTTCTATTTGCTATCAGAAGTCTTATTAGATAAATGAACCTTTCTTTCTCTTCCATTCATTATTTTTATGTCCATATTTGCTTATACTAAGTTCCTCAATTTTATCTTTCTAATTAATGATAAGAAATTTATAATAATAATAAAGACATACAGTGCTTACCCATGTGTTAGATACATGTTTTAGCTTATAGAATACTCGCAGCAGCTTCAAGTGGTAGAAACTAATACAACCCCATTTTACAGATAAGGAAAGTAAAGTAAGGAGAGCTTATGTGTAGCATAGCTACTAAGTAGCCAATTCTGGATCAAATGCAGAGATTGTGAGAGTTTGTACTTTTAAGAATTATTCTATTCTGGTTCACTATTTGCCAGCAAAGAGGTTTTGCAGGAGATGTAGAGATCACTGTTCAAGAGTTTGAGGATATAAGTGAGCGTACTCAGCTCTTGATTGCCTCAGTACTTCCTCACAGAGGCTTACTGAAGTAGTCAATGAGGCTCACGCAGGATGAGAAGTCTGCCAGATCAGAGAAATGTAGGCCTTTAGCCGCTGCCTTTTAGACTATTAAACTGACAAAGGAGCAATAACAGCACTCGGAAGTTTCCCTACTAACATATTGGGAATTCACTGCTGCATTCTTCCAAATTCCTTTTCTTACCATCACCAGGTTATAACAGACTATTATTGCTTACCACATATTTACTCTAGCTCTTTGCTCTCTCTTTTTTTCTATTAATTCTAACTAGGACTTTTTCTAGGAAGCTTCCTTCTGTGATAACTTCTTCCCATATGTTTTGGGTTGTAGTCAGTAACCCATCTCCTTTCTAGTTTCTATATTCTCCAAAGTGTCCTGGACATTTCAGGCAGTCCTTTTTTTAAAAAAAAAACATTTTTTTTTTTTATTTCAGGAAATTATAGGGGTACAAGCATTTTGGTTACATGTTATGACTTTGTCACATACCAATCATGATTTGAGATGTGTCCTTTCACCTGGTACAATGCTCACCACGTCCATTAGTTATGAGTTTACCCACGCCCACCCCCCTACCCCCAAAGAATATTACTACTATGTGAGCACCTTAGTGTTGATCAGTCAGTGCCAATTTGATGGTGAGTACATGTGGTGCCTATTCTTCCATTCTTGTGATATCTCGCTTTGGAAGATGGGCTCAATCTCTATCCAGGAAAATATAAGAGGTGCTAGATCACCATCATTTCTTATAATTGAGTAATATTCCATTGTATACATTTACTATATTTTATTAATCCACTCATGGACTGACGGGCACTTGGGTTGTTTCCACATCTTTGCAATTGTGAATTGTATAAATATTTGAGTGCAGATGTCTTTATTATAGAATGACTTTTGTTCCTTTGGGTAGATGCCTAATAGTGGTATTGCTGGATCAAATGGTAGTTCTGCTTATAGCTCTTTGAGGTATCTCCAAATTCTTTTCCACAGAGGTTGCACTAATTTGTAGTCCCACCAGCAGTGTAAGAGTGTTCCTATCTCTCCACATCCTTATCAGCATTTGTTGCTTTGGGATTTTTTTGATACAGGCCAATCTTACTGGAGTTAGGTGATATCTCATTGTGGTTTTGATTTGCATTTCCCTAATGATTAGAGATGTTGAGTATTTTTTTTATATGTTTGCTGGCCATTATTCTGTCTTCTTTTGAAAACTTTCTGTTCATGTCCTTCGCCCATAGAGACATAGACCTTTGGAACAGGACTGAGAATCCAGAGGTGAAACCATCCACATGTTATCATCTAATCTTTGACAAAGCAGACAAAAATATACACTGGGGGAAAGAATCCCTTTTCAATAAATTGTGCTGGGAAAACTGGCAGAAGATTGAAACTGGAACCCCAACTCTCACCTCTTACAAAAATCAATTCTAGATGGATAACAGACTTAAACCTAAGGCATGAAACCTTAAGAATCCTAGAAGAAAATGTAAGGAAGACTTTCAGACTTTGACCTAGGCAAAGAATTTATGAAGAAGACCCTAAAACAATCACAGAAGCTACAAAAATAAATAAATGGGACCTCATCAAATTAAAAAGCTTTTGTTCAGCCAAGGAAACTATCATTAGAGTGAATAGACAACCTACAGAATGGGAGAAAATATTTGCTCTCTACATATTCGAAAAAGGGCTGATAACAAGAATCTATCTAGAACTCAAAAAAATCAACAGGCAGTCCTTCTTGTTGTCAGAGGTGTTACAGACTTATTTTAATTCTCTATATAATGTCATTCTGGTGGCTGTGGTGGAGGAAGGGGGATGGATGTGCCCACCTTCCCATTTCCAACCAATGGATGACAATTTGAATTCTTATAATTACTGAAATACTTCTCCAAATACTCATCCCTTCTCTCAAAAAAACTTTTTGGACCCTGGCATATAGAATAAGGAAAATCTTTCCAGGAATCTCACTTCTGACTTTATTTCTGGGAGGGAAATAGACAAATTTCCAAACTGCACATAACAGGTACACATGCTACTGGAATGCATACTTCAGTAGAGTACAGCTGCTACTACTATAGATACCATCCAATTTTCACAGTATACTCCACAATACAGACATTTTATTATTCTACTTTTGAGTGAGGGAAGGGATGCCTACTCCTTGGTTTAAAACACAATTGCATTTGGCACAGACATAATGTTGAAAATATTTTTTTTTAAAACTTTGGCCATTTTACAAATGGCATTATTAGTCTTTATTAGTTCAGGCAGCACTTGTAGAACTATGATTCATCTGTTCCCCATATAGGAAAAAAAATCAAATTCAGTAAATAAAAAATCTGAGCCATCAATAAAAAATAAAACAATATATGTCATTAAAACCACCATCAGCTTTGATGTATTCTTACTGGAAATTTTACCACAATCTGTGGCCCACTTGTAATAAATTACATTTCCCCCCAGCATGTCAAATACTTCAATTTGGTTTTGGCATTTAATTTACTAGAAAAGCCATTTACTTCTATTTCCACGTATGCCCCTGAAGCCATAAACATTATCCTTTAAGTAACTTTCCTTTTGAATCCAAATTGAAGATATCATTAAGCATATTTAGACCACTTCATTTGAAATGCTCCTAGACGTTTTGTTGTGAATTATAATCAAACTTGATGGAGGAAGCTCTTGAATGATAGGCAAAGATGGTGGCAGGTTGCAGAGATTCTTTTTTCACCTCCCTCGAGGATGCCATGGACATTGTTCACCAACAGTCCTAACCAGCGTTGATGGTACATACTGGCCAAAGGGAGTTATCACCTGAATTAATAGCTGATATTTTGATAGATTGAAAGCACATTGTTGTTGCTGCTGCTTGTCAGAATGCAGAGACTCTGACACTCAAATCTCTTTGTTAGCCAGATTCCAAGTTGTGAGGAATGCCATTTGTTATATCTTTTTATTTTTTTCCTTGTGTGGACCACAGGTAATTTAGCCAAATAGAAATGAGAATGAATTGCCTGCTCCATTAATGGTCTCTATCAGTTCAGTGCCAATGACATTTAGGTTCAGGCACAGTTGACTCATTTGTCCCCTGATCTTTCTATTTCTAGCACTCAAAAGAGTAGGGCTTCAGTAGGAATAAAAAGAGTGAGTCCAAACATACAGCCACTGCTGCAATAATCTTAATAACAAAAAATAATAACACTGTCACTTTACACTTCATCTGTTTGCATTGCTCTTTAAAATATGAATTTCTTATGGCTTCATTTCCCCAAATGTCACTCTTTAATCTCATTTTTATTCCTCATGTTAAAATAATGTAATACCCAATGTGGCAATCTTTATCACAGGATACTTTTTTATTATATTTTGCTGCCTTGTCAAAATCATTTCTTTAGCTCCCTTTGTCAGATTGAGGGTGAGGCATTTTCTCTGCAGCAAAAATATGGGTAATTTAAGAACCTACAGAGTCAGTTTTTCTAACTATGGACCCATATTTATACTGGAGCTTCCTTAAAGCTCCATGATGATGTTTGTCTTCTATATGCGTATTTACTTTGCCCATTCTTATCTATTGCTACCCTATGCTTAAAATTACATTTTATTTTATCTAAGTCTATATGATATTTTGTGCAGAAGTTCACACCTTTTTATTATTTTCTCCATAAATATTAATTCCTTAAATCTGTACAGAAAGATCCATGAGGGATTAGAGATAATTATTTTTTCCACTAATGGATCTACTGCATTTATTGGTATAAAATATTTGTATAACCAAACTATTAGTCATAACTAAAATCCCTGTTTGACTTAATTTTATTTCTATAAATAGAATGTCTGCCAGAATTCTGTTCGAGACAATTTTATCTTCAAAATTAAATACCGAGCAAAATGACTACAGAAAACAGAAATGTAATAATAATGTTAATAACAGCAATAAACATATACATTGCAGCTTGGGCAACATAGGTGCTGGCTTTTATAACAACATTTGACTAATCATTTTTTTTTTTCCTTCCCACTGGAAAAGGAAGAGATAGAGGAAGTATGGAATACATTTTTTTTTTTCCTATAATGACCCAATCTAAGAAATAAAAAAAAAATTTTTCCAAAGTATGCAAACTGGAATTATGAGTGTTTAAAGTTGTCATACTGTGTGTAAATATCCTTTTCTCTATCTCATCTGGGAACCAGACCATTAGCAGTAATTTATATTTAGGACCTGTGTACATAGTATAAATCTGTTATTTATTTATAGGTTTGTTTATTAGTTGTTTGATTGGTACCTTGTTCCAGAAAGTATTACAAAAAATGTAAAAAGGCACATAAGATGTAATTAGGCAGTATAAATTAGGAATAAAAGAACAAAGAAAAACAAGAATTAAAATATAAAATAGAATCAAGCATGATGTTAAAAATTCATGACAAAATCAACCACACAGTTGGTATCAGTGGATATGTGGCAATTCCTAAGATCCTCAGCAGGGGATTCTGAAATAAAATATTTATTTTTTTATGTTGAAGATATAATGCCAAGAAAGAGATATATATAGCAATTATGTAAACATATATTTTTTTATGACTTTTTTGTGACTTGAAAATCTTGGATTCAAGTTTCAGTTTAATTACTCAAGGAAATAGAGGAAATTATAAAATAATCAGGAAAGCATAGAGTTCTCTGTGTCTCTTTTAAAGAAGGTTATTCTTTGAAAACCTGAGATATATATTTTAATTGAATGAATATTTTAAACACATCAATGCAAAGGATTATAATAAAATTATGGGAAGATACACAAAAAGTAAGAAACCCCCAAGGAATAAGTCAAGTAAAGAAATATTTAAGAAGAATATATTCTGAAATGTTAGCAGTTTCTGTCATTGGGTGAAGTGATAAAAGATGGATATTTCTAACTTTCTTTTGTGTGAATATTGCTGTTTTCTACACTTTCTGCTGTACAGATGCATTCTTCGTAACAAAGGTAAGCAACAAATTTTTTTCAAAATGAAGGAAAAGTAAACAAAATTATAGCTTTGGCTTCAATAAGATACAGAATATATAATAGACACAAATATAATATATTACACATCACATAAACACAAAATAAAATTAAATGCAGGGTAGCATATATGAATCGTATGAAATTTGCACATATGAATAATCTTACCATATTTTGTCTTCAGGTCAACTCTTTGTTGGGTATTGTGAGACTTATCCCAATGTTATAATTGGATGCATCTAACTGTCTACTCAACTTTACAACTTGGATACCTTGTAGAAATCTCAAGCTCAAAGTATGTTAAAAACTGAAACTTTGGTATTTGCCTTTCTCCCCAAATGGTTTAACCCAAAGTCTTCCCCATCTCACTTGATATAAATTCATTGTGCCATTTAGACAAAAATCTTAGGAATTCTTGACTCCCTTATTTACATACCACATTCAATCAACAGGGAAATCTCATTGGTTCTGCCTTGAAAATATGGCCATATTTGACCACTTCTCATGACTTTTATCTCTATCACTTTAACCTGAGCCATCATCATCTCTTCTGAGATTCATGTATTGATAATATACTATTCCTAACAGGTCTCCCTGTTTCTATCTTTGCCTACCCACAGTGTGATCTCAACAGAGCAGTCAGAGTGATCCTTTTCACATGCAAGACAGACCATGTCACTCCTCTACTCAGGATGTATCAAAAATCTGCAGTTGCTCCCTGTTTCACTCAGAGTAAAGAACAGAGTCCTACACTGAGTTAACTACAAGGCCCTCTAAGTCCTGATCTCTGCCATTCTTATTTCTCTGACCTCATTTTCTTCTAGTTTCTTTCTTGCTCCTTCCTTGCTCCTTCTACTCTAGATGCATCTGACTCTTTGCTCTTCTTTGAACACTACAGGCCTCAGGGCCTTTGTAAGGGCTGTTTCCTTTGCTGGGATTGCATTTTCCCCAGATAGACATATGGCAAACTCCTTTATTGCCTTTAAGACTTTGTTTAAATATTGTCTTTGTAATGAGGCCTACCCTAACAACCCAAATTATAATTGCAACCTGCCCTGACTCCTTCATCCCCTTTACTCTGTTCTATTTTTTAAAATCACATTCACCAACTTATAATATGCTATATAATTTTCTTATTTATTTGTATGTTTTGAAATGCCTACATGTCTGTCTCCTTCCTCTAGATTGTAAGGTATTTACTTTGTTCATTGATATATTCCAAGCATAGAATAAGATCTTAATAAATATTTGTTGAATTTGATTATGCAAACTTAGGTTTTTGAAAGATTAATTATCTTGCCTCAGTTCAAAAGAGACAGACTTGAGCAGATCATACTCCAGTCACTGCAGTCTTTTAATTATTCCATAGGGTTATGATTAGTACCTTAAAAGAGGTACAAACAATGGAGAGAGATTATGTTCAATAGAGTGAAGTAAAGAAATGTTCCCTGACCTTGGATTGAATTTTAAGTGAAGGAAAAGGGCATTCCAAGAAGGGAAAGAATGAGCAGAGGCATAAATGGAACTACTTCAGGAAATGCAGCTAAGGATCAGCTTGTAGTCTGGATTGACCAGGGTTTAGGGGCCATGGAAGACTAATGGAAAATGAGGCACAAATGATTGGCTAAGGCTTACTCTGGGGAGCCTTGTGTGTTAGGGTGATACCTTAGTATTTAATTTAGTAGTCACTGGGAAGCCATTTGACATTTTTGAGCAAGGGGGTGACGTGATTAAAGATAAGCTTTAGGAAGATTAATATGTTGGTTGTGAGCAGAATGCATTAGAGTTTGGAAAGGGTAGGTGGGGAGCCAGTTAGAAAGCTATTATAGTTGTCCAAGTGAGGAGTAATGAGGGTTTCTGTGAGGATTGTGTAAGTGGGAAGGGAAGAGATAAAGAAGACACTGTGAAGGCAGTGGAAGTAGAATAAATGTAAACTGGCAACAATGTCAGGACTACTAGAAGAGTAGCTAAACATGATGTTGAAGGTTTTAAGTTGGAGTGGCTGAGCACACAAAATCAGATGCACCTAGTTTAGGAGGATCTGTTATGTCCTCTTTCTAGATGCTGCACTTCTCTACTGAGAAGCTCAGGTTGGCAGAAAATCAGCCCTCTGTTCGACCTGGAGGATAGAAATCCTCTGAGTATTACTGTATCCCCTCCATCCACTTATATGCTGTGAATAAAAAAATGTCTTTCACATGACTATTTTCAAGCCCTGGTATGGCTCACTGGGTATCCAAGATGCAAATCTCACCTCTAACATATAGGGAACTGTTTTTAGGGGATGTTTTTGTTTTTGCTCTTTTTTCTTAATCCACTGCAGTTGCATGTATCAAACCCAAACTCTGTTCCTAACAGCATGTGTTCCTAAGAAATATTAACTCAGCCATAGTAGCCCTCCTCCCTGGTGCTGTTTTTTATTACCTTGTTCCACCTCAACTAGGTCAGGACAGGACTACAAAACTACCTTAATTGCCACGATGATGGGGACTGAATTAATCTATAGCAGATGAACGAGGATAATGAAATCATCTTCTTTTCTCTCAATGGTCTGTGCAGCATCATCTCTTCTGATACACTTCAGTGTCTGACCTTTTAAACTGACAGGATGTTCACTGCTGAGGCTTTTTAAAGACATCTCTCTCTCCACAGAAAAATGGAAGCCAGACATCCAAGACCGACTTATATTTGTCTGTGAATCAAGCTGTCATTTTTGCTCTGCCAGAGTCTGTTATCACGTCTGGACAAGTAATTATTCTCTAGGTTAGGTTCTTACAACCTTGAATTTTTAGGAAAGTCCTTGAGACTGAAAGCAGTGCCTTCCTTACTGCTGTTACGGTTCATGCATATTAGTGAGTTATGTGGTGGCTTGGCAGCTATTACTGCTATTAAGCATTTAGTCTATTAAGCACGCAATTCTTTTAACTTTGCAAGAGCTTCTTGCCTCCATCTGTTTCCCCTATTTATTAAAATTGCTATTTAGTTCTCCTACTGCATTTAGGCAACTGGTAGTGCATTCCCTAAAGAGCAAGTATAAGCTGGGACGTCGAAGGACATGATGGAACAAGAACAAGCCATAAACTTCTTTAAGTTCCCTGTACATTCTGGCTGGAATCATGAAGTAGAAAAAAAAGAGCTTCCAATTTTCTTCTTTCCCTGCTGGAAACAAGGGAACCTGTTACATGTTGCTGAATGAAGCATAGTCCCAGCACAGTGAGGTGAGGCTGATGGCAAAGGATGAAAGGTCTCAGATTCTTTTGCAGATGTTGGAAACACACTTCAGGACCAGGAATATGAAACCTAATTCAAGGTGGTGCAGCCCTTGTAAGTTGTTAAGCATTCCAAGTCAACTCAGAATTCAATAGTTTCCAATGAAAACCTTAGGTCAGATTTCAGGAGAAAAAATCGTCAGTGAGAGATTTAATAATGTATAAAGAGACCTGTGCCTCCTACAGAATTCTGTTTGAAATAGGGAATTTCTAGAATAAAATTCTCATTACCTACTTCTTGGAAGAGAAACCATTTGCAAGTAGTTAGACAGTGGCTCAGTCACAGATATTTTGTAGTATGAATTTAAGGTTGGTAGTTTAATGACAATATTTCAACTATATTTTGAAAAGGCCTTCCTCCTTTGTCATGCACATTTTTCCCTGGAAGTCACATTCCTAGGCAGAAACTCACTCTACCCTTTCCTTCTCTCCACCCGCAATCACCCTGCTTCGGAGGATGTCCTGATCAGTAGGAGCTGGCACATTATCTAGAGTTTTAATCTTTAAAATATCATCAATAATATAAGGTCATAGCTCAGCATCCAAAACAAAGATTGGAAGGGACAGGAGAATTGAGAGTAAGATTAGGAGTTCAGTCCGCGTTGCAGACTGAGAGGAATGAAGAGGAGGCATGCTTTGTACTCCCGACAGTACAGGCAACCAGGCGGCATAGGTCCCAATGCACAGCTTTATCTCCAAATGCTATGTGACCCACTCTTCTTCATACTTCAGGATGAATGACAGCCATTTCTTCTCTTGTCATTTAAACATCAGTGGGTCTAGAAAATCTTTGTATTATTAGGTAAAACACTATTAAAACAAAATAAACTTGTAACATTATCAATAGGTTTTCTCATACAGATGTCAGAAAGACACTACATTTAAGGAAATCAGTGCTCTGAAGAATTGTACTTTCTTATGTAAAATCTAATTTCCTCTTAAGCCTTGGAAATAGATTCACATTTTGTGGGGGGAGATATTCTCACCTGAATACTTTATGATAAAATAAGGTAAGAAAGAATATAGGACATTCAATTCATTCTAAAAATTAATATAAAGCATGATTACTATTATGGGTGTCTTTATAAATGTACATACTTGACAGCAGTTATTGAGTGATATCAGCGTGACACAGGCATAAGCTTATCTGCACTTCCTGGTCCCCAAAGTTGTATCACTTGTGTGGCATTTGGAGCATGGCTGACCTGTGGTCCTGTTCTCTTACTCATACCTGTTACACTTAGGACTGCAACAAGGACAACTGCCCCCTTCATTAGTTTTATACTTAATCTTTGGACATGCAGAGTAGTGATTACTGAGGCGTTGCCATTTGTTGGCAAATCAACTTTTGACTTTGAAATGTTAAGAGACTCTTGTTATTTCTCATAGGTAATTATTGTCTACCAAGATGTCCAACCCTATAAGCAGGAAATTCTAAGAGCAAACCTGTTTCTGTACCATATAATCTAAACAATTTAAGGGAAGAGACAATTTTCAGTTATCTTTTAGGCTTAAATTGTGTGACATAAAAAAATGTTTCTTAGTCTTCCTATTCTGTAAGCTTGTGGTTAAAGTTTTTCTAAATATTGGACTTTAAAGGCCTTAATTATTCAGAAAGAAAATTCAATTTCTTTAGGAAATTATCTCCCTCTTTCTTTTAGGAATCTGAGCTTTGCCAAACAGAAACAATAAATAGGAAATGGGGCATCTTTTTGAAGCAATTGGAAAAGCCAGAATGCCATCTTTCAACTTACAGTGTGCATTACCAAATGGAAACTGTTTTCTGCAAAACATAAAAGGTTATTTTCCATGTGTTACTTGGCTTAGTGCTTGGAAAAAATCCTTCTATTTAGAAAAAAAAATATTAATTGTGCTTCACAGCATGTCTCATCCAAACCTCAGGAAAATGCTCTCTCTTTGCTATAAGAGCCGGGAAGTGCAGCAGATATATATGAGGTGGGGATAAACAAACATACACCTTGAGATACCATATACTGGTTGGCATTACAGCAATAATGAAACTGTAAAATAAGCTCCAGGACAGATTTCTCTAATAGGTAACTTCAAAAAATATTTTTTCAGTGTTCAGAAAACTGGAGTCACAGAGTAAATGTTATTCCAAGGTCGTTATGCTTGAGTTCGGCTCTCAGTTTGGGTGCTCTTCTCTTTCTTTTTAAACTCTTTCTCTAAAATATGGAAATGTCTAGGATGCAGTTGTTTCAGGACATAAGCAAACCTGATCTATCCACTCTGTTTCACGCAGTGTGTTTGTAGTGAGATTTGACCCAATATTCTCGGAAGGTGTTTCACTTGAGCTGTCTGGATTCAAATAAGTTCCTTTAATATACATCACTGACTTTTACCTAGAGCCGTCTACTCTAGTGGCTGTTATCGAAGTCTATTGTGTAACCATTGCCCTTGGTTTCTGAAAGGACATGTCTATCTTTGTTCTTGATCTTACCATCTGCCCACAGAAGGAAAATTTCCAGGCCAGTAATTATGTTGTACAACATCCACATTTTCCCCTACTCCACTGTGTAGCACGCAGAAAGCTATTGGTATACCACAGAGATTACTGTTAACAAACTTGTCCTGTCCACTGGGGATTGATCCCTTGGCAGGTCGTGGCTATATAGAGAGGCTGACATTTGAGATTTCCTTACTTGCCAAGGTAGAGGCAGGTTCAAAAGGGCTAAGGGAGTTCCTGACTGAAGCATAGTCATTGATCCTACCAGTGTGGACGTTGCAGTGGTGCCACACAAGTAACTGGTAGAGAAATGCATTTCCTATCTTTTACAGCACCACCCACTGTGCTGAAATGACGACTCCTGAAGGGAGCTAAAGGCATTTTCTGGACAAAGCTACCCTGAATACAGAAGTGCTTCAGTATGTTACCCCTGCAACTTAAAACCGAGCTCCAAATAAATAGCTCCACTCCAGTAAGTCAGAGGAAGTTAGTCAACATCTCTCTCTCCACAGCACTGGGGATTTTCTAGTAAGTCATAATTCAATCCTTCATTAGAGGAAAGAAAAAATGTAAATTAAAAGTATCTCAGCCAAGCCATTCCCAGCAGCAATAACCAAACTCTCTGCTGGCTAAACAAGAGGCCACCAGACTGCTATCAGAACCTCTCTGTTTGCTATCAGTTTAGACCACAATTAATTTAAACTGTCTGCTTCCAAAGTAAAGTGAGGGAATACAATAATCCCAATTTACTTTTTTAATAAAAAGCTTAAGTGGAAAGAGTCCACTGGGAATGCTTAGCCCGGGCCAAGGTAATTCTGATCATGAGGAGAGGCTCCCGTTTAAAATGCACAGTCACAGGGCAGCCGGCGTCTCTTCCCAGAATGCTTCCTCTGGGCTTAAGTGGATTCTTTTATCTGTTTTTCTCTTTCTGGTCTTCAAAATGTAAAGTTGGACTTGCAAACATGAGCAATAATTGCCTTAAAAAAGCAATTCTAAGAAATCAGGAGCCCCTGTTCAAAGAATGCTCTCCAAAAGCTATAGGGAACAGAGAAATTAAGAAGCAGATCATAAAATAAAATACATCAACCACATAAAGGACCCAAATAGGAGCTGAGATCTGTCTCCATAAGCAGTGAGATAGATCAGCTTTAGAGAGGGCAGGTGTGGGGAATTAGATATACACAGAGAAATGGGGCAGGAATCAGAATCATATGTCCCAAGAGGCCTTGTTCAAGAAGGTGGTCTGGGTCAGAAAGAACCAGCTATGGGTCACAGATGGCATCTAAAAAGGTACAGATTTTGCCTAGGTTTCTATTATCTGGGTTAAATAATGAGAAAAACAGGATCCTTCTCTGTAGTACAAGAACTAGTGGAACAGGCAAATTATTCAGGGTCATTCCTAGGTGTAGCAGAACAAGGGATGGGCAGAGCTGATGAAACTTGCTACAAGATAGAGACGTTGTCATAGCAACAAGTTTACCAATGGCATTCTATTATAATACCTATAATGGTATTATAGGTAATAGACAGAATCCTTTTTTGGCCCTACTATGGATGATGACCATAGCATCCCTTGTTTCCATAACAACACAGATTTTTATTTCTCTTCCCTCCCTCTGCCTATCTTCGGTCTCCTTCACTCTGCCCTCACATGTGGCCATGTCTCAGTGCTCCCAAGGGATCCCTCAGTGGCCCTCTTTCTGTCACACAAGCTCCGTTTCTCTATGGGTGTATCAGCAATAAACAAATGACTTCCTAATCGATTTTTGATTTCCCCCTTTCGAAAACTCTACACTTCTATAACCAAAGATCTTCCAGAAATCTTCATCTGCATTTCCTAAAGGCACTTGAAATTAAACATCATCTTATCTAAAATTAAACTTACACTCTTCAGCCTTTTCTCCATGCCTCCTGGGCAAATTTGTCTTTTTCCTTTTTTTCTCTTCACGGTTTTCACATTATCTTCTGCTATGGTCTGATTTTTGTCTTCCCCCAGATTTTTATGCTAAAGCCCTAACCGCCAATGTAATGGTATTTGGAGATGGTGCCTTTGGTGGATAATTGGCTTTGATGAGGTCCTAAGGCTGAGGATGTGTTGATAGGATTAGTACCCTTAGAAGAGGAGACAGAGCTTGTTCTCTCTTTTG